>NW_027507788.1:104414557-105014557 GCF_037356315.1 Lithobates pipiens | reverse complement strand
TCAGTGACATATGACTTCCTGTATGTGGACGCGGGGGAAAAATGGCCGCATGTTGGATGGTGGAGTGTTAGCGCGGACAGAGTTCTACTGGCGTCTCCAGAGTGGCAGTCTGAGCTTGCCACCTCCAGAGGAGAATGTCGAAGGACTCCCCTTTGTTTTCATCGCGGATGAGGCGTTTGCTCTGGCAAACCATCTGATGCGGCCTTTCCCGATGAGGACCCTCACCCCGGATCAGAGGATCTTTAATTTGCGGCTGGCCAGAGTCAGAAGAGTAGTGGAGAACACTTTCGGGATAATGGCCAGCCGATTCTGCCTATTTTTGACTCCAATATACATGGTGGAATATAAACTCAATCATATTGTGCTTTCGTGCTGCATTCTGCACAATTTTTTGAAAAAACACTCAGCAAACTATGTGGTCTCAGTTGGGCCTAATGTAGACTTGCCGGAAAATGTTGTCCTGGCTGGCCCCCCCAAAGCGCCCGCAAGGTCAGATAAAGATATGTGGAGTACTTTAAGGGTAGGGGGGGCCATTGATATGCCAGACAATGTCTGAGAGGCATTTTTTAAATAAATTTTTCTTTGAAACTCCAATAATCTTTGTTTTCATTTACTGCTTGGCTTTGTTTAAGGTGTCTCCTAGGTTTTATTTGGGGTTTTTTTGGGCCTTTTTCTACAACAGTGCAAACCCAATTTCAGAGCGAGGTGAGGTGACAGTCTCTTCTTCAGATAATCTTATTATCTTGTGGGTCTGCTACACACACACCTTGTTTTTGTTGTTAATTTATGTAGTGCATTACTGACAAAAATATTGCTCATTTTCAGCACCATGGCAGAAATATGTGGGGTCATGAAAATGGCGTGATTGGGGAAATTTAAACATCACTCTGGGTGTTATTTACTAAAGGCAAATCCACTATGCACTACAAGTGCACTGCAAAAGTGCACCTGAAACTGCACTTGGAGTGCAAAGTGGAGTTGCCTTTAGTAAATAACACCCATTGCCACAGAAAACAACAAATTTACTACAAATACTGCTTTTGCGCATTGAAAAAGGAAGCCACACATTGTTGATAATTTAACTTTTTAATCAAAGCACATTCACATGTGCGTTTAGAAAAGGGTTTTACAACAAACCAACATATTTGGTGTATATAAAACATTATTTTTGGTAAAATTTTTCTAACTTACTGTTTTGGCAGAGTTCAAAGCTGAAAACATTATTTTTGACACTTTCTAAAGCTGGAATACTTACCTGTTGTGTGAACAAATGTAGTCGAGTGCAATTTTGAAAAACATCGTTTTTGGAGTGGGCTAACGAACAATGTTTATTACGAACGATTGAACCCATGAACATGGAAGTGCCCATTTTAAACTGTACAACATTAAATCAAAGCACATGGAGCAGTATGCAAGCAATAATAATAATATGAACACACGACCACTACTTACTTTTTTGAAGAACTCGCTTGATCCTTCTGTACTGATCGTGCTCCCTCAGTTTCAGGTCTGACCAGCACTTTCTCAGTTGATCCTTGGATCGTCGTACCCCAAAATTCTTCTTAGGACTCTTCACAACTTTAGTCATGATCTTGGCCTTTCTGACATTTGGGTTTGGGTAAGGTCCATACTTCCCATCATAGTCATTCCTCTTCAATATGTCCACCATCTCCAACATCTCTCCAAAAGACATATTTGAGGCCTTAAATATTTTCCCCCGGGATCGGGATGTTTCAGGCTCCGGGCTTTCCTCGTCCTCCTCATCGTTAGTGGAATTAGCATGCCCCTGCTGTGTCTCCACCATGTGCTCTCCCCACTGCGCCGAAAGAGAAGGGGTGGGGAATAGACTAGAAAGAACGTCAGGGGCAGGCGGAGTTTCATGCATGCGCACTGTATATAAAACGCAACACGTGTGTGTCGTACATAGATCTGTGAGCAGAGGGAGAAGCTGATGCGCCGATCGTTCAAACGAAGGTACAATTTTAACTTGGTACATCACTAGCCTATACTGCTTCTAGATTGACGCCTGTATTGGGACAAGATTAGGAGAGTTTAGTCTGACATTAGGGTTTGTCTTGTGTTGTGTCTTGCAGATAATATGGATGGGTTTAACGACCACAGCTTTCTCCCCCTGTTCATCGACAAGTACAGGGAGCTGACCTGTCTGTGCCAAGCTACACATCCCCACTACAGTAACAAATTAAAGAGGCAGGCAGCGATGGAGAAACTGCTGGAGTTTGTGAAGCCGGTGGTCCTCAGGGCAGACATTAGATATTTAAGAACGAAAATTGGTGGTGGAGTCCATGAAAACTGGAGCAGCAACAGATGAAGTTTATGTCCCCAGGCTGTGGTACTATGAGAGGATGCAGTTTCTGTCAGACCAGGTTGAGGTCAGGGAATCCCTCTCTACTCTTCCTTCCACGCTTCCTTCTATGCTTCATTCTACCCCTGCTGAGTCTTCCGACACTCAACCTGGGCCTTCCAGACAGGAAGAACTAGAGGAGCCCAGCTTGAGCCAGGTATAGTATTGTTCTACATATTTTTGGAGTAAAAGTGAATGATGTTAACTTGATTTTTACTCACTAATTGCTGATTTTAGAAAGTGTTTCACATATCAATAGACAGTAGTGGCCAAAACATTTGGGCCAAGAATGAAAAATGCTGGGCTCAGAATGATAGTCTTTTCTATTTGTTAACAATTTTCAACAGTCAAGAGTTGAAAATTGTGTGTGTTTGATGAACCAAAAACTAAAACTAGGCCCCTTTTTCATACAGAGGAAGACCTCAGCCAGGAGGAGGGTGTGGAATGCAGCAGCCAGGAGGTGGCTGTGGAACGTGGCAGCCAGGAGGAGGCAGGGGTAAGTGGCAGCCAAGAGGTGGGCAGGCCTAGGAGCCTGACTCAATCACAGGTCCCTCCCCCCCGCCTTCCACCCAAAAGGGCCAGAAAGGGGGGAATTTGGAGGAGTCGGCTCTGAAGCTAATTGGGGAGGCTTCAGTGGCCCCCAAAGCCACCCCCACATATCAAGAGGTCTTTGCTGCCTTGGATGCCTGCAAGCTCCAGCAAATGGAGGAGGGGCAACACCTCATGTGTGAGGAGCTCATTATCCACACACTCAACAAGGGGTTGTTGGGCCAAATCACACAAACAACACACTTGTGTGATTTGGACCATGCTCCTCCTCCTCCTTCTGTCACACCTCCAGCACCATAGCCACAGCCTGGAAGGAAGCATGGAAGGAAGACCAGAGAGTGATGGCCTGGGTTCAGTCTGGTCTGACAGAAGATGCATGCTCTTGTAGGACCACAGCCTGGGGACATAGATGTCATCTGCTACTGTTCTGGATTTCTTCAGGACCAGACTGTTCTCCCTCAAATATGTACTCCTCAGGCCACCAATTTCTGCATTTAAATAGTTGATGTGTGCCATGGGGGCCAAAAGCTTTGCTAATCTCCCCAGTTTCTCCAGCGCTGCCTCCCTCTATTTGTTTCTGACACCTAAACAAATAAAGACAAATAAAGGTTTTTTTTGGTTCAAGAAATACTTGCCTATGTGTTTTACTTCAAAAAGGACAGTTTATTTGTGAGAACGCAGGTACATTTCAAAAATACAAAGTCAAATTAATAACAAGGGGCACCAACACCAAACAACCTCCTAGAGATTAAAAAAGAAATCAATAAAATAAAAAGATAATAATGGTGTTGTGTTAAGTTGACACACAAAACACACCAAAAAAAATCCAAAGATGAGCAAACTGTCAAAAAAGGAGATCTTGATTAAAAAAAACAACCACAAAATTTAAAACAAAAAAAAACAAATGAATGATTGGGGAGATGTGACGAATTAAAATATTGTATTCATGTAATGAGGAAAAAGAATAAAGAAATACATTTTGGAGAAGTATGTGTGAATATGAGCAGCAAAACAACTTAATTCTTGTAGTATTCTGTGCTGCATTAAAGAATTTTTAACATTGCAGCGTGCCGAATGTGCTATATCGATTACGAACCGTAGTTTTACCTGACTGAGCGCTTCCATCTCAGAATTTATTCTGAGCATGCATGGCACCTTGTCCGTCGGACTAGGCTACACACGATCAGAACTGACGCACATCGGCTCATGTTGTCGGAAAATTTTATAGCCAGCTCTCAAACTTTATCAGTCGGATATTCCGACGGAAACAGTCCAATGGAGCTTACACACGGTCGGATTATCCGACAAACGTGGTCCGATCGGACATTTTCCATTGGAATATCCGATTGTGTGTTCAAGGGCTAAGATTGGAGTTGCACTTAAAAAAAGTTACTGTTCCGACTTACAAACAAATTCATCAATAAAATGGTCTTTGCAGTACTTTCTGTATTTGCACAGCAGTCTTACAAGCGCACTTTTTAAAAAAAATTATTTATTTTTTTAATTAAAAAACACACCAGTAAAGTTAGCTATTTTTTTGATATTGTGAAAGATAATGTTATGGCAAGTAAATTGATACCCAACATGTCACGCTTCAAAATTGCGCCCGCTCGTGGAAGGGCAACAAACTTTTACCCTTAAAAATCTCCATAGGCGACATTTAAAAAAAAATCTGCAACGGCTGATGCTGTGAACAGCCCATGTTTCCCTAAAGATACATGGTTACATAGATACATAGTAGGGGAGATTGAAAAAGACAAAAGTCCAACCTATGTGTGTGATTATAGGTCAGTATTACATTGTATATTCCTGTATGGTGCGGTCGTTCAGGTGCTTATCTAATTGTTTTTTTAAACTATCGATGCCCCTCACTGAAACCACCATCTGTGGAAGGGAATTCCACATCCTTGCCGTTCTTACAGTAAAGAACCTTAAGGTTAAGCCTCTTTTCTTCTAATTTTAGTGAGTGGCCACGTCTTATTAAACTGTTTACCCCATCCCCCAGATTGTTTATGAACAAATTAAATAGGATTGGTCCCAGCACAGAACCCTGGGGGACCCCACTTACCAACCCCTGACCATTCCGATTATTTCCCATTTACTGTATCACCACCCTCTGAACTCGCCCTTGTATCCAGTGGTATATATATATATATATATATATATATATATATATATATAAGTATAATAGGTTAAAGTGGTATTAAACCCAAAATGTGTATATTGCAGCTTACCAATCCTTAGATGGCTGCAGTGGTTTTCTTTTAGGCTTTTTATCCATCTGTTTTTGCCTGGCGATCTGGCCAGTAATACACCTCTTGTATTAGAGTGCCCCCATTTTGGATGAAGGAGCACAAGGTGCACCTTTGAAAAGTAGCATTTTCAGTCTAGGGGAATTGTCATGTTGGATGGACTAGCAGATATAGATACACTAGCAACTGCAGTTACCCAAGGACTTACAGCAGCATTTTTTTTTTCTTTTGGGATAACGGTTCACATGAATAAATAGAGGCTGATCATTGTAAGTTCCCCTGCCAGTGGTTAATGGTTTGTCTCATCCCTATAGATGATACATTTTTAGGAGAATTAGTTGGCTCACCAGATGAAAATAAAAAGAAAGAGAGCCTAAAAAAAGAAAACTAACATCACCAGCACATGTAAGAATTAGTAAGTTACAGCATAATAAATCTTGGCTTTTGGGTTTAATACCACTTTAATTGAATAATTAACCTCAGTGACATGCACTGTCAGCCTGCTGGTGCTTGAATTTTGTCCTAAATCAGGAAATTCTCTGCGCAGTGTGTAATTCATCAAAGTGTCTGCGTTGTGCCCAATTGTTAACATTGTTTTAGTAGGTACTTTAATGCACATTCATAGCAGAACACAATTGCTTGTTGATCTTAACACTTTAAAGATGAAGTTTAATTTTTTTTTTATTAGCTGTGAGCTACAGTATAGTGTGTATCCCATCGCTTCTGGTAAAACTTTTCTGGAAGAACTGATTGCGATTTCATGCAACAATCCTTCGAAATTCACAAAAATCTGGTCTTGTTGGCTTAGTTTAAAAACAGCTCCAGAATATGCAGGTCTTATGGGGGTTTCCCAAGATCTCTATTCCACTCGGATAATCCTAGGCTCGGTTTTTGCCCTAATCCCTTGTATTGCGTGTAACCAGAGACTGGTGGCTAACTTATTTTCTTCTGAAGTCAGCAGCAGGGGAGAGGTGGGAGAGAACCAACTCCTGTCTTACCTCTTCATGTTGAATGCAATACTCTTTAATGAAACATGTTTCCAAATGTTTCTCTTCTTTGACATTATCGTGGCTGCAAAGGTTAACAGTAGCTGTTACTACTGTGAAAAGTTGTGCTGCTCGCCCACCCCCTATTATTGCCTCACAACGCATCCCATTCTGTGAATGGGCACGGGAGACCATATCATTCAACTGCTTCATCTCAGTTCACAGAACAGGATGCATTGTGGGTAGGGATGAGCTTCGTGTTCGAGTCGAACGCATGTTCGACTCGAACATCGGTCGTTCGTGCGTTCGCCGAATTCCGAACGTTTGGGCCGTTCGCGGCAAAATTCGTGTGGCCCACAATGCATTGCGATGGCGCAATGCATTGCTGTCTCACGATTGGCCAAGCATGCACTGTGACCCCGCATGCTTGGCCAATCGCAGCGCCAGTAGCGAGGAGAGCAATGGTTGGCCACAGGCATCCTGCCTGTGGCCAATCATAGCTCAGGCTGTGTAGTGCACGCCCCACACTATATAAAGCTGCCTTTCAGGCGGCCTCGTGTAGTGTTTGTTAGCATCTGAAGCAGTGGGTGTTCTGTGTACCTTCAACACAGTTACACACCAATCGTTTTTGGCTGATTTACTATTTTGCTCTTGTGTAGTGGTTACTGTCTGTGCCCTGACCGCAGTATACACCACTATATTCACCTCACCTATATAGCTAGTGATCTAGCTTTAATAATAGAGCTTGCAGTCAGTAGTGTTAGTGCGTGCTGTCTGCGTGCTCTGTACCCAGTACATACCACTATATACACCTACATAGCTGTTCTCTATTTGAGCCCGATTGTCATTTGCTGGAGTTATTGGAAGTTGTGTGTGCCTCCAGCACAGCACAGTATACATCTGTATATACCCCTTTAACTCTGCTGTTTTCTGGTTATTGTCTGCGTGCCCTGACCGCAGTATACACCGTGATATTCACCTCACCTATATAGCTAGTGGTCCATCTTTAACAATAGAGCTTGCAGTCAGTAGTGTCACTCAGGAGATAGTGCGTGCTGTGTGCCTGCTCTGTACCCAGTACATACCGCTATTATCCACCTACATAGCTGTTCTCTATTTGGGCCCGATTGGCATCTGCGGGAGTTATTGGAAGTTGTGTGTGCCTCCAGCACAGCACAGTATACATCTGTATATACCCCTTTAACTCTGCTGTTCTATAAAAAAGGCATCTGCAGGAGTTAGTGGGTGTTGTGTGCCTCCAGCACAATATAAACTACCCAACTACTGTTTTACCCAACTCCCTTCAGGCCATTACCATGTCTGGAAGGCCAGCAAGGAGAGGCAGACAGGCGCGAGCCGATAAAAGAGGGCAAGCAGGCTCTGTGTCTAGAGACAACAGTGCTGGTCGTGGACGCGGTGCATTGTCATCAGCACGTGGCCATGGGACATGCTTGTCCTTCTTTTCTGCAGCTGGACATGTTGAACCGCAACATGCCAACGACTTGGTAGAGTGGATGACCAAGCCCTCTTCATCCTCCTCATCCTCTCTCACCCAGTCTCAGGGTAGTAGAAAAGCAGCTGCCAACACATCGTCGTCCCTCCTCTCAATGTCATCATCAGTGACTCCTTCCCTAGACCCACCACGTCCTCCTGAGGAGTCTCCTGAACTCTTTGAGCACAGTGTTGGGTACATGCTCCAGGAGGATGCCCAGTGTTTGGTGGGCTCTGATGATGACACTCAGCTAGAGGAAGGCAGTAGCGTGAGCACAGAGAGAGGGGATGCTCAAGAAGGACAGCAATCTGGCAGTCATGTTCCACAAGCTGCAGCATACTGCCAGGTTTGCTACAGCGATGAAGAGGGAGGGGATGATGAGGGCACTGACTCCACGTGGGTGCCTGGAAGGAGGGAGGAGGAGGAGGAGGAGGAGGCACATGTCCAACGAGGCAGGATGCCCTCCGGGGGCCAGCTTAGGGGCAGCACACCGACTGAATCACACCGCAGAGCTCCGCCTGCGCAGAGCGCTTCCTCTGCGCAGAGCGCTTCCTCTGCGCGTTATTCTAAAAGTTCTTTGGTGTGGGCCTTTTTTGAGACGAGTGCATCAGATCGCACCGCTGCTATTTGCAACATATGTCTCAAGCGTATCTCACGTGGCCAAAACATCAGCCGCTTGGGCACCACATGCTTGACCAGACATATGTTGACCTGCCATGCAGCTCGTTGGCAAGCATACCTCAAAGACCCACACCAAAGAACAAAGCGGACCTCTCCTTGCTCCTCATCAGCTGGCATCTCCAACCCCACTAGACCTTCAGTCCTCTCTGAAACCTGCTCTGAGAGGAATGAAGGTGTAGAATTAGGTGTGTCACAGCCAAGTGCTTCCGGGAACTCTGCTAGTGGTACATCCACGTCCGATTATAGCAGACAAATGTCCCTGCCCCAGCTGCTGGACCGGCGGAAGAAATTTACTCCCAGCCATCCACATGCCCAGCGGTTGAATGCTAGCTTGGCTAAATTGCTAGCACTTCAACTGCTGCCTTTTCAGTTGGTAGACTCGGCCCCCTTCCGTGAGTTTGTACAATGTGCGGTTCCTCAGTGGCAGGTCCCCAAACGCCACTTTTTCTCACGGAAGGCGATTCCGGCTCTCTACCGGCATGTGGAAGGCAATGTCCTTGCCTCGCTGGACAGGGCGGTCAGCGGTAAGGTGCATATTACCGCTGACTCATGGTCCAGCAGGCATGGACAGGGACGTTACCTGTCTTTCACGGCCCATTGGGTCACTCTCCTGGCTGCTGGGAAGGATGCAGGACAAGGTGCAGTAGTGTTGGAGGTTGTTCCGCCACCACGCCTCCAAAATGCTACTATTGGTTGTGACACACCTCTCTCCTCCACCCCCTCCTCTTCTTCTTCCTCCATGGCCTCTTCCAGTGCTCTGTCCTCAGAACCAGCGGTGCTCCGTAGGCGTTGCAGGGGCTACGCAAGTACGCAGGCAAAACGATGCCATGCCGTGCTTGCGCTGGTTTGTTTGGGGGACAGGAGCCACACTGGGGCGGATGTTTTGTCAGCTCTGCAGGGGCAGGCCGAGAGGTGGTTGACGCCACGCCAGCTTAAGCCAGGAATGGTGGTTTGCGACAATGGCACCAACCTCCTCTCCGCCCTCCGACAGGGACAACTGACCCATGTGCCCTGTGTAGCTCACGTCCTTAACCTGGTGGTGCAGCGGTTCTTGGGCAGGTACCCCGGCTTACAGGATGTCCTGAAACAGGCCAGGAGAGTCTGTGTGCATTTCCGCCGATCATTTAATGCCTGTGCTCGGCTGGCTGAGCTCCAAAAGGAGTTGAACCTGCCCAAGAACCGCCTTATATGTGACATGCCCACCAGATGGAACTCAACATTGGCCATGCTGCAGCGGCTGCACACGCAGCAGAGGGCCATCAATGAGTACCTGTGCGACTACGGCACCAGGACAGGGTCAGGGGAGCTTGGTTTTTTCTCACCACGCCAGTGGGGCATGATCAGGGATGCATGCACTGTCCTGTCACCGTTTGAGGAGGCCACAAGGATGGTGAGCAGTGACAGTGCATGCATCAGTGACACTATACCTCTTGTCCACCTCTTGGAGCATACGCTGCGTGGAATAATGGACAGGGCACTTGAGGCAGAACAGAGGCAGGAAGAGGAGGACTTCCTTGCCTCTCAAGGCCCCCTTTATCCAGACAGTGTTCCTGCTGTGCCACCCATCACACAGGAAGAGGGTGAGG
The DNA here is from genome assembly GCF_037356315.1 of Lithobates pipiens. Taxonomy (NCBI): domain Eukaryota; kingdom Metazoa; phylum Chordata; class Amphibia; order Anura; family Ranidae; genus Lithobates; species Lithobates pipiens. Next base: position 105,004,649 of record NW_027507788.1, on the reverse strand, counting down.
AGGAGGAAGAGGAGGAGGAGGATGATTGTGTCAGCATGGAGGTGGAGGCTGGCACTCAGCATCAGCAGCAGCAGTCTTATAGGGATGATTTACAGTCCCAAGAAACACGTGGACTTGTACGTGGCTGGGAGGAGGTAGCTGCGGATCATGTTGTCCTTAGTGACCCAGAGGACTCCGGACCGAATGCCTCAGCTAGCCTACGCTGCATGGCCTCCCTGATCCTGCAAAGCCTGCGGAAGGATCCTCGTATTCTTCGGATCAAGGAGAGGGACCATTACTGGCTGGCCACTCTCCTTGATCCACGGTACAAGGGTAAGGTTGCCGACCTTATCTTGCCATCGCAGAGGGAGCAGAGGATGAGACATCTCCGGGAGGCCTTGCAGAAAGCTCTGTGCAACGCGTTCCCAGAGACTGGGAGGTCACAAACTCCTGGTCCTGGACAACGTGTTGCTGAGGCATCAGTCAGAAGGAGCGGTGGAGAAGGTGGCCGTCTGACTGATGCTTTCAGACAATTTTTTAGTCCGCAGCCCCAAGGTATGATTGGTTCCAGCACCCATCGCCAGCGTCTAATTTACATGGTGCAGGAATACCTAGGGGCAAGGTCAGACTTGGACACCTTTCCCACTGAAAATCCTCTGGCTTACTGGGTCTTGAGGATGGATCACTGGCCAGAGCTTGCACAGTATGCAATTGAGCTACTGGCCTGTCCTGCATCCAGCGTTCTTTCGGAACGCACCTTCAGTGCTGCTGGTGGCTTCGTTACCGATCACAGGGTGCGCCTGTCCACCGAATCAGTTGATCGACTGACCTTCATCAAGATGAATCAGTCTTGGATCACCCACAGCTACCAAGCACCTGAAGCTGATGTAACCGAATAATTTTTTTTGAAATACCACATCCCTTCAAGACTGCCTATGCTGATGCTGAGTGACTGTCCTGTTATGTTGATTGTCTATCCTCTTCCTCCTCCGCTGATATGTTGGAAGAACATTTTTGGTTCTGGGTGATGCCAGCAGCCCAATTTTTCTGCCCCTGTTTAACAGGGGCGTTTAAGTACAATTTTTGATGCAATGCTTTGCAGCAGGGCTAATTCCTGCAATAAAACTAGAGTATATGGCAGAGGTTGCAGTGTGATGGCACCAGTGCCTAAGGCCCAATTTTTCTGCCCCTGTTTAACAGGGGCGTTTAAGTACAATTTTTGATGCAATGCTTTGCAGCAGGGCTAATTCCTGCAATAAAACTAGAGTGTATGGCAGAGGTTGCAGTGTGATGGCACCAGTGCCTAAGGCCCAATTTTTCTGCCCCTGTTTAACAGGGGCGTTTAAGTACAATTTTTGATGCAATGCTTTGCAGCAGGGCTAATTCCTGCAATAAAACTAGAGTGTATGGCAGAGGTTGCAGTGTGATGGCACCAGTGCCTAAGGCCCAATTTTTCTGCCCCTGTTTAACAGGGACATGTAATTACAATTCTTGATATAATATTTCACAGGAGGGCCCCTTCCTGTGCCCACCCAGAGTAACTGTGAGGACTTATAGTGTTGTGGCACCAGCACCACAACCACCAAAGGTCAATTTTTCTACCACTGTTCAACAATGGCATGTAATTACAATTCTTGATATAATCGTTCACAGCAGGGCGCTCCAGCGCCCACCAAGAGTCACTTTGAGGGCTTACAATGTTGTTGCAAAACCAACACCTTGTTCCGCCATTTCTGCAGAGCATATAGGGCAGGCCCCTACTTTCAAACATCCAATTTACAAACATCTCCTACTTGCAAACGGAAGGAGACAACAGCAAGTGAGATGAAAAAAGATGGACGACAAAACAAATTATACAGGGGTGATAACCCTTCCCTATGTTTTCCAAAAAGCTTAAAAATATTTTTTTTGACTGGAGCTACACTTTAAAAATGTACCAGTTGAAAATTACAAACAGATTCAACTTAACACAACAAACCTACACAGTCCCTGTCTTGTTTGCACCGCCTGTATACTTCTGTTCTGAGTATATAGGGCCTGGGGGCCACACGCATTTCCTTTTTTTAATATGGGTACAGGGTTCCCCTTAATATGCGTACAAGACCCAAATAGGCTGGTAATGGGCAGGGAGGGCTACCCATGCCATTTTTCTGAATGATTTTCAACCATATTGCAGGAACCAGATATAACATTAAAACCGCAAGCAGTTTTAAATGGTGTTATTTCCGCTTAATGTCATTTTGTGCAGGGACTGTTCTAAACACGGGAAACACGTGGCACTTCACAGGCATACTACAGACACCCACCAGGCACCATATTTAAAGGAATATTTCACTTTTTTTTTTCACTTTAATCGTCATTAAAATCAGTGCTCCCACCAAAACGGTAGTTTTTAAAACTTTTTTTTGCAGTGACCCATGTCCCCTGAGGCAGGAGGCAGGTCGCCAAACCCTTTTTAGGACACTATCTTGCATATTAGCCGTTAAAATTAGCACTTTCCAATTTGAACGTTCGAGTCCCATAGACTTCAATGGGGTTCTAACGTTCGTACCGAACGCGGGGGTCGTTCGCAAGTTCTGGTGCGAACCGAACCGGGGGGTGTTCGGCTCATCCCTAATTGTGGGACAACAACATTACGAGTTTTTGCGAATGGGGGACAGGACAGAAATGTATTGTTTGCAATGCAGACTATATTGCTTAAAACCTCAATTAAGTGTAGGCTATGTATTTTACCTTAGATGCATGAAAATTTGATTTGAGATAAGTTATAACATCAGTCTGTTGATTATTTCTTGAATATATCCAGTCATGTGTTGCATAGGCCATCGCGTAAGTAGCTCTGTAAATAGCATAAGTTAATCTAAAGTTGTTGACATCAAAATTATTCTCATAGGATTTCATTGTTTCTTGTCCAGTGCAATTCCATACGTTCTTTAGTTGGTCTCTAAATTTGGTTGCATTTATGGGTAAGCAGGCAAAGGCACTTCGCCACATTAAGGCGGTGAATATATCATCTGGTAAGGTGAGGGGGTTAGTGCTATAGAGAAATTCCTTTAATCCAGGGATCTCTCCTTTGTGAATAGCAAATGCAAGCGAACCATTAAATGTGGTTAAGTAGGAATCCTGTGCAGGGAGGGTCACCGTTGATGGAAAAATCCATACTTTTCCAGGCATGGAATATATCTGAAAAGTAAACATGATGTTTATAAAGTCTATGTTACTAGGGAAAAAAAATATAACGTTTGCAGATGAGCTTTTGATGACATTCATTGCCTGGTACAGGCTCGTGAGAGCTCTGTTTGATATGATTTGGAAGTAGGCAATGCAAATTTCATTTTTAATGAGTATGTTTTTCATTTCATTACTCCATCGGAGGTCATTTTCATCATCAGTGGTAATGATTCCAACCCATATCCAGCCAAAATATTTGAGAAGCTGTACAAAACCATCATTCTGACTTTGTTCAGATGGCACAGTCCGGAATAAAGTTGGATATATTGACTTAGCACTTACATCGGAATCCTGAGCTCCATAACTTACCTATAAGCAAAGGAAATATGTAAGATGATGGAAAATTAAATGAGATGTAAATATATATATCTAGTGCAATGTTTCTGTGAAATTCAGATGGGAAGTTCCAGGGAACAGAGGTCTTTGACTTTCCAACCTGCATCCTAAAGTGACCATGTTGTTGCAAAGCTCAGTGAGATGGACCCTATAAATAAAAGAAGAGTCTGAATACTGACCTGGCAAGTAGGAAGCAAGAGGAATATTTGTTCTTGGCTTGTCAGCTAGTGCGTCTCTCATCATGTGCTGTGGTTTATCTCACTGACCCCTATGTCAGTACTATGTTTTGTACTGATGTAGGCTGGCTGGAAAAAAAACCACTGGGGACACACTATCGGCCTACACATGGAAGGGCCATCTAAAATACAAACATAAAATGGACTATGTCGTGCACATGAACTACGTACAACAAATTTTAAGACATCAATTGACAATTTTATTAGTACAATTTTTTTTTTGTAATAATAAAATTGTCAATTGATGTCTTAACCTTTGTTGTACATAGTTCATGGGTACCGAGATAGTCCATTTTATGTTTGTATTTTGTAGACATGTGCATTCGTTTTCGTCCGAATGCATTTTCGTCCGAATTTCAGCTATTTTCGTTTTCGTTTTGACAAACGATAACGAAAGCACAAAATCCGAAAAACGAAAGATCCGACATAAATAAATGTGTTTGGGGACCCGGGTCCTGCCCCAGGGGACATGTATCAATGCAAAAAAAAGTTTTAAAAACTGAAGTTTTTTCGGGAGCAGTGATTTTAATAATGATTAAAGTGAAACAATAAAAGTGTAATATTCCTTTAAATTTCGTAGGGGGGGTTGTCTATAGTATGCCTGTGAAGGGGCGCATGTTTCCCGTGCTTAGAACTGTCCCTGCACAAAGTGTCATTTATGCAGGAAAAAAAGTCCTTTAAAATCACTCGCAGCTATTATGAATTGTCGGCTCCGTAATACAGAGAACACTCATTGAAAGTCATTGATAAAAAAATAAATAAATAAATTTTAAAAAAAGCGTGGGGGTCCCCCAAATTCAATTACCAGGCCCTTCAGGTCTGGTATGGATATTAAGGGGAACCCAACGTCAAATTTAAAAAAAAATTGACGTGGGGTTCCCCCTAAAAATCCATACCAGACCCTTTATCCGAGCACGCAACCTGGCAGGCCGCAGGAAAAGAGGGGGGGACGAGAGAGCGCCCCCCCTCCCTCCTGAACCGTACCAGGCCACATGCCCTCAACATTGGGAGGATGCTTTGGGGGTCTGATTTTTTCTTAAATTTGAGGCAGGGTTCCCCTTAATATCCATACCAGACCTGAAGGGCCTGGTAATTGAATTTGGGGGACCCCCACGCTTTTTTTTTATTTATTTATTTATTTTTTTATCAATGACTTTCAATGAGTGTTCTCTGTATTACGGTGCCGACAATTCATAATAGCTGCGAGTGATTTTAAAGAACTTTTTTTCCTGCATAAATGACACTTTGTGCAGGGACAGTTCTAAGCATGGGAAACATGCGCCCCTTCACAGGCATACTATAGACAACCCCCCCCCCCTACGAAATTTAAAGGAATATTACACTTTTATTGTTTCACTTTAATCATTATTAAAATCACTGCTCCCGAAAAAACGTCAGTTTTTAAAACTTTTTTTTGCATTGATACATGTCCCCTGGGGCAGGACCCGGGTCCCCAAACACTTTTTAGGACAGTAACTTGCAAATTAGCCTTTAAAATTAGCACTTTAGATTTTGAACGTTGGAGTCCCATAGACTTTAATTGGGTTCTAAAGTATGCTATATACTAGCTCCGTCGAATCTTCTTTATACATTCGACAGACACCATAAGCCTTCAAAGACAGATTCGACCGTAATTCATGTGGATTTTCGGACGAATGCAATTTTTGAACGAAAAACGAAATAAATAAAAACGAATTTCGGGAGTAACTAAATAAATTAAGTTTTCGGACGAAAACGAAATTCCGAAACGAAATATTTTACTCTGCACATGTCTAGTATTTTGGATGGCCCTTCCATGTGTAGGCCGATAGTACATATTTTGTTTGTATTTTATTTTGTATGGCCATAGGGGGAGGTCTCCGTTTCTTTCATATTGTTAAATCAGGATGCTGGTACTCCTACATTGTATTTTTGTCCCTTTTACATATTTGAGAGGTTTTCTGAGTATACACACAAATCCTGAAGATTTTCCTTGCAAAATTTCCTTTCAGCCTATTCTTTTACAGGGTGAGTATTTTTAATGAAAATGATAAGGTGGCTTAAAGCAGCCATTTTCAACCAGGCTGCCTTAAGGTTTCTTCAGGGGTGCCTTGGCAAAATAACTAAAAATTGCCAAAAAATTGTATACAAGCCAGTGGGTGGATCAAGCCTTTCTTTTAGTTACATGAAGCCACAGGTCTTCATTATGCACCATTACAATTAAATCATTGGTTGATAGGAAGGACGTTGGGTGCCTGCCCAGCATCCTTGTTTGCCCTAGATTCACATTAGCTGAGTGAGAGAAACTGAGGCAGAAGAGGAATATTGGAATAATAGTCAGTAAAAGTGTGCAAAGCTGTATTTGTTTTGAAAGAATAAATCACCTTTAGCGTTGAGTGTCCGATGTGTGTGGATGTTGCTGCATTATGTAAAATCATTAGTTGAGTTTTTTACATTTTAAAATGGGGTGCCTAAAATTGTGCATAAGTTTAAAGGAAACCTTGACTGACAAAAGGTTGAAAAACACTGGCTTAAAGCAGGGGCGTACCTAGAGCATTTGGCACCCAGGGCCCATCCTATATCTGGCACCCCCCAACTGTAAAAACACCCACAAAAAACACCCTCCTCTGCCAAGATCAGTGTTTTTTAATTCTGCTTTCTTTTTTAAATGGCGCTGTTGGCTACCGAGTAAACCGGAAGTGACACTGTGCTGTCGCTTCCAGTTTTCTACATTGGAGACCTGATCAAAGGCAAATTCAGCTTTGTTCGGGTCTCTGGCCAGCTGGCTGGTGGCTCAAGTCTGCGGGTAGGATGGGAGACCTGGGCGGAGCTGTGGGGGGATGGGGACGTCCCCTCCCGCTCCTTATAATAACAGCCGATGTTGTTCATCCATGGTAGCCAGTGACAATAGACGGGACAGGACAGAGGTGTCAGTCACTCAGGTGTGAGCAGATGCCACAGTTTGGGACAGATCGTGCCGCGGTCAGGAAAGTGGAGAGCTGGACTGGAGCTGCTATGAGGGAGACATCAGAGTGAGAAGGGGAGACAGCTGACAATACAAAGTATGGCCCATACTTTGCATTATCTACTGTCCTCAGGGACAGATCTGATCCAGATATCCCACTGTATGGCGATCTCTGGATCGAATCTGTCCCTGAGGACAGCATTGGCATTGATGATTTGATTCAGATTTGGGAACTGACCTACTGACAAGGCGTGTTGCTTGCTGGACCGTGGATGGGATCTGATGGCCGCAGGGAAGATGGCAAGATGCTGCTGTAACCTGCTGCTTGCTGGACGGATCTGATGGCTGCAAGATGTGGGTGTAAGTCCCCCCTTTATCAGACCAGCTCATCTACTCTATACCTGGTTTGTGAACACAGCAACACCACCCCCCCTTACCAGGTAAGCTCACAGCTCAGCTACTATAGGTGGGTGGTGGTCAAACAGCAATATACAGCACACACCTGCATTCTGCAACCTGTACACAGCACCCGCTTGGATACTGCAACCTGTACACAGCACACGCCTGGATTCTGCAACCTGTACACAGCACACGCCTGGATTTTGCAACCTGTACACAGCACATGCCTGGATTCTGCAACCTGTACACAGCACACGCCTGGATTTTGCAACCTGTATACAGCACACGCATGGATTCTGCAACCTGTACACAGCACACGCCTGGATTCTGCAACCTGTACACAGCACACGCCTGGATTCTGCAACCTGTACACAGCACACGCCTGGATTCTGCAACCTGTACACAGCACACGCCTGGATTTTGCAACCTGTATACAGCACACGCATGGATTCTGCAACCTGTACACAGCACACGCCTGGATTCTGCAACCTGTACATAGCACACACCTGCATTCTGCAACCTGTACACAGCACCCGCTTGGATACTGCAACCTGTACACAGCACACGCCTAGATTGTGCAACCTATACATAGCACACGCCTGGATTCCGCAACCTGTACATAGCACACGCCTGGATTCTGCAACCTGTACATAGCACACGCCTGGATTCTGCAACATGTACATAGCACACATCTGGAGTCTGCAACCTGTATATAGCAAACGCCTGCATCCTGCATATAGCAAACGCCTGCAACCTGTACATAGCACACGCCTGCATCCTGCAACCTGTACATAGCACACGCCTGCATCCTGCAACCTGTACATAGCACACGCCTGTATTCTGCAACCTGTACATAGCACACGCCTGCATCCTGCAACCTGTATACAGCACACGCCTGTATTCTACAACCTGTACATAGCACATGCCTGTATTCTGCAACCTGTACATAGCACACGCCTGTATTCTACAACCTGTACATAGCACATGCCTGTATTCTGCAACCTGTACATAGCACACGCCTGCATCCTGCAACCTTTATACAGCACACGCCTGTATTCTACAACCAGTACATAGCACATGCCTGTATTCTGCAACCTGTACATAGCACACGCCTGTATTCTGCTACCTGTACATAGCACATGCCTGTATTCTGCAACCCCCCATCAGGTCAGCTACACTATACCTGGGTGGTGGTGGACACAGCAACCCCCCCCCCCTTCTATGACAGGCCAGCACAGTAAGGATGGCAGGACAGACACACTCCTCCAGCGTCTTCTCACAACCCACACACCCCCTATCACCAGCTCACCTCGGCTCTCAGCTTCAGCTGGGGAGGTTTAGACTCCAGAAGATGGTGTGGACACAGAGTGTAACAGCAGCCACCCCCGCGCTGAATGATGACACACTCAGCTCGGCTGCTCAGCAGTGGTGGGTGGAGCTAGCAGGTGAAAACAGAAACTAGACCATACTATTTCGGCCTCAGTGCTGGGGGTGTTCCAGCTCACAAAAAACTCACAAAAAACAGAGCAGCCAGAGCCAGGGATTCCCTTCAGGATTCTGTCAGACAGTGTCTGAGTGCAGAGTGAACCCCATAGCAATGCCACCCAGCCACTTACACCCCCCTCAATGTGTGGCACCTGGGGCGGAACTCCCCCCCCCCGCCCCCTGTTTGGTACGCCCCTGGCTTAAAGGCAACCCAACTACTATCTACTACTGTATGTTCTAACTAAAATTATATTATTATAATTATAACTAACACTGCAGTTTTTTTTAGCTACTTTCATGGTAATTAGTTATAGGTGTCTGAACTGTATATGCATTATTTTTATTTATCCTAAAGCCGTTGGCAAATGTTATTGCAATAAACTATTAAATATCAAAACAGTAGGGCTCATTTACTAAAACTGGAGTGCAAAATCTGGTGTATCTGTGCATGATAGCCAATCAGCTTCTAACTTCAGCCTGTTCAATTAAGCTTTGACAATAAAAACTGGAAGCCGGTTTCTATGCAGAGTTGCACCAGATTTTGCACTCTCCAGTTTTAGTAAATCAACCCCAGTATTGGTTCCCACATGCTGCCAGGCTCCCTCACAATCTTATGGCTTGCTACTGTTTCGTTTCTGTGTTTGAGAAGATCTCAATGATAATTAAATATTTTCGTTTTTAATACCTACAAGATTATAGTGTATCTAAAACCAAAACCTGCATTCGTTTTCAAGCTTCTGTTGCTTTATTTGTACTTGGGGAACCTGCAAATAACACACTTCCTGTCCCTGGGTGCCTACGTCACGTCTCCACTGATCTGTGGAGAGAGCCATGATTGTCAACCTTAGCTGCTCTCCTGATATGGACTACAAACATGTTTGCGTCATCTTCTCTATTACATGAGGAGACAAGGCAACTGGTAGTTTACAGAAGATAGCTAGGGAGGGAGATATTCTTTGGTGAAGCTCAAATTAAGTTTCAAGCACACTGCATTTCTGGCAAGATTTACAGGCATTTCCTGTATTTGCTGAAAATAGTATAAGCTACAATATATTGCATTTTCTGCCCTTGGGTTTGGTTATCCTTTAGAGCTGGTTCACACTTGAACTGCACAGGAATGCAGTCTGACTATGGATCACACAAAAAGTAGTGCATTCACTACTTTTTAAAAACACATTGGGGGTTATTTACTAAAGGAAAATCCACTTTGCACTGCAAGTGCACTTGGAAGTAAAGTCGTTGTAGATCTGAGGGAGACATGCAAGGAAAGTAAAAAACAGCATTTTAGCTTGCACATGATTGGATGATAAAATAAGCAGAGGTTCCACTAATTTCAGATCTACCCCTTAGATTTAGAGCCACTGCACTTCCAAGTGCGCTTTCAGTGCAAAGTATATTTGCCTTTCGTAAATAACCCCCATTGCACCTAATTGCATGGTACTATGGTACCATGCGATCCAGGGAGGGGAAACACAGTGCGCATTTGGAGTGTTGTTAGGAATATATTAACACTTGCAGCAGATTACACACCCAGTGTGTTTTCCTGTACTGCGTTCTAGTGTGCATAAGCCTTAAGGTGTTCATGCAATTACTCAACCTAAGCCAGAGGTCTCAAAACTTTCAAAACAAAGGGCCAGTTTACCCTTTAAATATTAAGGGGGTCAGACTGTGACCAGTGGGAGTAGAAAACAAATATATTATTGGTGTCAGTGGGAGGATTAGTGCCCCATCATTGGTGTCAGTTGGAGGAATAGTGCCCCATACTTGGTTTCAGTGGGCGTAATTGTGCCCCATCATTGATGTCAGTTGGAGGAATGGTGCTTCATATTTTATGTCAGTGGGAGAAATTGTTTCCCATCTTTGGTGTCACTTGGATGAATAGTACCTCATTGTTGGTGTCAGTGGGAGAACTAGTGCCCCCATCGTTGGTGGCCCTGGGGGGAATAGTGACCCATCATTGGTGTCAGTGGGAGGAATGGTGCCCTATTTTTGCCATCAAAGGAAGGAAGGTCCGTCATATCAAGTGACGGAATAATGCTGCCCAAGGGCCAGATAAAGGCAAGTAAATGGCCACATCTGGCCCCTATGCCGCAGTTTGGAGACCCCTGCCCTAATGATTTGTATAGAAAGATTCCTACACTTATTGCACTCGTTTATTTTTTCTCATTGCAATTTAAACTAAACTAAAAACAAAACTAAAACTAAACAAAATGTACTATAGCAGCCCCAGAGTTAACATCTGTTATTGTAGTTTATATTCCGTATTAATAAATGTAATCGTATATTAGCTCCAGTATTGCATTCCACAATATAATATGAGTAAATGAACTTTAAAATAATAAAATCATTCAAATGTCAGGGTCCCCATTAATATAGAAAAGAACAAACACATATATCTTTATATTAAAATTAAAAGCGTGCTGCAATGCAAGGTAACCTATTATGGCATATTGTGCACCCAAAAGGAGATTAAGTATGGTTTAATCTGTACTGGGGTGCATTGGCAGCCCATTTAAAATTAATGTAATACAATGGAATATGTTTTAATGCTTATTGGGTAATGCAGTGTATTGTTTGAAAGCCTGTTTATGTATTACACCCAGTTCAATTGGAGAGCAGCAAGAGTGCATACTTAGCAATAAATTGCATCTGTGCAGCAGTTGTTTCCAAAAGCATCTATTGGTTTTCAGAAGAGACCCATTGTACTCTTTGGGTACGGGGCTAATCGTGTTATATGCATGAAAAACCACATTACCCTGTAACATAATTTGTAAATATTCTGAGGTCTCAGTGTGGAAATTGTTGTTTCGCTAATATAAAATGTTCCACCTGGCTCTATATTCATCTATAACGGTGAACCATATGAGTACTAGCCTGTACATACTGTACCTCTTTATTACCAAGCCATTCTTTTAGTTTTCATTGCTTTTTAACAGTTTGACTAACAATTACTTAGTACTATACCCAAATAATTTGATATCTTGTTTTAAACAGATAGAGTCTTCTATTGGTGGTATTTAAGCACTTGCTGTCTGTCCATTGTACATGGCTGGATGGCTTAGCTAAGTGAGCGGGGGACTTTCCTTTTGGGTGCTCGTGCCCATCATTTAGTATGCACAATGTATCTAATAGGCAGTACAGACCAGCGAGAGTGGCTCTGTACCTTGGGATTGCTGTGACCAAGCACACAGATCACACATCGTTTACACTAGCTGCAGTCAGTTGCCTCTTACACTTTCATCTCACACAGTGCGGTGTGAGATGAAAAGGAAGCTCCTGACAGTAACCAGCACACAAAATGGTAATGATTTTTTAGGCTTTTTTTTTACTTTCTTTTTTGCTTTGGCCAGTAACACATTTCCTGTATCAGGATTCCTACACTCTGGATGAAGGAGAAACAGAAACACAATTGAACAGCACCATTGTTAGTCCTGAGGGGAGGGGAGTGTAATGCCCCGTACACACGAGCGGACTTTTCGACATCCAAACTCCGACGGACTGAGTCCGTCAGACTATCCGATCGTGTGTGGGCTGCAACGGACTTTAGCTTCGCTAAAGTCTGACGGACTTTAGAAATGAAGCATGCTTCAAATTTTCCCGACGGAACTCCGCCGGACCCGGTCCCCTTCGAAAAATTCGCTCGTGTGTGTGCTACTCCGACGGACTAAAACCGACGCTAGGGCAGCTATTGGCTACTGTCTATGAACTTCCTACGTCGAATCCAGTCGTACGTCATCACGTTCGACTCCGTCGGAGTTTGGTGTGATGGTGTGTGGTCAAGTCCGTTCGGTCGAAAAGTCCGCCAGAACTCCGTCGGAACTCCGGCGGAACTCCTTTGGAAGTCTGTCGGACATAAGTCCTCTCGTGTGTACGGGGCATTAGATATACTAGTAGATTTAGATACACTGCCAAAATAAAGCCAAACTCTAACACTTTTCAAGCAGTTTCAGCAACAATTTTGTTCCTTTTGGGATAAAGGTTTTACATAAATAAATAAAAGCTGACCATTGTAAGCACCCCTGTCAGTGCTAAATCGTTTGTCTAATCCCTCTAACTGCTACAAGTGTAACCACAGCCCAAAACAGTGTCATCCACCCCTCTGTTGTCCTCACCCCTCTGCAGTATATGTCAGCTCCATCCTGTCCTAACTTGACCTGTATATTAATCCTCACATTCCTTGTCCTGCACATCTATACCTTAACCCCTTCATCTCCATCGTCCCATTGTATGTGACCTGTATATTAACCCATTCACGTCCTGAAATTACCTGTAAATTTAAGGTATCTAGTGCACCATTTTCATGTTTTAACCTACCCATTTCTAGTATGTTTCTTCATATCCAAACAATTGTGGCAAAAAATCTGATCACCTTAGGTCGTCTACTCCACAAAAAAAGGAGTCATATCCTTCACTTTGCCTGGCAGTGGTCATAATATTATGACTGATTGATGCACAGCAGAAAGTAAGGGCAACTGTCACGTACCTGATGGGTGAGTGAAATTATGAGGGTGGCTTCTCTTGTATCTCCAGCCTAAGCACCCCAGTGGAGGAGACAGTGCCAAGGGACAGGAGGAACATGAATGCTGGGAAATGTGGACTGTAGGACTTTGGACTGGAGATGCTTACCCAGACTAACCAGCAGAGCATATAACCAAAACTTTGGTTCATTCGAAGGGATCAGCAGCACCACAAGGGAAACAGCAGAGGGTCAAACACATAAACACATATGCGTGTATATATATATATATATATATATATATACATATATATATATATATATATATATATATATATATATATATATATATAGTATAAGCTGAGGATAGGTAGCGGGTACAAAACTCCCTGTTGTAAACGCACTTTCAGGCACAGATACCAGTCCAGTGATGTAGTAACAAACGGTGCAGTGTTTAATGGTGCTATTTACAGGTGCTGTACAGTGTCCACAAAATAAACAGGACAAAAAGTCAAAAACAAAATCCTAGCCATGTCAAAGCACTAACTACTTTTGAGACAGAGAAAGGGACTGAGGACAGAGATTCCTCAGTCCCTTTCTCTGCAGCCTCTGTGCTGACTGGCTACCTGTTCAGTCGCAAACTAAAGCATAGTAAACACAGTTTACAGTCTTTTGAATAAAAAAACAGGTGTACTAGCATACACCATAATACATCACATAAAACAAAGGTATGTAATAGGCATCAAACACTGCTAAATTGCTTCTCAATGTGTTTCATGAAGCAAGGTTCACTTCATTAGGAGACAAAGCAAATTTAAAGCTGATAGCCAACATACAACAAATGAGATGTCAAAGGCATCACTCGTTAGATAACAAACAGTAGAGTCCTCTCCTGAATAGGCAGGTGCAATGAATTGGGATCAACTAGGGCCGTTCTACCCGGGAGCTCAGGGCAGGGTGCCCCACCAGGGGAGAACCAAAAAGAAGGGGCAGAGATGCCAGAGATTATCAAAGGAGAGACAGGCTTGTTTGCCAGGGTCATAAGGCCCACAGTGTTAAAAGGGTCAGTTAGCTAAACACAAGGAAGGAAAAGGAGAAATTGGTTTCTTTAACCTAGGATTTTGTTATACCTACATCAGTTTTATCTATGATCAGCAATAGCAGTTCATTAAAAAAAAAATTATCACTACATTTTATACTTTACTATCACTTACTGTCTGTTTTTTTTTTGTTTTTTTATTAGCAAATATAGCACAATTTGCTCTAACCCCTCTCTATTGTGCTCACCACTAACTTATAGTTTAATCCATTTCCTAACTTTGCTATCTTTTCTAAGGACTTTTACATATAGATAGGTTGTATGTTTGCAAAGTGCAATAGGTTTAAATTATAAGAAAACCCATCCTTTACTAAGTTTTTACATTTGCAAAATCCTAGAGGTGTCTTAAGATCCTTTTAGGTCCCATTTTGATCTGTGCTTTGTGGTAATATGCAGTGAATCATTACAGTAATGCATGATCTGCAGTACAGCTTGGTACCATTTGTTTTTAATACACTTAAATGCCTGTTCACCACAATCTATAGAACTATCTGTGTACAGTGGTATGATCTATTAACAAAAAATTGACAGTTCATTTTTTTTAATGCATTAAGGTACACTGTTCAGAATTAATGAGCTTCCTCAATACAGAACGCCTTAATGCACAAACATGCTTTGTGCTAATACAGACATATTCTGGGTCTGGACTCTATCCTTTGCAGTTCAGAGGTATGCTTTACTGATTCTCAGATATAAACTTCATACTTACTTGTGGGAGATAATGGACCCCAGAAAGCTTGGCCATGGTCTTAGTTGAAGAGGAGAGCATATGTCCAATTATTCCAGCCAAGGGACCCCTCTTCGCACAATGGTGATTTGGAACAGCATTTTGTGCACCTGTCAGTAATTTCAAAGAGCTTTCTATTGCTTTGCTTTCATATGCACATGAATCAAAAATTTCAAATCCGAGTGTGATGTTAGGAAGTAGAGAAGGAATTGTGTTTATTTCCTCAACTGCATAGATAAATGCCAGAATATGCCTATAGTAACGAAAGATTATTCTAAAAAAAAGGGAAAAAAAAATGAAATTACTAATGTATAGTTCACATGTAATTACTTAAAAAGGAGATTTTCTTTTGTTAAAAGTGAAACATTTTTCTGAGGGGGATGAGGCACAAGGTATAAAGTATACAAAAAACCATGATGTACAAAAAAAGTATTCACTTAAGAAGAGGTAACAGCTAAATGATAGTACACATTTACACATTAATATTTAGTAAAGCTATGTATAGCTGTAACCATAGGTTATTCAGTGTCAATTTGTATACACAATAATAGTTGTCCCACTTGTTTCTATGCACGGAAAACTGTATATCACGTTAAACTGTCTTCATTTTGATTAATAAACAACTTTTGCATCCTGAATCTGTCTAGTGATTTATAATGATGGTTTGGCACATGCACAGATGTGACAGCAGGGCTCTGCCCAGCCTTTTGGATCCTGAGTTGCACGCATGCACTGGACCTCCTTGATTGCATCATTCTTAGACACCCACGTATTTCGCAGATGTGCCAAAGGCCTCTGGCAGGTCTCAAAGCCTGGCAGAGCCCTTCAGCACATCTGCTCAATTTGTATGCATTCTCACCTTGGTGAAAAAGGAGGAAGTGCTATCCTTAAGCACAAAAAATTTAAAAAATGTTTGTTTAAAAAAATATATCCAATTGTGATTAGAGAGAGGGGGCTGGAGTCAGGTGAATACACATTGGGGTTAATTTACCAAAACTGGAGAGTGCAAAATCTGGTGCAGCTGTGCATGGCAGCCAATCGGCTTCTAACTTAAGGTGGTTCAATTATGATTTGACAAAAAAAAAAAAACTGAAAGCTGATTGGTTTCTATGCAGAACTGCACTGAATTTTGCACTTTAGTAAATAAACCCCATTGTGTTTTGGATCGAAGTTCCACTGTAAACAACTGTTGACTTTTTGCGGGTTTATGTACTTAAGCTGGAAAGTGAAAAATCAGGCTCACTTCTGCATAGAAATCAGCTTCCAGTTTTGTTTTGTTTTTAAACTTAGTTGATTGAGAAAAATTGCACATACAAACTACAGTATTCTTGTCAAGCCAATAGAGTGGCAAACCAACAAACAGTGTATACAAAGGGAACTGTCACAGCACTGGAGTATCAAAGCCTGTAAATTCCGTACATACCGTAGCAACAAATAGGTACATTCATGTATATGTTCAATAAGAAAAATCAAACAGGAAGAACAAACTTACATTAAACAAGTAATAAAAAGCAATCGGACATAAGAATACTGCACTCATGTATGTTATTAGATGGAGTTACTAAAGACTGAGTAACGAAAAAGAAAAAGAATGGCACAAAGTTATACCCTGTACACACGGTCAAACTTTCCGACGGAAAATATGTTGTCGGAAATTCCAATCGTGTGTGGGCTCCAACTGACTTTTTCCGTCTGAATTTCCGACACACAAAGTTTGAGATCTGGATCTAAAATTTTCCAACAACAAAATCCGATCGTTTAAATTCCGATCATATGTAGACAATTTCGACGCACAAAGTGTCATGCATGCTCAGAATAAATTATGAGACAAAAGCTATTGGCTACTGGCCCCTGTATAGTCCTGTTGTACGTGTTTTACGACACCTTGTTCTGAACGATCGGATTTTCCAACAACTTTGTGCGACCATGTGTATGCAAGACATGAACAAGCTGAGATTAGAAGCTGATTGATTTCTATGCTGAAATGAGTCTGATTTTGCACTCTCCAGCTTTAGAATATAAGCCCCTTTGTATTTGAAGGGCAGCAGAGATTTTCAGCATTGGGTGTTTAGCAATCAAAAGCTGCAAGTTTAGGATTTAAACAGTGGGGGACAGGTTGGGACTTTATATGAGGCCATATGGTAATATGTCTCTAGCCCTATAACAATGCAAAGACAGGGGGGAAAGAGTTGGGACTTTATATGAGGCGTGTATCCACTGGTAAAGTACATATATATCAATATAACCATAATAACAAAAAATAATAAATACATAAGAACAAATGCTTTATTATAAAAATACATTCCAGCCAGAGATGGTACAAATGAAAAACACTGGTCAGATACTTGCACACAGCAGTGATACATTAATTATACCATCTCTGTCTGGAATATACTTTATAATAAAACATTTGTTCTTATGTATTTATTATTTTTGTTATTATGGTTATATTGTTATATACTGTATGTACTTTATTTACCAGTGGATACACGCCTCATATAAGGTCCCAATTCTTTTGCCGCCTTTCTTTGCAGGATTTAAATAACCTATGCAACTTTTGGCCTTGTTATTTTTGGTCACTTGGATTACATGTAGAAGAGCTCCATTACTAATTACAAAAATTGGGTCCTGACAGATTGAAGATTTGTAATTAACAGAATAATAAACAGCAACTTTAAAGGGAACTCTTACTAGGAATTCTGCATCTGTATTTTCTAATAACTTATGAAATATATTTTCTTTTTTTTTTTTTTAAGTGAATTTATACTCTTTTTTTATTTGTTTTTGAGTATATAGTACAAAGTGTAAATTATATAAAAATCACGTGAAGTACAACAGTATTAACTTAAATAGGTAACCATACAGCTGAATGATATTACACAATAATATTTTGTAAAGATATATAAAAATGTGATCAACCAGTGTCAAGTTGTATGCAAGAAAAACAGCATACTGTATATCATGTTGAACTATCTTCATTTTGATTACTAAACAATTTTTGCCCCCTGAATCTGTCTAGTCATTTATATTACTGATTCTCCCTGCGCACTTCAAGTGGAACATCAGTCTACAGAGATGTTAGATTGTGTTTCTAGCCAGGAAGACCAAATATTTTCAGTGAACTGTTTTATACTTATACATTTTTGCTTTTCTTTTGTGAACAATAAGTCATATAAGTCACCTCTTTATTTTATTTAGGAGGTTTTTGCAAAGACTCTCACTAATATAAGGCCTCTTTCACACTAACGTCCCGTTCAGGCCCGCCTGTCAGTTTTTCAGGCGGACCTGAACGGGTGCTCCATAGAGCTCTATGGAGCGTCGGATGTCAGCGGTGACATGTCCGCTGACATCCGACCCGCTCCGATCCGAAAAAGTGTAACGGAGGAAAAAGCTATTTTTCCATCCGTCTGCGGATCGGATCGGGTGACGACGGGCACTGCGGTCCGTCGTCATCCGATCTCCCATAGGGGAGAGCGGCGCTGTGACAGGTCCGTCCCTGCGCAGTGTGCAGAGACAGACCTGTCATCTCCCTGCTCAGCGGGGATCGGCGGAGTGATCCCCGCTGAGCAAACGGATATCCACGGGGCGGATCAGAACTGATCCGCCCCGTGTGAAAGGACCCTAATACAGCATGATTCCAAACATTTTATAGACGAACACCAGCCAAAATATTTTATTATGTTTTATCTAGAAGCCTTGATGTTTAGCCTTAAGCTGGCCATACATTATACAATTTTCTGATTGATCTTCAACTATGCAGTGCAAGAGCCTGCCTGACTGCATACAAATTGAAAGTTTTTAGGTTTGACCTGCTTGTCTAGTGGGAGTGGGAGTATTGATTTATAAAGGGGTAATAGCAGTTATCTCTACAAGCCTTATACAGGTGATACTCAAAAAAATTAGAATATTGTGCAAAAGTTCATTTATTTCACTAATGCAAATTAAAAGGTGAAACTAATATATGAGATAGACTCATTATATGCAAAGCAAGATAGTTCAAGCTGTGATTTGTCATAATTGGGATGGTTATGGCTTACAGCTCATGAACACCCCAAATCCACAATCTCAGAAAATTAGAATATTACATGCAATTGTACATAGAACAATATCGGACCTCTGAAAAGTATACTCATGCATATGTACTCAGTACTTGGTTTGGGCCCCTTTTGCAGCAATTATTGCCTCAATGTGGCGTGGCATCAGCCTATGGCACTGCTGAGGTGCTATGGAAGATCAGGATGCTTCAATAGCTCAGCTCTTCTGCATTGTTCGGTCAGATGTCTCTCATCTTTCTCTTGGCAATGCCCCACAGATTCTCTATGGGGTTCAGTTCAGGCCAGTTTGCTGGCCAATCAAGCACAATAATCCCACGGTCATTGAACCAGGTTTTTGTGCTTTTGAGTTGCATTGGTGAAATAAATTAACTTTTGCATGATATTCTAATTTTTCAAGTATCACCTGTATAATATGCCTCCAGTCTCTCCAGCATGCTCCAGTCTCTAACCAAACCTATAGCATATCCATAGTCTTTAAAAATATCAAAACTACCATTTCTGACCTGTTTGGGAGGTGCAAGTTCTATGTTTGTTATCATAGTCTATGTCTGTTATCAGATTCCTACTGCTGCCATTCACACTTGGGCAAAACACCTTTGTGAATGCAGCCTTAGATTGCAATCACTCTGGGAACAGTTGAACTGAACTGTGCCCTTGTTCAGCTATCCCACCTTCCCATGCCCAGCTGGTCTACATTCACACTGGGCTATAAGAAACTGTTCCTGGGCACACCCACATTATTACATTTGCCATCCAGACCACAGTGATCCTTGCTTCTGTGCTAAATCATCTATGGAGAGTTCTGTGTTCAGGCATGGTTTGCACTCACCCAACTATACAAGATCACAAGTGAACCGTGCCCGGGGCAACCTCTTCCAAGTGGTCCCAGGCAATGTACATGTAACTTTTCCCTGGCACAGTTCAGAGCACTCACACTCAAGGAGCAGTTCTGGCCAGCTCAGTAGATTGTTTTAAGAGCTGGATGCATTCCTAAATGCACAATATATAACTGGATACTAATATTTATAGGTAATGCCAGGGGTAGTTTGGGGGATCAGGAAGGAATAATTTTCCCCCCACTGAAGCAAATTTGTCAATTCTTTAATTTCTTGCCTTCCTCTGGATCAACTATGGGTATAGGATAGTGTAGGAAGATTTTCTTTTTTTAGGTTGAACTAGATGGACTTGTGTCTTTTTTCAACCTAACTACTGTATGTAACGATACAAACAACCTGGACCAAGGGGATGAACTGAGCCCAGCCTTGGGTAAAACTTGCCTGATTTTGCAGAATGTCCATCTATATGTGGAGTAATTAATCCAGAAAAAAAAACAAGAAACAGAAAGAAATGTACAGTATTAAATTGTAAAAAAAAAAAAAAAAAAGCTTCAATTGGGGTTTTGTTGCTTTTCCTTGAAACAGTATAAGGCTGGGTTCATACTATGTGTGGCGCGTCTGGCAGCAGGAGGGTCCGGTGCATCCCTGTTCTCTGTTTGAGGGGTGAATAAGGTCTAAATTTTGACCAGAAATGGAGCCAAAAACACACAGGACCCTTCTGTCTTGCTCTCCGCTGCTCCCCTGGAGATGTGTGATCCGGCTCCATTGCGAGATGGTCACAGTCTCCTGTCCTGTGAATTTAAAGTGGAGAAATATGCATCCAATTCACATGAGTGTGAACCCAGCTTTAGAGTTTTTTTTAGAAGGACACTAGAATGAGTGACCCTTTACTTACTAGATTACCAGTATAGCCAGGAAAATAATGAGATTCTGCCATTTAGCACTGTGTATTGTTGTTGGCACAGCTCTATGATGTAAACTGGAGTTGATTGTGCACTTTGCAAGGGCTTAGTAAATGAGGGGAAGCTCTACTGACACCCATCATCCAATCATGTGCTGTTTTTTCATTTTCCCTGTATTTTATTGGGTATTCCTTGCAAAATAAAGTTTTTCCTCATTTACTAAGCTCTGGAGCAAAGGTCCTTGCAGAGTTCAACTCCACTTGCAAAGTGCACAATCTATTTGCCTTTCATAAATCAACCCCAATGTTAAAACTCTTTGCTCAAAATGCAGACTTAGTTAGAGTAGCAGCTAAATGTCTTCTGCCTGAGGCAAAATCTGAACTAGGATGGCCACAGATGCCTCATATAATATGACAAACATGTGAGCCTGAAAGGTTATTCTAGGTAATAAATACACCATCTCAATGCCTTCTTTGGTGATATCAGAGAAAAAGAGAGAAGCATTCTTGAATCAGGTTCCCAGGGTCATGGGTCCAGTAGCAGTTGCTGCTTTCACTACTCTTGCTGCTACACCACTGAATTCAATATTGCTTTTGGCAAGTTTACAAGAGAAATGTGAACTGATCCTTGCAACTGACGAGCAGCAATGTTGTTAATTTTATTCTTTTTATTTATTTTTCATTTTAATTTGTAAGTATTAACGTGGCTGGCTGAAGGAGTAGCAGGAGGCATGAGTGGTCACAACAAAAATTAGTGGAAATTCTAGTGTTTATGCAACTATTCCAACTAAATCATTTAGTAGAATAAAATCTCCTGAAAATAATGAAGCATGCATTTTACTGCAAGCGATGCTACTGCTACACAGCAATCCGCCAGAGACCAAACCAAAGCTGGAAGCATGCCTTGGGAATAGTCTGTGCTCTGTCTGCTGACTTGCACTTAATGATAATATGCTGTATAATCAAAATGCAGCTTTGTATAATGACGTATATTACATTTATCAGGCAGAAATCTTCATAACCAAGTAGATTGTATGAAATTACAGAACGTCACTGTGTAAATTTTCAGTGCTATATAAATACCTGTCATTAATAAATAAAGAAAGACACTATAGGACTGCATAATAAAATGTAGCTTTATTGTTGAATTACTTAAAATCCTGGAAAAAAAAATCAACCAGCTTTAAAGTTTATCTAAAACCATTTTGTTCCATTTTGGATGGTGTATCGTTCTCCCTGGTTGCGGAGCACAGCAGGCTCCCAATGGGGTGCCCAGACCACGGGAGATCACAGTCCTACCATTGCTTGTACAATGTATATAACCCTACCTCAATGACTTTCACTCAGGATATATATATAAAAAGGCATTGACTGTACTACTTATTGAATGACTTATAAATGTTATACCAGATAGCCCGTTGTTGGGTACCTGGTCTTTTTCTGTTCCTTTTTGTCTTCTTTTTCTTGTTTACACACGTTTTGGAAACAATAAAAACTTATTGAACCATTTTGGATGGTGTGGAGTAGGGTGTTTTTCACCTAATTCATTTATCCTGGTGCTGAACATTTCTGCCAGGACTCAAAGTAAGTAGAAATCTAAGATTTGAAGCTGTCACTATGGAATAGAGGGGAAATCTCCCAAAGTGAAAACGTGTTACAAAGACAATTACAGTTGTGTCTCAAGACAGGAACAGTAGAATTTTTTTTACATTGAGCTAAAGACAGGGAAATAAAATAAAAATAATAAATAAATACATACATATTTTCAGGGGTTTAATCTATTACCATACCTTATTAAAAATTTAGCTTTAGACTCTGTCATCTAGATCTGACACAGTCCCCTTCTCTGCAACCCTTCTATTGAGACTCACTATTCCTGCTGAATTCTCCATAATATAAAATTAACCATAAATCATGGAAGGAAAACTCACACAAGGAGTCCAAGTCCTCTTCGAACAAATGGGGAAATATAAGCATCAAAATCTTACCACCGGAGTCCTACCAGTAAAGAAGATGGTGGGATGTTCAAGTTACCAGTACCACTTTTGGGTATTTTTTTTAAGGGGAAATCTAAGATTTTAAGCTGTCACAATGTCAGGAATAGAGAGGAAATCTCCCAATGGGAAAACTTTTTACAATGATAATTACAGTTGTGTCTCAAGACAACAGGAACAGTAGAAACATTTTCCCATTGAGCAAAGACAGGGAAAAAAAATAAACATAAAAAGTAAATAAACACATAAATACATAAATATTTTCAGGGGTTTAAACTATTACCTACCTTATTCAAAAAAGATTTTTTGGAGCTTTAGACATACTCTGTCATCTAGATCTGACACAGTTCCCTGCTCTGCACCCTTCTATGCAGACTCACTATTCCTGCTGCATTCTCCATAATATAAAATTAACCATAAATCACGGAAGGAAAAATCACACAAGGAGCACAAGACCTCTTCAAACAAATGTGGGAATATAAGCATCTTACCACCAGAGTCTCCCCAGTAAAGAAGCTGGTGGGATGTTTAAACTTACCAGTAATATTTTCGGTGGATTTTTTTTTTAACAAATACCACCATTCTTTCAAAAAAAGCATACCAACTACAAAGTCATGCTGCTATATTTACAAGCTTACCCAAGACAAGGTGATGGCTCAGGAGTTGCAGTAAAGGTATATTTTCGTGAAATAGGAAAACTATGCAATGATACGACTGCTCCTAGGATAATATCACCATCTCTGAAATAGTTGTACAAGGTAGAATTTCCTAGAGTACAGCTAACGCTTGAGTTACTTCCAGCAGCATCAATAAAAGGTTGGAAATGTAAGGATAATACCAAAACAATAAGAGACTGTTCATAAAAAGTCATTATTAGACAAAGAAGGAAGATTAATCGTTATATACTATGACATTAAAAAGATTAAAACTTTAAATTTACAGTAGAAAATAAAAGCAAATAAATAATGTTTTTTTTTGTTTTAAATGTGTTTATATTTAAAAAATATGCTTAGTATCTATTATACTGCTAGAGCCTAGTTCTAAATATCAGAGATATTTCACCTAATGAATCTATCCATTTTGCTATACTACTATCTAGCCTGCATGTATGTACAATACCAACTATTGGCAGGCAGGTCAATCCTTCTAAAGCCTCAGCGAGTGGCTAAGGTGTGTATATATATAGAGATATATATTTATATATTTATGTATTCATATGCAGTTCCTTTTTAAAGTGTCTCTAGGCACATCAAAAATAAATTGCTAGTATGGATGAAATAATAATGGGTTAGTCCAATCCAC
Organism: Lithobates pipiens; assembly: GCF_037356315.1. NCBI lineage: Eukaryota > Metazoa > Chordata > Amphibia > Anura > Ranidae > Lithobates > Lithobates pipiens. The sequence goes on along the minus strand of NW_027507788.1, from coordinate 104,980,669 downwards.
CCTGCTATTTTCCAAAGGAAGAGCAGTGGTAAGCATATCATTAACAGAATGCTAGACATTTCATCGATAGTGGCAGCTGAGGCCCTGAACTTTCACTAAGTCACACAAAGTCAACTTGTTTTTTCTTTCATTTGTATATATTTTTTTATACTTGCTATAGGCTAGTTAAGAAAGTGCAAATGAAGGAGATATGATAATTAAATATATTTGTGCATGTTTTTACATAAGAAAAGCAAAGATAAAAAAGCAAGTTTCCAAAATTGCTGATTTAAATACTATTACAATTTTATTACATGTTTAATTATAGACAGAAGTGTGTCCAGATAGGTGTTTTATTCTATTTTTCCTTTTTTTCTGTTCCATTTTATGTAGGGATGACCAAGCTGAGGCGGGTTCAGTTTCTAGGAGGTATGGAGAGCCCAGTGCAAGGTCCATAAACCCTAAACAAACCCCATTGAAATCACTAGGAAGCAAGACCAGCTATTATTTACACCCCTAGTGCCCCACCTACAGCCCTATTGGCTGAATGTGGACCTTTGGTATATGATGTGCGGCCTTTGGACCTCAAAAGTCTGTAGTGGGAACAAGATACAGTAATAGCATATATCTCTACTAGCCTCGTATTCCCAGTTTTGTATTGTCTTCTGCAGCATATCCCTAACATGTCCACACTCTCTGACACTCATTATCTCTATTAGGTCTGCCGTTTCTGACAGCCCTCTTAAACATTACATATATTAACCACTTGCTTACTGGGCACTTAAACCCCCCTCCTGCCCAGATCAATTTTCAGCTTTCAGCGCTGTCACACTTTGAATGGCAATTGTGCAGTCATAGAACACTGTACCCAAATTCAATTTTTATCATTTTTTCCCACAAATAGAGCTTTCTTTTGGTGGTATTTAATCACAGCTGGGGTTTTTATTTTTTGCTAAAACAAGGAAAAAAAAAGGAAAATTTTGAGAAAAAAAAATCATGTTTCATAGTTTGTTATAAAATTTTGCAAACAGGTAATTTTTCTCTTTCATTGATATGCGCTGATGAGGCGGCACTGGTGGGCACTGATAGGCTGCACTGGTGGGCATTGATAGGGCACTTATGGGCACTGATAGGCACAGTTAAGGCGGCACTGATGGCAGGGCCAGATTAAGAACATCATGGGCCTGGTGCTGAGGATTTTGGTGGGGCCTTTTATAAACAATAAATAAATAAAAATGCTAACTATTTTTTGTGATAACAAATTAAATTAAAGAGAGAGAGGGAGGATGAGAGAGAGAAAGGGGGTGAAAGAGGGGTAAGGGAGGGAGGATGTGAGAGAAAGGGGGGCGTGAGAGAGAGAGGATGGGAATGACATCAACGCAGCCTGGCCAAGGCAAGTGACCGAAGGCACAGAACCCAGAAGGAAGACCGGGTGAAGATGGAAGTGCACGGGGCCCCGCCGGTTGATCACAGCACAGCACTGGAGGGCTCAGTCTGACAATTTAAGTGTACCCTAATGTGCTAATATGCTGTGCATACTTGTACATTATGGCATAACCTACCCCAGGGCCTCTAAAAAGTCGCAATGTTAGAAAAGTTTACTACCGCTTTAATATCACGAGCCTCTCATGGGGCCCCCTACTGACCCTGTGGCCCTTGGGCAGTGCCTAAGTGCATAGTTGTCAACATTTCAAAAATATTTTCAGGGACGCTTTTCTTTACAAGTGCTATATTTATAGTAGCTGACATCCCCCGTGTTCCTCTATACATCACAATAGTAATTACAAAATGAAATAAGTACTAATAATGGGGCAGAACAAATATGAGGACTGTGAGGTTTCCTTTAGTTGAACTGACAAAAGTGCCCATTCTAGAGCTGGTAACATTGAGGATATTCAGTATAATTTTAAGGAACAGTTTTTGTGGTTAAGAGGCATAGGGGAGGAGTATGGATGGTATACAAGTGGGAAGTATGTGCAGGTGAGGGAGAGGAATGTGGAGGGTCTAACAGTGGGCACTATGTACACGAGAGGAGTGCAGAGGGTATGGCAGAAGGCACTTTGTACAGGAGAGGAGTGTGAAGGGTATGACAGTGGGCAGTATGCACAGCAGAGGAGTGTAGAGGGTATGACATTGGGCACTATGTATAAGAGAAGAATGTGGAGGGTATGACAGTGAACAATATGTACAGGAGTGTGGAGGGCATGACAGTGGGCACTATGTACAGGAGAGAAGTGTGGAGAGTAGGACAGTAAGCAGTAATTACAGGAGAAGATTGTGGAGGGAGGGTATGACGTGGGCACTATGTATAGGAGAGGAGTATGGAGGGTATGACAGTGAGTAGTATGTACAGGAGAGGAGTGTGGAGAGTATGACAGTGGGCGCTATGTATAGGAGAGAAGTGTTGGAGGTATGACAGTGGGCACTATGTATAGGAGAGAAGTATGGAGGGTATGACAGTGAGTAGTATGTACAGGAGAGGAGTGCGGAGGGTATGACAGTGGGTAGTATGTACAGGAGAGGAGTGCGGAGGGTATGACAGTGGGTGCTATGCATAGGAGAGAAGTGTTGGAGGTATGACAGTGGGCACTATGTATAGGAGAGGAGTATGGAGGGTCCGACAGTGAGTAGTATGTATAGGAGAGGAGTATGGAGGGTATGACAGTGGGCAATATGTACAGGAGAGAAGTGTATGACAGTGGGCACTATTTACAAGAGAGGAGGAGTGTGTAGGATATGACAGCGGGCGTTATGTATAGGAGAGGAGTGTGTAGGATATGACAGTGAGCAGTATGTACAGGAGAGAAGTGTGGAGAGTATGACAGCGGGCACTATGTACAGGAGAGACGTGTAGAGAGTATGACAGCGGGCACTATGTATAGGAGAGAAGTGTAGAGAGTATGACAGCGGGCACTATGTATAGGAGAGAAGTGTGGAGAGTAGTGATGGCCGAACGGTTCGCCCGGCGGTCGTTTCGCGGCGAATTTCCGACTTTCGCCGTCCGCGGGTTCGAACGCCTTTTTCCGTCGTTCGCCCCGGCGGACTTACGTGTTTAATGTATACAAGAACTTTAACCTTTCGTGACACGTTTATCATGTGTTACAGGACAACCAATTGAGACATGACAGCTCATGGACACTTGGACATTCCCCCTAACCTATAAATACACCCGATCCGGTGGCCATTTTACATTCTTTCTTCTGTCACTGTAGGGAAAGGATCCTGTGTGGAGTAGGGACAGAGAAAACGCTAGCTATTTGGTACACAAAAGTTCTTTTCAGGACTGGTATAGGTGTTAGGTCAGCAGCCTGAGTTTCTTTTGTCAGTTTAGATAAAGGGACAGAGCGCTGTATGCTGCTATTTTAGGGACAGCTCAGCCAGATTAGTCTTTCTTCATCATCATCATCATCATCATCATTAGCTGTTACTATCAGGTCCACAAAAGAGCTGTTCCAGCTAATCGTTCCAGCCTACTCTTTTTTGCCAATTTGTATAGGGACAGGCAGGAAGCAGTGTGTCAGGCAGTGAGGATAATTTTAAAGACTTGCTGTTACTATTAGTTCCACAAAGGTTCTTTTCAGGACTGGTATCAGTGGTACGGTAATAGGCTTGTACACGTATAATATTCTTTCTTCCAAATATAGAAAGAATATTATACTTGACTGCTGCCCTTCTGCTGCAGTCTGCTAATCATTCACAACTCACTTGTTCCACAAAAGTTCTTATAAGGACTGGTAACTTGGTCTGTCTAGGGTGCTACGGTACATAGGCTTGGGTGCGGTACAGTCTGCTGTTCTGTAAGGACCGCTATCGGTCCACAATAGATAGGGTTGCCGTGCACTACTGCTGACCGCTGCCCTATACTGCAGCAGTCCTTCAGCGGTATAGGGACTGACGCACAGTCTGCTAAACACTAATACACAACCTGCTTGGTCCACAAAAGTTCTTATAAGGACTGGTAACTTGGTATAGGGTGCTACGGTACATAGGCCTGAGTGCGTTACAGTCTGCTGTTCTGTAAGGACCGCTATCGGTCCACAATACATAGGGTTGACGTGCACTACTGCTGACCGCTGCCCTATACTGCAGCAGTCCTTCAGCGGTATAGGGACTGACGCACAGTCTGCTAAACACTAACACACAACCTGCTTGGTCCACAAAAGTTCTTATAAGGACTGGTAACTTGGTATAGGGTGCTACGGTACATAGGCCTGAGTGCAGTACAGTCTGCTGTTCTGTAAGGACCGCTATCGGTCCACAATACATAGGGTTGCCGTGCACTACTGCTGACCGCTGCCCTATACTGCAGCAGTCCTTCAGCGGTATAGGGACTGACGCACAGTCTGCTAAACACTAACACACAACCTGCTTGGTCCACAAAAGTTCTTATAAGGACTGGTAACTTGGTATAGGGTGCTACGGTACATAGGCCTGAGTGCAGTACAGTCTGCTGTTCTGTAAGGACCGCTATCGGTCCACAATACATAGGGTTGACGTGCACTACTGCTGACCGCTGCCCTATACTGCAGCAGTCCTTCATTGGTATAGGGACTGACGTACAGTCTGCTAATCACTAACACACAACCTGCTTGGTCCACAAAAGTTCTTATAAGGACTGGTAACTTGGTATAGGGTGCTACGGTACATAGGCCTGAGTGCAGTACAGTCTGCTGTTCTGTAAGGACCGCTATCGGTCCACAATACATAGGGTTGACGTGCACTACTGCTGACCGCTGCCCTATACTGCAGCAGTCCTTCATTGGTATAGGGACTGACGTACAGTCTGCTAATCACTAACACACAACCTGCTTGGTCCACAAAAGTTCTTATAAGGACTGGTAACTTGGTATAGGGTGCTACGGTACATAGGCCTGAGTGCAGTACAGTCTGCTGTTCTGTAAGGACCGCTATCGGTCCACAATACATAGGGTTGCCGTGCACTACTGCTGACCGCTGCCCTATACTGCAGCAGTCCTTCATTGGTATAGGGACTGACGTACAGTCTGCTAATCACTAACACACAACCTGCTTGGTCCACAAAAGTTTTTATAAGGACTGGTAACTTGGTATAGGGTGCTACGGTACATAGGCCTGAGTGCAGTACAGTCTGCTGTTCTGTAAGGACCGCTATCGGTCCACAATACATAGGGTTGCCGTGCACTACTGCTGACCGCTGCCCTATACTGCAGCAGTCCTTCATTGGTATAGGGACTGACGTACAGTCTGCTAATCACTAACACACAACCTGCTTGGTCCACAAAAGTTCTTATAAGGACTGGTAACTTGGTATAGGGTGCTACGGTACATAGGCCTGAGTGTGTTACAGTCTGCTGTTCTGTAAGGACCGCTATCGGTCCACAATACATAGGGTTGCCGTGCACTACTGCTGACCGCTGCCCTATACTGCAGCAGTCCTTCATTGGTATAGGGACTGACGTACAGTCTGCTAATCACTAACACACAACCTGCTTGGTCCACAAAAGTTCTTATAAGGACTGGTAACTTGGTATAGGGTGCTACGGTACATAGGCCTGAGTGCGTTACAGTCTGCTGTTCTGTAAGGACCGCTATCGGTCCACAATACATAGGGTTGCCGTGCACTACTGCTGACCGCTGCCCTATACTGCAGCAGTCCTTCATTGGTATAGGGACTGACGTACAGTCTGCTAATCACTAACACACAACCTGCTTGGTCCACAAAAGTTCTTATAAGGACTGGTAACTTGGTATAGGGTGCTACGGTACATAGGCCTGAGTGCGTTACAGTCTGCTGTTCTGTAAGGACCGCTATCGGTCCACAATACATAGGGTTGCCGTGCACTACTGCTGACCGCTGCCCTATACTGCAGCAGTCCTTCATTGGTATAGGGACTGACGTACAGTCTGCTAATCACTAACACACAACCTGCTTGTTCCACAAAAGTTCTTATAAGGACTGGTAACTTGGTATAGGGTGCTACGGTACATAGGCTTGAGTGCGGTACAGTCTGCTGTTCTGTAAGGACCGCTATCGGTCCACAATAGATAGGGTTGACGTGCACCACTGCTGACCGCTGCCCTATACTGCAGCAGTCCTTCAGCGGTATAGGGACTGACGTACAGTCTGCTAAACACTAATACACAACCTGCTTGGTCCACAAAAGTTCTTATAAGGACTGGTAACTTGGTATAGGGTGCTACGGTACATAGGCTTGAGTGCGGTACAGTCTGCTGTTCTGTAAGGACCGCTATAGGTCCACAATAGATAGGGTTGACGTGCACCACTGCTGACCGCTCACCTATACTGCAGCAGTCCTTCAGCGGTATAGGGACTAAGAGTTTTGTCACAGGGTCATTTAAAAAATGACATGCAGAGGAAGAGGCAGGCCCTTCCGCAGGGGTGGTAGGGGTAGGGCAGGAGCAACAGGCTTGAGCCAAAGTGGGAAGTTGCAGAAGGTGCGTTCAATTACTTTAAAGGATGCACCAGACTTGGTTGAGTGGCTCGCTCAGCCTTACTCTTCTGCACCCTCCTCATCCTCTCGATCTGCACCCTCTTCTTCACTCTCTGCTATGTGCACCCCCAAAGACACTACCACCAACAACACGACCACCACCACCACCACCACATACCTTCCGCTTGAGTCACTGGAATTATTTTCCGATCCATATCAAGAGGACATTTCTGATGCGCAGCCACTCTTGGTATTGGATCAGGAAGAGGAGGTAGCAACAAGCGCTACTCAGCAGTCTGACGCCAGTACCCAGATCAGCCCAAGGAGGAGGTTGGTCCCCGGTGTTGCTGCCTACTCCGAGATCTCTACTTATAGCGGTGGGGAAGGTGACGTTGATGATGACGTGTCTAGTGATGTCACGTGGGTGCCCACAAGAGAGGAAGAGGAGGGGAGTTCAGAGGGAGATATGGACCAGCAGATAGGGAGGAGAAGCAGCAATGACTTACATTGCACAGCAGGGACAAAGCAGACTGCAAATGTATCAGGAGCGAGTCATCGACCATGTACGGTCACATCTGGCGCTCCCAGGACACCGGCACATGGCTCCGCAGTGTGGGCTTTTTTTAACGTGTCCGCTGCTGACAATAGCGTTGCCATCTGCAATCTTTGCAGTCAACGCGTTAGTCGCGGTAAGCCCAATACTCACCTAGGGACGACCGCCTTAAGAAGGCACATGAGCAGCCATCACCGAGCCCAGTGGGAGCAACGGAACACACAAAGCCACACTGCAGGCTCTCACCGTCCAGCCTCGTCTTCTACTTCTCCTTCTCCTCTCTCCTCACAATTGTCCTCCACTCCACCTTCCATCACGCCAAGCTCACATTTTTCTGCAAAAAGGCAGGCTTCCGTGGGCCTAATGTTTGAGCGTAAAAAAATGATGACGCCGGATAACCCTCTTGCCCAACGGTTGGCGGCTGGCTTGTCAGAACTCATAGCCCGCCAACTACTGCCATATAAACTGGTGGACTCGGAGGCCTTTCGCAAATTTGTGGCCATTGGAACACCACAATGGAAGGTCCCAGGAAGGAAGTATTTCTCAGAGAAGGGCATCCCAGAGCTATATGGCCATGTTCAGCGGCAAGTGAATGTATCTCTGGCACACAGTGTCGGTGCCAAGATACATCTGACCACAGACACGTGGTCTAGCAAACACGGGCAGGGAAGGTATATCAGTTTTACTGCCCACTGGGTGAACCTTCTGACGGCCGTCAAGCATGTAACCCGTGGCACCCGTGTAGATTTGGTTTTACCGCCACGGATTGCATGCAGGCCTGACTCTTCTTCTCCTCCTCCTACTCCATCCTCCTCCCTCTCCTCCTCAGCTGCCTCCTCCTTTTCCGCTGCTAGCGTCTCTTCCACTGCACCGCCCAAGCTCCCCAGAACCTATTCCACATGCCAGGTGAGACGTTGCCATGCCGTGCTGCGTCTGTTGTGCCTGGAAGCAAAGAGCCACACTGGCCCGGCACTCCTTTCAGCTTTGCGTTCACAGGCAGATGAGTGGCTAACACCGCTCAATTTGACAGTTGGTAAAGTGGTGTGTGACAACGGTGCCAATCTGCTTAGCGCATTGAAACAGGGCAAAATCACGCACGTGCCGTGCATGGCACACGTCTTAAACTTGGTCGTGCAGCGATTCCTTGTCAAATACCCTGGGGTCCAGGACATCTTGCGGCAGGCAAGGAAAATCTCGGCCCATTTCAGAAGATCTTACACGGCCATGGCTCGCCTTGCTGACATTCAGCGGCGACACCATCTGCCGGTCAGACGTCTTATTTGCGATTGCCCGACGCGATGGAACTCAACCTTCTATATGCTTGATAGGCTGCTCCAGCAGAAACGTGCAGTTAACGTCTACCTGTATGAACTCTGCGAAAGAAACGGTTCTGGGGAGCTGGGTTTTTTTTCACCGCGCCAGTGGCTGCTCATGCGCGACACATGCAGACTTCTGCGGCCATTTGAGGAGATCACCAAACTGGTCAGTCGCAGCCATGGCGCCATCAGTGACATGGTACCTTATGCCTTCTTTCTGGAGCGTGCATTGCGTCGTGTCATTGATCAGGCTGTGGAGGAGCAGGAGCGGGAAGATGAGGAAGTCGCAATGCTGGATGAATTCCCAGGGGGGGCTACTCTATCTGAGACAAGTCAACAACAGGAGTCTGATGAGGAGTCAGAGGAGGATGGTGCCGGGGCGGATGAGCAGGAGCAAGAAGAGCATGCTTTAAACCTTTCTGGGATCCCTGTTGTGCGAGGATGGGGAGAGGAGAATGAAGAGGACGACATTATCCTGGATGATGAGCAGGAGCCAGGCCACCACACCGCTTCCACTTTAGTGCAAATGGGGGCCTTCATGCTCCAGTGTTTTAATAGGGACCCCCGTATAAAAAGCATGAGGGTCAAGGACCAGTACTGGGTGGCAACGTACTTAGACCCCCGGTACAAACACAAAATGGCGGAAATGTTACCGCCGTCGCAGAGGGCTGTCAGAATGCAGCACTTCCAGGCCTTGCTTCGAGAAATGCTGCATTCTGCTTTTGCGTGCGCTGGCAGAGGAGCAATTCCCACTCCCAGAGAAGGATTTGCGGGTACCAATCCAACAGCGCCTGCAAGAAGAGGCCGGTTTGAAGATGTGTTGGTGACTTCGGATATGAGGTCATTCTTTCAGCCGACCCATCGACAGGTGTCATCCGGATCCAGCATCAGGGAACGCCTAGACCGTCAGGTGTCCGACTACATTGGGTTAACGGCCGATGTGGACGCTCTGAGGAGTGATGAACCCCTAGACTACTGGGTGGGCAGGCTTGACCTCTGGCCAGAGCTTGCCCAATTTGCAATCGAACTGTTGGCTTGCCCCTCATCCAGTGTCCTGTCCGAAAGGACGTTCAGCGCAGCAGGGGGGATTGTGACCGATAAGCGTACTCGCCTAGCTCACCACAGTGTTAACTACCTCACATTTCTAAAAATGAATGAGGCATGGATCTCGGAGGAATTCAACACATGTGATCAGTAGACCATGTATATGTCTATAAACAATTTTTGGAATCAAGCACACAGACCTTCTTAATTCATTTGGCTCACTTCCCTGACCCAAAAAAGCACACCGTACTATATGCCCCTACCCTCCTCTTTGAAGAGGTTGAGCGGTGTCATATTTCTACTGGGGCTGCTTATTATGAGGGGTTCCCACCATCCCTGTGCTGTGCTGACTTCCTCCTGGGTGTTCTTATTATGAGGGGCTCCCACCATCCCTGTGCTGTGCTGACTTCCTCCTGGGGGTTCTTATTATGAGGGGATCACACCATCCCTGTGCTGTGCTGACTTCCTCCTGGGGCTGCTTACGGTGCTGCTGTCAGCGCTGTATGTCACGGAGCTGCTGTCAGCGCTGTATGTCACGGAGCTGCTGTCAGCGCTGTATGTCACGGAGCTGCTGTCAGCGCTGTATGTCACGGAGCTGCTGTCAGCGCTGTATGTCACGGAGCTGCTGTCAGCGCTGTATGTCACGGAGCTGCTGTCAGCGCTGTATGTCACGGTGCTGCTGTCAGCGCTGTATGTCACGGAGCTGCTGTCAGCGCTGTATGTCACGGAGCTGCTGTCAGTGCTGTATGTCACGGAGCTGCTGTCAGCGCTGTATGTCACGGAGCTGCTGTCAGCGCTGTATGTCACGGAGCTGCTGTCAGCGCTGTATGTCACGGTGCTGCTGTCAGCGCTGTATGTCACGGAGCTGCTGTCAGCGCTGTATGTCACGGAGCTGCTGTCAGTGCTGTATGTCACGGAGCTGCTGTCAGCGCTGTATGTCACGGAGCTGCTGTCAGCGCTGTATGTCACGGAGCTGCTGTCAGCGCTGTATGTCACGGTGCTGCTGTCAGCGCTGTATGTCACGGAGCTGCTGTCAGCGCTGTATGTCACGGAGCTGCTGTCAGCGCTGTATGTCACGGAGCTGCTGTCAGCGCTGTATGTCACGGAGCTGCTGTCAGCGCTGTATGTCACGGAGCTGCTGTCAGCGCTGTATGTCACGGTGCTGATGTCAGTGCTCTGTATTACGGTGCTGCTGTCAGTGCTCTGTATCTCCTGCACCCTCTTGTTTGCCTACCCTGGTCCCTGACCTTCCCTCTCCTCCATTGCCTTCATTAGCTCCATAGTCCTGAATTGTCAGAACAATTTCCCAAATAAAAAAAAAATGCTTGTAGTTATCGATCCCAAATTCACCTCATACATGTATTATGCTATTGTCCAGGTGGTGGGACTACGTGCTACCCCCTAATAATTACCCCGTGGCCGCAAATTCGACCTAAAGGTTTGCGAAATTCGCCTCCCATTGAAGTCAATGGAGCCCGCGGCGAACGGTCGTTTTCGCGAACGTTTGTGCCCGTTCGCGTTTCGCGTTCGCGAAACGTCCCGTCGGAAGTTCGTCCATCACTAGTGGAGAGTATGACAGTGCGCACTATGTATAGGAGAGGAGGATGAAGTAATCTGGGAAGGAAAAATGTAAAGGTTTGTGGAAGGATGTTTAGGGACTGCGTAGGGACTGCGTAGTGGGCCAGACATGGATTGAAATTACACCAATTAAGCAGAGACCAGCCATAGTCGATCTATGTATGGGCTAGCTGGTTTTACACAAGTCAACCTATTAACCAATTTGAGTACAACCAGCCTGTCAGGTTTTCCTCAAAACAATCAGTGCTGCCAGCTATAGTTAGCAACACTAATCATTGTATTGACTGGCAGAACACAATAACACTGCGGGAGTGATTGCCCCATTCACAGGTCAGCAGGTGAGAGGGTGTGTGGGGACAGGCTGGGGAGAGATACTAGTCAGTCCCTGGGTAGGCTCTGGTTAGTATCAGAGTCAGATACACACAGGTTCCATATGCCACGATTGTTAGAGCGAGAACAATAATTCTAGCACTAGACCTCCTCTGTAACTCTAAACATGTAACCTGAAAAAAATGTAAAGCAAAATCGTGCTAACTTTAGTGTTTTTTTTTATGAATGAAACTGTTTCTTTCCAAAAAAAGTTTGAAAAATTTCTGCGCAAATATCGTATAACATAAAAAGTTGCAAAGACCACCATTTTATTCCATAGGGTGTCTGCTAAAACAATATATAATGCTTGAGGGTTCTGAGTAATTTTCTAGCATAAAAAAAAATGATGATTTTTACATGTAGGAGAGAAGTCTCAGAATGGGCCTGGGTGGCAAGGGGTTAATTATCATAAGTTATCTACAAATAATTATTATAAGCACTGTGAGTTTATCCTCTCCGTCTGCTGCAGAGTGTTTCAGCTTGTATTTATACTGTCTCTCTGTATGCAGCTTCTGACAGGCTGTGCAAGGAGCCCTGTATCTCCGGAACCATAGATGATAGCAGCCCCATATTTGAACCAGTGCTGGAGTGGGTCTTTAGCTACCTACCCCCCAAAGGTGGGGTCTCTGTGACTCCTGATCGCCGAGCTACAATTCTCGAATTTTGGCAAATGGGCCTATCTTGAGAAAGGGGCCTGGAGCTGCAGCTCCAATAGCCCCTATGTTAATCCGGCCCTGACTGATGGGGACAGATAAGGCGGTACTGATAGGCACAGATAAGGTGGCACTGATGGCCACTGATAAGATGGCATTGATGGGCCCTGTTGGGTGGCACTAATAGTAACACTGATAGATGGCACTGATAGGTGGCACTGATGGGCACTGGTAGGTGACACTGATGGGCACTGGTAGGTGGCACTGATGGGCAGCACTGTTGATGAGGCACTGATTGTGGGCATTGATGGATGGCACTGTGGGCACTGATGGGTGGCACTGTGGGTACTGATGGGTGGTGCTAGTGGGCACTGGTAGGCGGCAGAGTTGTATACTGCTAGGTGGCACTTGCAGGTGGCACAAGTGGGCACAGGTGAGCTGGTGGCAGCTCTCCGTGATTGGGACTGATGTCCCTCTCACTGCCGCCAGTGATCGTTTTTTTTTTTTCTCCTTGTGCTTTCAGCGTGAGGAGAAAGAATAGCCGATTACTGGCCCTGCTTACATCACATGATCATCTGTCATTGGCTGACAGCTAATCACGTGGTAAAGGGTCAGGATCGACCCCTTACTCCGATCTGTAATCCAGCGAGTCTCAAAGACGCGCAGGCCGCTCAGACACGAGAGGACTTTAATAGACATACTCCTGGCAAAGCAGGTCTGCGCTGTAGCCGTCATTCAGCTATAGCGTGGATCTGAACCAGTTAAACATTATGTGTGGCGCTAATGTCAGAGGCCACATTTGAGGCCCCCCTTTAGCTCATATATTGACAACCACCAGTTTATGCACTTTTTCAAAGCTATTATGCAAGCTATTTTTGAGAAAAAGACATGGAGGGAGTGCTGGGTACTGCTGGGGTGGAAATGTACCAGTACGAAAAAAAAATACCTAGAGCTGTAGAAGGAACCTTTCATGTGGCTTAAAGAGGAAGTAAACCCTGATGAGTTTACTTCCTCTTTCATTCCCTGCAAAGGCAAAGCATAATGGATTACGATGCATCGCATAGTAGTCCATTATGTGTCACTTACCTGACACAGGAGCCAGCGAAGTCTCCGCTGTCCCCTGTAGTTCGGTGCATCCATCTTCTTGGTGGGGTCTCGCAGCTCCGCCGCTGTCATTCGGCGAGGCCGCGATGACGTCACTCCCGCGCATGCGCATGGGAGCCGACGCGCGCGGCAACTCCATCGTTGAGAATGCCGCTCTCAGTGCGCCTACGCGCCACTGTCTTCGGGCAAATATCTCCTAAACCGTATAGGTTTAGGAGATATTTCTTGGACCTACAGGTAAGCCTTAATCTAGGCTTACCTGTAGGTCAAAGTGGTTTGTAAGGGTTTACAACCACTTTAAAGGGTAGCATTGAAAATACACAAATCCTTTTAATAACTTGTTTGGGAGACATTGCTGGGACAAGGTCATTCAGTGCCAAGGACAAAAGTGATAAACTGTCCCCACCTCATCCCTCCTGATCAGCACATCTGATCATCTTCTGCAGCTTGCATCTGACTCCCAGTTGCCACTGTGCTTGTCTCAGCATCAGGGTGGCGCTAGCATTGGACATTCCTGCGAGTTGCCCTGGGTCCCTGATCCCAGGAAACCTCTTCTGTTGCTGCAGATGCCTGTCCTAGACTATAAAGCAGAGGAAACTTCCTCTAGGTTGGCTCTGACATGTCACATGACACACATCGGAAGGGTTAATCGGTGGTATTTGTGCTGGGTTGGTGGCATTTAGGGGGGAGAGGTTTTGTCTTAGGGAGGTGATGGAGGGGAGATTTTTTCTGAGAGGGGAGATTCAGGGAAGATGATGTGTGCTGGGAGGAATGATTTGGGGGGGATTTGAGGGGGGTTTTGTGCTGGGGCGGTGGAATTTGGGGGGAAGGGAGAATTTGTGCTAGGTGTGTATAGTTGGCAGGTGGATTTGTGCTGGGAGGGGGGTTTGGGAGAAAGAGAATTAGTGCTGGGGGGGCGTGATTTGGGGGGTTAGGAGATTAAAGTTGGGATTTTTGTGCTGGGGGGGTAAAAGAGGATTAGTGTTTGGAAGTGAATTGGGGGAAAAAAATTGTGCTGAGGAGGTAGAACTTTGGGGCAAGAGGATTTGTGCTTGGATGAGGAAATTTCTGCTATGAGGGGGGGTTTGTAAGGTGGTGATATGAGCTGGGAGGCGAAAGTTGTGGAGAAGGAGAAGATTTTTGCTGGAGAAGTGATGTTGGGGGGCAGATATGTGCCAAGATAGGACATTTTTGGGGGGTTTGTATTGGTGGAGAGAAGATTTGAGTTGGAGGGGGAATTTAGGGGAATATTATTTGTCCTGGGAGGTAAGATTTGGGAGAGGATTAAGTCTTGAGAGAAGGGACGGGGGGGGGGGGGGGGTTCTTGTGCTGGGAGGGGAGATTTGGGGCAACATGAAGCTAACAGTTTTGCGGTTTGTTAGTGATAGGCCCCTAGCCACTTGCTTACTGGGCCCTTAAACCCCCCTCCTGCCCAGACCAATTTTCAGCTTTCAGCGCTAATGCACTTTGAATGACAATTGCGCGGTCATACAACACTGTACCCAAATGAAATTTTTATCATTTTTTTCCCACAAATAGAGCTTTCTTTTGGTGGTATTTAATTACAGCTGGGAGTTTTATTTTTTGCTAAACAAACAAAAAAAGATGCAAAAAAAATCATGTTTAATAGTTTGTTATAAAATTTTGCAAACAGGTCATTTTTCTCCTTCATTGAAGTGCGCTGATGAGGCAGCACTGATAGGCTGCACTGGTGGGCACTAATAGGCATAGTTAAGGCGGCACTAATAGGCACAGATAAGGTGGCACCCATAGGCACAGATAAGGCAGTACTGATGGGCACAGATAAGGCGGCACTGATGGGCAAAGATGGGCACAGATAAGATGGCACAGATGGGTGGCATGGATGGGTGGCACTGATAGGTACCACTGATAGATGGGCACTGATAGGTGGCTCTGATAGGTGGCTCTGATAGGTGGCACTGCTGGGCACTGATGGGCGGCACTGCTGGGCACTGGTAGATGACACTGATGGGCACGGATATGTGGCACTGGGGTGCAGCACCTTTGTTGAGGCAGATTGTGGGCACTGCTGGGTGGCACTGTGGGCACTGCTGGGTGGCACTGACGGGGGCACTTATTTTTTAATGAGTTGGCACTGGCAGGGGGCAGGTGGGCACTGGCAGGGCTGGCCGTGATCGGGACTGATGTCCCGATCACGGCCGCCGGTGATCGGCTCTTTTTTTTTCTCCTTGCGCTGTCAGCGCGAGGAGGAATAATAGCCGATTACCAGCTCCGTTGTATCACATGATCAGCTGTCATTGGCTGACAGCTGATCACGTGATAAGGGGTCGGGATCGACCCCTTGCTCGGATCAGTGATCAGGCGAGTCTTATAGACTCGCCGATCACAGTGTGCGCCGTACGCGCCCCTCAGGGGGCGCACAGGCCGCTCGTGCACGGGAAGACGTCAATAGACGTAGTCCCGGCAAAGGAGGTCCGCGCTGTAGCCGTCATTCGGCTATAGCGTGGGTCTCAATTGGCTAGAGATTCAATTTTATAGCAACTAACAGAAGAGATACAGTGAAAGGGGGCATTGATGGTGATGTGGCTGGGGAAGAATACAGTGAGGGTGGGGGGTTGCGAGGTTGTACATGTTCCTTCCAGTAACCCCATGGAGACTGTCAACACACACCACAGTTGCTCCAAACATACCTTGGCCAGTTGAAGCAGTGACAGGCATAAGGTTGCCACTATTTCTTCAAGCCATACTCAAACACTTTAGCGGCACAGGGCACGTTATTTTTTTTCTAGCATACGCTATAGGATTATAAAAGACATAGGACACCTTTGGGTGCCCTAAGGAGAGTGGTAATGCAGCATGCTGCAGCGAACAGTGGGTGCGGCTAAAATGCTCTTCTGACATCATCGCCCCACACCCCCCCCCCCAGGGATGCCAAACCTGCCCCAGACAGCGTCCTGAAGCTCCCCGACGGCAACAGATTTTTGTGTAACTATCTCAGTTACTTGGGGAGCCACAGCCCAGTCTGAAAAATGTGTTTGGGTTTCAGGCAGACTGAAACCCGAACACATGATTCAAAACCCGGACTGTCTGGGTGAATCCTGGACAGGTGGCAACCATAGACAGGCAATGGGGGTTATTTACGAAAGGCAATTCCACTTTGCACTTTAAGTGCACTTGAAAGTGCACTTGGAAGTGCATTCACTCAAAATCTAAGGGGTATATCTGAAATGAGTGGAAGCTCTGCTGATTTTATCATCCAATCATGTGCAAACTAAAATGCTGTTTTTTTATTTTCCTTGCATGTCTACAGCAAATTTAATTCCAAGTGCACTTGCAGTGCAAAGTGGATTTTCCTTTAGTAAATAACCCCCCAATGTGTGCATAAAGTCACTGTCAACGCAGCTCAGTAAGGATACAGCAGCATTAGAGGTAGTGAGCAAAACAGTGTGTCTGTGCTGTTGCTGCTGCTCCTCCTTCTGCAGCCCTAATCTCTTCATATGGCTGGGGAGAACAGAATTGGCAAGGGTGCTTTGGCCAGAAAGGATGGATGAGAATGGACAGAACCAGGGCTCAAGTCCTGCAGGAACGCATGGGAACGGAGTTCCTGTACTTTTTCCACAAAAACAGGAACTCAGTTCCCATTAGCAGCCATGTCCTGCAAGACTTTGAAGTATGCAAGCTGTGTGGCAGGTGCTACACCAGCAGCCGCCAACACAGATCGCAATAGTAAGTGACGCACACCTGACCATTCAGTCATTGCCAGTAGGGGGACCCATGACAGCTTCCGCTTCGATCTACCTGTCAATCACAGCTAGCTGATAGGTAGATCAGGTCCCTGCTGCTAAGAGATTGTATTTAGTCGGACCTCTCGTGATGCGCTCCCCCCCGCCGGCCCCTCTTGATTTTCTGTCTCCTCATCCCCCCCCTCCCCCCCAGTCTCCTGCACACTTTCTCTGTGTGTCCCGCTGAATCCCCCTTCCTCTATCTTCAGTGCTATATGATGAGAGAACCCAGAGGAGGAGCACAGCTATTCTGCTCACAGGACATGCAGGCAGAGAGGTGAACTGAGTGAGGAACATCAGTTTGGGGTGGTAAGTTGAGCACAATACTGGCAAAGTTTAATGCCAGGAGGGAAGTTTATGTGGAAATATGTGAAGGGTTGGAATAGCAGCGAGTGTGTGTTGGAGCCCTGCAGGGTTTGCAGCCCCCCAAACTAACATACATCTTCTAAGCAGGAACACATCACTATCTCCCCAAGCATTCTGTCCAGATAATGTGCAGTTCATTTATGACCTTTCCCTGTGTTATCCAAACTCTGTTCAATGAAAAGTGTAAACTCACCACATAAACACTCTATATAAATACAATTCCCCAATAAAGATCAGAACATGATGTTCACATTTGCATGGAAGCACAATTGAATGAATGCTGATTATTCAGAGAATTACCGTATTTATGTTTATTGAGGATTGTTTTTTTTTATGTACTAACAGTTAAGCTTCATACACACAATACAAAAATTGGATGAAAAATACCACGTTTAGAGCATTCGTGCATATGAGCGTATCATTTGTTGTTGTTTTTTGGTGGGAGAGTGGATCTTCGGTTGGAGTTCCCACACTTTTTTCCCCAGGACTTGACCCCTGGACATAACAGTCAGAATCTCCTCCCCGCTTTCACCTTAGCTTTTCAGCTACCTAGCTGATAGGAGTAGTAATCATGCCGTCACTACTCATGTCCAGGGCCACCATGAAAAATTATTGGGCCCTGTACAACTTACTTGACAGACCAGGCTGAGGCTCCCCTGTTGACCCAATGGGGCCAAGGTGTAGTATGGAAGTACTGCCTGTATCACCCCTGTCGATGGCCCTTATGTTCCATATCCCACATAAGATCAGATGTGAATCCCTGACTGCAGGTCCGGTTGAAGGGAAGAGGTCAGCAAGTGAAGATACTTTGGCACTAAAATACACATATAGATTTTCAGGTAGACCCTTGTACAATGCAAGGTCTGGCAATTTTTTCTAATCTGACAGATTGATTCTAAAGCAGCCCATAGATGACTCGATTTTCATTCCTTCCTCCATTGGTAAAAATGAAAGAAAATTGCCTGATTCCCCCCAACACCTCTGGGGGGGGGGGGGGATTGGGGTGTGGGTTGCATTCCCAGTCGGCAAGACACAATGATTACTACTCATGGATATAGCCACCAGAAGTAATCACAACAAGAAATTCAACAGGCTGGTTGTACCAAACTCAATCCATCAGTGGTGCAATCAGCCTGCCCATACGTGGATCGAATCTCAGCTGGTACCTGCTGAACCGGCTGAAGTTCGATCCATGTATGGCCAGCTTAACTCTGGTTGGCAAATAGTGCCATCCTGACCTGCAGCTCCCCCAACCCAACACCACCTCAATGAAGTGCAGACTGTGGAGGAGGCCCATTGAATTTCTCCAGCCAGGGGGAGACCCCTATACCAAACATGAGACTGATGAGGATGCAGATGATGAAAAAGACCCTCACTGCCTAGCCTGGCCCCGCTCCTCCTCCCCAGGAGAGTCCTGCCTTCCTTGGGACCACCCTGACCACTAAACCCACTACTGCCTGCACACTCTGACAGCTCGACCCCTTGATAGCAATTGCACGGTTAGCATTGCCCTCTGTCCTGTTAATCTATATTGCTGGAGTCAGAGGGAACTCATGGCACACCCCCCTCTAACATGAAAACACTATATCCAGACCGCTTCCTCTCCTGCCCCCCTTCTCCTGGCCCTTTTGGGTATAACTTAAAGCTGCACATTGTATTACAGAATAGTATGATGTAGTACTTTAAACGTGACATTTACAAAAATAACAAGGAAATATATCATGGAGATCCCATGTAATGATCTAATCAGACCCTTATTCAGGCATGCAGCCTAGCTATCCATGAAAGGGAGGGCAGTGAGCATGACCCCCCCCCCCCTCACCTGTACCATACAAGGCTGTATGCCCTTTGTCCTAGTGTTCAAGACAAGGGCCTCTCCCCTACATCCTGTACCCCCAGACCACCCCGAGGTAAAACCCCTCCTCAGCAGGGGTACCTCAAGGGCCACCAACAGTCCCCCTCAGCATTGCATCTCCATCTTCCACCGACTCCCCTGCCAGCATGTTTCATACAATATTTAAGGGCTAATTAGTCCCCTGCCAGGCCCACTTCCTGTGTATTGGCTAAGGGCCCCTAAATATGCAGAGCTTCCTAGCCACCATCCACTAATTTCCAGAACATTCTCCAACATTCTAGAACCAGGGGTGGCACCAGAGAGCTGCCTGGATGAGACATCCAGCCCTGAACTTTAATGAACCCTGACCCAAATTCTATTGCTCAGGCTTACCCTGAGCCAACTATATTTTACTTACACTACTACTAGTAGCACAGAGGATTCAGCTCTCTCCCCCCTCCAGTCTGCAGTTGACAATAGAGAGCAGGTGCTGAGACTGAGAACTTTCCTCAGTCTCAGCAGTCAGCACAGTGCTACTGGGGAGTGAAGGTAGACTGCCGTTCTTCCTCTCCCCTTATCATGTGTATTACTGGTGAGCGGAAGAAGCTGTCTCACACTGTGATCTGTGAGTATAAGGGGGGGCAACTAAGCTCTAGACCTCCCCACTCTTCCTCAGACCCTCCCTCTTCTCCTCATACCTCCCCTCTTCTCCTCCGACCCCTTCTTCTCCTCAGACCCAACAGACCGCCGCTCTCCTCCTCAGACCCCCAGACCTCCCCTCTCTCTTCCTCAGACCCTCACTTCCATCCTCAGGTCCCCCAGACCTCCCATTTTTCCTCAGACCCCCCCCCCAACATCCTACTCAGTTCCTCCCAGACCTCATCTTCCTCCTCAGAGCCCCTTATCCTTCTCAGACCCCCCCCCCCCCAAGACCATCCCTCTCTCCTCAGATACCCCTGTCCCACTCCGGTCCTCCTAGACCTCATCTTCCTCCTCAACCCCCCCTTTTCCTGGTACCCAACAGGCCTCCCCTCTCTCCTCAGACCCATCTCTTCTCCTCAGGTCCCCCAGACCTTCCTCTGCTGCTCAGACCCCCCTCTCCTTATCAAGTCCCCATCTCCTTCTCAGACTCCTCAGACCCCCCTCTCCTCCTCAGACCACCCCTTTTCTTCTCCTCAGACCCCCCAGACCACCCCCTCTCTTTCTCAGACCCCCACGTTTCCTTCTCCTTTCTCCCCAGACCTCCATTTCCTCCTCAGAGCCCCCCCCCTTCTCCTCAGAGCCCCCCATTTTCTTTAGACCCCCCCAGACCTTCCCTCTCTCCTCAGACCACCCTCTTCTGCTCAGGTACCCGAGACTTCCCTCTCCTTCTCAGCCCCCCTCTCCTCCTCAAGTCCCCCTTCTCCTTCTCAGACCCCCCTCTTCTTAAACCCACCAGACTCCCCCTCTGTAAAATGGGAGTACAAGAGGGGCAACTAAGCTCCAGACCTCCCCTCTCCTCCTCATACCCCCTTCTTCTCCTCAGACCCTCTCCTCCTCAGACCACCCATTTTCTTCTCTTCAGACCCCGCAGACCTCCCCTCTTCTCCTCAGACCCCCAATCTCCTCCTTAGGTCTCCACAGACCTCCCCTTTCTCCTCAGACACCCAGTCCTACTCAGGTCCTCCCAGACCTCATCTTCCCCCTCAGAGCCCACTCTCCTTCTCAACCCCCTCCCCTTTTCCTCAGAACCCCCCCCCCCCCTGAACTTCCCTCTCTCCTCAGACTTCTCTCTTCACTTCAGGTCCCCCAGACCTTCCTCAAGTCCTCTTCTCAGACCCCCCTCTCCTCCTCAGACCACCCCTTTTCTTCTCCTCAGACCCCCCAGATCTCCCCCTCTCTTTCTCAGACCCCCACTTTCCTTCTCCTTTCTCCCCAGACCTCCACTTCCTCCTCAGACACCCCTCTCCTACTCAGGTCCTCTCAGACCTAATCTTCCTCCTCAGAGCCCTCCACTTCTCTTCAGAGACCCCCATTTTCCTTAGACACCCCCTCAGCCCTCCCCTCTCTCCTCAGACCCCCCTCTTCTTCTCAGATTTCCTCCTCCTCTTCTCCTCAGACCCCCTCTCCTCCTCAGACCACCCCTATTCTTCTCCTCAGACCCCCAGACCTCCCGCTCTTTCTCAGACCGTCACTTTCCTTCTCCCCAGACCTCCCCTTCCTTCTCAATCCCCTCCCCTTTTTCTCAGACCCCCCCCCCCCCAGATCTTCCCTCTCTTCTCAGACCCCCCTCTTCTCTTCAGGTTCCCCATACCTTCCTCTCCTCCTCAAGTCCCCCCTCTTCTTCTCAGATTCCCCCCACTTCTCAGACTTGTCAGACCCCCCTCTCCTCCTCAGACTACCCCTTTTCTTCTCCTCAGACCCCCCAGACCTCCCCCTCTCTTTCTCAGACCCCCACTTTCCTTCTCCTTTCTCCCCAGACTTCCACTTCCTCCTCAGACACCCCTCTCCTACTCAGGTCCTCTCAGACCTAATCTTCCTAATCAGACCACCCTCCTTCCTCCTCAGACCACCCTCTTCTCCTCAGTTACCCCAGACTTTCCTCTCCTTCTCAGCCCCCCTCTCCTCCTCAAGTCCCCCTTCCCAGACAACGCCTCTTCTTAGACCCACCAGACTTCCCCTTTGTAATCTGTGAGTACAAGGAGGGCAACTAAGCTCCAGACCTTCTCTCTCATACTCAGACCCCCACCCCCTTAGACCCTCACTTTCCTCCTCAGGTCTCCCCAGACCTCCTCTTCCTTCTCAGAGCCCCCCACTCCTCCTCAGAGCCCCTCATTTTCTTTAGACCCCCTCAGACCTTCCCACTCTCCTCTGACCTCAGGTACCCCAGACTTTCCTCTCCTCCTCAGCCCGCCTCACCTCCACAAGTCCCCCTTCTTAGACCCCTCCTCTTCTTAGACCCTCCAGACTTCCCCTCTTTAATCTGTGAGTACAAAGGGGGCAACTAAGCTCCTGACCTCCTCTCTCCTCCTCAGACCCCCCGCCTCTTCTCCCCGGACTCTCTCCTCCTCAGACCACCCCTATCTTCTCCTCAGACCACACAGACCTCCCCTCTCCTCCTCAGACCCCCCTAGACTTCCCTTATCGCCTCTTCAGCCCCCCCTTTCCTACTCAGGTCCCCCCAGACCTTCCCTTCCTCCTCAGACACCCTCTTTTATTTAGGTCCACCCAGACCTCATCTTCCTCCTCAGAGCCCCCCTCTCCCCCTCAGACCCCTTTGTTTTCTCCTCAGACCCCCCATACTTCCCCTCTTCTCCTCAGACTTCCCCTCCATTCTCCTCAGATCCCCACCTCCTCAGGTCACTAAGACCTCCCTTTCCTCCTCAGACCCCCCTCTCCTTCTCAAAGCCCCCGGACGCCAGGCCTTCCTCTCCTCCTCAGGTCCTCCCTTTCCTCCTCAGACCCCCCCCCTTTCTACTCAGACCCCCTAGACCTCCCTTTCCTCCTCAGACCCCCCCCTCCTCCTCAAACCTTCCAGACCTCTACTCTCTCCTCCTCAGACCCCCCTCTTCCTCAGATACCCTAGACCTCCCTTTCCTCCTCAGACCCCCCAGACCTCCCTCTCTCTTTCTCCCCAGACCTCCCTTTCCTCCTCAGACACCCTTCTTCTTCACCCCTCCCAGTCTTCCTAGACCTCATCTTCCTCTTCCAAGCCCCCCACTCCTCCTCAGAGCCCCCCATTTTCCTTAGACCTCCCCTCAGACCTTCCCTCTCTCCTCAGACCACCCTCTTCTCCTCAGGTACCCCAGACTTTCCTCTCCTCCTCAGCCCACCTCTCCTCCTCAAGTCCTCCTTCTCCTTCTCAGACCCCCCTCTCTCCCCCTCAGACCCCCAATATCTCCCCTCTCTTCTCCTCAGACCCCCTCCTCCTCAGGTCCCTAAGACCTCCCTTTGCTCCTCAGACCCCTCTCCTCAGAGCCCCCAGACCTTCCTCTCCTGCTCAAACCCCCCCCCCCCCCCAGGCCTCCTCTCTCTACTTGTCAAACCCCCACGCCTCCATTCTCTCCTCCTCAGCCTTCCCTCTCTTCCTCAGACCTCCCCCTCCTCCTGAGACCCCCAGACCCCCTCTCTTCTTCTCAGACCCCCCCAGACCCCCCTTTCCTCCTCAGACCCCCCAGACCTCCCTCTTCTCAGACCCTTCTCCTCCTTAGACCACCCCTTTTCCTCAGACCTCCATCTTCTCTTCAGAGCTCCTCTCCCCTCCTCATGTCCCCTAGACCCCCCTTTCCTCCTCAGACCCCTCTACTCCTCCTCAAAGCCTCCAGACCTTCCTTTCCTCCTCAGACTCCCAGACCTCCTGATCTCTCTATTTCTCAAACCCCCCAGACCTCTCTCTCCTCCACAGTCTTCCCTCTCCTCCTCAGACCTCTCTCTCCTCATGAGACCCCTCAGACCTCCCATATCTCCTTCTCAAACCCCCAGACCTCCCTTTCCTCCTCAGACCCCCAGACCTCATCTTGCTCCTCAGTGACAGGAGTAATTGTCACTCCTGTCACAAGGAGCAGCAGCTGATAGCTGCAGCTGGAGAACAGATTCAGCTTTCTCCTCCCTCAAGTCTGCAGGTGGCAATAGAAAACAGGTGTTGAGACTGAGAACTCTCTTCAGTCTCAGCCTGGAGCTACTGTGGAGTGAGGGCAGACTGCCGTTCTTCCTCTCCCCTTGTCATGTGTATGATCGGAGAGAGGAAGAAGCTGCCTCACAGTTATCTGTGAGGACAGGAGGGGGACTAAGCTCCAGACCCCCCCTCTTCTCCCCAGGTCCACCCCTTTCTTCTCCTCAAACACCACAGACCTGTGCTCTCCTCCTCAGACCCTCCCAGACCTCCCCACTCTCCTCTCCTCCTCAGACCCCCCTCTCCTCCTCATGTCCCCCTCTCTTCTCAGACCCTCCAGACTCCCTACCTCATCCTCGGGTCCCTTAGACCTCCCTTTCTTCCTCAGACCACCCCTCCCTCTCAAAGCCCCCAGACCTTCCTCTCCTCCTCAGGTCCTCCTCAGAGCCCTCTCCTCTCTTCTTCTCAGACACCCCAGACCTCACCTCCCTTCTTCAGACCCCCTCTTCCTCAGGTCCCTTAGACCTCATTTTCCTCTTCAGACCCCCCCTCTACTCCTCAGATCCCCCTTATACTGAGACCCCCCCAGACCTCCCCTATTTTCTACTCAGACTCCCCTTTCCTCCTCAAAGCCCCCAGACCTCACGCTCCTTCCTCTCCTCCTCAGAGCCCTCTCCTCTCTTCTCCTCAGACCCCCTAGACATCCCCTCTCTTCCTCAGACTCCCCTCTTCCTCAGGTAACTTAGACCTTCCTTTCCTCCTCAGACCCTCCCTCTACTCCTCAGAGCCCCCAGACCTTCCTCTCCTCCTTAGACCCCCAGACCTCCCTCTCTTCCTCAGACACCCCCAGGCCTTCCCTCTCTACTACTCAAACCCCCCACACCTTCTCTCTCCTTCTCCGGCTTCCCTGCTGACAGCTAAATAAAAAAAAAACATTGCTGGCAATAGAAAAATGTGAAAAAAAAGTGCAGGGGTTCCCCCCAATCCATACTAGGACCCTTTGGGGCTAGTATGGATTTTAAGGGGAAACTCATGCCAATTTCCTTTTTAAAAAATGGCGTGGGGACACTTATCTGAACATACAGCCCAGCAGGTCAGGAAAGGGGGGATGAGCGCGCGCCCCCCTCCTACACCATACCAGGCCACATGCCCTCAACATGGGGGGTGCTTTGTCCTTCCCAATCCAAAGCACCTTGACCCCATGTTGATGGGGATAAGGGCCCCTTCCCCACAACCCTGGCCGGTGGTTGTGGGGGTCTGCAGGCGGGGGACTTTTTCAGAATCTTTAACAAGGGGGTCCCCAGATCCCACCCCCCCATGTGAATGGGTAGGGGTACATAGAACCCCTACCCATTCACCAAAAAAAGTGTAAAAAATAAATAAAAACAGATATCTTCATTAGGGGCATTGCTTGCACGCACACGGAATGGCAGCCTAAGCCTGGAGCTTTCCTAAGCCGGCCGGACATCCAACCTTAAACAGGCAAGATTCCAGCCCCATCGAGGCTCCAATCCACGACCGGAGGACTAGCAGACATCACTGCCACAATGTCCCGCAAACGGAAAGACGAGAGGAACTTCCAGAAGCTCACAGCCCTCTCCTTTCAGCCCGAACAGAGGGGACACAGACAAGAAGGTGCCACTGGAGCCGCCGCGCACTGGCCATCAGCCTACATGGGCCTTTCCGAGCTGCCTGGAGAAAATCAAAGCTAGTGGACCTCAAGGACCGCTCTCGCCGCAACATCAAATGGTCCCTAGGGACGTACTCCTGCGGATACATTTTTACCAAGCCAAGGAGCAAATCCTCTCTAGAGCAAGGGCACTCACTACTCTTCCTGCGCTATATGCAGACATTCAGGTCTCTCGCAGTATACACTACAGATGATAGGCAATTAAAATCTTTAACGAAAGCCCTTACAAACCCCAAGATAACCTATAAATGGCGCCACCCAGCCACCATCTTGGTCACGCATAACGGAATCCCTCATACCATCTCCACGATTGAGGGGGGAATGAAGTTATTACACTCATGGGACATTATCCTGGAATTACTGAGTAGCGATTTCCACATCAGGAAGATCCAGCTCTTCACCCCAAGGAATCCATCGAGGGCACCATAAACCAAAAATGAAATAATAGCTCTAGCCCGTATTCATAATGAGCTACCATGCAGAGTCCGGTCCGGCCGACCGTTTACTCCAACACAGAGTCCGAACTTTCCCCCCAAGTTTAGTCAGCACCCGACCAAAGTTGCGTATTGCTGGCTTGCTTGTCTATTGGCTATATTTTGCCTTTGTTTCTTCTTCCATTGTTTTTCCAGTTTATTTTCTATCTCGTTATTTATCTGCTGCACACTCAGTGTTAGAACTTCAAGTGCCTTTCATCGTACCTCAGAGACCTTGAGGAGCTCACATCGGCCTTATCTAACCAGGACTATTCCAGAGGAACCTTCCACAAGTGGACAACAGCGTCTTCTTGAAGAACCTCCGCACCACTATGCAAAGTCTACAACTCTGGGGCAACCTCCTCTTCTTTCCCCTCAGAAATGCTAAGTGCGATAGTAGTAACACTTCCAGAACCTGGAAAAGATCCGACATCACCCCAGAACTTTCGGCCCATATCCCTACTTAACATAGATGTTAAAATATATGTGAAACTGATAGCCAATAGACTAATTGACATTCTTCCAACTCTCATCCATAAAGACCAATCAGGCTTTACAAAAGGCCGCCAAGCCTCAGATACTACAAGAAGGATGATAGACATCCTCTACCAAGTAGGAAACTCTGGTACCCCCTCTGTACTCCTGTCCCCGGATGCTGAAAAAGCGTTTGACAGGGTACATTGGGGGTACCTTTCCTTAGCTTTAACCAAATTTGGGCTCACGGGACAAATACATAATGCCATAATGGCCTTGTACTCCACTCCCTCAGCCCGAGTGTATTCCGCAGAATCCTTATCATCCCCTTTTGGTATCTCAAACGGCATCTAATATTTAATCTAATAATGGAACCCTTTTCACAGACTATCCGTACTAATGAACAAATAGCAGGCATCTCCATAGGAGACCAAGAACATAAAATTTGTTTATTTGCCCACGACGTGATACTTATGATATCCAACCCTACTGCCTCCATCCTGGCAGTTCAGAAGACGCTAGCCTGGTTTAGTAACATATCCTACTACAAAGTTAACAAATCAAAATATTACATCCTGAACTTAGGCGTTGATGCCACAACTATCATACTATTGCAACAACAATTCCCATTTACATGGGCAGACAAAAGCATAACCTATCTTGGAGTTCAGCTAACTAAAACAACTAAAGAGCTATACCATCACAATTATATCCCCTTTCGTAACAAACGCCAAGAAGATTTGCGCAGGCTGCCATCCTTTAAGATGTTGTGGATGGGGTGTCTAGTGGCCTTTAAAATGCTTCACCTTCCCCAAATTCTATACCTTTTCAGGACATTTCCAATCATTATTCCTAATAACTACTTTAGATCGTTGCAAACCATACTCTCCTCCTTCACATGGCAAGGCAAAAAAGCCAGAAGCGCACACACAAAACTGATCAAACTCTGCACAGCCAGCGGTACAGGCTATGTGGATTTCCAGGATTACTAAATGGCCTCAGTGCTCACACAGGGAAGGGACTAGTTTTTACCCTCCCAGCACACTATATGGGGACAAATGGAAGCTTTTCTCACTCCAGAGAAAAATCTATCCACATGGCTACTCTCTTATCCAAGCCCCTCTAAAATACCCTCACATATTCCCCCTACAATGGTGGCTACAGCCCAAGTTTGGAATAAATTCGTACGACTTAGTCAAAACTACCCTACCAAAGCCATAATGAAAATCCAGTTGCTAGTTTTACAGAACAAAATGGGCCTAACCTCCTTCAAAAAGTGGCAGAAGAAAGGTATTTTGCACATTAATGATCTCTTCACTGATGACAAGCTCAAAGCATTTCCTGACCTACAAAAAGAATTTCGGCTATCTAATTCAGACCTCTATTTGTACCTTCAAACAAAGCATTATTTACACACATCGCCATCGTGGACATGGAAGATTCCCCAACCCGCATGGATATATCTTAAAAACCCTTCAGCTAACCACAAGGGCATTTCTCTTTTCTATAATATTCTCCAGCAAAAAAGCATATTTACCAAGTCTACTTCTATGATCAAATGGTTATCAGAACAAGGAAATACATACACAACTGACCAATGGGCTAAAGCATGCAACTCCACCTACAAGGTTACTAGCTTCTTCATCCTATGGAAACTATCCATTAAAATCTTACAACGTTGGTACTTGACCCCCGATAGAGTATCAACATTTTGTAAAAAGCTAGATGATAAATGCTGGCGACAACGTGGAAAAAAGGGGGATATGTTCCACACATTCTGGAGCTGGCCCAAATTGGCACTCTTTTGGGAATCAACGTTCCAATTACTATCTGAGATATCTCAAATGGCAATAACTCCACAACCCAGCCTGGCACTTCTATCCCTAGATTTGGACCATTACCTGAAACAAATGAGACATATCATATCTCGCATTTTACTCTCAGCTAGATTGTGCATAACCAGAAAATGGAAAAACTCCACACCACCTACTCTGGGAGAAGTGGTGCGAACAACCCATTTACATTTCATATATGAGCAAACAGTGGCACTCAGAAATAGAAACAGGAAACACATTTCCCAAATGTGGCTCCCATGGTCGGCATGGTTCAAAGGAAACTCTTTGACCTACACAAACCTAGATAGAGATTTCAAGGTGCAGACTCAGCCCCTCAAATACATTTCTGAGATACAGCTGTATTATTGTTACTCTTGTACTTTATTTTCCAGACAATTTATTAAGAATACGATAGATTGGATTATGTCTCAAGATGGGTGGGCTGGCTTACATCCCAGACACAGTCTTGATCCCTTAAGGGGTGCCTGGGATGGCAGCCAGCTCCTCCCTTCACTACTTTACTGCAATAAGGTAATACATATACTCGTGTTCAACAAGGAATGCAAAATGTAGGTTCTGTACGGTTACCTCCCTCGGACTTGTACATGGAGTTGTTCTATTCATGTATTAAATGTAAAAAAACAATAAAAAGTTATTGAAAAAAAATATAAAAATAAAAACGCACACAGTTATTGACAATTCCTTTATTAATAATAAAAAAAAGTTCCTCAATGCAGATCCATCGTCATTCACGATCATGACGCCACTGCCGGATCCGGAAAAAAGACAAAAAAGCTCAGCTGGCGACAAAGGCTAACCATCTGCCTGCTCCGGCATTTGACAGTTCTTAAATAAGTAGTGGGTGGAGCTGCCTGGTGACATCACCTGATGGCATCGCCTGCGTGTGACATCACTGATCGGTGGATGCTGGATTGGTGACATTACATTGGGGCAGTTCAGAAGAGGGGGACGCTCGCTCGTCCCCCCCTTTCCTGACCTGCTGGGCTGCATGCTCAGATAAGGGTCTGTTATGGATTTTGGGGGGGACCCCACACTGTTTTTTTTGTTTAATTTTGGCATGGAGTTCCCCTTAAAATCCATACCAGGCCGAATGGTATTGTATTTCCAGAAATTTAAATGCCATTTCATTAATTCTTTTTCTTTAGAAATGTCAGTTTTGCTGCAGGAGGTTCTATCCACGTTACAGATGCGCTGTTTTACAGGCAGACTAAGGGGATCCCCCAGGCACTATATTTAAAGGAATTTTTTATTTTTATTGTTGCACTTTAACTACTCTCTCCTTCTGACTGGAAGTTCAGGAACGTCCTTCAGAAGGAGGGGGATCGCGCGTGCCCGCGCAGCGGCGCGAACCCGATGCACACGTGTCACCCGGACACGGCGCATCTCGGATCGGCAGGAGGGCTCTGTGATTGGCCCTCCTGATCACATGACAGCCATGTCCAATCACAGCCCTCATGTGATGTAAACAAACAGCCGGTTGCTAGGCAATCGGCTCTCCTCTCCTCACACAGAAGTCGTTGCTGAGGAGAGGAGAGCAGATCGCTGCTGCCGGCTGGTGATCAGTGAGTATGAGCTGTTTTTTACAGCTTTTTACTCACTGTCTACAACAGGGGTCTCAAACTGGCGGCCCTCCAGCTGTTGAAAAACTATAAGCCCCATCATGCTTCTGCCTGTGGGGAGTCATGCTTGTAAATGTCAGCCTTGCAATGCCTCATGGGACTTGTTGTTTGGCAACAGCTGGAGGGCCGCCAGTTTGAGACTCCTGGTCTACAGTCTAGTGTAAAACACACATGCCCCCACACATGTCCCCAAATAATAAACACACATGTCCCCCACATATGTCCCACTAAAATCACATGTCCCAATGATTATCTGCACACATGTCCGTGATCACCTGCACACATCTGTTCATGATCATTTGCGTACATATGTCTGTGATCACACAAACCAATTATTATACACTTAACAGAATTTTTTTTACCAAAAACATGTAGCAAATACAGCAAACATTTTGGCTTAAATTTATGACAAAATTAGATTTTATCGGATTCATTTTAAAATAGAAAGAATAAAATATTGTTTTTTTTTCCAAATCCAAAATTCTGCTCTTTTTTCGCTTATATCGCAAAAAATAAAAAACAAAGTCGTGAATAAATACCACCAAAATAAAGCTATATTTGTGCAAACAAAATGATAAAAATTTCACTTGGGTACAGCGTAGCATGACCGCGCAATTGTCATTGAAAGTGCGAGAGCGCTGGAAGCTGAAAATTGGGCTGGGAAGGAAGGGGGCGAAAGTGCCCTGTATTGGAGTGGTTAAGAATCATAAAATCACTGCTCCTGTAAAAACATTGCATGGATACATAAAAATAAAAATAGATGCTGGATATAAATATTCACCTTTACCGTTTATAAAAAATGGAATCAAAGCATCATATGTAGATACAGACTAACTGCACAGCTAACGTGTTTCACAACATATATGGTGCTTAATCATAGCTAGAGTGGCACACATACACACAGATGTATATATATATATATATATATATATATATATATATATATATATATATATATATATATATATTGTGAGGGGTTAACTCGGCAGCGGGTGTGTGTGACCCCCTGGATGGGTTCACAACACAAAATCAGGCACAGCAGACAGCGTTGTAGGTGGAAAAAACAAAAGGTGCGGTTTATTTATGCTACATGCAGTGAAAAATATAACAGCCAAACAAAAAAAAAAAACATGAAAATAAATCCTGGTCAGCTTGACCTCTAATTACACACATAGATTCCCTGTCTAACAACTGAGTGCAGCCTTGTACTGCACTAGTCCCTGTCTCTGTCGTAGAGGTTCACCACACAGGCGTTAACTCACCGCACAGAACAGGTGTCACACTCTCCAGTCTATACAAACACAAAACTGGTTCCACGATGGAGCATCTCCCTCAGCATGCTGGGGTTTTTTGTAGAGGTCTTAATGAGCCCACTTACTTCAGCTGGGCTCATTAACTCTTCCCCTATAGGACTCCCAGCACTCCCCTCTAGTTGTACAAGTCCGCATAAAGCCTGAATCTAGGGCATACATATTTTCCATCCTGGATACAACCAGGTGATTTTACCTGACTGCTGCCACATACCCCCCCCCCTCTTTTTTCAACCTTGGGGTTGTAACACAAGCAGTCAGACACGCATGTATCCGAGACAAAGCATCCACATTCCCCATTTTAACACCAGGGCGATGCTTAATTGTAAAGTTAAATTCCTGTAGGGCCAGGAACCACCTATTTACCCTTCTATTGGTGTCCTTGTTTTGAGCCATCCACTTTAAAGGAGCGTGATCAGTCACCAGTTCAAAGTGCCTACCTAGCAGATAGTACCGAAGAGAATCTAGAGCCCACTTCACTGCTAAACATTCCTTCTCAATCGTGGCGTATTTTACCTCATGGGACTTCAACTTCCTGCTGAGGTAAATGACTGGGTGCTCTTCCCCGTTCCAGACCTGGGATAACACTGCTCCTAACCCAACATCTGATGCATCAGTTTGTACAACGAAGTCCTTAGAGAAGTCTGGTGAGTACAACACTGGCTGGCTACATAAGGCTGTTTTTTAATGACTGAAATGCTTCTTCAGCCTCTGGGGACCATTTAACCATGACAGACTCTTTCCCTTTTGTCAGGTTAGTGAGGGGCACAGCCTGAGAAGCAAAATGGGGAATGAATCGTCGATAATAGCCAGCGATTCCCAGAAAGGCTCGTACCTGTTTCTTGCTGTTGGGATGTGGCCAACTCTGTATGGCCTCGACTTTATTGACTTGGGGTTTTATCACCCCCCTCCCAATAGTGTACCCAAGATATTTGGCCTCCTCCTGTCCAATGGTACACTTCTTTGGATTGGCCGTAAACCCAGCTTCACGGATAGAGTCTAGGACTGCTTGTACTTTTGGCAAATGTGAGACCCAGTCTGTGCTATGGATAATCACATCATCCAGGTAAGCTGAAGCATATTTCTGATGGGGCCTCAGAATCTTATCCATTTTCCGCTGGAATGTTGCCAGTGCATTCTGTAACCCAAACGGCATTCTCTTATATTGGAATGCCCCATCTGGGGTTACAAACGCAGGGGAATTTGCCAATACCCTTTGGTGAGATCAAGAGTTGTCATATATCGGGCTGTTCCCAGCCGGTCAATCAACTCATCTATACGCGGCATGGGGTAGGTGTCAAATTTTGTAACTTTATTCAATTGTCGAAAATCATTACAAAACCGCCAGCTCCCATCAGGTTTGGGCACTAGTATGATAGGACTGGACCAGTCACTCTGGGACTCCTCTATCACACCCAATTCCAGCATCCTTTGAACCTCCCCACGTATTACCTCCCGTCGGGCCTCTGGTATTCTATAAGGTTTTAGTTTTACCCTTTCTCCTGGCGGGGTGATAATGTCATGCTCTACACCAGATGTTTGTCCCGGCAGCTCAGAGAAAATCTCTTTGTTACGAAGTACAAACTCTTTAACCTCCTGTTGTTGGGATTTCGATAAGGTGACTGCTATTCCAACCTCAGGAACTAAGCAATCAGACTGGGCTTGTGACAAAGTCTCTGCGACTAGGGATTCTCTATCCTTTCAGGCTTTCAGCAGATTGACGTGATAGATCTGTTCCGGCTTTCGCCTTCCTGGCTGTCTAACCCTGTAGTTCACCTCACTAATTTTTTCAATTACTTCGTATGGACCTTGCCATTTGGCCAGAAATTTGCTTTCAACCGTAGGGACTAGCACCAAGACCCTATCCCCCGGGGAAAAAGTACGGGTCTTAGCCCCACGGTTGTACACTCTCTGCTGTGCTAACTGCGCTTAGGTCAAATGTTCCTTTTCGATTGGCATTACCTGTGCAATTCTATCTTGCATCAGGGCGACATGCTCAATCACCCTCCTGTGAGGAGAACTCTTATTTTCCCAAGTTTCCTTGGCGTTATCCAGCAGCCCTCTTGGGTGTCTCCCATAGAGCAACTCGAAGGGTGAGAAACCCGTAGAGGATTGGGGTACCTCGCTAATGGCAAACATCAGATAGGGTATTAGACAGTCCCAATTCTTTCCATCTCTATCCACCACCTTCTTTAACATTTGTTTTAGGGTTTTGTTGAATCTTTCAACCAACCCATCTGTTTGGGGGTGATACACAGATGTACGCAATTGTGTCACTTTGAACAACTTGCATAGTTCTTTCGTAACCTGGGACATAAAGGGTGTACCTTGGTCCGTAAGCAGTTCCTTACAAATACCCACGCGGCTAAAAACAAGAGATAGCTCTTTGGCTATAGGAATTGCCTCCGGATAACGGGTGGCATAGTCCAATATAACCAAAATGTACTGATGCCCCCTAGCGGACTTCATTATCGGACCTATCAAATCCATTGCGATCCTCTCAAAGGGGACCTCAATGATAGGAAGAAGTACCAGCGGGTTACGGAAATGTGGCATAGGTGCCGACTTCAGACACACAGGGCAGGAGGAACAATAATTTTCTGTTTCCTTCATGACCCTAGGCCAATAGAATCTCTGCAATACCCTCTCTCTGGTTTTCTCGGTCCCCAGATGACCTCCCAGAATGTGACCATGGGCCAATTCTAACACCAATTCCTGTAAGGTTTGGGCATCACAAGTTGCTCAATGGTTTCTTCTGCCCTTTGAGCCACTCGATACAGCAGGTCCCTTTGCATATTGAAGTACGGGTAAGTGCAAATCTTATCTGGGTTCACTAACTCACCATCTATTTTCACAATTTTCCCGTGCCTTTATTAGGGTGGGGTCTTTTAACTGTTCTGTGGCAAAATTTTCCCTGTGAACCTCAAGATCCGAAAACTCCACAGACGGCATGTTTTCATCTGAGGATGTTGGCTCCTCCCCAGTTTCTTGAGTTTCCCCCGCCAATACCGACAAGGGAAATTCAGGAGAGTCCTCACCACTCCCAGAGGAATTCTGGTCATCTTCCTGGTCTATAGGGGCACCAGTGGGGGGCTCAGGACAATCCCAGAGTTCCCAGAACTTTGGAAAATCCCTTCCCACAATAGCATCATGTGGTAAGTGAGACACTAACCCCACCTGATGAGAGAGGTTACCTTTGGGGGTCTCAAAAAACACTGAAGTTACAGGATACTCTCGGGTGTCCCCATGCACACAAATAACAGCCACCTTGTTCTTCCCAGAGACCTCTGTAGTAACTAATTCAGCTTTTATCAATGTTGCCAAGCTACCTGAATCCAGCAACACATCAACATTTCTACCATTAATACACATTTTACATAAATGTTTCTCAGGTCCCCGAATGGCAGTGCATGCAACTGTCGCAAGCAGCGACTGACGTCTCTCCCTTATAAAGTCACATTGCATAGGCTCATCCACAACTGGGCAATTGGCTGCAATATGTCCCTCTTGCCGGCAGCGGTAGCAAATAATCTTTTTCGCTGCCTCTTGCAGCCTGGGCTTCCTGGGCTGCTCCCGCCAGACCTTAGGTAGAACTCCCACCCTCTCACTCTCTCCACCCTCACCCCTTGGAGTCATCTTACCCGCCACTGGGGATGATCTGGTCTTAGGGTGGAAAGTCCGTGAGTCCCTGGAAGAGGTGGTCAGGTTCTCTGTAGCCAAGTACCTCTCAACCAGATCCACAAGTTTATCTGCATTTTCTGGGTCTCCATGGCTTATCCATTTTTGGATGGCAGTAGGAAGAGCTCTCAGGAAACGATCCATAACAACACGTTCCACAATGTTTGGTGCGGTCAAAGTCTCTGGCTGCAGCCACTTCCTGCTCAGGTGAAAGAGATCATACATTTGAGACCTGGTTGGTTTTCTAACCTGAAAAGTCCAATTATGCACACGCTGAGCCCGGACGGCCAGGGTGACACCCAGCCGTGCCAATATTTCTGTTTTTAGCACCACATAGTCTTTTGCTTGGTCAGGCTCTAGGTCATAATAAGCTTTCTGCGATTCCCCAGTTAACAGAGGGGCCACCAGTCCAGCCCACTGCTCCTAATGCCGCGTAGACACGATCAAACAAGTGGGCGGAAAAGTCCGGCAAACTCAAGTCCGCCAGACAATCCCCCCGTGTGTAGCCTCCGGCATACTTTTTTGACCCGAAAGTACGGCGGACTTAGAAGGCAGTGTTGCACTCCAATCTTCCCGCCGGACTCGCATTTTGGCGGACATTCTGGCCGTGTGTATGCCAGTCCGCCGTACTTTTGAAATGAGCGGACTTTTCCCGCGCGGAGAAAAGTCCGCTCATTATGAGCGCGTCTCCAGGTAGGCGGGGCCCGCGAAGGAGATGCCGCTGGCACCGTCACCTGGTATGGACTTAAAGGTTCCCCCCAAGTCCACAACAGACCCTTGTCCGAGCATGCTACCCGGCCGGCCAGGAAAGGAGGGGCGAGCGAGCGCCCCCCTCGTGAGCCGCACCAGGCCGCGTGCCCTCAACATGGGGGGTGCCTTGGGGAAGGGGGGGCCACCGCTTGTAAAAGAGCTAGAAGAAGGCGTGGTGGCCCGGCAGAAGAACCGAAGAGGGGGACAAGACCCCCGAAGTTGGAAGAAGAGGCCGCGGCGACGAAGAAGAATGCCGGGCTCCTCCGCTAGTAAAAGAGCTACAAGAAGATAGCGGAGGAGTCTGGCGAGAAGACCCCGAAGACGGAAGACCCCCCTGGAGCTGTGCAATAAATTATTTTATCTTGTGTGTTGTGTTTTTTTTTGTACTTTATTTTACAGGTGAATGGGTAGGGGTACATTGTACCCCATACTCATTCACATAGGATGGGGGGCTCCCGGATTCCGATAAGCCCCCCGCCCGCAGACCCCGACAACCAATGGCCAGGGTTGTCGGGAAGAGGCCCTTGTCCTCAACAACATGGGGACAAGGTGCTTTGGGGTGGGGGGGCCGCGCAGCCCCCCCTTCCCCAAGGCACCCCCCATGTTGAGGGCACGTGGCCTGGTACGGCTCAGGAGGTGGGGGGGCGCTTGCTCGCCCCTCCTTTCCTGGCCGGCTGGGTAGCGTGCTCGGACAAGGGTCTGTTGTGGACTTGGGGGGGACCCCCACGCCGATTTTTTTTCGGCGTTGGGGTTCCCCTTTAAGTCCATACCAGGCGGCGGGGCCAGCGACGTCTCCTTCGCCAGACTAAGTACGTCGGACAGACGGCTACGTGTGTACGCGGCTTTAGGCCACTTTTCCCTTTCAGCAGTCCTTTCAAATGTGGTCAAAAACACCTCCGGATCATCCTCTCCAGTAATTTTTGTCAGTAAACGGCTCACACCAAAGGATGCGGTATTAGTGTAACCACTTGCCTCATTGGTCTGCGGACGTTGCTGTATTAATGTCTCTATTTGCTGTTGAAAACTCTGCTCTTGCTTCTGCAACAGGTCTATGAAGCGGGCTTCAGATTGCTGCTGGGCTTGTTGCTGAGCTTCCAGACTCTGCAGGTGAGCTTTCTGCTGAGCTTCCAGACTCTGCTGCTGGGCTGCAAGGCTCTTTTGTAAACCCGCATTTGTTTGCTGCTGATTTGCATTTGCTAGAGCCAGCTGTCTCAGTATCTCCTCCATGCTGGCCTTAAAAAAAAAAAAAAGCTGCCCGAATTCTCCACCAACTGTGAGGGGTTAACTCGGCAGCGGGTGTGTGTGACCCCCTGGGTGGGTTCACAACACAAAATCAGGCACAGCAGACAGCGTTGTAGGTGGAAAAAACAAAAGGTGCGGTTTATTTATGCTACATGCAGTGAAAAATATAACAGCCAAACAAAAAAATAAAAACATGAAAATAAATCCTGGTCAGCTTGACCTCTAATTACACACATAGATTCCCTGTCTAACAACTGAGTGCAGCCTTGTGCTGCACCAGTCCCTGTCTCTGTTGTAGAGGTTCGCCACACAGGCGTTAACTCACCGCACAGAACAGGTGTCACACTCCCCAGTCTATACAAACACAAAACTGGTTCCAGGATGGAGCATCTCCCTAAGCATGCTGTTTT
Source organism: Lithobates pipiens (assembly GCF_037356315.1). NCBI lineage: Eukaryota > Metazoa > Chordata > Amphibia > Anura > Ranidae > Lithobates > Lithobates pipiens. The sequence continues at coordinate 104,943,585 of NW_027507788.1, read as the reverse complement.
TTTTTGTAGAGGTCTTAATGAGCCCACTTACTTCAGCTGAGCTCATTAACTCTTCCCCTATAGGACTCCCAGCACCCCCTCTAGTTGTACAAGTCCGCATAAAGCCTGAATCTAGGGCATACATATTTTCCATCCTGGATACAACCAGGTGATTTTACCTGCCTGCTGCCACAATATATATATATATATATATATATATATATATATATATATATATATATATATATATATATATATATATACACATATATATATATATATATATATATACACACATATCTAAGTAATCTAGACAAACAGAAAAAACATGTAGAACATTAATTGTAATTTCAGAAACACCTGTGAACATCAAACCTGCAGATTAACAATTGAAAAGGTGAAAAAACCCTCCTTACAGGGAATTCTACATATGAAAAAGAGAAACACATGTGTGTAAGACAAAAACATTGCATACAATATTAAAAATATTTTTTATATGTGTGATAAAAAACACATGCCCTATCATCTGCAGCGAAGAGGGGGGGGGGGGGGGGTAACATATACCGCTTACTGAAGCATACATGTAAGTGCATGTTGCTCAAAAAAGTCTATTCCTCTATTCCATGCTACTATATTGTTACTCCTTTATGGAATTTTTATTACATTATTATCCTATTTTATTATGTTCTCCCATTTTATATAGATATATAAAATATAAACTATCTTGGCACCCCCTATCTCATTGCTGAAAACTGAAATACATGTGACCAATGAGATTAGCTGTACATATACCTCTCCCGATACAAGTCCACGTAATCAAACCGAATGACATGAACACGTCTAAGCAGTGAAAAAAATCACTTTCATGGAAACATGGGGGGGGGGGGGGGGGGACATATGAAAATACACATATATAAATGCATTGGTATGTCTCCATGAAAAAATACACAACACTACTGGAAAAATGTGTCATAGTGCATGTATTGTGACTAATGTGTATGACTCTAAAGGTCCCAGTCTAGCAAGGGGAATGAGAAAAAAAGGGAGGGGGGGCAAGAAAACAAGCGAAAAAGAAAAAGGGAAGAAACAAAAAAAAGAAAAATGAGGAAGAAACAAGAGAGAGACAATGAGCCAAACAAAACTCAGATGGAATAGTACAGCACTACGCAAACAACAATATTCCCCATCAAAGAACACAGTTTAAACATTTAACTGGCCCAAAATAGGGACATCTCAAACAGACCTCCAACCAAATCCATTTTAATCACTTATACTGCCCCCTACTTATTTATTGTAAGCAAAGGATATTTATAAATACCCAGGGGGAGGGAGGGAGTTAGGGTGGAAAGAGGGGGTGAGGGGGGCAGTGTCAAACGCCTAGATGATAGATTACAATTAATCATTCATAGAAGTGCTATGGGTTGTACGACTCACATATATTGGACGGAGCACTGTTCACAGGTAATTACTTATACTAAAAACTTAGTGTTACAGTTAATGAATGTAGATACCTTGAAATCCTTGTTTAGAGAAATAGAATGGATCATACCCCCCCCCCCCCCCATTGTATATGGGGGCAACAGGGGCAGCCATTGACACCACAATGGTACGATCCCTTAAACTCTAACCAATTTGAACAGTGAGGTCTACTCGTATAGGGGCTGGGGGACAATGTCCCTCCAATAGTGGGAGCTCTACAAGACACTGATTTGATGCCTTTAGACAGAACCTGAGCATATATAGGATCATTGTATAGAAATGGCAGATACTTCTCAATAGTATTTTTTTATTTCTATTTCCCTGTTGCAAACAGAGCCGGCACCCAAATTGATTGTGGAGACAGATGATCCCAGGAGAGGTAATTGCTTTGGAGCGGTGAACTCCCACATTGCATTAATACATGTCCCCCAGGGCAGTACCCGAACCCCCATACCCTTTTTATGGCCAATTACTTGCATATAAGCCTTCAACACGGGGACTTTTGATTATTCAAGTTCAGGTACCATATACTTTAATAGGGTTCTCTGTTTGGGTCAGAACTTTTTCTCTGTTCCGTAGTTCTGTGCAAACAAAAAAGGGGGGTCTTCGGCCCATCTCTACTCCTAATATTCATTGTACAGTAACCAAACTTTTCCCCCACCCATAGAATGGTCATCATATGTTGGTTCCTACTGTTCCCAAACTATCCTGTCTGGAATCTGGAAATTGGACGCTTTTATTCTTTTAGGGACTCTGCTGTAACTTCCTAGCAAAAGCTTGGCTATGGATACATTTTAAGTCAATTGTATATTTAAAATGTAAACTTCAATAAAACTTTAAGGGCTCATGCACACAGGACATTTTTAAAGCTGCTGTTAGGGGCATTTGATATTTTTTTAACTGCCTCTAAAAGCCCCTCCATGTTAGCCTATGAGTCTAGGCACACATAAACTGTCAGAGGCATGTGAAGGCATAAGCATTTAATGGCAGGAAAAAAATCGCCAGCCTGTGCTTCCAGGAGCAATAAAAACAAAAACGGCTAAAACGCATCTAAGCACAGCTAAACGTTTCAAGCCGCATTTAACCGCGTTTAGTCGCGTTAGACGTTTTTTCATTATAGGGAGTGGTTTATATGAAAAAACTTCCAAAACGCCAACACCGAAAAACGCGGCAAAACACACATTTTTAACGCTGCTGTAGCACTGGCGTTTTTAAAACGCCCTGTGTGCATGAGCCCTAATTGCCACACTACTGCCATAATGAAAATAATTTAGTAGTTGTCAGTTATTTCTCTGTTTATAACTGTCACTCTAGAAATAGTCTTTGGGTGGAAGGTGCACTCATTGATGTCTGCAATGGAGCCATCTACAGACAGCGCCTTTCAAAGGCCCTCTTTATGAAGCCAATCTAAATGGCTCTGTACTATGTGTTTGCTGTAATGACCATTCACGGTGATCACATTTTATTTTCTATGTTTAAACGCACAGAAATCACCAGACGCTGGGTTTCATCCCTGGTGATGCTCTGCCAGGCCTCTACTGCAACTGTCTTCAGTTCCTGCTTGTTCTTAGGGCATTTTCCCTTCAGTTTTGTCTTTAGCATGTGAAATGCATGCTCAATTGGATTCAGATCACGTGATTGATTTGGCCATTGCATAACATTCCACTTCTTTCCCTTAAAAAACTCTTTCGTTACATTCGCAGTACTTTGGGTCATTGTCCATATGCACTGTGAAGCGCCGTCCAATGAGTTCTGAAGCATTTTGCTGAATATGAGCAGATAATATTGCATGAAACACTTCAAAATTCAGCCTGCTGCTTTTGTCAGCAGTCACATCATCAATAAATACAAGAGAACCAGTTCCATTGGCAGCCATACATGCCCACGCCATGACACTACCACCACGCTTCATTGATGAGGTGGTATGCTTTGGATCATGAGCAGTTCCTTTCCTTCTCCATACTCTTCTCTTCCCATCACTCTGGTACAAGTTGATATTGGTCTCATCTGTCCATAGGATGTTGTTGCAGCACTGTGAAGGCTTTTTTAGATGTTGTTTGGCAAACTCTAATCTGGCCTTCCTGTTTTTGAGGCTCACCAATGGTTTACATCTTGTGGTGAACCCTCTGTATTCACTCTGTTGAAGTCTTCTCCTGATTGTTGACTTTGACACACATACACCTACCTCCTGGAGAGTGTTCTTGATCTTGCCAACTGTTGTGAAGGGTGTTTTCTTCACCAGGGAAAGAATTCTTCGGTCATCCACCACATTTGTTTTCCGTGGTCTTCCGGGTCTTTTGGTGTTGCTGAGCTCACCAGTGCATTCTTTCTTTTTAAGGATGTTCCAAACAGTTGATTTGGCCACACCAGTTTTTGCTATCTCTCTGATGGGTTTGTTTTGTTTTTTTCAGCCTAATGATGGCTTGCTTCACTGGTAGTAACAGCTCTTTGGATCTCATATTGAAAGTTGACAGCAACAGATTCCAAATGCAAATATCACACTTGAAATTAACTCTGGACCTTTTATCTGCTCCTTGTAAATGGGATAATGAGGGAATAACACACACCTGGCCATGGAACAGCTGACCAGCCAATTGTCCCATTACATTTGGTCCCTTAAAAAGTGTGAGGCACATATACAAACTGTTGTAATTCCTACACCGTTCACCTGATTTGGATGTAAATACCCTCAAATTAAAGCTTAAAGTCTGCAGGTAAAGCACATCTTGTTCATTTCATTTCAAGTCCATTGTGGTGGTGTATAGAGCCAAAAAGATTAGAATTGTGTCGATGTCCCAATATTTATGGACCTGACTGTATAATTTAAAGGCAAACAAGCAACAGCTTCCTAACCATCTATCTAATATATACAGTGATAACAAATATACAGAGGGTTAGTGTTGTCAACTGGATAGATCCCTGTCTCTCCTTAGCCAAGGAAGACTCACCAATACAGCAACATCTGAAAGAGAGAATCAAATAATGCAAAGGCATCCTACCCTATAATAAAGTAATGCAATATGTACAAAGTGATTAAAAATGGTCCTCAGCTAAAGACAGCATGGCAGTGTAAATACACCCTATAAATGTCTACATTATTTACATAATGAAAGCAGGCCCTGTTCTCGCTGAGAATGCCACCCCCTTTCCTATTTAACATAGAATTTCAGTAATGGTTTTATTAACCCTTTCATGACTACGCCTATTTTTGACATTTGGTTCAATTTCACTTGGGGTGAACAACATTTCCCAGCAGTTCCCTTTCTTCTTTAAAGGCAACTCTGGGCATAAAAAGGTGTGGCAGCACTTCAGGCAACAAGTAGCCAAGCCATGGTGCAAGGGATCACACTTTGGGACACAGGTCCCCTTGCAAAGATATCCTCAGTCTGTCCACATGACGGCTGAAGACAAGGAACATACCTTCATTATTTGCAAACACAGTCTGCTGAAAGTCATATATCACTTTTCAGGGTGGGACACACCAACAACTTCAGTTTTAGCCAACGTGGCTCAGGTGATCGCTCCATGTAACTGCCGGCAGTATTCAGTCCAGAACAGTCCTGGCAGTACAGCATTCTGGAATGTTCACTACTAGCAAGGAACTTTTGTGCATGGAAAAAGAAGTGGTTTCAGCAGAGCGTCCTTTGACTCCACAACTGCACATTTGTAATCCACAAAAGAGATGACCTCAGTATTCTCATGACAGTTACCAGTAGTTCCCGGGTTCAGGTAAGATCAAAGTCTCTCTCTGGGTGTTCACCATAGTGACAAAATGTTTAATGTCTGTTTTATCCAGTCTGTGGATAACTATGCTGTCCAGGTTGATCTTCCAGCCATAGCCCAGGTATTCATTACAGAATGGTATTTTTCAGCCACTTTAGGTGACAGTTTAGGAAAATGCAGATGAAGAGGGATCTGTAGGAAGCTGCGCACAGCCTCATCCACCCACTGGACCTCTTTCTCTGAAATCTCCTCTTCCAGGTGAGGGGGAATGTATGGGTGTAAGTACCCGTAGTCTTCTGCCACTTTCTTATTATGCGCTGAATTTTAGACAGCCAAGGCAGGGTCCTTGGGGCTCCATACCCATGCGTTTGGGGCGCGATGAACTGAGCACCCAGCAACCACATCTGGCTTAAGATCTGCTTTGAGATTAGGCGTGGGCATAATAGGACAGGCCTTGGGGACCCATTGAGCTCCATGGTCCTCCTCAAAGGACCTGGCGATGCTGATCAGCGGAGCTGCACTGGCTGACAGCATAATTTGCACACTTGCAGTAGTAGTAGCAGGTGCTTCATTCTCCTGCACATTACTGATTAACTCTTCATCACTCTCATCACACTTTCCAGAGTGAGACAATGTGTCCGAAAAAAAAGTTCTGACACACCATCAGATGGAATGTCTTAATCTGAAATGGTCAAGCACTCTTCGGCCGGGATGTAATTTTGCTTAGCAGGCGACTTGACTGGCACCACAATGGCATCCCCCTTGCTGGCCACTGGCATCACCTCCCCCATAGCCACTCCATTCTCACTGGCTTACCCGGCTCTGGTACTTTCTTCCCAGGTCGTTCAGACATCAGAGCAAGCAGTTGGGCCCGACCACAGCCTCGGGGAGAGATCAGTGCGCTGGGTCAGGGGCAGTCACTGAGGCAAGGGCAGCAGCCTCTGGCATGACCTCTGATGACAGGTGGGCTCTGGATATCACTCCCAGCCGGGATGGTGACATTCCTGTCCCAATCCACTTGTAGGATCCGCAGAGGTAGAGTTGGAGGGACAACCTAAAAAAGATGCTATCCACAGCGTCCACAGACAATCCAAGGCCTCAACTGCGTGGTCAGGCCAAAACACTTTTCACAAATCAGTCTCAGAGACTCGTAGCCTCATGCTGTATACAAGGCAAGCCTGCCCTTCGGTGTATACCACACTCTGGGGTTGACAGATTTTTATCTGCTCTCTCTAAAAAAAAATCTATTTACCCCACTCAGCCAGGACAGGTTTCGCATGGCCCGGACTGAAACAAACATCCGGAGCATACTTTCTCCAATCCGCCATTGGTGGTTACTCAAAAACTGTGCCATCTTCTCCTCTAACCCACAATCAAACGCAATTGGAAGCACTTCTTATCCTCTTCTGCAGAGCGGGGGCTCTTCCCCCTGCCAACGGATTGGTGCAAATGTTCTCTGGCAACTGTGGCATGCTAAAACTGTAATGGAGTCTGTATTAACCCTAACAGCGCTGGTGGGAAGTGTCAAAAGACCAGGCTGATCCTTTCCCCTGAGAAATGAGACTTGCTGGTTCTACCCCACATTGGTAGTACACACAACACAGTCTATAAGAAGTGTTAATGTTACTTGGCACCTTCCCATGGAGCCAGACGAAATCCTGATGAAGCTGAGGCCAGTTGCTAGGGGGGACAGCTGCAGCGATAACGCCTTAGCCCCATGTTGGGTGCCAAATGTAGCAAGGTCTCCTTCAGTTTAATGAGAACCTCCAGACCCAGAGATAGCTGACATCCTTCTGTATGTGGTGGGTTGTGAGGCATAGTGAGTGCAAGGTGGATAAAGTTATTGGGCGCCAGACACTTCTTGAACGGAAAAGAGATATTTATTTCTCTTACAAACTTTTATGGGGGAAAGAGGGTTAAGGCCAGGACACCCTTGAGTAGTTGCAAATTCAATTAGCAGACCCTGAGACTTCAATAGGACAGCCGTGCAGGGAGAGGCCTCCAGCAAGAAGCCACATCTGCATGTGCAGGAATGCTGTCCCCTATGGCAACAGTCCTTAAGAGTTCCTAACACAAACATAACAGTTATTTCACCTTCACTACAACTTCTCCTTGTAGTTCTTCAGCAAACTGAGCTCCCGGTCTCTCACTAGACCCACTGATTCACTGCCACTGAATCCCTTGGGCTTCTCCAATCTTCACGGTGGTATCTTCCTCAAGCGTCACACCTGCCTCTCTGCTGGGACCCTAGCTTGGCACTCCTGATACTTCTCAAGCTTCACCCTTGTTGGCCTGCTTGGTCCCTGGCTTGACACACAAAGCTGCTCTGCAAGCATTACCTCTGCTGGCTGGGTCCCTGACTTGATCACTGCCTGAAGTTTCCTCGATTCTCCAACGTGCACGCTCTGTAATAATACTGATTTGGTACTTGCTTCAGTTACTCACTGTGGTCCCTGGTAATAAGGTGGTTGGTCCCTTAGTGGCGACAGCTTCCCATCTACCACCGACCACGGCAGGTTCTCTGGCCAGCAGAAAAGTCACTTCTGGTTGGACTGCAAGCTGCAATCCCAACCCTGCGCTGCTCTCTTGCTTCTGGATAGGCCCACAGAGAGCCTAGCAGCCAGATGCCCCCGGGATCTTCGGCCTAGCAGCCCAGGGCAACACGACACACGTCCACACATACAGCCGTCCAGGTGGCACAGAACATAGATCACCTGACTCTACCCAAATATATAGGTGCTCCCAGCAGGCCAACTGATTCAAGAAAACCCCTGCCCATAGGCTGAGATGCCCCATATATCCATAACTTGACCTCGAGTTGCCCTTCACATATCTAGTACCACCAAGTACCCTGCCACCTAGTGGTAGAAGAGAAAAGTGCAACAAGGCCAAGCTTAGGGAGAAATCAATATATCTCTAACAACTGACCAGGATAACTACTCCTGGCAAATAAATTTGTGAGGAGCTCTGCCTAAACTCCAGGGTGCTAAATTATGTATTAACACTTCTTGTCTCGGGGAGGGGAAGTGAAGACAGAGACAGAAAACTGAGAGATGGAGAACTGAACTGTTATTATTAATATTATTATTAGTAGTATTAATATGTCTTATACACACAATGGCTGCTACTGCTGCTGTATTTTCAGCCACATCAGAAGCAAAGACCATTATGCAAGTATTCCTATGTTCTTATAGTTTAACTGCAGTTGTCCATAGCTTCTTGAGTGTATTTCTGAATTCATGTCGCAGATGTATTTCTGTTCTATTGCTATTATCTCATATGCACAGTGCCTGGTAGCTAGGTATGCACTACTGTATGTGTGTAGTGGTCATCTTCCTGCATGATAGTAGATGAACCCGTTTATTGCAATATAATTTGTATGCAACTCCTTTTATTCTAGTTTACCCTGACCCTTCTGGTCTGTGATTCTATATCTGATTTTAGTTTTAGGCTCAATAACCAGCATATGCTAAAGCCAGGTTAGGCTTCCATGGCCACGTTGGGATCATGGGCTTAGAGGTCTGTTTGCATTTCAGATTAGAAACTATAAGGGAGGGACTAAATCGCAGAGGTAATAGGCTCGCTTTGAGTTCCAGTGCTACAGTTACGGTGCTGCAATACAGTTCCTGCCAGTGAAAAGCTCCATTCTAGGCTGGTTGGACAATAGCTGGAGGATCCCTGTGACCACTGATCTTGTCTTCAGGTTTCCAATACAAAGACAGATGCTACATCATCCTTATGGGTCCCTTTAACCACTTACAGACCGGAAAATTTGCCCCCTTAATGACCAGGCAATTTTTTGCGATATGGCACTACCTCCCCTTAAGTCACAATTGCGAAGTCATGCAACGTCCTTTTTTTCCCACAAATAGAGCTTTCTTTTGTTGGTATGTGATCACCTCTGCGGTTTTTTTTTTTGGTTTTTTTTGCGCTATGAACCAAAAAAGTGCAACAGTTTTAAAAAAAAATAATAATATTTTTTACTTTTTGCTATAATAATTATCCCCAAAAATGTTTTTAAAAAACAAGATGTCTTCATCAGTTTAGGCCAGTATGTATTCTTCCATGTATTTTTGGTAAAAAAAAAATCACAATGTAAAAAAGGGAGTGCATAAGGAATACTGACTTTGAGCTGGCTGCACACTCCGAATAGAATTATACAAAAAATACAATAAATCCCTCCTTTCTAAGCAGCAATGAGAGACAATGTTAGATAAAAAATTATTTATTTTATTGACCCAAAAAGCCGAAATGCATTGGGATAGCAGGGTGCCTTATTCTGTATGATCTAAAATTCATGAAAAAATTCTGAAGATTTTTGTAATCTCTTCATATGAACTTTGTATTCAATGTCGTATGTATTTCTATTTACATGTACACCACAGCTTGAATTTTAAAATCATTGTGATTACAATGCTTTTTGGGTCAATAAAATAAATAATTTTTTATCTAACATTGTCTCTCATTGCTGCTTAAAAACCCCAAGGGAAATCTATTGTATTTTTTGTATAATAAAAATCACAATAAGCATATATTGATTGGTTTGCGCAAAATTATAGCATCTACAAACTATTGGAAAGATTCATGGCATCTTATTTATTTATTTTCTTACTACTAATGACAGTGATCTGTGATTTTTAGGGGTACTGCAACACTGGGGCGGACAGATTGGACACTTTTGACACATTGTTAGGACCATTGTAACATATACAGTGATCAGAGCTATAAAAATGCACTGATTACTGTGTAAATGTCACTGGCAGGGAAGGAGTTAACACTAGGGGGCGATCAAGGGGTTAAATGTGTTCCCTCGTGAGTGTTTCTTACTGTGGGGGGATGGGACTGACTGGGGAAGGAGACATAATGCTGTTCCTACTTACTAGGACCAAATGATCTGTCTTCTCTCCCCTGTCAGAACAGGGATTTGTATGTTTACATGCACAAATCCCTATTCTGGCACTTGTGCTCACGATCGTGGGTGGCCAGTGGTGATCGTGCTCGCCGGCCATGCGCATTGGGTCCCCCCGCCATGCAGCAGTCTTGCGTGCCTGCTATGGCTCTTAAAGGGGAAGATGTACCCATACGGCATTTTGCGGGAACGTGCCAATTTGCCGACGTATATCGGTGGGAGTCGGTCGGCAAGTGGTTAACTGGACTTTGCTGCAGCATTAATCTGGAGGTATAGTAATAATTATATATATACCCAGGTATACTGTGTGTGCACAATTCCACCAGGACAACTATTGGCTCCTTTGCTGATAATACCTCTCTGTTCATTGGGTGTAAGTGCTGGTATTAATCCTGTTATTAATGCTGATTTCGGTCATCTTTTCTGCTCTCAATTACGTTGTTTAGATTATTGATTAATTTCCTAGGAAAGGAATCCCCTCTGATCACAGAGGCCAAGTCTTGGGTGGGGGCACTGCCAACTTTATTAACAAACCCACTCTTCCACTTAGCGAAGGTTCTGGTTCTCTTATTTTTCTACAGGTTTAGCACAATATCCTGTTTTGGGAAGACCATTTCTCATACCAAAAGAGGGCTACAACTCAAATGAAAAAAAAATACACTTTATAAAATGTAGTTGCCTGAGCTTAATCTTCAAATATAACTGAGCTAATTTTTGTAGAAAGATGAATAATTTAAAATAAAGTGTAGCTTGAGCCCCCCTGCACTGGATGCTAGAATGTTTTGTAATTTTTTTTTTAATTTGTGACTTCTTTGTAGTTATTGGAGCAGTGATTGATTTTAGGTTGTTCTGGTTTCATAGACTGCAGGTTTGACTATTTCCCCTGCCTTCTTGAACATGAAGAGGGGAGAGTTAAATATGGAGCCTAATATTTATTGAGTACCAGCCAATCTTTGCTTCTGAGGATAGTAGCACAGGGAAGAGTGTCCTTGTATTGTACCTTGTAGCCTGGCATATCCTATACCCTCAACCCTCCGCAATTGTTTCTAGCAATAAGCCCAGGGTGACACCGGGAGAAGAGCTATTAATAAAGGAAATGTCAAAAAATGGCTCTTGATTTTATTTATTTTTTTACATTTTACTGCCATTGTGGTGAATAGGTGGGGTAGTATGTACCAGGTACTCATTCACATAGGGGTGCCCGGGATCTGGGGGCCCCCAGATTCTGATAAGCCTCCTCCCGCAGACCCTGACAACCCCCTGCCAGGGTTGTTAGGAAAATGCCCTTGTCCCCATCAACATGGTGGCAAGGTGCTTTGGGGTGGGGGGTGCAGAGCCCCCCGCCCCAAAGCACCTACCCCCCCATGTTGAGGACATATGGCCTGGTATGGTTTGGGAGGACGCTCGCTCCTCCCTTCTCTTTCCTAACCTGATGGGCTGCATGCTTGCTTGGATAAAGGTCTGGTATAGATTTCAGGTGGACCCCACACCATTTTTTTTATTTTGGTGTGGGGGGTCCCCTCCATATCCATACTAGACTCCAAAGGGTATGGACCTGGGGGAGACCCCACACCATTTTTTGCCAGCAATTTCTTTTTTTTTTACATTCAGCTGTCAACTGGGAACCCCGCTGACAGCTGATGACCCCAGCCCCCTCTTTAGCAACCAGCTATATACAGTGTGTTTAATGAGGGGAGAAAACAGGGGTTTAAAAATGGATGTTAGCGGATCGTCTGCTAACATCCGTTCGGTTTTTTTATGGATGAAAATTTAGGGTTTTCTTCCATCATAAAAAACTGAGCTTAGCGAAGGCGGATGTCAGTGGATAATCATCTTTTAATGTACGCTATCCCATAGAGATACATGTATGTCTGTTTTTCATCCGTCAATGGATGGATGAAAAATAGACATATGGAACTGCCATGTGAAAGGGGTCTTAGGTGATAAGATAAATGTAATGGTGGGACCAGGTCCTTTAGAACCCAAGGCAAAGACTGCAAAGTATGCCTCGTCCCCTACTCCCCTTGAGGTGAGACTGATCATGCTTGCACACACTTTGGCTGAGCCAGCCAGTGTGCGGAAATACAGCAAGGATTTCAGCCTTATGGTTTATGGAACATTGGACAGGTTTGGGGAAAGAGGGTGTTACATTATGGTTAAACCAATGTGAATGTGCACAGTGAAACCAGACCAGGTCTTCATTACCATTATGATAACCAACATTTGTTCTCCTATTTGAGTGCTCATCAAACCAGCATGTGATTTGTCATTTAAAATTACATATCTGACACAAAGCAGTTTTATGACATTTTGTGTATCTTTGCAATGGCGCACTGCACAAATACATTAGAAAAATTAAATAGTTTCAATTCAAAAAGAAAGTAAAAAATAGATACAGGAGTTTAAAAAGAATTAAAAAAGGTTTAGAAATGACTAAGAGTTCAAAAGGGTTAGATAAAAATGTATTTTTTTAATACAATTGATGGCCTATTGGAAGTTAATGTGCATAAATAGATTATACACCTAACTGTATTTTCATTTTCTCCATTAGCTCATGCCCCACAGTTATTACCTTTTGTTTCAACTTGACCCTTCCTTCTAGATTGTAAGCTCTAATGAGCAGGGCCCTCTGATCCCTCCTGTATTGATTTGTATTGTAAGGGTACTGTCTGCCCTCATATTGTAAAGCGCTGCGCAAACTGTTGGTGCTATATAAACCCTGAATAATAATAATAATTATAAGGACAAGTATTAATTTATGAAGGCTGCAAACAGGTTGCCAACTAAACCTGCTCTGTTTTGGGGGTCACTGTCAGCAGACAAGCCCTCAAACGGATGGACAAGTCTGTAGATGATATTAAGAAAGCTGTTCTTGTATCCTGTGGGACAGGACTGTAAGTTTGACAACCATGTCCTCAGGGACATTGACAGCAGAAAAGGCTCCTGTTAGAGCTGCCCTTCCAACATCAAGTGACCCAAGGTGGAAGCCCCTGAATAGGTGAACTCTCTTGGTCTGCAAGCATTTAAGCAAAGTGGCTGCTTACATTTTCATTTACAATTTCAGAATCTGCATAAATGAGCTGAAGACCCATAGACTCCCAAAGGATGCATAAACCATACGCATTCAGTAAATGATCTCCTACATGATCAAACTGTATGTTGTCCATGTGACATAATAATAACAAGGATAACATGAAATCATGAGAATCAAACATTCATCAAAATAAATATGCGTAATGAGAGAGAAATGATGTGCGTCAATGTGAAGGGTTCTGAGCAAAAGCCCACGGGGGCAATTTTGTAAAAATGGATGAACAATAACAAAAGAGACAAATAAAGAAGATGAGGGAACAAATCAACAATAATGAGTCACTTGTAGTGGATAATGAGACTTATATGAAGGCTAATGGTTGACAAGGGCTGAATTATGAAAGGTGAATAATAATGAAAGAATTGTAAATACAATTTGTTGTTTTTATATGTTAACATTTTTATCACTTTCTAAATTGTGCCCTAAAAGTCAATTCTACGTAGCATACTAAAGCGCTAAGCAGGTTTTTTCAGCACAATAAAGAGGTTTTTCATTTTTATTTTGCTAACTGAAGGGCATTTGGGGATATTAGCATACCTCTTTGCTTAACTGCAAACCCCTTACAACATATTGCGACTGATTGGCTCCGTTCGCTGCCCCCCCCTCTCCCAGTCTGAGCTGCTGTACAAGTGAATACAGAAGGCTGATGAGGACAAATTCAGGCAATTGCATAAAAGTTCATTCATTTTTAAACAAACACCTAACTTTATTAATTGATATACTACCTAAGGTGTCCCCTAAAGGTGAACTCCAGGCTAACAACTAAATACACAGATGAGAAGAAAATTTGTATTGCTGTCCATCCAGTCCCACAATGTACACAACTCAGCCACGTCTATCTGGAAAGCAGTCCTTATATGTCTCTGCTGAAGTTTAAGCAGAACTAATTTGCTGACTGCAAGAGGGAGCTTTTGTCATAACCTGCATTATGCACAGCATACTTGCATATTATGGCAAACTTGCCTGCAAGCCAGCAATCCTTGTTCCTGCTTCAGCCTGTACCAGGACAGTGAGAGGATAAGAGGATCTCTCCTCCTATCAGCATTTTTCTTATAGGCGTGCGCACAGGGTACGCCAGGTGTGCCTGGGCACACCTTAATCACCCCATGTAGCGCAAATATACCCTGTTTAGACCCCTGGTATTTCTCTAAAGCCCCTTAACTGGGCTCTTAAAAGAATTGTAAAAAATTTATTATTTAAAAAAAACATTGTAAAAAAATAAAATAAAAACTACTGACACTGTCCACTGCCATACTAACACCGTCCATTGCTCTACTGACAGTGTCACTATATATACACATGCACACACACGCATATGTGTTTGAGCTTTGGGGTACACACCCTAATGCAATAGGCTGTGCACACCTATGATGTTCCTTGTTAGCATATGAGCTCTGCTGCACACCTGACTGGTTTGTTTTGCTGCTTCTCCCTTTCTCATTCTAAACTCTGCTGTACAGTGGATTGCAAAGGTTGATATCAAGTAAAATTCAGGTATTTACACTGCTTGCATTTAAAAAATATATTTATTGTTGTAATAATAAATACAGAACTGCATTTGTTTGTGTCTTTTATATTTGCGTGTACTCTCTTCACAGCTAAAGTATATGTATTCCCTAACAATGAACTTCTCATACTTGTTCTCTTTTGGCCTATTAAATATATACAATTGAAAGCATTGAGTTATATCTGTTTGATTCCTGCAAAAAAATCTGTGGTTCATGTCAGAAATTCAGGGCTCTCCTGTGTCCTCTGCATGCTTCCTGTCTTATCTCAAAAAATCTAGTTACAGTGGTGTGAAAAAGTGTTTGCTCCCTTCCTCATTTCCTGTTCCTTTGCATGTGTTGTCACGCTTAAGTGTTTCGGAACATCAAACCAATTTAAACAATAGTCAAGGACAACACAAGTAAACACAAAATGCAATTTGTAAATGAAGGTGTTTATTATTAAAGGTGAAAAAAAATCCAAACCATCATGGCCCTGTGTGAAAAAGTGATTGCCCCCTAAACCTAATAACTGGTTGGGCCACCCTTAGCAGCAACAACTGCAACCAAGCGTTTGCGATAACGTGCAATGAGGCTTTTACAGCGTCCTGGAGGAATTTTGGCCCACTCATCTTTGCAGAATTGTCCTAATTCAGTTACATTAGAGGGTTTTCGAGCATGAACGGCCTTTTTAAGGTCATACCACAACATCTCAATAGGATTCAGGTCAGGACTTTGGCTAGGCCACTCCAAAGTCTTCATTTTGTTTTTCTTCAGCCATTCGGTGGTGGACTTGCTGGTGTGTTTAGGATCATTGTCCTGCTGCAGAACCCAAGTTCGTTTCAGCTTGAGTACACGAACAGATGGTCGGACATTCTCCTTCAGGATCTCTTGGTAGACAGCAGAATTCATAGTTCCTTTTATCATGGCAAGTCTTCCAGGTCCTGAAGCAGCAAAACAGCCCCAGACCATCACACTACCACCACCATATTTTACTGTTGGTATAATGTTCTTTTTATGAAATGCAGTGTTCCTTCTACGCCAGATATACTTGGACACACACCTTCCAAAGAGTTCCACTTTTGTCTCATCGGTCCACAGAATGTTGTCCCAAAAGTCTTGGGGATCATCAAGATGTGTTGTGGAGAAATTGAGACGAGCTTTGATGTTCTTTTTGCTCAGCAGTGGTTTTCTCCTTGGAACTCTGCCATGCAGGCCATTTTTGCCCAGTCTTTTCCTGATGGTGGAGGCATGAACGCTGACCTTAACTGAGGCAAGTGAGGCCTGCAGTTCCTTGGACGTTGTTATGGGGTCTTTTGTGACCTCTTGGATGAGTCGTCGCTGCGCTCTTGGGGTAATTTTGGGCGGCCGGCCACTCCTGGGAAGGTTCACCACTGTTCCATGTCTTCGCCATTTGTGGATAATGGCTCTCACTGTGGTTCGCTGGATTCCCAAAGCTTTGGAAATGGCTTTATAACCCTTTCCAGACTGATAGATCTCAATTACTTTCTTTCTCAATTGTTCCTGAATTTCTTTGGGTCTCGGCATGATGTGTAGCTTTTAAGGATCTTCTGGTGGACCTTACTGTGTCAAGCAGCTCCTATTTAAGTGATGCCTTGATTGTGAACAGGTGTGGCAATAATCAGGCCTGGGTGTGGCTAGAGAAATTGAACTCAGGTGTGGACAACCACAGTTATAGTATGTTTTAACAAGGGGGGCAATCACTTTTTCACACAGGGCCATGATGGTTTGGATTTTTTTTCACCTTTAATAATAAACACCTTCATTTACAAATTGCATTTTGTGTTTACTTGTGTTGTCCTTGACTATTGTTTAAATTGGTTTGATGTTCCGAAACACTTAAGTGTGACAAACATGCAAAGGAACAGGAAATGAGGAAGGGGGCAAACACTTTTTCACACCACTGTAGGTGTCCTCATTCTGGACTACAAAATGATTAGCCTTTATGTTGTATAGATCTGAGAGTGAGATTGGTTAAAGAGGAACTCCAGTCCCCTTTTGTGTGGCTCTGTCCACACTGCTATTATGGCATGTGCACAGATGTGCCAAAGGGTTCCACCCGGCCTTTGTGTCTTAGCAGAGCCCTTCAGCACATCTGCACAGAAGATTTCTTGAGCTTCAACAAAGATGGAGAGGTTTTGCTGCTTTCATAATAGCTGCCTTTGTAAATGCATGGAGAAAACCACATGTGCACAAATGTGCTGGGAAATCTGTATGTGTACAGATGTGCGGCAGTGCTCAGTCAGGAGCCGATGCTCTGTGGCATGTCTGCGCATCATGTTAAGAATCTGGGCTTGGAAGGGGAAGGAAACATAATTTTCACCTAGGCGAGAAATGCAGAAGTGCTGCTTTGGAGGAGAAAAAAAATATTTTCGTTTTACAAAGATTTTTATTGAGGTTTTTTTAATACAGTGTGCTAAAAAAGCATTCAGAACAGATACTTGAGCAAGAGAGTGTATGACACCAAAGGGAGTGAAGCTCCTCACAGTTTGGATCAGAGAGAGTGCAAGTACAAATGTTGACAAGGCTTCCCATGGGAAGGTTCATAAGTATACTGCATAACACAATAACAAGAGGCTTGTAAACCCAACAGTATTCTGCTGCCAGCCAGTAGATAAACGCCGCCGTTTAAACAAGGAAGGGACAGCCTGCAAACTATCCATTTGGTGACGTTTCAAAGACAGAGTCATGAGAAGCTAGGCAGAGAAGTGAGAAAGGTGGAGTAAGAGGAATGAGAGAGGAAAAGGGCTATCCGGGTAAGAGGAAGGGGAGGGGTCCCGTCGGGTCCAGCATAAGTCAGCTAGCTCATGGCCTGTGGTCAAAAGGACAGAAGAGAGCAGTCAATGCTCAAATGCTCAGTATAATCTAACCAAGGCCCCCAGACCTGAGATAGTTTGCATGAGTATTGTTAAGTATGGAGGTTAACTTTTCATGTATTATGGTCCTCAGGAGCCTTTGTTTGACCTCAGTAAAATTTATTGATGCCCGTTTCCAGACTCTAGCCAGGATCTGCTAGGAATACAAACCCTGTCATCTTCCTCTGGTGTCTATTTAGGTGTGGGATGGGTTTATGCAGTAAGGCCCATGGGTCTAGAGTAAGGTTAGTGTTCAAGACCGAATGGAGCATGTTATAGACCTGTATCTAGAAACAGGTCCACCAGATATGCAGTAAGGTACACTCATAGATCTGAGTGCCACCATCGGAACGCAAGGGGATTATCATAGGCTGGGGCGAAGAAGTGGGTATTGAGAATCCACGATAATGGGAGGTGGGAAGAGATATATTTGCCAGAGTATTTACCAAATCCCATTGTCTAAGAGAGTGTTGCAAGATGGGGGCCTGAAATCTTGGGTTTCGAGGAGGGAGGGTCCAGATCAGGTTGTGCATAGGGAGGAGAGCAGTCAGTCTCTGACAGGTAGGTACAGATAGGCTATTCGTTGGTGGCATGTAGAGAACCTGGTGGAGATATTTGGGCCACCAGTTAAGAATGTAGCGCTAGATCGCCCGTAAGAACCCTGCGATAAAGCATCAAGGCTGGAAGTGTAGGTTTACGATGGCCCCAAATAAATTGTAGCCATTTACATTGTAAATTTTTTAGAACATTATTTGGTACAAGGATGGGTTGTTTAGTACCCTGAAATAATAGAGCAGTTTAGGCAAATAGGTGCTTTTTATATTGTGTATTTTACAGAACCAGGAGATGGAAAATGACCTCCATGAGGTGAGAAGGGTAGCTAAAGTCCTGAATAACAGGGGATAGTTGGCGATTTAAAAGATGAAGTCAGTTTGATACCCAGGTAGGGTAAAGAAGCGGACCAAGCAAAATTATAGATGTCTGGTATTTATGTGGGGATAGAGAAAGGTTTAGGGCTTTAGATTTGGCTTGATTGATGACTAAATTCAAAATGGAGCCAAAGTCTACCAGAAGAGCAAGGAGGTTACATAAGGAAGTGTGGGGGGAGAAGAGGCACATCAGGATGTCATCAGCAAACAGCAACAGTTTGTAGTGTGTTTACTTTTAAGTAATAAAAAAGTGTGTCCAATTGTGGAAGACAGAGAGGGGAGGAGGCAGGGCTGACACTGATCAGACCATAAAAATGCTGTGTGTTGTCAGTTCACAAGGCATTAACATCTAAATGCATATCTGTTCTTGCAGGGTCTGTTAAAGTAAAAAACACAAAGAAATATGCATGTATTGCAGAGATGTACTGCATATATATGTAAATATATATATATATTTTTTTGTTTTACTTGATATACATGTTATTGTATGTAGTATGATAGGAAATGGAGGCCAGATGCACCAAAGAGGATTTATTCCGTTTTCTTTTTTTTATTTTTAATGAAAAACTGGAAATCTGAAGGAGCCCACAAGACATTTAGGCTGGTTCTGGCCTTCGCTATCAAGGCTCTACTTTTACACTGAATAATAGCTGACCTTGTAACCTGGAACCACCAGCACCTTTTAGGCTATCTTGCAAAGAGCTGTGATTACCACATTTGTTTCCAGACACGTGTTGATTCTTTCTGGTAACAGAGATAATTTTTATTTTATTAGGATACTGATTTGAATATTGCTATAGTTCACTTCATTATTGCTTTAATTCAGTTTCTACTTTAGTGTATATTTCTAAACCTACCCGTGTATTAAATAGACAACAGAAACACAAAACAATATTTCAACTGAAAATGAAACCACTAGGTATCTATTGCTCATTGTTGAGAAACCGATGGTGGTATTCTTTGTGAACAAGCTTGTGTCTGTAAAGGACTGTTGATTTTTCATTCTATACCATCATACTTACTTGGTAATATTTGCCAAAATACAATTTCTGTTACACAGTTTTGAACAGTTTCAACAGGCAACTGTCTTGCAAGTTCCCATAGTCCCTATTACTATGTTACCATACGTACAAGGTAACATATTCTTACAACATAATGTTGGTATAGCACAGTAGTTCTCAAACTTTTTCGGTCATAATTTCCTTTGGAAGCAGATGAGTTTTGATTCCCCCTTCACCCCGTCCACATTTATTAGAAGGGCTGGGCAGCAGAAACAAAATTTCAGACTGTCTTATGATGTCACTCAATGTAAGCTGTGAACAAAGCATCCTTATGCTATGTTCATAACAGACAGGAAAACCAAGTCTTAAATTCTCCAAGAACAATACGAACTTGGAGCTATGAACTAAAGAGGAAAAAATTCTCTTAATTCTTAACACCTTAATTCTCTGACTTGCAGAGTCTGTAACATCGTTTCTACCTTCTCTCTGATGGCATGTGAATGTAGCTCAAATGGGTGGAGGGTACATAACAACAAGAAAAAGTGTCTGTGGCCTTGTCACCTGGAAACAAAGTTTTGAACTGTTCAGATTTTTACAGCCACAACACTGAAATACAAGATTCAATTCAAAAATTCCAAAATGCAGACAACAAAAAGATGGTACAAAATTATCTGGATCATGCACTGTTAGGAACTGCACACTGAAAAAAAAAATGAATAAAGAGGTGGGTTACCATCTGAATAGATGCTTTAGCAGATTGAGACAGTCCCTCCAATAGCTTTGGCATCCACCTCCACTGCATCCAGCATCATAGTTTGATAGGAATAATGGAGCACTGTCTTGTTTAGTCATTGAAGTATACAGTGAGGAATATAATTATTTGATCCCCTGCAGATTTTGTAAGTATACCCACTTACAAAGAAATGAAGAGTCTATAATTTTTACCATAGGTGTAATTTAAATGGTAGAGACAGAATATCAACCAAAAAAAAAAAAACACATGATACAAATGTTATAAATTGAGTTGTAGTTCAGTGAGTAAAATAAGTATTTGATCCCCTAACAATCAAAAATAATTCTGGCTCCCACAGACTAGCTACAGTATGTGCTAATATGGTACACAGATTAGCCCTGTCAATTTAAGAAGGTGCTCCTGATGACAACACGTTTTGTGTATTAAAGACACCATTCCACAGAATCTCTTTCTTCCATTCAAACCTCACCATCATGCTCAAGACCAAAGAGCTGTCAAAGGACGTCAGGGACAAGATTGTAGAGCAGCTGCACAAGGCTGGAATAGGCTACAAGACCATGAGCAAGAAGCTTGGTGAGAAGGAGACCATAAATCACCCTTGGCCTGGAGCTCAATGTAAGATTTCGCCTCATGGGGTAAGGATGATCATTAAAGTGAGGGATCAGCCCAGAACTACACAGGAGGAGCTTGTGAATCATCTCAAGGCAGTTGGGACCACAGTCACCAAACAAACCATTGGTAACACAATGCACTGCCATAGATTGAAATCCCGCTAGGTTCCCCTCCTCAAGAAGGCATAGGTACAGGCCTGTCTGAAGTTTGCAAATGAACATCTAAATGATTCAGAGAAGGATTGGGAGACAGTAATGTGGTCAGATGAGACTAAAAATTTGCTTTTTGGCATTAACGTGACTTGCCGTGTTTAGAGGAAGTAAAATGCTATGACCCTAAGAACCACCCCTATAGTCAAGCATAGAGATGGAAACATTATGCTTTGCGGCGGTTTCTCTGCTAAAGGTACAGGCTGACTTTGCCACATTGAGGGGCCAATGGATGAGCCAGGTATTGTAAAATCGTGGATGAGAACCTTCTTCCCTCAGCCAGAACACTTAAGATAGGTCATGGATGGGTCTCCCACCATAACAATGACCCAAAATATACTGTCAAGGTAACAAAGGAATGGCTCCAGAAGAAGCACATTAAGGTCATGGTCTGCAGACCTTAATCCCATAGAAAATTTATGGAGGGAGGTGAAACGTTGAGTTGCCAAGTGACAGCCAAGAAACCTTAAGGATTTAGAGAAGATCTGTAAAGAAATGTGGACCAAAATCCCTCCTGAGATGTGTGCAAACCTGGTAACCAACTACAAGAAAAATCTTACCTCTATGCTTGCCAACATGGGTTTCTCCACCAAGTACTGAGTCATGTTTTGCTTGGGGATCAAATACTTATTTTATTTACTGAACTGCAACTCAGTTCATTTGTATCATGTGTTTTTTCTGGATTTTTGGTTGATATTCTGTCTCTATCATTTAAAATACACCTATAATAAAAATTATAGACCCTTAATTTCTTTTAAGTGGGCAAACTTACAAAATCTGCAGGGGATCAAATAATTATTTTCCCCAATGTATACCATTGTGATTAGTGCTCACTCCGCTATCATAGGCACAGGAGCCTGAGGTACCCATCACTGTGCAGAGGCACTGTAATTACGTAGCGCCAAGGGTATAGCAACAGTGTATGTGACATTTGGAGGCTTCTTACATTGGTCCAGCTTGGAACAATGCAAACATGCATGCGTAAAACTTGCGGGCTGTCCATGGAAGATGAAAATCACTGTAGTCAGCACTGCTACTACAGTGATTGCTGCTAGATTCCAGGTCCCCTGAATGGTGTCAAAGCTAAGTATGCAGCCTACTTTGTTCACAATGCAGTAGGGCAGGCACTGGGCAAGGGACCCAGAAGCTAGTAGTGATCACTGTTATGCCCCGTACACACGGTCAGACTTTCTGCCGACAAAATCCATCAGATTTTTTCTGACGGATTTTGGCCCAAACTTGTCTTGCATACACACGGACGCACAAAGTTGTCGGAAAATCAGATCGTTCAGAATGAGGTGACGTATATCACGGGACTATAAATGGGCCAGTAGCCAATAGCTTTCGTCTCGTAATTTATTCTGAGCATGCGTGGCACTTGGCCGTCGGATTTGTCTACACACGATCAGAATTTAAACTATAGGATTTTGTTGTCGGAAAATTTTAGATCCAGCTCTCAAACTTTGTGTGTCGGAAATGCCGACGGAAAAAGTCAGATGGAGCCCACACACAATTGGAATTTCTGACAACACAATCCGATTGCACATTTTCCATCGGAAAGTCTGACCGTGTGTACAGGGCATAAGAGTGGTGCCTACTAGAGTAATTTCCAGTTTCCATGGGGATCCCACAGGTATGGTACATACATACATACTTAAATTGGTCAAAGCTGGACCAATGTAACTATGGAAAAATTGCCATAGCTGGAATTCATCTTTAACTTGATTGAGCTGTACTCCAGGAAATTATGACACCAAATAAACACTGGCACTGTTGTCCGCATTGTTAGGGGTATTAAATGTCCAATACATCTTTACCTGAACAGGGAGTTGGTTGAATATGCTTGCACGTAAAATGGCTGGTATGTGATTCATTAATGCAAATGACTAATTTCTTTGTCTATATCACTACTCACTTCACCCTCAATCTATGACAACATGCAGTACCTAATATCTGGACATACCCTCTTTAGAAGGTGTGTTGCTTAATTTGTTTGCCCCTGTGCTCTAAGAGTGCTATCTTGCTTTGATGGTCAAGGCTGGTAATTTTCTCCCCAAGCAATCAAAGGCCTATTTCAAATGAGCCCAGTCACTTATAGGTCCTTGATCATTTAGGGATCTAAGAATCTGCTCTCATTGCCAGAACAATGCAATTCTAGGAATGTTTCTGACAATCAACACATTGGATGGAAGAACACATAATGCAGGGGACTTGTTCTGGAGACTGTGCAGATGCAGTTATGCAAAAGAGTCACATAGTTGATCCTGTCAGCCACACAAAATCATTACACAACATTGGATACTAACTGTTTCTGCTATCGTGCACCTGTTAGGTCAACATCAAGTAAAAAGCTTAAAGGAAATATACTGAGAGAAATATTGAGGTAGCCATTGCTGGCCTTGATCTATAAATTCCTGGGAGAGTGGAAAAATGGCACTGGAACCCTGAATTTTCTTATTACCATCCAGTAGTATGGAGGTAGTGTTAGTATATGGAGTCTGTTTGTTGGCAACTTCTACAGTACACACCAAAGGATTTCCATCACTACCTTGGGTTGTGGTAGGGATAAGCAAATCTAGAACCAAAGTGTAACACTGTGATATTAAAGTCAAAATAAAAATTAGTTTCAGTGTCAGAATCAAAATAAAGAATGTATACAAAACAATTTCATTTTGGGAGCTACAGTCTTCTTGTCCTCTTCATCAGAGCTAAATGCAACATTTCTTCATATTTCTTTGTGTTGTTTTTAGCTCTGATGAAGGAAGCAAAGATACATCCCCAATTTAGTGTTGGCTTTGTATATAGTCTTTCATACGACTTTTACATTAGAATAAAGGTAGGATATTGATATCATCATGTAGCACTTAACTTTTAGATTTACTCTTCCTCTAAAAAATGTTTGGCTGTTTCTGGCTTCAGTACTTTCTGAGACAGAATAGTCAGACCAGGAAAGTCAGAGCCAAGTCGGGCCTTATCTGTACACATTTTCCAAGTCAGCAACTCAGAAAGTATTAAAGGCATTGAATCATTATGGCACCCAGCAACATAGCATTTTCAGCAATGGCAGCCTCCATGCTTCGTCAGTGCAATTTTCCTTTAGGTCATCTGTCAGCAGTTTACAACACTTGGGTATTGACATCTTGCACAGTCCAGGACTGGAATAGCTATTTTGAATACAAAAGGTATAATACTTGTATGTGCCCAGCAATTACAGAACACTGTCATCTAAAAGACTTTTCATAAAGTTTTCCTCCCAATCACTGTTGTCCGCAGCAACCTGCCTAAATAAAGCTTGTATTGTGTGTTTCCTCTTCGTATGCCTGCGGAGGGTGTTTTTTTCTGTGAAGCGCACATAGCAGATTTCACATTGATAGGGCTTTTCCCCAGTGTGCACCCTTTGGTGTCTTTGTAGTTCCCCCGATTCACGGAACCCTTTTCGGCAGATGTTACATAGGAAAGGTCTTGCTCCAGTGTGAATATGCTTGTGCCGTTGCAGGTGAGAAGAGCGTTTAAAGCTTTTTCCACAAACTTTGCAATCAAAAGGTTTGCATTCTGTATGGGTAATACTATGGCGTTCCAGATCGGACACGTACAAGAATGACCTGAAGCAGACAGGGCAGTAATGAAGTCTTCTGGGATCCTCTGATGATAGATCATCTAGGTCATCAACATTTTGTAGTGATGAGATTATATCATCTTTGAAAACAGTGTAAGGAATTCCTTGATCATCTATTAACAGGAACTTGCTTTTCTCTGTACAAGATTCATCTTCACTTCCTAGAGGCTGGCATCTGAGGCCTTTGGATTTGGGAACATATTGTGAAAAGCAATTGTTGACCTTGTCACCTTCTTGCTCCTCTTCAATAGTGTCTGATATGTTCACCATGCCTGATAGATCATTATTAAGCTGTTCTAAACCAGAGCTTATCTCAGGGGAGCAAGGATCCTCAATTCTGGAATCTAGAGAGACAGGGCTAGCCTGTACCCCTTCAGATACTTTTGATACTGAGTTTGAGCAATGTAAAGGTTGTGGAACCTCATCGACAATTTCACAATCATAATCTCTTACTGCCTCAGGGGCATTCTCTATTGCATTCCAAGGAGTTCTGAATAATGAATGTGAAATTGGTACTGTAGCTACTTTTATTAGCTCTGTTCCAGCCGTTATCCATTGGGAGGTTACATCTTCAGCTATTTCTTTATTTATCCATTGGGATGTTCCATCTTCAGCTATATCTTTGCGATGGGTATTATCAAAGTGATTGTATGGAATGTGAAATCTGTCTTCAAATCTAACATCTGAGCTGGCAGAAGGCAAATGTTGCAGAAAGCAACGAGCGTGAGCTTCATTACTAACACATGCTTGTAGATTACTACCATACTGATATGTCGGTAGAGGTATTGGCTTTACATGTGAGCCATAGGGTGCTCTACTGACAGGTGGAAGGGCATGAGTCCAGGCCCGGTTCCATGTCATATGATGGCTCAATGGGTTTGGTAGGTTAGTCCAATCCTTAGGAAACAGCTGATTAACCATCCAAGGCTGATGAAATTGCTTGTTATAGTTGGTTGACTCCATAATTAAGTATTTTTCATACACAATCCATTAGTCTTTACTTACTGGTCTATAACTGTAAATAAAAAGGAAAACAAATTTCATTTGTATACTGCAAATAACTACAAGTAAACCTGTTACAAAGCGGTGCAATTCTTACCAAGCATAATTAAGCATATGGAAAACAAAATATTTAAGCAAATATTAACTTTGGTAAAAAAGTAAAAACTATGTAAAAAGATCAGCTGATCCAGAGATACAGGCAACTGAATTTTTTATATGCAAATCTTCTCAGTCAATGAGGCTGCCAATCACTTCAAAGGCCATTAAAAGGGTTAGGAGGACAAAAAGACAGCACCAATCATAACAGGATAGTTCAAGCTCTGCATTTAACTTTAGCTACCTATATGTCTTAATCTGCTTATTGTTCTGACATGCAATTTTTACTGAATGTTGTTTGTGATTACACATTTTTTATCTCATGCTTGATTGGAAATTCCAAGTTTTGTAACAGGTTTAGGTTAAAGCCGAACTGTAGCCATCTTCAACACAATATAGAATAAAGCACAAGGAGCTTTTTTAATGTTGTCCTTCTGTTGTTTACCTTTTGTTGGCTTAAATTTATTTTCAAGAATTATCTCCTTCCAAGTTGTGTGGTTATAGAGTGGTAATTCAGGCGCTGGATGAGATAGAGTTTCAGGAGAACACGCTCCATTCACTCAGTAACACCAAATACATTATCTGTAAAAATTGTTATGGGTAAGCAATGGAGACATGTCGGTGGCTGCACTGTTATATCCAACTGGGGCTTCAACTGACATAGATATTCAAGTCATAGATATTCCCTACTACTATGCATGGCTGTCAATAGGAAATAGTGATTTCAAATACAAATTCACAAACAATATATACAAACGTTTCTAAACATAATTTGGTAACAGAAACATAAATATAATCCACTGGAGTGGTTACAGCTCCACTTTATAGAACAACTATCAACTGACAACATGCAGCAAATTGATTTGTAAATTTAATGTAAAGGCGAGCACATTTTTCCATTGCCTGACTCTGCATTCTAATTTATCCACTCTGCACAGAATTCAGTAATTCATGATTCATGTTTGCCCAGCTTCCTTATAACTTCATGAATCAAAAGAAAGATAAATTAAATGAAAGTTAAATATACTTTCTTTCCAGGTTTTAAAAACATTAGTTTTGTTAAATACATGTAGTCAGGAAAACATGAAATATTGCATAATAATAAAAATACAGTAACTACTAAACCTGCGCTTCTACCTTACCTAAACAATGTGAAATTTCTATTATACCCCTGCCGTTTCTTCTGGGCCTGTGCCGTGACTGGCGGCTACGTCATCGCAGCTTCGGCCAATGACAGCGCCAGAGACTGCAGACCCAGAAGAAAGACTGGGGAAGATGTGCGCTGTGTCAGAAGTGTGCGGGCAACGCTATAATGCGTGTACACATGGTCGGACTTTCTGGCAGAAAAAGTCAGACGGAATCATTTCATTGGACATTCCAATCGTGCGTGGGCTTCAGCAGCCTTTTTTTTTTGAAAATTATGATTGACCTAGAAATAGAACACGTTTTAAATCTTTTCAACGGAATAAATTCCTATCGGGAAAACCGTTCGTCTGTATGCTGTTCCGACGGACCGAAAACGACGCAAGGGCAGCTATAGGCTACTGGCTATTGAACTTCCTTTTTCTAGTCCTGTCATATGTGTTATACGTCACCGCGTTCTAACCGATCGTGTGTAGGCAAGTCCGTTTCAGCGATAATGTCCGAAAAACCGTCAGAGATTATTCTGACAGAAAAAACGATCGTGTGTACAGGGCATAAGGCTTCGTTCTAAGGTAAGTATTTCATAATGGGCTAATATGCGATATTCACAGGGAGGTCTATTGGATGGAAGATTGGTTACAGTGTGGCATTCTGTGCCCAAAGAGATACATTTAATTGGGACTTTAATTGACTATTCATTCAAGAGTGTTTATTTTTGTTACACTTGTATTATTGTTACTTATGAATGTGTTTATATCCTTACTTGATTTGTTACACATTTCACATATCGAGTATGTGTAGAGACACTTGCAGCACTTTTTGAATTTTGACACATTATGTTGCATATCTAAATTTTGTATTCTTCTATTGAGCCAGAGGTTTAATCACTTCAGCCCCGGAAGGATTTGCCCCCTTCCTGACCAGAGCACTTTTTACAATTTGGCACTGCGCTGCTTTAATTGGTAATTGTTTGGTCATGCAATGCTGTACCAAAACAAAATTTGCATCCTTTTTTCCCACAAGTAGAGTTTTTTTGTGTTATTTGATCACCTCTGCGGTTTTTATTTTTTTACGCTATACAGTATCTCACAAAATTGAGTACATCCCTTAAATGTTTTTAAATATTTTATTACATCCTTTCACATGACAACACTGAAGAAATTACATTTTGCTACAATGTAAAGTAGTGAATGTACAGCTTGTACAACAGTGTAAATTTGCTGTCCTCTCAAAATAATTCAGCACACAGCCATTAATGTCTAAACCACTGGCAACAAAAGTGAGTACACCTGTAAGTGAAAATGTCCTGATTGGGCCCAAAGTGTCAATATTTTATGTGGTCACCATTATTTTCCAGCACTGCCTTAACCCTCTTGGGTATGGAGTTCACCCGAGCTTCACAGGTTGCCACTGGAGTCCTCTTCCGCTCCTCCATAATGACATCAGTGAGCTGATGGATGTTAGAGACCTTGCGCTCCTCCACCTTCCATTTGTGAGGATGCCCCACAGATGCTCAATAGGGTTTAGGTCTGGAGACATGCTTGGCCAGTCTATCCCCTTTACCCTCAGCTTCTTTAGTAAGGCAGTGGTCGCCTTGGAGGTGTGTTTGGGGTCATTATCATGTCAGAATACTGCCCTGTGGCCCAGTCTCCGAAGGGAGGAGATCATGCTCGGCTTCAGTATGTCACAGTACATGTTGGCATTCATGGTTCCCTCGATGAACTGTAGGCAAGACACCATCTGAACCAAATACGTTTATCTTGGTCTCATCAGACCACAGGACATGGTTGCAGTAATCCATGTCCTTAGTCTGCTTGTCTTTAGCAAACTGGTTGCGGGTTTTCTTGTGCATCATCTTTAGAAGAGGCTTTCTTCTGGGACGACAGCCATGCAGACCAATTTGATGCAGTGTGTGGCATATGGTGTGAGCCCTGACAGGCTGACCCCCCCACCCCTTTAACCTCTGCAGCAATGCTGGCAGCACTATTTCCCAAAGACAACCGCTGGATAAACGCTGAGCACATGCACTCAACTTCTTTGGTGAGGCCTGCTCTGAGTGGGACATGTCCTGTTAAACAACTGTATGGTCTGGGCCACCAGGCTACAGCTCAGTTTCAGGGTCTTGGCAATCTTCTTATAGCCTAGGCCATCTTTATGTAGAGCAACAATTATTTTTTTCAGAACCTCGGGGAGTTCTTTGCCATGAGGTGCCATGTTGAACTTCCAGTGACCAGTATGAGAGAGTGAGAGCAATAACACCAAATTGAACACACCTGCTCCCCCTTAACATCTGAGTCCTTGTAACACTAACGAGTCACATGACACCAGGAAGGGAAAATGGCTAACTGGGCCCAATTTGGACATTTTCACTTAGGGGGGTACTCACTTTTGTTGCCAGCGGTTTACACATTAACGGCTGTGTGTTGAGTTATTTTGAGGGGACAGCAAATTTACACTGTTATACACTCACTACTTTACATTGTAGCAAAGTGTTATTTCTTCAGTGTTGTCACATGAAAAAGGTATAATAAAATATTTACAAAAATGTGAAGGGTGTACTCACTTTTGTGAAATTTTCTGGAATTTACACAACTTTTAGTTTATGACTGCCTATCTCATTTCTTGAGGTGCTATAATGGCAGGGCAGTACATGACCCCCCCCCCCCCCCCCCCTGCAACAAATTACCTAATTTTGGAAAGTTGACAGCACTAGGAATTTGATTAAGCGACAGCAAAATAATAAATAAAAAAATGTACACTACTTTCCAAAATGGGGTCATGGGGGGGGGGGGGACATTTGCTATTCTGACATTTAGGGCCTCTGAAAATGTGATAAGTAGTGAGGAGTAGAATATAAATTTTATGCCCTTAGAAATTCTGAAGGCGGTGATTGGTTTTCGGAGTCCGGTACGTAGCTAGGATCCCAAAAAGTCCCACTATGTGGTATCCCCTACTCAAGAGAAGCAGCAGAATGTATGTTGGGTGCAATTCCACATATACCCATGTAATGTGTGAGCAATATATCATTTTGTGACAACTTTGTGAAAAAAATAAAATAATATTCACTTGTGGCAAAATATAAAATATTCTATGGACTCAACATGCCTATCAGCAAATAGCTTAGGGTTTCTACTTTCCAAAATGGGATCATTTGTTTTTGTTTTTAACTGTTCTGGTATTTTATGCACAACATTAGAAGCCACCCACCGACTCTTCTAACCACTTGAAGACAAACCCTTTCTGACACTTTTTGTTTACAAGAAAATTACTTTGAACTCCCAAACATTATATAGTTTTTTATAGCAAAGGCCCTACAGCAGTGGTCATCAACCCTGTTCTCAGGGCCCACTAACAGGCCAGGTTTGCAAGATAACTGAAATACATCACAGGTGATATCATTTGCTGCTCAGGCCGCGTACACACGCGGGGACTGTTCGCTGAAACTGTCCGCTGAAACCAAGTTTCAGCGGACAGTCCGCTCGTGTGTGGGCTTTCAGCGGACAGTTTCAGCAAACAGTCCGCTGAACAAGGTTTTTCGGAAATTCCGAAAAACTGTCCGGTGAAACCTTGTTTCAGCGGACAGTCCCCGCGTGTGTAGGCTTGTTCGTCAAACAAAGTTGCGCGCATGCTCAGAAAGGATTTTCACGCCGAAAGTTATAATGCAGTGTATAGGACGTCGTATTTTTCGTCCCGTCGTACGTGCCGTTCACGTCATCGCGCACGGTTTCAGCAAACTGTTCGTCCGTCGTGTGTGGCCATGTCCGTCCATGCTAATTTTGAGCGGACTGTTTGCCGAAACTGTTTGACGGACAAAGTTGGGCGAACAGTCCCCGCGTGTGTACGCGGCCTCAGTGATTGCAGTATTCTAGTCTGCATCTCCCCAAGGTAATACATAAAACCTGGCCTGTTTGTGGGCCCTGAGGACAGGGTTGATGACCACTGCCCTACAGATTAAAATGGTGGGTTTTGTTTTTTCACAGTATTTGCACAGCGATTTTTCAAACGCAATTTTTTTTTTTTTAAAACACTTTTTTGAATTTTTATGCACTAAAACACACTATATTGCCCAAATGTTTGGTAAAACATAAAATCTGATCTTATGCTGAGTACATAGATACCAAACATGACATGCTTTAAAATTGCACACAACCATGCAGCAGCGACATACATTTTTAAAATCCTTTAAAAGCCTTTATAGGCTACCACTTTAGATTTACAGAGGAGGTCTACTGCTAAAATTACTACCCTCTCTCGGATGCTCGCAGTGATACCTCACATGCATGGTGCAATTGCTGTTTAAATATGATAGAAGACTGACGCTTGCGTTCACCTTTGCGCACAAGCACGAGGGGGGGGGAGAGGGGGGGTGTTTTTATATTGTAATGTTCTTTTTTTTCATGCAGCCGGTGTGCTGAACTAAAAAAGAGATTGATCGGTGGGTATGCCCACCATTAGAATACCACCCTGTATCCACCCACTTCTGATGATGGGCATACATGCACTTTTTTTTTTTTTAACTGTGGTGGTAAAATCACCTCCTACAGCGCTGGAGTCGCTGGTTTACATATTGTGAGAGCAAGTGCTGTTGCTGTCAAGATAAATAAATCAGTGCTGCAGCTTAATGGCATACCTGGAAGGCAAACAATGCTAACAATAAAACATTAACTCAATAAAACAACTTTTTTTTATTGCAATCTGTGCCAAAAAAAATGCCCCTCCACCCCTGCTTCGGCATATATGCTTTTTTTTCAACTGTGGTGGTGAAATCACCTCCTACAGCGCTGGAGTTGCTGATTTATGTATCGTGATTTTTTTTTGTGATGTATCGTATATATTTTTTCTTTTTTTTGTAACTGTAACGGTTCCAGGTTTGGGTCTCTCAAAATGTGATGGCAGTTAATGTAGTTCTATACCTAATTGTGGTTTCTCTTTAGCCCACAATTTCTGAGAATCCTTTGTCGTGTCTTATATGTTTAATTGTAAAAAAAAAAAGATTGTATACATATAGATACATAACAGAAATATAAAAATTGTTAAAAAAAAACAAAAGAAAAAAAAGAAATGCCCTAAGACCATTTTAGTTTCCATTTAATGTAAAGCAGTAGGATATTCTTAGTGTAAACTCCAAATGCTATGAACACTAGTGTATATGTTTCCTGTTCTTCAGTGCATAGGCTCTATACTTTAGGCCTATATTAACTTATTTTTAAATGTGGCCATAGAAGAACTAATTCATTCTACAAGGTTGAATGTTTAGCATAAATGTAATAATGTCTGTGAAGTATTTTCTTTTTAAACAAGATCGTGGCAGATCATTTTATTGAAGTCTTTTTCCCTTTGTTGTTCTAATATAATTCTGGGTTTATACCGTTTCAGTTCCATATATATTTGGACATAGGCACAATTTTCATACTTTTTAAATTAAAAAGAAACCATCCAAATGAATTTGAAGTGCAGACTTTCAGCTTTATTTCAAGGGGTTGAACATAAATATTAGTACAAATTTTAGGAACTGCAACCATTTTTATACTCAGTCCCCCAATTTTAAGAGATTCAAATGTAATTGGACAGATGAATATATTCATAAATAAAATGTTCATTTTTAATATTTTGCTGGGAATACTTTACTGGCAATGACTACCTGAAGTCTGGAACCAGGGACATTACCAAAGACTGGGTTTTCTTCTTTCTGATGTTTTGCCAGGCTCTAACTGCAGCGGTCTTCAGTTGTTCATTGTTTGTGGGTCTTTCTGCCTTTAGTTTTGCCTTCAGAAAGTGAAATGCATGCTCACTTGGGTTGAGATCAGGTGATTGACTCTGCCATTGCAGAATATTTCTCTTCTTTCCCTTCAAAAGCTCCTGGGTTGCTTTTGCAGGGTGTTTTGGATCATTGTCCATCTGTACTGTAAAGTGCCATCCAATCAACTCTGATACCCCTAACTAAAATCTAGTGGAACCAACTGCCTTCAGAAGTCACCTAATTAGTAAATAGAGTCCACCTGTGTGTGATTTAATCTCACTATAAATACAGCTATTCTGGGAAGCCCTCAGTGGTTTGTTAGAGAACCTTAGTGAATAAACAGCATCATGAAGGCCAAGGAACACACCAGACAAGTCAGGGATAAAGTTGTGGAGAAGTTTAAAGAAGGGTTGGGTTATAAAAAAAATCCCAAGGTTTGATCATCTCACAGAGCATTGTTCAATCCATCATCTGGAAATGGAAAGAGTATGACACGACTGCAAACCTGCCAAGACATGGATGTCCACCTAAACTGACAGGCTAGGAAAGGAGTGCATTATTTAGGGAAGCAGCCAAGAGGCCCATAGTAACTCTGGAAGAGCTGCAGAGATCCATAGCTCAGGGGGGAGAATCTGTCCACAGGACAACTATTAGTCATGCACAAATCTGGCCTTTATGGAAGAGTGGGAAGAAGAAAGCCATTGTTGAAGAAAGCTATAAGAACTCCCATTTGTAGTTTGCAAAAACAGCCATGTGGGGGACACAGCAAACATGTGGAAGAAGGTGTTCTGGTCAGATGAGACCAAAATTGAACTTTTTGGCCTAAAAACAAAATGCTATGTGTGGCTAAAAACTACCACTGCACATCACCCTGAACACACCATCCCCACCATGAAACATGGTGGTGGCAGCATAATTTTGTGGGGATGCTTTACTTTAGCATGGATAGGAAAGCTAGTCAGAGTTGATGGGAAGATGGATGGAGCCAAATATAGGGTAATCTTAGAATAAACCTGTTAAAGTCTGCAAAAAACTTGAGACTGTGGTGGAGGTTCAGCTTCCAGCAGGACAACGATCCTAAACATACAGCCAGAGCTACAATTAGATTAAAGCAGATTCATGTATTAGAATGGCCCAGTCAAAGTCCAGACCTAAATCCATTTGAGAATCTGTGGCAAGACTTGAAAATTGCTGTTCACAGATGCTCTCCATTCAATCTAACAGAGCTTGAGCTATTTTGCAAAGAAGAATGGGCAAAAATTCACTCTCTAGTTGTGCAAAGCTAGTAGAGACATCTCCAAAAAGACTTGCAGCTGTAATTGTAGCAAAAGGCGTATTCAGCCCATTGAGTTAGTAGTTCCAACTCAGTGGGGCTGAATACAAATGCACACCACACTTTTCAGATATTTATTTGTAAAAAATGTTGAAAACCATTTATCATTTTCATTCCACTTCACAATTATGTGCCACTTTGTATTTTTGGGGGATTTTATGTGATAGACAAAACACATTCACATTTTTGGCTGTAGAATGGCAAAATGTGAAAAATTTCAGGGGGGGTGAATACTTTTTCAAGGCACTGTACCTCTAAACACTGTAGAATTCATTCGGCTGCTTCTGTGTTCTGTCAAATCATCAATAAACACCAATGATCCAGTGCCGCTGGAAGCCATGCATGCTTATGCCATCATACTGCCCCCACTATGTTTTACAGATTATGTTGTGTGCTTTGGATCATGAGCTGTTCTAAGCCTTCTCCACACTTTTTTTCTTCCCGTCATTCTGGTAACGATTAATCTTAGTTTCATCCATCCAAAGAATGCTTTTCCAGGACTGGCCTGGCTTTTTTAGATGTTTTTTGGGCAAAGTCAGGCTTTTTTATTCTTCATGCTTATAATTAGTTTGCACCTTGTATTTGCTCTTGTGAAGTCTGCTTTTGATTGTAGACTTTGACAATGATATGCCCACCTCATGTAGAGTGTCCTTCACTCGTCTACATGTTGTGAGTGGGTTTTTCTTTACCATAGAGAGGATCCTGCGATCATCAACCACTGATGTCTTCCATAGATGTCCAGGCCTTTTTATGTTGCTGAGCTCACCAGTGCATTCTTCTTTCCTCAGAATGTACCAAACTGTTGATTTTGCCACTCCTAATGTTGCTGCTATCTCTCTGATGGATGTTTTGTTTTTGAAGCCTTACAATGGCCTTTTTCACTTGGACAGCTCCTTTGAACACATGATGTAGGTTCACAGCAATAGATTCCAAATGCAAATACCACACTTAAAATCAACTCCAGACCTTTTACCTGCTTAATTGATGAAGAAACTATGAAGGAGTAGCCCACAGCTGGCAATGAAAGCTTTAAATTCAATTGTCCAATTAGTTTTGGTCTCTTGAAAAAGCTATTCTTAAGAGCTGTAATTCCTAAACCCTTCCTCTGATCTGAATGTACATACCCTCAATTTAAACCTGAGAGTGTGCACTTTCAGCCCATATCCATTATATCACTATAGCTTAAATATGTTTTGGTAAATACCTGAAAAAAAAAACTAAAATTGTGCCTGTGTCTTAATATATATGGACCTAAATGTATATTCCATGCAAGTAACACATTCATTGTCATTTAGAAAGTGATACTTTAATTGTTTATAGACATAGATCCTCTAATATACTGTTAAAATGTAGACGTTCCAAAAAAAATTAAAACATTGGAGCATTGTCAAAGTTAGGCAATATCCATGAGGAAAGGTCAATAAGGTCAGTAATTAAAGAGGAAGTAAACTTATTTACCTATAGGTAAGCTTATAATAAGGCTTACCTATAGGTAGTGTAAATATCTCCTAAACGTGTACTGTTTAGGAGATATTTACATTACATGCAGCCAGTGACATCACTGGCGCATGTGCTCTGAAAGAACGGCAACAGGCGCTGCGGTAGTGACGTCATTTCGGCTCCGGCCACTCACAGCGCTGGAGCCTGCAAACCCGGAAGAAAATTCCGGGAAAGATGCCAGCCGTCTCAGCAGTGTGCGGGCAACACTGCAAGGCTTTGTTCTAAGGCAAGTATTTCATAATTAGCTGGTATGTAATGGATAGTAGTTCATTATACCTTTGCCTTACAGGTTTTTTAAAGAGTTTATAACATCTTTAAAGCCTACATTTTCTTACCATACAGGTTTTCTTCAAAACTCAGTAGGATAGTGACATATTACCGAAGGATCTTGAAAAAAAGGACAACAAAGAAATGTACAAAGAACAAGGGCAAATGAGAGGATATGTTTGATGGGGTTCTTTACTAAAAGGGTGGGTAAGCTGTTGAATGCCCTATAACATAAAGTAGTTACAGAAAGTACAGTTTTTGTGGCTTTGCTACCAAATTGAGTCCAATCCAAATCAGTCAACTATGAAGATTTTGCAAAAACAAATTCATCATTGGACTGGACTGGAAAAAACACTCTACGTAAAAAAAAAAAAAAAACTACTGGGGTGCACTCACTCTGCCTCTTGTACATACCTTTTGGTCCATCACTATAAGGGGCTGCACCACTAACCAACAGGAATGTGTAAGACATGCAAGCATTGACACTACCAGAAAGTGACAAAGGGGGAGATTTTCTAAAACTGGCGCACTCAGAATCTGGTGCACCTGTGCATGGTAGCCAATCAGCTTCTAACTTCAGCTTGTTCAATTAAGCTTTGACAATAAAACCTGGAAGCTGATTGGTTTCTATGCAGAGCTGCACCAGATTTCACACACTCCAGTTTTAGTAAATCTCACCCAAAGTTTTGCATGATCAGAATGTCCTGAGGTTCTGGCCTGGTGATGGTCACTAGAAGCTTCTCCGGGCATGTGAAGTCATCTTTAGGTGCCCATACTTTCTACCTGGGAAGGAAACATTATTACAACCCTGTAACAAAATGCTTCTGGGTTACTATTCTATGAATGGGGAATAATCTTGTTAGTCATCGTGCTAAAATTACTTAATAGAATCAGGCTGCTGCAGCCACCAGTTCCTTGCTTTGTGGATACTTAACTTTCATATATTGCCATACTGAGAAGGATGCATGTTGATAGTTGAGAGATTCATCATTTTGCCACTCCTAGAAAATTCCCACATGAGATCAGGGTCTCAAATTAGTTTTTCAGCAACGTTACAAGTCTGCATTATAAAATTCCTGAGATATTAAAATATGCAGCAACCATATAAAATTTAAAAAATCTTCTACCTTTTATTTTTAAAAAGCTGTCCTTGAACCTCAGTCAAGTGACTTTGGCTAGGCTCAGAAAATGTCTTGGTTTGTCGCAGGCAGGACAAAGCATTTTCTTGGTTTCCTCTCTCCCTGTGATCAGACTAACATTGTATCAAGTCAAAAGGGGAGAGGCTGCAGTAGGGCTTATCTGTGTCATGTATTTGTTAACACAGGCAAGAACCATGCAGCTACTGGCATTTAATGTTTGTGCCACCTTCTCAGCCCAAGAAGTATAGTGGATACTGATCCTGGATGATGCCTCAACAAAGATGGTTCCATCCTTCTGGGGAGAAAAGCAAATAAAAGCATTGTAATCAATCTCTGGATGATAGCTATCAGAAAGTTTTTACTTTGTATGCAAATATCTTAAAAGAAACTGTCAGGCAGTGTCATAGAAATGTAACTGTAAGCTTAAAAATTACATGCAGGGTATTTTACACATTTTATATAAATTCAAATTAGCAGATGAATACATTAATAAGGTCATGTACCTAAAAAGGTGAGCCCTGGAAGTACTGCCCCGGTCACACAGTGGTTCTTGACCGCTCTCACATCTTGCGTATAATAACACCAGCTGGCTGCATTCTGTTGCAAGCTAAACATAAAATATAAAGTTGATGAAAGTGTGCCTTGCCGTTCTATGTGTCCAGCTCCCATGGATCCTCTGTGGCACATTTTCCATTATCTGTTTGATCCACCTCAGTTGCTGGAATCCACCGCTGCAGTATTGAGGGGCAGCTACAATCGAAATGGAATCTGGAGGATACACTTCAGCATACAAGATAAACCTGTGATGGTGCAAAAAGAATACAACTCACTGTTAGGCATAGTGAGTGAAGCAGAGGAATAACATCAGTTACTTTAGGCTTATTCATATAAAAACATTTTTTATGCATGGACAAAAAAAGGGAATAGAACAGCTGTCAGGTTTTTATGGCTGTCTGTATCTCTGCTGAGGCAATTCACCAGCTCTAGATCCAAAATGTTAGTGTCGTTAGAGAAACAGAATTGGAATAGAAATAGGATTTTCCTTTGGAGAGATTTCAGCTCACTTCCTTTTACGTCTCTGGGGCCGCGTACACACGCGGGGACTGTTCGCTCAACTTTGTCCGTCAAACAGTTTCAGTGGACAGTCCGCTCAAAATTAGCATGGACGGACTTGCCCACACACGACAAACGAACAGTCCGCTGAAACCGTGCGCGATGACGTGAACGGCACGTACGACGGGACTAGAAAACGACGTCCTATACACTGCAATGCAAACTTCGGCGTGTAAATCCTTTCCGAGCATGCGCGGAACTTAGTTTGACGAACAAGCCTACACACGGGGGGACTGTTCGCTGAAACAAAGTTTCAGCGGACAGTTTTTCGGAATTTCCGAAAAACTTTGTTCAGCAGACTGTCCGCTGAAACTGTCCGCTGAAAGCCCACACACGAGCGGACTGTCCGCCGAAACACTGTTCAGCGGACAAAGTTGAGCGAACAGTCCCCGCGTGTGTATGCGGCCTGGGACTGGAGGTAAATATAAATCAGGGGCACAGACAGCAAAAGAAAAGAAAACTTTCAGCTGAATATCAAAAATTGCACATAAATACGGTACTTCACATTTACTATCTGTGGACAGCAGGTGGAGTGCTAGAGTCTAGAAATTTGCTGCCTGCAGAATTTCTAGTGTTTTATTCCATGCCATTAAATTCTCCTAGGGCCTCATAGAGATTTTCGATTAGAAAAAATTCACTCAACAAGTAAGCAGCCACTTCTAGGATTTGTCAGTAGACATTTTGCACACTAAAAACCTCTTATGGAAACACCCTGTGTTAAATATGTATTAGTGGAAAAATAAAAATTAATACAAGTTACAGAAAAAGTTATTCACGGAATCAATTTAATTTAAAAAATACATATACAGTGGTACATTGGATTATAAGCACAATTCGTTCCACATTACTCACAATCCAAGGTATTGCTGTATACTGTACATAGATAGAATGAACTAATACAAATTTCCCACAAAATATTCCCTTACTTTTCCATATTACTATATCTCACTAAAAGGTTTATAGTACCCTTTAAAAAAAAACAGTCCGATTTATATAGTTATCTCACGTCTCCTTTATCTAATATGCCATCTTATACAGTGCAGTGGTCCAGAGACCTCGAGATAGATCTGGGATGCTATTTGGACAACCAATAAATCCTCCTCTCAAAATATTTTAGCGCTTGAAACTTATAATGCGCTGGTATTTGGTCACGGTAAGGATTGCCAAAATTTTTACCTGGTTATTCTCCCTTGTGTTTCCATGCATCAGGTCAAGAGGGTACTCATTTACATATCTGGTGGGCATGCCCCATCATGCAGTAATTTTGGACTGACATTTTCCAAATGGTCTCCTTGTTGACATCACGCTTGATCCTGACCCATCACTTCCATTACTGAATTATAACTCCTTAGACTGTACTAGAGCTCAGTTCCACCTCATACTGTAACTCATGATGGCAGCTAAACAAACTATAGCGTGTGCCTGGAAGTCCCTTTGTACCATTGAAACTAAACATAGGGTCACTCAGGCTATGATACACAGCAAAATTGAAGCAACTATTCAGGATAAAATTCCCAAACACCTCAAAATTGGGCAACCCTGGGTGGATCACTTTCTTCCTCCAAGCCTGATCCTTCATGACTACCGTGGCTACGGTCTTGGGCTGGCCTGGAGCAGTAGACCTGCCTTCTTTCTTCCTCTTCTTTTCCCTGCACTTTTTTCTTCCCTCTTTACCTCCCTTTATCTTCCCTGCCCTTTTTTCTTCCCTCTTTACCTCCCTTTATCTTCTCTCTTCTCAGAACACTAAGGCTGGGTTCACACTATTGCGAATTGTATGCAGGTTTCCCCACATCCATTTTGCATGTCAGGAGATTGTGACTGGCTCTCTATGGAGCTGGTTCACACATTTCCAGAGCGTCTCCAGTGCGAATTGCACAGGAGTCCTGTGTGTCTTCTGGTCCATTTCAGGTCCAAATTCAGCCAAAAATTCGGGCTGAAAACGGACCTGAAAACGGTGAACAGGGACACACCAGACCCCTGCTGTTAGCTGCTCCATGCTGCGGTGTGAACCCAGCCTAAAGGAATGTGTTTGTTTGTTTTTTGAGGTTTCCTCTTTATACACTTCCTGTCCACCAGTTCTGAATATGTTAGTAATTGTTCCAATGTTGGTTGTTCTGTTTGATTTGATTTGCTTGGAAAGCACTGTGCCTCTTTTCTGTTATGAACAATGCATAGTTAATGTGTGCCTAGAACCGACATACCGTTGAGCTTTGTACCTGCATGTATGCATTTTTCTCCCTTTATATTGGAATCTGAGTTGTACTTTTTTCTAGACATGTGCAATTCGTTTAAATTACAAATTCGTTTTTTAACAAATTTAGACAAATTTGTTAATTCGGAAATATCCAAATTTTCGAATTTCTTAAATTCTAAATTTCTGAAAATTCGAAAACATGAACGTAACTAATAAAAATGTATCTGAAGTTACGAGTTATCCATAATAACAAATGCGATATCTAAATGAATGGAACGTAACAATAATAATAAATTATTATTATTATTATTATTTATTTTATTTTATGCAGCATTCTTTATTTCAGATAGTTCAGATAAATTTGTATTCGTTATGTTTACTAACAGCAAAATTTGAAAGGAAATTCCAATACCTATAATTTAATAGTTAGTTATTATTAGTTAGTTAATTATTTAGAATTTTTGGATTTTCATTCTTTGTAATTTTCTTTACTTATTTTCTTTACTTATTTTCGGATTTTCAAATTTCTGAATATTTGAGAAAAGTACCTGTGATTAAATACATTTAAGGGCCGGTTCACACTGCGACGCGAGGCGAGGCGACACGGCTCGCCTCGCCTCGCTCCCGCAAGTCGCCCCCATTCAGTACTATGGAACCGTTCTGAGAGGAGCGACTCGAGTCGCTCCGACTCAGAAAAAAGGTTCCTGTACTACTTCGGGGCGACTTCGGGGGCGACTTGCATTGACTTCTATGCAGAAGTCCTCTGCAAGTCGCCGCTGAGCTCCCCGCAAGTCGCGGCGAGGTAAGTCGGAGACGCCTCGCCGCGGCTCGCTGTGTGAACCGGCCCTTAAGCTGAAGTTAAAATATGTGCTACAAATAATAAAAATACAATGTTGCAAAGTCCACAATCTTTTTATGTAACTTTGTTTCATTCAACACACAAATAATGTCCTTAGAAATGGATCCATCACCTTTAACCAGATGAATTTCCCCAGCACTGCATGTGTTCTTAACTCCACTTCTGATGTTCCTCAGCTATGTTATTCACCACCACCTTCAGAAAAGCTAACTCACCATAAGAAATGGACCTCAAATTATATCATTATTCCCATAATTACCATTATCTCCAGATCTCTCATAGGAAAAAACATTCAGATAGAAATAACCAATTATTTATTAAAATATCTCTTTTCCATCATTCCAGCTCCAACACCAACTCCACAAAGCCTTTCAACGTGGGAATGATATAAATATATAATACAGTCATATACTGTTTTATTTTTATTAACTAAATATAAAATACATCTATAATCGTGCTCTGTGCAAACTACATAAGTGCACAGAGCACAATGATAAACAGCATGCAAGTATGGAAAAACATGGAAAGTCATCTGCATAAGGTCCAATCACAGCATCGAAAGCTCTGGCCACCTTGAACTCTATAATGCTGCGTACATACGACCGGACTTTCCGTCAGAATAGGTCCAAAGGAATCATTCCGTCGCATAGTTGGATCGTGTGTGGGATAATCTGATCGTTTTTCTTTTAAAAATTCAGACGGACCTAGAAATAGATCATGCTTCAAATCTGTCCGATGGACTCAATTTCTATTGGAAAACCATTCGTCTGTATGCTGGTCCGACAGACCAAATATGACGTAAGGGCAGCTATTGGCTACTGACTATTTAACTTCCTTTTCTAGTCCCATCATACCTCATCA
Organism: Lithobates pipiens; assembly: GCF_037356315.1. NCBI lineage: Eukaryota > Metazoa > Chordata > Amphibia > Anura > Ranidae > Lithobates > Lithobates pipiens. The sequence goes on along the minus strand of NW_027507788.1, from coordinate 104,901,676 downwards.
CATTCTAAACGAGCGGACTTTTGGGCAAGTCAATCTGTTTGGAAGTCCGTCGTAACTGTGGAAAAGCCGTCGGTAAGGCCATCGGACCTTTTCTGGCGGAAAGTCTGGTCGTGCGTACGCGCCATTAGTGGTATCCTGGGCTCATCCTCCTTACAACTCAGGGTAGGAACCATGAACCAACGCAATGATGTCACCTGCTTAACCTCCCTCTATACATTTTATGCATAAAAAGAACAAAAACAAAAAAAAGTAAAAAATGGGGAGACTTGATAGACTAAACCCTTACAACACACTTTAACCTACAAGTAAGCCTAGATTAAGGCTTACCTGTAGGTCCAAGAAATATCCCCTAAACCTATACAGTTTAGGAGATATTTGCCCGAATACAGGCACCGCTGTCTACGGCGCATGCGGAGCTGGTGTGCGTGTTGGCTCCCGTGCGCATGCGCGGGAGTGACGTCATCGCGGCTTCACCGAATGACAGCGGCGGAGCTGGGAGACCCCACCGAGAAGATGGATGCGCCGGACTACAGGGGACAGCGGTGACTTCGCTGGCTCCTGTGTCAGGTAAGTGACACATAATGGACTACTATGCGATGCATAGTAGCCCATTATGCTTTGCCTTTGCAGGGAATGAAAGAGGAAGTAAACTCATCAGGGTTTACTTCCTCTTTAACACTTCAATACAGGGCACTTACACCCCTTTCCGCAAGTGCCCGCCCCCTTCCGCAAGTGCCCCGCTGCCTGCTGGGAAACACACAGATCCCAGAGGCAGCGGGGACCGTCCTCATTGCGCAGCGCGGCTCGCGCATGCGCAGTAGGGAACCGGGAAATTAAGCCGAAAGGCTCCATTTCCTGATTCCCATACCCAAGATGGCGGTGGCGGCAGCACTCGAGTGTCGATCTAGAGATCGGCTTCGGGTGCCGACATCGCGGGCGCGCTGGACAGGTAAGTGTCACTATTTTAAAAGTCAGCAGCTGCAGTATTTGTAGCTGCTGGCTTTAAAAAAAAAAAAAAAAAAAACGCGGAGTCCCGGCGGACTCCCGCTTTAAACATTTATTAAACAAAACAAACCTCCAATCAGTTTACTTGTATGTATGATCTAGATTAAAAAAAAAAAAAAACCTATATATTAAATAAAAACGGGTAGTCAAAACTTTTGGACAAAAAAAAAAAAAATGGGCTACTGCCGTGTGACATAAAATATTGCAACAACCGCTATTTTATTCCCTAGGATCTCTTCTAAAAAAATATATATAATTTTTGGGGGGTCTAAGTGATTTTCTGGCAGAAAATACAGGATTTTTACTTGTAAGCAACAAGTGTGAGAAAAGATTTAGTCTTTAAATGGTTAAACTGAGAACTTCTACACACAGAGATGAGTCCATTCATTCAGAAGTGTAAACATTGTATCATTTAGTTCTTTTCTTGGCAGTCTGCCCAGAGAGGAGGAAAGTGTTGCTATGACGACTCAGCAACTCACACTGACTTCTTACTTACAGAAGTCATTTCAAAGTCCCGCTGTAGAATCGGCTTTTTATCAACACAATCGGCCGATGCCGATTATTTAAAAAACGGCAAATATCGGCCGATATATCGGTCGACCTCTAGTTTAAATGACAATTACGTGGTCATGCTACACTGTACCCAAACAGAATTTTTATCATTTTGTTCCCACAAATAGAGCTTTCTTTTAGTGGTATTTGATAACCTCTGCATTTTTTTTTTTCTAAACAAATAAAAAAAGCTTACAATTTTGAAAAAAAAAAGGTTTTCTTTTGTTTCTGTTATAAAATTTTGTAAATAAGTAAGTTTTCTCCTTCACTGACGGGCACTGATAAGGCAGTACCAATGAGGTGGCACCAATGAGGGCACTGGTAGGCGGCACTGATATGCCGAACTAATGGGCACTGATAGGTGGCACTGATGGGCACTCATGGGTGGCACTGGTGGGCAATAATAGGCGACACTGAAAGGCTGCACTGATAGGTACTTATGTGTAGCACTGATAGGCGGCACTGCTGGGGACTGATAGATGGCATTGATAGGCATCACTGATGGCACTGACAGGCATTGTGGATGGGTACTGATTGGCAGCTGCCTGGGCACTGACTGGCATTTCCCTGGTGGTTCAGGGTGGCATATCAGGTGGTCCAGGGTGGTGTCAATCCCTGGTGGTCCTGGCGGCATCCTGGTGGTCCTGGGCGGGCATCCAAGGGTGGGCTGCGCTAATAAACAGACGCGAGTGAGGAAAAGCCGATCAACGGCTCTTCCTGTTTACATTGTGATCAGCTGTGATTGGACCCGGCTGATCACGTGGTAAAGAGCTTCCGTCAGAAGTTCTTTACCGAGATCGGTGTACGCACCACCGATTGCCGTGATGCATGCCCCCAGGGGCGTGCGAGAGCGGTTGTTCTGGGAGGACATCATATGACGACTGGCTGGTGTGAGGTGGTTGAGAGCATCAGGGTGCTGTTTAGCAAGAACTGCTGTACATTTTTTTTTTTTTTAATAGAGCAATATTACATGTTTACATTCATTCCACACTGATGAACTTTATGGAGTTGGATTTGTAATTACGGAAAAGAGATCCTTTAGAAATTAATTGAGTTTTTTCCTATGAGAGATCTGGAGATAATGGTGAAAATGGGCATATGACCTTCATAATGTTGGGTCCATCCCATCTGGTAAGTGACCCTTTCTGAAGGTGGTGGTGGAAGAGACCATTGGAGCACATTTGATGTGGCATTCTAAACTCATGCAGTAAGGGGATATCTCACCTGGCTAAAGGTCCCTTTCAAAGGACTTTTGTTTGTGTGGTGAATGGAACACAATTACGCAGAAACATTGTGGACCCAGCAATATGGTGTTAATTATCTGTAGCACACATTTGAACTTTAGTGCTGGTTGTGCATGTGGATATAATAATAGTTTGGACTACACTTCCTTCCCACTTACACTTTGTGACAGTAAGACATGGAATTATTTAGCGTTTTGGGATTGTTTGGCCCTCCCAAGAGCATTGAAAGTTGCTGTATTGTCAATGCAGCATAACTTCCATAGGAATTATCTCTGCTGAGATAATTACAGACTTTGCCAGGGACATGTAATGTGTAGATAAACACTACTTGCCTCACCTGCCATCGAAACACTGACTGTTTTGCTATATATCATTTGCATAATTCACTGGAGAATATCTATTCATGTTGCTGTCTTGGAATGTGAGCAACTTGATATATCAACCAAATATCAAACATGTAACACTTTACCTTGCATTTTTAAATCGGACTGTATAGAAATAGACCATTATACAGGCTTTCTTTATTGCCCTCAATCTTCAGCAACATACTGTATACTTACATTTTCTTTGCTACCCCCACCACACTATTCAACACTGGGTGTCAAAGGAAATATCCAGTACCTTTGGACATGGGGTTGCATGTGGCTTTAATACACTGTACTGAACACCAAATGACACCATTACAGGTTTATGTGTTAGTTACGTTGAGAATTGGTGGAAAGGGGAGTGATGGAAGTCTTCTCAGTTTCGTACAATGTTGAATAAATATTTGGTTGTATATAACAAATGGCAAACAATATCAGTTCTCTTAAGATGTTCCTATTGTCTTTACTGATTTACCCAACAAAATTTTAATGTGAGCCTTGGTCTATGGAAAAAAAAAGATAAGTCTTGCACTGACCCTGTAGAGATGGTACTTCCAAGTACTCAAAGGCCTAGTTAGACTTTCCATAGTATGTCCCATAAACCCACAACGCTGTCTGCCTCCAATTATTTACTGTTGGTTCATGACTTGATGGTTTACTTCAATAGCCAGCAGTAAGGCTTGGGAGGTGGAAGTGATTGGCTAGAACTGAAAACCCGTATTAGCTGGTTGCAAAACAGTGCACTACAATTGGTCTCTAATGCACAAGCCTTCTGGTTCAATAGATGCGAGTGTGTGAACAAGTAGTTAGGTTTACATAAGGGAGGATTTGTAGGAGTTACAGTAGCAGTTAGTATTAGAAGAAGGTTTTGTGGTAGAGTAATCCTTTCAGTGGTAGTGATGCCAGTACTGATCTGCTTGTGCTGAAAGCTAATTTATCTTTTCAGAAGAATTCTAAAAAAGGGAGAATCTCCGTCCAGTAGGCATTGGTCCATTTTGTATCTTTAGTACCCGGGAGGAGGAGCCTGCATTGAGCGGGACTTTATGTGCAACCTATGTACTGTAAGGTTGTACGCAAGTATTGAAAAAATGTATTTGCTATCATTTAAGCAAAAAAAATAATTAATGGTGAAAACTCTGCCTAAATGATAGAAAAGCGACAATAATACAAATAGCAGCAGTGGCTTCCCATACCTTCTGTCTCCACCCAATATAATCCTGAAATAATGTTTGCTAAGGAAGGGAATTGTGAAGTGATCCTAAATTAGGTCCAATAGTGTTACTGTAACATGACATATCATTCACTTAGGCTATTGCCAAATTGGGTACAGACCTTAGTTCACAAGTAAACATTGAATACAGGATGCACCCATGATACCAGTGTGACAGAGGTTTGACAGTTTCTAGAGAAAGAACACAGCAAATAATTAGTACTTTCGGACTGTCTCTCTAATTGAACATTACATTGTAGTAGGGAGGAGGAGCAGTGGGGTTCTAGATGCTTGTATAACAGTGTAAATTTGCTGTCCCCTCAAAATAAGTCAACACACAGCCATTAATGTCTAAACCGCTGGCAACAAAAGTGAGTACACCCCTAAGTAAAAATGTCCAAGTTGGACTCAATTAGCCATTTTCCCTCCCCAGTGTCATGTGACTCATTCGTGTTACAAGGTCTCAGGTGTGAATTGGGAGCAGGTGTGTTAAATTTGTTGTTATTGCTCTCACTCCAGAGGACTCCAGTTGCAACCTGTGAAGCTCTGGTCAACTCCATGCCCAAGAGGGTTAAAATAGTGCTGGAAAATAATGGTGGCCACATAGAATATTGACACTTTGGGCCCAATTTGGACATTTTCACTTAGGGGTGTACTCACTTTTGTTGCTAGCAGTTTAGACATTTATGCCTGTGTGTTGAGTTATTTTGAGGGGATAGCAAATTTACATGTTATACAAGCTGTACACTCACTACCTTACATTGTAGCAAAGTGTAATTTCTTCAGTGTTGTCACATGAAAAAGGTATAATAAAATATTTACAAAAATGTGAGGGGTGTACTCACTTTTGTGAGATACTATATACCACATTGATTTCAGATACAACTGTACATTGTTTAGGTTCCTCTTGATATATGTGTTTATAGTCCCGATGAAGAGGGACCCCTGAAGCCCCCGGAAAAAGCATTGGAAAATCGTACTGATGATAACAACATGTAATACAGTGAATCACTTTATACTTGCCTCTTATCATTGTCTTTTCTGTGTTAGTGTAATGTGTAGGGTAGTACCCATTCCTCTCTCGGTCTGCTGTACATTAAACTGCAGGAGGCTAAAATTAAAATAAAATGAGGTACTATTTTTGCACTTGCAGCCATTGGGCATACAATGTACTTCCTAAAAAACGTAAGTCAACTACATTGGGTAAACATCATACGTCCCGGTCTTCCTTCCTACCTTGGCCACTAAACCAACTAAATCACATTGTTTCTGCTGCAGGAGCGCAAACAGCAAACATAAGTTGCCAGCTGAATTGATAAACACATCTTAATAATACTAATACAACTTATTTAAATTAGTTATTTTATGAGCAGATCAAAAGCGTGTCCTGAGATTTTTACATAACATCATTTAAAAAGAAGAGATGAAAAAAAAGAAGAGATAATTTAAAAGAGTTAGGGATGAAAAGATAAGTTTGATTTTCTAATAAAAAATAGTTTCCATTTATTTTTATATGTAAACTTTATATTTAGACTTTTGTTGATTTTTTTTTAATTGTGTCAAGTTAAAAAAAAATAAAAAGTGTATATGTCTATTTAACTTGTAAATAACTTCATGCTTTTACCAAAAATTTAATTTTACTTTCATTATAAAAACAGATAAAATGTGATTATTTTCTACAGTAATACTAGTTGTTCTAAAACTCACACTGGTAAAGCTACAGGAAAAAATGTATTTACCTTGCTGCATTTAAACTTCACAGAAGTTAAATAATTATTGCAAGACAAAAAAGCTTTGTCTGTGATTAAATAAATTATAATAAAATTACCTTGCTCTCAATAGGAAATGGTTAAGACCCCTGACAAGTTTTTTTTTTTTTTACTGTGTTCTTTAACCACTTCAGCTCTGAAAGATTTTACCCCCTTCCTGACCAGAGTACTTTTTACAATTTGGCACTGCGTCCATTTAACTGACAATTGCACAGTCGTTCGATAATGTACCCAAACAAAATTTGCGTCCTTCCCCCCCCCCCCCCCACAAATAGAGCTTTCTTCTGGTGGATTGATCAACTCTGCAGTTTTTATTTTTTGTGCTATAAACAAAAAAATTGCAACAATTTTGAAAGAAAAACTATATTTTTTACTTTTTGCTATAATAAATATCCCCCAAAGTAAAAAAAAAAACGAATTTCTTCATCAGTTTGGACCAATATATATTCTTCCACATGTTTTGGTAAAAAAAAAAAAAAATCACAATAAGCATGTATTGATTGGTTTGTGCAAAAGTTATAACGTCTGCAAACTTTGGGAAAGATTTATGGCATTTTTATGGCATTTGTATTATTATTAATTGTTTTACTAGTTATGGTGGTGATCTGCAATTTTTAACAGTACTGCGACATTGCGACAGACAGATCAGAGACTTTTGACACTTTTTTGGGACCACTGGCATTTATACAGCAAACAGTGCTATAAAAATGCACTGATTACTGTGTAAATGTCACTGGCAGGGAAGGGGTTAACACTAGAGGCGATCAAGGGATTCATTGTGTGTTTCTTCAGTGTGTTCTAACTGTATGGGGATAGGATTGACTAGGAGAGGAGACATATAATTTTTCCTACTTCGTAGGAACAAACGATATGGCTCCTCTCCTCTGACAACACAGGGATGTGTGTTCACACACACAAATCCCCATGCTGGCGCAGGAAGCAAACGCATGTGGCCGGCGGCGACCATGCCCACCGGCCACTCGCATTAGGTCCCCCTCCGTGCAGCGGGCGCGTGCCCTCTGGTGGTCGCAAAAAGGGAAGGATGCACCCGTTCGGTATTTCACACAGGGGAGCCATTCTACCGCAGTATATCTGCGTGACATGGTTGGGAACCATTTAAAGAAATTTACTTTTGTAAACTGATCCTAGGCTGGCCCTTTTTCCATATCAGGTCTCTAAACAAAGATTCTATTCGTTTAAACCATTTATGGTCTATCCAAACTGGGGAGTTGTGGAAGAAGTATAAGATCTGAGGTAACCAAATCATCTTTATTAGGTTACAGTGCCCAGCTACTGACAGAGGGAGGCGGCTCCAAGTATCTCCTTTTTGCTTTCATTTAAGAAACAATGGACTTATGTTATCCCTGAGGTATTGGTTTAGGTCCCTGTCAATCCAGACGCCCAGATACTTTAATTTTCCCACTATTTTTAATTTGGGGATGTCTACACAGGTCTGGTTGCCAAGAGGATCAACCGGCAATAAGGCGGATTTTTCCCATTTGACAACCAGACCAGAAGCCCGTTCAAACTCTCCGACCATTTGTATCACAGTTTTCAGAGAGGACTGGACATCACCTAAAAAAAAAAAGGACGTCATCTGCAAACAACGATATTTTATCCTCCCCCAACTGTCTCCGAAATCCTTGTACCTTGTCATTGATCTAGTCTTTATTGCCAGGGGTTCAATTGCAAGGGCAAATAATAAAGGAGACAGGGGACATCCCTGCCTTGTTCCTCTCTCAAGCCGAAAAAGACTTGAGTATTCATTATTGAGCTTTACCTTTGCAGTATAAAGTATTTTCACCCACCTAATAAATGAAGAGCCAAAGCCAGCAGCCATTCAAAGAAGGGGGAGTGGCGGTGCCACATCCTAGGACATATTTTCTTGCATCCCAGCTCCAACACTTGGGGGGTTGTGGAGATTATGAGGGTGGGAATCCCAATAGGAGTTTAATGTTGATGAGGTCAACGCATAACTCTCTACTTGAGGTTCTAGAGGCAGAGCCATTCTTCCATAAGTGCCCGACGTTTAAATTGATTAAAAAAGTCTGACAGACAGCGAAGCTTTTGCTGGGGTATAAGGGGATATCAGAATATGTTCCTTTATGGAACAATAATAAACTGCCAGAACTAAGTAATATAGAGAAATCAGTAGAATGGGAACGGCAGGGCATTAGACGCTTACGACAGCTATACGACGGCAGTACCTTGAAAGCTTTTTCAGATTTAAAACAAGAATTCAACATATCAAATAGTACCTTTTATAAGTACTTACAACTTAGGCACGCGATCCAAACCCAGTTCAGGTCACAAGTAATCGAATGGACTCAGCTTTTCGATTTTGACCAGTATAATTAATTCAGATGTATCTAAAGGCCTAATCTCTAAAATATATACTAGTCTGGAAGCTAGAACAATAAGCAGAATAGGACTTTCTAAGAGTAGAGCTAAATGGGAAAGAGACATAGGGCAATAACAACAGAGGATTGGGGAGAAATCCTGCAAAGAGGAAGGTTGGTCTCAATCTCTCCCTTACAGAAGGTGTCGCACCTATTTCTGCTCCATAGGGTATACTACACTCCAGCAAAAATGTTTAGTTTTGGATGGAAACAAGATGATCATTGCCCTAGATGCGGAGCATCAGGGGATTTCATCCACATGCTTTGGACATGCCCAAAGCTATTTAAGTATTGGATTGAAGTAGTAGACAGTATAAATAAAATCTTTAACGCTACCCTGGAACCAGCGGCTAAGATCTGCTTACTGGGAAGTGTGGAGAGGGGCAGAGCCCCGATAGAAACTCTGGAGCCAGTTTTGAGATTCCTTTTCCAGGCAAGAAAAATGATTACACAGAAATGGCAGGCACATACCCACCCACTGCTGCAGAGTTGAGTTGATACAGTCAATTTAGTAGTGGGAAATGAGAGAGTGATGTATACTCGACAGGGTAATTATGGGAAATTTATTAGAATGTGGAAGTCCTGGCTAGATGAGGGGGGTATCCCCCTTAAGGGGGGATTGGGACATATTTATATTTTTCCCCATTTTCTCCCTTTTGTAAATTTCTCTTTTTTCGTATAATTAGTGGATATAAATACACTTATATGGTGCAGGGATGGGGGGAAGTTAGGAAGAGGGTAGGAGGGTTTGAGTGGCTGAGGAAATAGTATTGTTATCTGATATAATTTAGAATATTGTAACATTTATGTTGTGAAGAAAGTATTTTTCATAATTGCTATTTTTTTATACTGTAATTTCTGTTATTGCTATGTTCTTGGTGTTAAATTATTATATAAACTAATAAAAAAATTATTAAGAAAAAAATAAAAAATAAAAATTTACTTTTACTTCCTTTCCAAGTGACACAATAGGAAGTAAGAAGAAGTCTCTTCACAGAGAGAAGGGGCGAGCCCTGATAAGGCAGCCATGACCCAGCTCCTCAATTCCGCCATCCCTACATGACCTTTTATATAGCAGCAGAGAGAGGAGCAAAGTTGAATACAAAAGAAAAGCCATTTTCAACCAGGGTTCCATGAAACCCTAGTGTTCAAGAGGTTTCAGCACTTTTGTTTTCATTCCTCAAGAGGATGCTTGGGGTTCCTTGAGCAGTGGCTCACTGACATCCCATCTGATGATGCCTCATAGTTCTGGGGCCAATTCTACTTTAACTTGATGCTGACCGCTGGCTGTCAAATGCCGGCCAGGCGGCGCACCTATTGCGGCGGGAGGCCGTCATATGACGGCCTCCCGTTTAAACAAGGAATGCGCGCGATCGTGCGCGCGCATTCCTGTTTCTTCGGTGGCGGCGTGTCACGGAGACACCGCTCGCCACCGAAGGGGGTGAACAGCCATTGGTTATGGCTGTTTACCACGTGATCGGCCGTGATGAAGTCACGGCCGATCACAGATGGTCACACCCCCATTGTGCACGGCGCATGCGCGCGATCGTGAGCGCGCTGCGTGTGCACGTCGGTGGCGGCGTGTTCCCCGGGAACCCATCAGAGTACCTGTCACGGTCCATCAGGGTACCCGAGTACCTGTCACGGTCCATCAGGGTACCCGAGTACCTGTCACGGTCCATCAGGGTACCCGAGTACCTGTCACGGTCCATCAGGGTACCCGAGTACCTGTCACGGTCCATCAGGGTACCCGAGTACCGGTCACGGTCCATCAGGGTACCCAAGTACCTGTCACGGTCCATCAGGGTACCCGAGTACCTATCACAGTCCATTAGAGTACCGAGTACCTGTCACGGTCCATCAGGGTACCCGAGTATCTGTCACGGTCCATCAGAGTATCCAAGTATCTGTCACAGTCCATCAGAGTATCCGAGTATCTGTCACAGTCCATCAGAGTACCCGAGTACCTGTCACAGCCCATCTGAGTAGCCGAGTACCTGTCACAGCCCATTTGAGTACCCGAGTACCTGTCACAGCCCATCTGAGTACCCGAGTACCTGTCACAGCCCATCTGAGTACCCGAGTACCTGTCACAGCCCATCTGAGTACCCGAGTACCTGTCACAGCCCATCTGAGTACCCGAGTACCTGTCACAGCCCATCTGAGTACCCGAGTACCTGTCCCAGTCCATCTGAGTACCCGAGTACCTGTCCCAGTCCATCTGAGTACCCGAGTACCTGTCCCAGTCCATCTGAGTACCCGAGTACCTGTCACAGTTCATCTTAGTACCCAAGTACCTGTCACAGTCCATATGAGTACCTGTCACCGCCCTTCAGAGTACCCAAATACCAGTCACCAAGCCATCAGAGTACCTGTCACCAGGCCATCAGAGTACCCGAGTACCTGTCACCAGGCCATCAGAGTACCCGAGTACCTGTCACCAGAGTACCCGAGTACCTGTCACCAGGCCATCAGAGTGCCAGAGTACCTATTTGCAGCCCATGTCTCATAGACTATACGTTGGGGTGTTTGCTTTCCAAAATGGAGTAATTTTGTGGGTAATTTCACTGTCCTGGTGGTCCAGGACCTTCAAAAGTGTGATGGGTAGGAATGAAATGAGATGTGTCATTTATGCTCCTAGAACACCTGAACATACTACTTCAATGTTCGGCCTCTCTATGTGACCAGGCTGTGTAAAAGTCCTATACATGTGGTATCGCCATACTCGGGAGGAGTAGCAGAATGTATTTTGGGGTGTAATTTATTGTATGCATATTATATAAAGAAAACTCTAAAAAAATGGTGCAACTCCTGCAACAGGTGAGTTAATCCATCAAGAAAGAGTTAGAAACAGCGCGTATTAATCTAACCATAAACATTAGCAAAAGACAGCATTCACATAGTCAAAAAAAAAACTCCTAAAAAATGATCAAGCAAAAAAAAGGGAAGATAAATGATTCCCAGGATCAGTCTTTGATATTATGTTTATATAAAACAATGTCCAACTGAAGATTAAAGCTTGATAGCGAAGATTCCGGTCTCACAATTAATTCATTGAAAGATATATGTAGTTTTATATTGCACCAATGCCCGACATACACCTCCACACATGCATACATGTAAGATCCTGTCCCAGATTACTGCCAGTGGAGAGGTAGTCCCCCTTAGGTATTACTCTTACCAGACAATAGCTGGGTTCTCGCAGTTAGTAAGTCAATTCTCATAGGCGAGGGGTGCAGGGATCTTCTTTCACTTCTTCATATACTCCTCCACTCCATAAAGGTAGAAAGAAAACAAGCATAAATACAATATGCAGATTGGCAGCTAGGGTCAAGGAAGATGGTTAGGCTAAACGGTGGTCATACCGCCTTCGGCAACAGCTCACTCAGCTAGTATTCCTCGGCTTAGCACTTCTCCCCCTCTAATTCCTGTCGCTCCTGCTGCATACAATCACGTATGGTTCCACCCTGACGCGTTTCGTCTTACTGACATCATCTGAGGGTGGGGCCATACGTTCCCATTCCCTTTTTGTATCTAATCGGGTAAATTGGCTCATTAACCCTTCGTGAACACTCTTCGTATCTGTTCTAATAGATCACTGTGTTCAATGCACCCTGCTTATTACTGAGAAGTCATACAGAAAACGCTCCTTATATTGTACCATCCTTCCTTACTCTACCAGTAGTAATTCTAACCTGTTCCCGGATAACATGAGGAAACAATATCTATATATATAACCTCAAAAACCTCAAATGTCAATCAGACATCCATGCTACTAAGCATCTATAATGAATAAATAAAAACAACGGCAAATAAATAGACAATAGACCCAAAAAGGATAAACGAACAAGGGGGTAATAAAGAAAAGGCGGTGAATCCATTGTCTATCAAAACATTCCTGCTATGCGGGACCCCACCACATTCAGCGGCGCGCTTTACCGCTCGTCGCAAAACTGTCATCATATAACCCTGTACATCATCTTTGAAATGAGTCAATAATCCTCCTTAATAATTAACCCTTAATGGGGGACTCATCTGAATATTTTAACCTCTAAGGGTATCCGCTCAAGATGCTGACCTTTAAAGAGCGGAGATGGATCCACCGACGCGCGTCAGCGCGGATGGAACACAGTGAAAAACAGGAGAGCGTGTGAAGATGACACTATCCTTAGGAAGTTGCTACATAGTTCACCCTACTAGGCAATGTGAATTGCCCACATCTAATCATGTATTTAGGGGGACCCGCAGACTCCGCAGCGCACATCGGTGTTTATCCAAATGGATATACACATTCTCCTCCAAGGACAGTTTTATGTTCCTCCCGAAATAGGAAGGTATCTATTTACATCTTTAATTTCTTATTGCCCAATACTGTCATTATATTGTTGATCTGTTACATGTCATCTGCTACTTCACCTTACATAGATTCGGCCCTATTCCGCACTACACAGTGGGCGAGTCGGCATTCCTCATCTGCTATCACATTGGTAGATTTTGTACAGATACCTCCCTTTTTGAAAAACCGGGATCTAATGTCTGTCCCATCTAATCGTGCGTTCCCCAATCTAAACATACTACACAGCCCGATTCCTATTTCATATTAACCACTTATATACTTCAATCTGTTTTTAATCTCTATAACTTTTATTCGAGCGTTGGTTATGTGTGAAGGAAGTTTGAACACCGCATCCTCACATGATACCCCTTACCCCTTAAGTTAAACCAATCTCATCTTAGCTCTACTACCTATATGGACCTCAACTAATCAAACTGTGAAGATCTAAAAAGTATGAAAAAAAAAAAAAATTATATATGTAAAAACTATCCAAATAAAACACTAGCCAGATAAGCTTGCCCTGAGCAAGATGTGAAGAACAATAAATCCAAACGAAGAAAACGGCAACAATGTATAATATTGCAACAACTGCTTCTTCCCACAACCTACAAAAGGGAAGTATCGGAATATAAAAAACTGTCCGCACCCCAATACATACATGCATGCCCACACACATACCCGCACAAAGAATACACATGCACGTACATGTGTGTCAGAGATACACATCCATGCATGTGTACATATCCACATATGTGACTGTTGCGTGGGAACATGTATCAAAATTACTAAACAATTAATAAAAAGTTAATAAAGAATTGATAAAAAATGTGCACTACGTGTTATGTCGGCTAAAAATGTGCACTCCATGTTATGTCGGCTAACCTTTTTATACATAATACCTCCTTATCAATCACATACTGATATTAAACTAAAAAAAATATATATAATAAAAATACAACACTTAATTATAAAATATCATAATTACTCTGGCCATAAAAATGCACGTGTACTGAAATATCCCGTTATTTTAATATTATTTATAGGTAATTTAATATTAATTTTAATTTTAACCTATTTTGAATAACAGACTCCCCCAAAAAAAGAATCCTGTTATTGTACCCCTAAAAATCACTAATGAAACAATTCACGTCCAGTTCCACGTTTAATCCGCTAGGCGTGAGCGTATTCATTCGATATATCCATTCTGTTTCTTTTTTGGAGATTTCCCGGACCATATTTGACCCCCGCCAATTGGTATACACCCTATCAACTCCCCAGAATTTTAATACAGAAGGGTCCTGATTGTGGTGTTTTTTAAAATGTAGGGACACACTATGGTCTTTATAACCGATTTCTATATTATGCATGTGTTCTGATATGCGTTTCTTCAATGTCCTCTTTGTTCTTCCTACATACATCTTATTGCATGGGCACTGTAACACATATACTACATGTGTGGAATTGCAGGTGATAAATTCCTTAATTTCGAATCTCCTATTATTACCTGTAGAGGAGAATTCTGTAAGACCTCTGATCACTTGGCTGCTAATGACACACGGCTGACACCTCCTACATGAAAAAAAGCCACATCTATCCCAAAAAGTTTGCAATTTTTTGGGGGGATTTAAAATCTTTTTTACCAACCGATCACCGAAATTCGGTGCCTTTCTATAAATAAATAACGGTTTGGGAGGTAAAACCTGAGATAATGTTCTATCTAGAAGCAATATATGCCAGTGTTTTTTCAGTATGGTCTCTATTTCTTTATATTGCACATGATAATCTGAGATAAATCCCCATTCTTGATTAGTAGATTTCTCTTTTGGTTTATTTTCTAGGCACTTATGCCTCGGGATATTTCCTATTTCAGCTACTACTTTGTCCAGACTTGTTTTGTCATACCCTTTTTCCACAAATCGCTTCTTGATGATATCTGACTGAGTTAAAAAATCCTCATCTAATGTGCAATTGCGTCGTATACGCATAACCTGACCCTTAGGAATATTTTTTAACCACTGCGGGTGATGGCCACTCCTCAGAGGTAAATAACTGTTCCTGTCAGTGGGTTTAAAGTACACTTTTGTAATGAGGGCCCCACCTTGCCTTGTTATCTCCACATCCAGATAATGTATAGTGTCTTTACTGCATTCATATTCCAAATGGATATTATTATTATTGGTATTCAGCAATTTCATAAATTCAACCAGAGAGGATTCTGAACCCTCCCAGATGAACAGGAGGTCATCTATAAACCTTTTATAAAATACAAGGGCTGTACTGTGCTGTTGTTGCCGTGCAAAGACCACTCTGTCTTCCCACTCGGCCATAAATAAATTTGCTATGCTGGGGGCAAATTTAGCCCCCATAGCTACGCCTCTTTTTTGGGAGAAGAATTGCTGATTGTACCAGAAATAATTCTGGGACAAGCAAAAATCCAAGGCTTGTCCCAAAAACACCTTCTGTTCGTAGGGAATATCTTCCCTTTTGCTTAAGGCCCAATTTAGAGCCAGTAGGGCGTCGTCATGTTGTTAACTGTATCGGATCGGTAACGGCAAGGTTGGGCCAGTACCTTGATAAATTTTTGCAAACTAGTGTCCAAAATACGAAAGCATATTTAAAAGACACTAAAGATTTATTACAATTAATAAGCAAGATAAAATTAACAGAAGGTATAGATATATATTTGGTCACGGCAGATGTATCCTCCTTGTATAGTATTATACAACATGACGACGCCCTACTGGCTCTAAATTGGGCCTTAAGCAAAAGGGAAGATATTCCCTACGAACAGAAGGTGTTTTTGGGACAAGCCTTGGATTTTTGCTTGTCCCAGAATTATTTCTGGTACAATCAGCAATTCTTCTCCCAAAAAAGAGGCGTAGCTATGGGGGCTAAATTTGCCCCCAGCATAGCAAATTTATTTATGGCCGAGTGGGAAGACAGAGTGGTCTTTGCACGGCAACAACAGCACAGTACAGCCCTTGTATTTTATAAAAGGTTTATAGATGACCTCCTGTTCATCTGGGAGGGTTCAGAATCCTCTCTGGTTGAATTTATGAAATTGCTGAATACCAATAATAATAATATCCATTTGGAATATGAATGCAGTAAAGACACTATACATTATCTGGATGTGGAGATAACAAGGCAAGGTGGGGCCCTCATTACAAAAGTGTACTTTAAACCCACTGACAGGAACAGTTATTTACCTCTGAGGAGTGGCCATCACCCGCAGTGGTTAAAAAATATTCCTAAGGGTCAGGTTATGCGTATACGACGCAATTGCACATTAGATGAGGATTTTTTAACTCAGTCAGATATCATCAAGAAGCGATTTGTGGAAAAAGGGTATGACAAAACAAGTCTGGACAAAGTAGTAGCTGAAATAGGAAATATCCCGAGGCATAAGTGCCTAGAAAATAAACCAAAAGAGAAATCTACTAATCAAGAATGGGGATTTATCTCAGATTATCATGTGCAATATAAAGAAATAGAGACCATACTGAAAAAACACTGGCATATATTGCTTCTAGATAGAACATTATCTCAGGTTTTACCTCCCAAACCGTTATTTATTTATAGAAAGGCACCGAATTTCGGTGATCGGTTGGTAAAAAAGATTTTAAATCCCCCCAAAAAATTGCAAACTTTTTGGGATAGATGTGGCTTTTTTTCATGTAGGAGGTGTCAGCCGTGTGTCATTAGCAGCCAAGTGATCAGAGGTCTTACAGAATTCTCCTCTACAGGTAATAATAGGAAATTCGAAATTAAGGAATTTATCACCTGCAATTCCACACATGTAGTATATGTGTTACAGTGCCCATGCAATAAGATGTATGTAGGAAGAACAAAGAGGACATTGAAGAAACGCATATCAGAACACATGCATAATATAGAAATCGGTTATAAAGACCATAGTGTGTCCCTACATTTTAAAAAACACCACAATCAGGACCCTTCTGTATTAAAATTCTGGGGAGTTGATAGGGTGTATACCAATTGGCGGGGGTCAAATATGGTCCGGGAAATCTCCAAAAAAGAAACAGAATGGATATATCGAATGAATACGCTCACGCCTAGCGGATTAAACGTGGAACTGGACGTGAATTGTTTCATTAGTGATTTTTAGGGGTACAATAACAGGATTCTTTTTTTGGGGGAGTCTGTTATTCAAAATAGGTTAAAATTAAAATTAATATTAAATTACCTATAAATAATATTAAAATAACGGGATATTTCAGTACACGTGCATTTTTATGGCCAGAGTAATTATGATATTTTATAATTAAGTGTTGTATTTTTATTATATATATTTTTTTTAGTTTAATATCAGTATGTGATTGATAAGGAGGTATTATGTATAAAAAGGTTAGCCGACATAACATGGAGTGCACATTTTTAGCCGACATAACACGTAGTGCACATTTTTTATCAATTCTTTATTAACTTTTTATTAATTGTTTAGTAATTTTGATACATGTTCCCACGCAACAGTCACATATGTGGATATGTACACATGCATGGATGTGTATCTCTGACACACATGTACGTGCATGTGTATTCTTTGTGCGGGTATGTGTGTGGGCATGCATGTATGTATTGGGGTGCGGACAGTTTTTTATATTCCGATACTTCCCTTTTGTAGGTTGTGGGAAGAAGCAGTTGTTGCAATATTATACATTGTTGCCGTTTTCTTCGTTTGGATTTATTGTTCTTCACATCTTGCTCAGGGCAAGCTTATCTGGCTAGTGTTTTATTTGGATAGTTTTTACATATATAATTTTTTTTTTTTCATACTTTTTAGATCTTCACAGTTTGATTAGTTGAGGTCCATATAGGTAGTAGAGCTAAGATGAGATTGGTTTAACTTAAGGGGTAAGGGGTATCATGTGAGGATGCGGTGTTCAAACTTCCTTCACACATAACCAACGCTCGAATAAAAGTTATAGAGATTAAAAACAGATTGAAGTATATAAGTGGTTAATATGAAATAGGAATCGGGCTGTGTAGTATGTTTAGATTGGGGAACGCACGATTAGATGGGACAGACATTAGATCCCGGTTTTTCAAAAAGGGAGGTATCTGTACAAAATCTACCAATGTGATAGCAGATGAGGAATGCCGACTCGCCCACTGTGTAGTGCGGAATAGGGCCGAATCTATGTAAGGTGAAGTAGCAGATGACATGTAACAGATCAACAATATAATGACAGTATTGGGCAATAAGAAATTAAAGATGTAAATAGATACCTTCCTATTTCGGGAGGAACATAAAACTGTCCTTGGAGGAGAATGTGTATATCCATTTGGATAAACACCGATGTGCGCTGCGGAGTCTGCGGGTCCCCCTAAATACATGATTAGATGTGGGCAATTCACATTGCCTAGTAGGGTGAACTATGTAGCAACTTCCTAAGGATAGTGTCATCTTCACACGCTCTCCTGTTTTTCACTGTGTTCCATCCGCGCTGACGCGCGTCGGTGGATCCATCTCCGCTCTTTAAAGGTCAGCATCTTGAGCGGATACCCTTAGAGGTTAAAATATTCAGATGAGTCCCCCATTAAGGGTTAATTATTAAGGAGGATTATTGACTCATTTCAAAGATGATGTACAGGGTTATATGATGACAGTTTTGCGACGAGCGGTAAAGCGCGCCGCTGAATGTGGTGGGGTCCCGCATAGCAGGAATGTTTTGATAGACAATGGATTCACCGCCTTTTCTTTATTACCCCCTTGTTCGTTTATCCTTTTTGGGTCTATTGTCTATTTATTTGCCGTTGTTTTTATTTATTCATTATAGATGCTTAGTAGCATGGATGTCTGATTGACATTTGAGGTTTTTGAGGTTATATATATAGATATTGTTTCCTCATGTTATCCGGGAACAGGTTAGAATTACTACTGGTAGAGTAAGGAAGGATGGTACAATATAAGGAGCGTTTTCTGTATGACTTCTCAGTAATAAGCAGGGTGCATTGAACACAGTGATCTATTAGAACAGATACGAAGAGTGTTCACGAAGGGTTAATGAGCCAATTTACCCGATTAGATACAAAAAGGGAATGGGAACGTATGGCCCCACCCTCAGATGATGTCAGTAAGACGAAACGCGTCAGGGTGGAACCATACGTGATTGTATGCAGCAGGAGCGACAGGAATTAGAGGGGGAGAAGTGCTAAGCCGAGGAATACTAGCTGAGTGAGCTGTTGCCGAAGGCGGTATGACCACCGTTTAGCCTAACCATCTTCCTTGACCCTAGCTGCCAATCTGCATATTGTATTTATGCTTGTTTTCTTTCTACCTTTATGGAGTGGAGGAGTATATGAAGAAGTGAAAGAAGATCCCTGCACCCCTCGCCTATGAGAATTGACTTACTAACTGCGAGAACCCAGCTATTGTCTGGTAAGAGTAATACCTAAGGGGGACTACCTCTCCACTGGCAGTAATCTGGGACAGGATCTTACATGTATGCATGTGTGGAGGTGTATGTCGGGCATTGGTGCAATATAAAACTACATATATCTTTCAATGAATTAATTGTGAGACCGGAATCTTCGCTATCAAGCTTTAATCTTCAGTTGGACATTGTTTTATATAAACATAATATCAAAGACTGATCCTGGGAATCATTTATCTTCCCTTTTTTTTGCTTGATCATTTTTTAGGAGTTTTTTTTTTTGACTATGTGAATGCTGTCTTTTGCTAATGTTTATGGTTAGATTAATACGCGCTGTTTCTAACTCTTTCTTGATGGATTAACTCACCTGTTGCAGGAGTTGCACCATTTTTTTAGAGTTTTCTTTATATAATAGTGATAAGGCTATATCCACGTATATATCCTAATTAAAACAGCTGCGAAATAGGATCGTAATTCCACACCCTCCAGCAAAACGCATATATGCAGTTTTTGATTTAAGCGCTTGTTAAATTTTTTTACATTGAGCTAGACGGCGCGCGAGGTGTATGAAAATTGTGGTTTTATATTGTATGCATATGCTGTGTGTGAGAAATAACCTGATATGACAATTTTGTAAAAAAAAAAAAATAATAAAAAAAAAATCTTCATTTTGCAAAGAATTGTGGGAAAAAATGACAACTTAAAAAAACTCACCATGCTACTTACTTAATACCTTGGAATGTCTACTTTGTAAAAAGGGGTCATTTGGGGGGTATTTGTACTTTCCTGACTTGTTAGTGTCTCAAGAAATGAGATACACCTGATGTACTGAAGGCCTCATCAGAAGTTTCAGTGATTGGCACCATAGTTTGTAGACTCTATAACTTTCTCAAAGACCAAATAATATACACTAATGTGGGTTATTTTTACCAAATATATGTAGCAGTATAAATTTTGGCCAAAATTTATGAAGAAAAATTACTAATTATCAAAAATTTATGACAGAAACAAAGAAAAAGGCATTTTTTTCACAAAATTTAAGTTTTATTTTATTTATAGCACAAAAAATAAAAAACCCACTAGTGATTAAATACCACTAAAAGAAAGCTCTATTTGTGTGGAAAAAAGGACGCAAGTTTCATATGGATACAGTGTTGGATGACCGAGTAATTGTCATTCAAACTGTGAGAGCGCTGAAAGCTGAAAATTGGTCTGGTCAGGAAGGGGGTGTAACTGCACTGTACTGAGGTGGTTAAAGAGCCAGCGATATGACACCAATGATCTTATTAGCTTTCTATAAGGGGTGAATTCTTCCCACTGACCACCAATGTAAGATGCATTTTTCCCACTGACCCTGAATGAACTGTTTGTTTCCACTTCTGTTAAGTGAGGCGATGGTGATGTAGCTTTGGCCTCACATCACCAGTGCTTCCCCCTTCAGATGGCACACACTGTCACATGTTTCAGGCAGTAAATGGAGATGGACTCATCTGCCCTTAGTGAAAATGGCCACTGTGAAATGAATGGCAAAAGAAAATTAGGTATGCAAAGAATATAAAGCCTGCAGTTATCTATAGCAGTGGTCATCAACCCTGTCATCAGGGCCCACTAACAGGCCAGGTTTTATGCATTACCTTGGGGAGATGCAGACTAGAATACTGCAATCACTGAGCAGCAAATGATATCACCTGTGATGTATTTCAGTTATCTTGCAAACCTGACCTGTTAGTGGGCCTTGAGGACAGGGTTGATGACCACTGATCTATAGGTATATGCTCATAGATTGCCATTTCTAAAAAGTGCCTTTGTCATAATTTTTAAGATAAGGGTGAAGTTCCTCTATACTAATCCTTGTCTGTTCATTACTATTTCCTCTTGGAAGCCGGCACCAGGAATGTTTGGGTATGTCACTCACACTTTCTTCCTGCATATATATCCTCAGGGCTAGTTCTCATTATGTTAACAGGTATGGACATGATTTTTTTGGCTGCCGTGGTTGGAATGGGTTTACCATTCCCATATGTCTATGGCCACATTTAAAGTGAATCTGTGCTTTGTCAATGCAAGGCTAGCAAAGCAAGAGGATCAAAGCCAAACCCCACAACAGCAAATACAGCAATTTTCTTCTCCTTTCACTGCCCCACTTCTGCATTTGCTGGAAAGTACAAAGGGAAAACACTGGTATGGAAAAGCGTGCGACTCCCAATACATTACAGTGCTCATGCTTAACTGCTGTACGACACGTTAATACATATATGTGTCATCCAGGGAGTGGGATTTAATCCTGGGCCATCACATATATGTGTGCCTGCACCCAAGTGGGGGGAGGGGGAAATAAATGGAGAAGAAGAAGAAGAGGGTCAACGGGCGCTCATTGCAGTAATGTGTGGTAGGTCAGTGGCTAGTGAGGCCACTCATCAACTTTGTATCCATGAAACAACATATTCCAAAAAAAAAAATGCATTTGAAAAATTGTTGCACAAATACTGTGTAACATAAAAAGTTGAAAAGACCGCCATTTTATTCCCTAGGGTGTCTGCTAAAACAATATATATAATGTTTGGGGGTTCTGGGTAATTTTCTAGCAAAAACATGTAGGAGAAATGTCTCAGAATTGGCCTGGATGGCAAGGGTTTCATTACCATAAGTAATATACAAATAATTATTATATATTATTTTTAAGGTAATTTACTATATTTTCAAAAACTGTACTCAAGCAGGTGGCTTACAGACATATTACTGAAGTTTGAAGTTATAACTTCAAACCGGTAATTTCACAGTAAATAGATAAATAATAAATTATCTTATAACATATAGCATAATAATATATGATTTAGATTGTACCTTTTCAGCAGAAGCAGATTCTCATTCTCCCTCTTAACTGTGTGCGAAAAATCTGGGATTGTGGGTAAATCATATACACATAAACCCATGTTTTTTCCTTGTAGTTAAGAGGGCTGGGCTGGAAGGGAGCATTTGTCTTTTAGACACTAGCCCCCTTCTATGACACTGCTGTGAGAGGCGTGCTCCCACTGCAGCACTTTTATTGGACAGCTTGAGCCAATGGTACTTTACCATTGGTCCAAGCCTCCAAGCTGTCCATTGAGCTCAGTGCCTCTGACAAGAAGTGAGAGGCACTGTGAGCTCATCCTCTCAGTCTGCTGCAAACTGAGTGTGCCAGCTTGTATTTAAACTGGCTGCTCTCTGTGCAGCTTCTGACAGACTGTGCAAGGAGACCCAGATCTCCAGAACCATATATGATAGGATCCCCACATTTAAGACCAGTGGTGGGGTAGGACTTCAGATACCTACCCCCTAAATTTGGGGTCTCTGTGACCCCAGGTCACCCAGCTATGACCCTCAAAGTCTATTGTTTTTTATTATTATTTTTTTCTTTATGTTCCTGGCAGGAGAGGCTCTGCCTCCCCTGACTGCACATCTCTGGGGCTCATTTGGGAGCCGAGATATAACAAATCCACAGATCCCATATCGAATCAAACTTTTTAGACTTGTTATGAGGTATATAGGTGAGCCTGTCATTAGCCATGAGCCAATTGAGTTTACGCTTGACATAATTGAGCGGAATAACCAACTGCTTCCAATGCCTAGCAATTGTGATCCTTGCTGCCAGCAATATATAAGTGATCAATTTCACCGACTTCTTGGGCACTTCTTAAAAATAATTTTAAAAATAAATAATTAAGGGTTTACTCACAATTTGGTCTCTGATGAACGCCCAGCATTCAAATTGCTCTTCAAAGAGCATTTGATAGGTATTAAGGAGACTTTGTATCACCTCCTCACGGCCTGCCTTAACCCCTATAACCCCACACTAGCATGCTTCAACTGTGTGCATTGTATGGAGTTGTGGGGCACTTGCAGAGCAGCGTCATTCACTGGAATAGGTCACCTTCAAAAAGGGGTATAATTCATTCAGCGTGTACATACCCAAGGTGGCAAAATCGACCTTCGTCTTTGTAGACAAAGTCCTTGCACCAGCCCTGATTACAGTAATCATTGTTCTGTGGCCCACCCCTGTGTTGTTCTTTCTCTGTAAAGAGGATAACAACTAATTTTCCCTCTAGCAAAGGAGGAGAAGATATATTGTATATTTTCCTCCTGGCTAGAGGACATGTCTGCAAAAATAGTCTGTAATTTAAAAAAAATAATAATAACTAGTTCAGGGCTTGATCTATTGTAATAAGTTGTAGTGGAGTTTAGGTGCCAGTGTTTGTATCAATCTAAATATCAGTTAATGGCAGCTAGTGTCACTGTGTCAGTTAATGTCAGTATAAGGGCTAGTTTACACTTGCTTCAAAATATGGCATCAGACAGGCTTTCTTAAAGCTCTCTGAACGCCAGTCAAAGCTCCTGTTAGTAAATAAAATGGTTAGCTTACAGTCCTGTTTACACCTTGCTTTTGCTTGGTGCTTTGATGAGGCTTCGGTGGTGCTTTGATGAGGCTTTGGTTGAGTTTCGATAAGCCTTTGGTGGGGCTCTGGTGGGGCTTCAAGCGAAGTTTGCCATAGACTTCTATGGAGGCTTTGAATATGCTTTAAAGCACCACTAAGGCTGGGTTCACATATGAGCTGCATCCGTCACACAGCAGGGGTCCGGTGCGTGCTGGTTCACAGTTTCAGGTCTGATTTCAGCCCAAATTTTGGGCTGAATTCAGACCTGAAACTGACCAAAAAAGGCACATATTTTTCCTGCAAAATGCACCGGACCTGCTGCGGAGATATATAGAGAGCCAGTCACATTCTCCTGCTATGCGAATTGGATGCGGGTTTTAACCCAGCCTAAAGCTACATGGGGTATCATTTTTGAAGCAAAGCCGAAGCAAAGCAAAGGAAAAGCAAGGTGTAAACAGAACTGTAAGCTAACCATTTTATTTAGTGACAGGAGTTTTGACTGGTGTTCAGAGAGCTTTAACAAAGCATGTCCAAAGCCTTGTTTTGAAGCAAGTGTAAACTAGGCGTTAATGTTTGTTTAAGCCAAAGTAAGTGTAAATGAGCCCTAAGTGTCAGTTAATTTCAGTGCCAGTTAGGACTAGTTTACACTTGCTTCAAAACATGACTTCGGACAGGCTTTGTTAAAGCTCTCTGAATGTCAGTCAAAGCTCCCGTCACTAAAAAAAATGGTTAGCTTACAGTCCTGTTTACACCTTGGTTTTGCTTGGCGCTATGATGAGCCTCTAGTAGAGCTTTGGTGGGGCTTTGGTAAGGCTTTGTGGGGCTTCAAGCGAGCTTTGCCATAGACTTCTATGGAGGCTTTGAAGCACCACTGAAGCTAAATGGGGCAGGGCTGCCATCAGGGGGGTACAGCCATCACAACTGTAAGGGGCCCCGGGGCCAGAAGGCAGGACGGGTGAAGGGGAGCCGTGCTGTGCATTACTGAAACAATTTCACAGTTTCTGCTGTTCTCATTTCATTTAGCTCAGACAGCGAGCTCTTTACTGCCACCTCTGGCTACTATGTGTATGTACACCCTTCATGTGATTTGTACTCTCAGCAACATGATAGCTTTGTGAAAATGGGCTGGGACCAGGTTGGGTAGGAAGACCTTCTTTACAATTATGGGCTGTGAGGGAAAGGGAGGGTGGCTGTTTGTGTACAGGGAGGGGCCAGAGAATTGTGTGTTAACAGATTTGTGTATGTGAGGGGCTGACATATAAACAAGTGTGTGTGTGTGTGGGGGGGGGACTGGCATATATACAGGTGTGGGGGGGCTGCCATATATACAGGTGTATGGGGGGGTGCTGACATATATTCAGGTATGTGGGGGGGGCTGATATATAAAT
Source organism: Lithobates pipiens (assembly GCF_037356315.1). Taxonomy (NCBI): domain Eukaryota; kingdom Metazoa; phylum Chordata; class Amphibia; order Anura; family Ranidae; genus Lithobates; species Lithobates pipiens. The sequence continues at coordinate 104,876,598 of NW_027507788.1, read as the reverse complement.
ATATATATATATATATAAAGCTGTGTGGGGGCGCTGACACATACACAGGTGTGTGGAGGCTGACATATACACAGGATTGAGGGGGGCAGACATATATACAGGTGTGAGGGGGGCTGACATATATACAGGTGTGAGGGGGCTGACATATATACAGGTGTAAGGGGGGCTGACATATATACAGGTGTAAGGGGGGCTGACATATATACAGGTGTAAGGGGGGGCTGACATATATACAGGATTGAGGGGGGCTGACATATATACAGGTATAAGGGGGCTGACATATATACAGGTGTAAGGGGGGCTGACATATATACAGGTGTAAGGGGGGCTGACATATATACAGGTGTGAGGGGGGCTGACATATATACAGGATTGAGGGGGGGCGGACATATATACAGGTGTGAGGGGGGCTGACATATATACAGGTGTGAGGGGGGCTGACATATATACAGGTGTGAGGGGGGCTGACATATATACAGGTGTGAGGGGGCTGACATATATACAGGTGTAAGGGGGGCTGACATATATACAGGTGTAAGGGGGGCTGACATATATACAGGTGTAAGGGGGGCTGACATATATACAGGTGTAAGGGGGGCTGACATATATACAGGATTGAGGGGGGCTGACATATATACAGGTATAAGGGGGCTGACATATATACAGGTGTAAGGGGGGCTGACATATATACAGGTGTGAGGGGGGCTGACATATATACAGGATTGAGGGGGGGCGGACATATATACAGGTGTGAGGGGGGCTGACATATATACAGGTGTGAGGGGGGCTGACATATATACAGGTGTGAGGGGGGCTGACATATATACAGGTGTGAGGGGGCTGACATATATACAGGTGTGAGGGGGGCTGAGTGTATACAGGTGAGGTGGCCGGTGTTTGGATTCAGTGGGATGGCCCCTGGCAAGCCCTGGGGAATATTGGTGTCAGAGTGCGGGGGGGGGGGGCGCAAGCCTAAAGCTGTGTAAGGGGCCCAACAATTTCTGATGGCTGCCCTGTATATATACAGGTGTAAGGGGGGCTGACATATATACAGGTGTGAGGGGGGCTGACATATATACAGGATTGAGGGGGGGCGGACATATATACAGGTGTGAGGGGGGCTGACATATATACAGGTGTGAGGGGGGCTGACATATATACAGGTGTGAGGGGGCTGACATATATACAGGTGTGAGGGGGCTGACATATATACAGGTGTGAGGGGGGCTGAGTGTATACAGGTGAGGTGGCCGGTGTTTGGATTCAGTGGGATGGCCCCTGGCAAGCCCTGGGGAATATTGGTGTCAGAGTGCGGGGGGGGGGGGGGGGGCGCAAGCCTAAAGCTGTGTAAGGGGCCCAACAATTTCTGATGGCTGCCCTGTATATATACAGGTGTGGGGGGGCTGCCATATATACAGGTGTATGGGGGGGGTGCTGACATATATTCAGGTATGTGGGGGGGCTGATATATAAATATATATATAAAGCTGTGTGGGGGCGCTGACATATACACAGGTGTGTGGGGGCTGACATATATACAGGATTGAGGGGGGCAGACATATATACAGGGGTGAGAGGGGCTGACATATATACAGGTGTAAGGGGGGCTGACATATATACCGGTGTAAGCGGGGCTGACATATATACAGGTGTAAGGGGGGCTGACATATATACAGGATTGAGGGGGGCTGACATATATACAGGATTGAGGGGGGCTGACATATATACAGGTATAAGGGGGGCTGACATATATACAGGTGTGAGGGGGGCTGACATATATACAGGATTGAGGGGGGGCAGACATATATACAGGTGTGAGGGGGGGCAGACATATATACAGGTGTGAGGGGGGGCAGACATATATACAGGTGTGAGGGGGGGCAGACATATATACAGGTGTGAGGGGGGCTGACATATATACAGGTGTGAGGGGGCTGACATATATACAGGTGTGAGGGGGCTGACATATATACAGGTGTGAGGGGCAAGCCTAAAGCTGTGTAAGGGGCCCAACAATTTCTGATGGCTGCCCTGTATAATACGTACTATTGTTTCTTGGCCCTTCTGTGGGCACAAAAAACAAATCATACACGTGTTGTATCGCCACAATTGTCAGGAGCAGTGTCAGCTGGTGGGGGGCAAACCACCCGACCCGCCCCCCCCCCCCACCGTTCGGCCGGTCATTTAAACCCCCCACCCCCAATTGCTCTGGGTCGATTGGTGAACAAACACCCCCCCCTCAAAACTTACCTCATCCAGGTCGTGGCTTCGTGGCTTTCCCTTGCATCTCCTTGGCGGCTTCACCCTGCTTCTGCTCCCAGCCAATACAGTCACTTCTCCACCTTGGCCAATTGAGTCTTCAGACCCATTTTCTGATTGCCCAGGAGGAGAAGCAGGAAAAAAAGCAGATATTAATTAAATATCAATTAAAGAAGGGGTGTTGTGGGGATACAGCTCTGCATTAAAGGTGAGGATTGTAGCCAGATTTAGCCTGGAGTTGGGCTTTACAATGAACCTACTGCTTTGTCTTGCATAGGCAAAACTGTAGCATTTTTAATATTAATAAACAGTCACTCCGATGCACAACTTTCAGATTTTTGAAGAGCACTCTGGTCTATACTTCCTTAGCCCACGTACACACGGTCGGAGATTTTGCCAACCAAATCCGTCGGATTTTGCCCGTCGGATTTAGTCCGACGGATTGTGTCCGAAACTGTTGCATATACACGGTCGGGCCAAGTTGGCGAAAAATCCGATCTTTCAGAACGTGATGACGTAATTTCGTTACGATGGGGCTACATTCAGGCTAGTAGCCAATAGCTTTGATGTAGGAATTTGATCTGAGCATGCGTGGCACTTGGTCCGATCAAAATGCTCTACACATGATCAGATTAGGTCCGTCCGGCCCAGTTGGTCGGGAAATATTTCCAACATGTTGGAAATTTGGATCGGACCGAGATTCGGACCGAGATTCGGACCGAGATTCGGACGGAATCAGTTCGGTGCATACCACACACAGTCGGATTATCTGAAGACGCGGTCCGATAAGACTCATTCCGACAGATTCTCTGACCGTGTGTACAAGGGCTTAGTCTTCCGCCACTCTGAATCCAACTTTGAAATCATGCAACTTCACTTAAAGCTGCTCGATTTCAAAGTTGCGTGTCAGTGTCAGACCTTTTTTCTGGATATGTTTGTTGTTTTTCTGTCACTGTAAATAATAAAATAAATAAATAAATGAACCTACCATTAAACTGATAAACTGATCATTCCTTTGTCAGTGGGCAAAGATACAAAATCAGCAGGGGATCAGCAGGGGATCAAATATTATTTTCCCTCACTGTAACCCCCGTGGACCCCCAATAGCCATTGGATCCTGCCAGAAAACTACAGGTCAGTTAGGGTGACTTAACTCCCTAGGTATATAGACTTTTTTTTTTCAAGGGGATTCTGGAGGGGGGGGGGGGGGGTTAATTCTTCAAGAAGGACGAGCATGCGGAAATACAGAGACCCCCACAATGGTGTGTATAAAAGTAGAAATGAACATTCCCAAAACTTAATCAATGATAAATACATCACAACATTATAAAAGATGGTCTCCTATCTGTAGGGAATAACACCTAGCTTCAGGGGATTAGGAAGGCTCTGTACCCTGCACAAACCAATTTTTTCTCGGCAATCACCGTTTTTGTATCTAGAAAGAAAAACAAAACGGACCCTTAGGTCATAGCAACCTTAGAAATGTATTAGAAAAATAGCAAAGGGAAGAAAATGGAGGGAGAAGAGAGAGAAAGGAGGAGAAAAAAAAAGGGGGGAGGGGAGGAGATACCATCAAACAGTCACATCAACTCTGTCTGGGGAGCCTCCAAAGTCATCTCACCTCGGGGCAGCTAAGCTACCAGCCCTCCATATCCCTCAGAGTAGGCAAATTTGTGCCAATAAAATAACTTTTGGGAAAATTGTTCACTGAGGCCTTTCTCCGTGGCCACCAAGTCCTCCATTGCGTTAATTTCCGCTACTTTCTTCAACCAGACGGCTGTGTCTGCTTCCAGAGTAAGGGGATGCAGCTTTTCACCGCTGTGAGCAGGAGAGGCAATATGGATCTCCTATAAACCTTACTAGGAATTCCGTGGTGATGCAAAAGTAAGAACTCGGGGGTCGCTGGTACCTCCCGGTCAGAGAAATTTTGAACTATGTGATGTACCTTTGTCCAGAAGGACTGAAGGATGCGATAAGACCAGAAGATGTGAAGGAGCAATACAACCGCCTCCCCACATCTCCAACAAAGGTCTGTACTCTGAGGGAATATCTTGTGGATTTTCCAGAGGGTAGTAACACCGGGACAGCACTTTAAATCCAGACTCCTGCTGTCTGGCGCAGATAGAAATTATGTGGGGAAAAAGGAGGAGCTAATTGATTTGTTTCTCTGTAAATTGCACTCCCAGCTCATGCTCCCATTTGGCAATATAGGGAGGTCTAAAGTCCGGAGGTTGAGCTATCAGTAGTTGATGTCAGGGAAATTGCATGCCTCAATGGAGACTGCTCCAGGCTGAACAATTCAAAAGGAGGCCAGTTGCCTCTTGAATGCCACGGGGAGGGCAAAGAGCCAATAAAATTAGCTAACTGTATTTTTTTTCCAAAAAGAGAGCCCCGCCAGGGCCAGGGTTGTCCATAATTTTTGACTATTCTTCCACTGACCATTAATAAGGAAGTGTCGGACTTGTAACCTTTTGACCATTTTCAATTCCAGAAGTCTAGAGTCATTGAGTCCTGGACTGAAAGCTGGATTGCCAACAATGGGAGTAAGTGGAGATAGGAACAAAGCGACCGAGAAGTCGGGGGAAGGTCTTCCCAGGTAATTGCTCACTTTTCTTTCACCGTGGAATGATTCAATATCCAATTTGGCAATGGCCTCTGGCACCAGGGAAGTGACTCCAACTTGACCACCATTAGTGTTTGCTATACTTGTACCCATTGTTTCATGGCTCAGTGCTGACACCAGTCCAGAGTATGGGTTACGTGGCAAGTCATGTGATAAAGGTTGGCATTCGGCAGGGCGATGCTGCCCCTCAATTTTGGAAGCCGAAGGATGGTTTGCGCCAAGGGGGGTTTCTGGGCCCAGACAAAATTGACAAATGCTCTGTTCACCGCCCTAAGGAAAGAGGCAGGGACCCGAACAGGGAGTGCCTGAAATTGATACAGCAACCGAGGCATGATGTTTATTTTCACTATGCCACAGTGGCCAAACCAGGAAAACAGACCATGCTACCAATCCTGAAGGTCCTTCTTTATGGCTGTCAAGGGGGGGGGGGGGAGTTGAGGGGGAAAGCCTCCTCCACCCTACTGGGCAAAAGGATGCCCAGATACTTAATGTAGGATGAGGCCCATTTCCCATTTAAAGGGGAAGTCCACCCGGATTAGTGCAGCTAAGGAGGGCGGCAGGGCGGCCTCCAGCGCCTCTGATTTCTTATAATTGATCTTGGAAATTGACAACTCTTCATATATCTTCAGTTCCCGCAAGCAGATTTTGGATAGATACCAGGGGATTGGTCAAAAAAAATACTAAGTCGTCTGCAAACGCCGCAATTTTTGGGGAAAGGGTGGCATCCAATAGTACGCCCGAGATGTTCAGATTATCCCTGACTAATCTCAGAAAGGGTTCAAGGGTCAGGATAAATATCAGTGGTGGCAAGGGGCACCCCTGTCTCATCCCATTCGTTATCTGAAATGATGATGATGAAAGGTGGCAGTTAACCTTGACCTGCGCCAATTGGCAAGAATAGATAGCTTGAACCCAATTCATCATTCATTCCCTCAGGCCTATGCCCCTAAGAGTCTTGAACAGAAAGGGTCAACTCACACTGTCGAATGCCTTCTCGGCATCAGTCGAGAGGATCAACATTGGTGTCTTCTGTGACCGCTCACGAATCAGATTAATTGCCTGGTTGTGTTGTCATGCGCCTCTCTCGTAGGAACAAACAACACTTGGTCGGATTGGATCAGTTGGGAAATCAGGTCCATCAGCCTTATGGAAAGAATTTTGGTGACTATTTCTAGATCCACATTTAAAAAGGAAATTGCGTGGTAGTTTTGGCAATATAGGGGATCCTTACCTTCCTTTGGAATCACTGCAATGTACGCACGCAATGCGTCTCCCGGGAAAACAGTCCCCTCTCCCACCGAATTATATGCAGAAAGAAAGTGTGGGGTCAGAAGCTCCCCAAAGGTCTTGTACTATAGAAGGGAGTAGCCATCCGGGCCCGGAGCCTTGCCCAGTTGCATTCATGCCACTTCATCTGCTGGGGTGGGTTTCTCCAGATTGGTTAGTTCCTCCTCTGAGAGATGAGGGAGTCCTGATCTATGCAAGTAATTCTGTATGGTCCTCCGTTCTGAGGATTTCTCCCGCTCAGACGTTGGGCATGGAAGATTATACAAAGAAGTATAATACCTCCAAAACAGGTAAGCTATATCCTCTGTAGCATCGACCTTATTGTGGGTATCATTAAGAAGTTTGGGGATAAACATTCAAGCTTGCTGGGCTCTCAGAGCCTCCGCCAGCAATTTTCCACATTTGTTGCTATGCTCATGGAATGTTCGTCTACACTTGGCAATCACAGCTTTAGCTCTGAACAGAGCCATGGATCGCAGATGCTTCTGCAAAGCTGTCAGATCTGCAAGAGCCCAGGCAGATAGTGATTTTTTATGAACGGCCTCTAGGGATCTGATTGTTTCCAAAAGACTGACAATCTGTTGCTCTCTAGCTTTCTGGAGACGGGATCCTATCTTAATCAAGAGACGCCTGATGTATCCTTTGTGTGCCTCCCAAACCATCATTGGGGCAACCTCTGGGTTTACATTAGTGGAAAAAAAACGTCTCAGTTGCCTTGAACTTTCTCTACGACCTCATACATTTGGATCAGGGAATCATTAAGCTTCCACATCCACGGTTTGGGAGCAGGCTGCAATAAATCAATGTCTACAAAAACCAGGGCGTGGTCTGAAAACGTTATGGAGCCAATCGAGGCCAAGATAACCCTGGACAAAAGTGATTGAGGCATCATAAAAAGATCAATTCTGGTGTAAGAGTCATGTGTGTGCAAGTAGAATGTGTAGTCTCTATGGCTCGGGTGAAGAACCCGCCACACGTACATGAGGTGGAAAGCATAGAAGTTTCTCTTTAGGCATTTCAATGCTGCATAAGAGAGCCGAGAGGCATTCCTGGTGGAATCCAGGGCCAGAGCCATGACGAAGTTCATGTCACCCCCCCCCCCCCCCTCCCAGGATCACTGCACCTTCAGCAAAATCACCTAATTTGGTCAAAATTGGATCCAAGAAAGCGACCTGATTTGAATTGGGGAGAGAACTCTGCCCTCCACCTCACTACATTGATTCTTCACCAACCACTGGGTTGTCTCACGGACCATGGTACTCACCCCTTTTGACTCCGAATCAGAAGAACACCCATGGTATACTGCTGGGAAAAAAACGATCTTGGAGTCTTGGTATTTTATCAGCACAAAAATGCTTCTCCTGAAGGAAACAGACATGAGCCTTCATATGTTTCAGGTTAGCTAGCACCATAGAGCTTTTTTCCAGGGTTTTTAGGCCCTTCCCATTGATAGAGACAAGACGAACAGGCTTACCCGTGGTCATGGTATGAGCTGGTGGAGGCATAAGGTTGATATATTAAAAAAAAAATAAAAAGAGGGGGGGGGGGGAGGAGGTAACGAAAAATAGGGGTAGAGAGAAAGAAGAGTTGAGATAGAGACTGAGAAGAAACAGAGACCTAGTTTCAATGCACCCCAGTGACCCCAACAAAGGAGTCGCTGAGCGGGTGCAACCCTATGTGGGGGAAGCTGTTGTTCACAGCAGAGATCAGAAGCTCCCTATCCTGACCCACACTGTATATATAAAGAAAAGAAAGAGACATGAGTAGCTGAAAAGCCAGGTGATGCCAATACCGGTGCCCTGCCCATAGTTGTCCAGGCATCTGGTAACTGTTTCAATTTAATGTAAAAGGATTTGTTTCATTTCTGTGTATCACCTGAGGCTAGTCACTTCACTATGTATGTGGAAAGGTTTACAACCACTTTAAAGTGGATGTAAACCCTCACATATACCCAGTGAAGTGAACAGCCTCAGATGATGCACAGAGATGAAACAGATCTCCCTACATAATTTCTACATATATATCTGCTGTCTTCGGCTTTATATATTCTTTAGAAAGTTCAGATCGTGTTATGAGATTTTCTCTTCCTGTTCAGCACCGCAAGTGAAGTCTGGGCACACAGCCAGGACAGCTGATTGGAGGAAAGGCACCCCCCTCCCCTTCATAGGCAGAGACTTGCAGAGCTGTGCTGTGAATAGTTTAGCTCTCTGCTAATCACAAACACAAAATTCAGCCTGGTTTTATCACAGTTGACAAAGAACTTGTCAGAAGTTATAATTCTGATAACATAATAACAGAGCAGGAGAAAGCCACGGGACTTAGTGTTTTGAAAGAGATAAGAAAACACTGTAGATATATGTGCCCAGCTCAAATTTCATGACTCACTCCACTTTAATGCACCCCGATATGGGTTTTTCTCTGGCCGATGCCGATATTTAGAAATCGCCACGGCCGATATATGTTGCCGATTTTTTTGGGCCGATATGTTAGGCTGATTATTTATTTTTTCCCCTTCATCTCATAAAATCGAACAGTTAGACACCTTTCCCACTGGGGCGTTTTTCAGGCGCTTTAAAATAGCGCCTGTAAAACGGCTCCCCTGCAGTCTGTGTGGAAGCCCCGAGTGCTTTCACACTGAGGAGATGTGCTGGCAGGACGTTAAAAAAAAGTCCTGCAAGCAGCATCTTTGGAGTGGTGTATACCGCTCCTCCACCACTCCTGCCCATTGAAATGAATGGGCACCACTGCCGAAGCACCTGCAATGCGATTTGGCAGCGGCGCTTCACGGGCACATTTAACCCCTTCCTGGGCCGCTAGCTGAATTATAAGTGCCCCGCTAAAATGACAGTAAAGCGGCGCTAAAACTGGCAGCGTTTTACCGTCAACGCCTGCTCGCTCAAGTGTGAAAGCAGCCTTAAGACCCCTTTCACACCAGGGTGTTTTGCAGGCGCTATAGCGTTAGAAATAGCGCTTGCAAAACGCCTTAAAGAAGCTGCACCATTGTGTGTAGTGTGAAAGCCCGAGGGCTTTCACACTACAGCGATGCGCTGGCAGGACGTCAGAAAAAAGTCCTGCCAGCAGCTTCTTTGGAGCGGTGAAGGAGCGGTGTGTTTACCGCTCCTCCACCGCTGCTCCCTATTGAAATCAATGGGGCAGCGCTGTAATACTGCCGGCAAAACGCCGCTATTGCGGCGTATTGCCGGTGGGTTTAACCCTTTCGCGGCCACTAGCGGGGGGTAAAGGCGCCCCGCTAGCGCCCGAAATACGCAAATCCGGCGGTAAAATGCCGCTAAAAATAGCGGCGTTTTACCGCCCACGCTATCGGCGGTGTGGTGTGAAAGGGGTCTTAGTGATACAGAACATTTCTTACAAAAACAAACATCCAAACAGTTCACGTGTATGTATAATTTAGAATGATATATATATATATATATATATATATATATATATATATATATATATATATAACAGTACATATTAAACACCACAAGTAGATTATGTACCCTACTGTATATTCTTATATATATATATATATATATATATATATATATATATATATATATATATATATATATATATATATTACACAAAAACAGGTAATCAAAACTTTTGGATGAAAAAAATGGGCTAACTTTACTGTATTTTTTTTTTAAATCTGTATTTTTTCCAAAAAAAATTGAGTTTGAAAGACCGCTGCGCAAATATCGTGCGACATAAAATATTGCAACAACCGCTATTTTATTCCCTAGGATCTCTACTAAAAAAATATATATACATTTTGGGGGTTCGAAGTGAATTTCTAGCAGAAACTACAGGATTTTTATTTGTTAGCATCAAGTGTCAAAAAAGATTTAGTCTTTAAAATGGTTAAACTGAGAACTTTACACACTGAGTTGAGTTCATTCATTCAAGTGTAAACATTGTATCATTTTGATATTTTCTTGGCAGACTGCCCAGAGAGAAGTCGCTTCACTCAAGTCTCCAGGCAACTTAGGGCCGGTTCACACAGGGGGCGACACGAGGCGACACTACTTGTGAAGCCAAGTCGGATACGACTTGTATCCGACTTAACAGCGCGACTTGGGGCGACTTACAAGTCGCCTCCAGGACAGGGAACTGTACAAGTGAGCTTTCACCCCTTGTGACATCATTCCTGTTCCTGTCTTCTTCCTTGTTCCTGTTTTTGCCAGTTGTTCTGTGTCCAAAATGCTCTCTGTGCGTTACCTTATGTCAGCTGTCCTAACAGCTGGTTTGGCAGTACTGATGGAAGAGGAAGAAGAAGAAATGAAGCGGAGGAGGAGGATGGGAAGAAGACGTCGCTACTGGATCCATCCAATCATTGCCAATCGACATAACAGAGGGCAGTTCTGGGCTATGTATGAGAACTTGCGTAGTTTTGATGACAAGTTTTTCAAGTATACACGGATGTCGATCACAAGGCAAGTACATATGCTGTATGTCATTGTCCACTTTCCACGTCACTTGCCATACAGACTTGGCATACAGACACCTTCTCTCCCGAACAAAGCGTATGAGGGACTCATTGTCCACTGGTTCTCTCCTGTTCATAGCAGACATTTTGCAGGACTGAGCTCTTGGTCTGTGTGAGTTGAAGATGGTCTGTGTGAGTTGAAGATAAGGAGGAAAACGAAACTAATGTGTATGGAAAGGAGGGGCTGCCTGCAGTGGGGGCTGGGTGACTTCCTGTCAAGTAGCCTGCAAGTAGCCTACAGATGAACAGGAGAGGCGACTTACATTGACATGAATGGGTACAAGTCGCCTAGAAGTCGTTTCCAAGTAGTACAGGAACCTTTTTTAAAAGTCGGAGCTACTGCAGTAGTGTATATTAAGACAGCTCCATTGACTATCATTGTTTTTAATGCAGCGCGACCTGGAGGCGACTTGAGGCGACCTAGACCGACCTGAAGTCGGATCGCAGTCGCCCGCAGTGTGAACCGGCCCTTACACTGACTTCTATTACTGAAGTCATTTGCAAGTCGCGCTGAATATATCATCGGCCTTTTTTAACAGCACAATCGGCCGATGCCGATTAATTAAAAAACGCCAAATATCGGCCGATATATCGGTCGACCTCTAGTGGTAAGAGATTTGTAGTAATCGCCAACTCTGTCCTATCCACTGGACCGACTACAATGTTAGTTGCAGAAGATAAAAACAGATACAAGGAGGCAGACACTTTATTAAGGCAGCCTTACTCAACCTTTTTATCCCGGGGAACCCTTAAAAAAGTTTTCAGGTCTCGGAACGCTTACTAAAACCAATTCATTGGGGGGTCAATGGCAAACATGCCCCTCATAGAGATTTTTAAAATGTCAACCTTACAGATTGCTAGAAAGATAACTGGTGCCATGCTACTGGCTCTGTCAGGTGGCATTGGTCCTGAATCTATGAAGATACCATCAAATGGGATGCCATTCAGCCACAGCTCAAAGAACTCCTAGCAACCCCTTGAGGAACCCAGCTTGAGAATGGCTGTACTAAAGAGAACAGACTTTTCACTTTGCAAGGGAATTTTTCATTAGCTTAAAGTGGCTGTAAAGGTAAAAAGATTTTTTTACCTAATTCATTCTCCCTTTTACTTACCTGAGCCCAATCTCAATCCAGCGCTGTGCCCGAGAGCAGCGGCTCTCTCTCTGCTCTCTCCCTCCTCACAGGTTGATTGATAGCAGTAAGATCCATTGGTTTCTGCTGTGGTCAATCAAATCCTGTGATGAGGGAAACAGCAAGGGTAGGGATCGGGCCCGCAGGTGTGCCACCATAGGAAGTGGCTTCAATGGTGGCACACGGAAAAGAGGAGGAGCCAGGAGCCCCAGCATGGGCCCCAAGAAGAGAAGGATCAGGGCGCTCTCTGCAAAACTATTACACAATGTAGGTAAGTATGACATGTTTGTTATTTAAATTTAAAAATGTTAGGTGTGCAAGATGAAACTCTGCTGACTTCCATCATCCAATCATGTAAGATATATAAAAAATATTATATTATTTTTATTTTATTTTTGGGCATGATGGGATATTCTTAACAAAATAAATTTCCACCGCACTATTTAGGTCTTATTCCCATAGGTGTTGAAAATAGGCAGAAAGCGCAACTAGCACTCTCACAAGGAAGCACACCTTGGATTAAAGCGGAGCTCCACCCTAAAGTGGACCTTCCGCTCATTGGAACCCTCCCCCCCTCTGGTGCCACAATTGGCACCTTTCAGGGGAGAGGGGGGTGCAGATACCTGTATAATACAGATATTTGCACCCACTTCCGGGCATAGATAGCAGCAGATTCTGCAGGTATTTACGCCACTTCCTGCTGGGCCCCCGCTGTCTGCTGGGAAAAACACGGATCCCAGAGACAGCAGGGACTGTTCTTACTGCGCAGCGCAACTCCTGATTCCCATACCGAAGATGGCGGCGGCAGCACCCGAGAGCCGATCGAGAGATCGGCTTCGGGTGCCGACATCGCGGGCGCGCTGGACGGGTAAGTGTCCTTATTTTAAAAGTCAGCAGCTACAGTATTTGTAGCTGCTGACTTTTAAAAACAAAAAACGGCGGAACTCCCGCTTTAAGTAGTGGAATCCATACCCGGGTGCTCTGGCTCCAAAGTGTCCTCTGTCCACTGGATACGATACAAAGTAAATAGCAAAAGCCGGCAACTCCTAAATCCTTTAGAAGACTTTATTGATGGCATAGGAGAGATATAAAAGCAAGCTAATGCATTTAGGCACGTAGCCTTGGTGGCATCATGCTGAAATGCGTTAGCTTGCTTTTATGTCACTCCTACTCCATGATTAAAGACTTCTAAAGCATTTTTGAGTTGCCGGATCTTGTGATTTTCTATTTACTTTGTTGAAAATAGGCAAAAAAAAAAAAAAAAAAAAGGTTCTGATATTCATTTAAATTCATGTTAATAAATGAAAAGTTGAATATAATACAATTATATATAATATATGTATATTTTTTTTAATAAACTGTCCATTTCAGGTTTCAGTTTTGGTTTTTGGCCAAGTGCATCCTGAATTTTTTTTTTTCAGTCCAGAATTTTCATTTCGGTGTACCACTAACTAACTAAAAGTAATCATTTCCCATTTAGGCATTGGAAAATAAAACAATAATTTTGTTTATATATATATATATATATATATATATATATATATACATATACATACACACACATAAATATACACACACACACACACACACACACACACACACACACATCATACCAACAATCACACAAGGAAGTGGTAGTGTGATGGTCTGGAGGTGCTCTGCAGCTTCAGGACCTGGACAACTTGCCATAACTGATGGAACCATGATGAATTCTGCGCTCTACCAGAAAATCCTGAAGGACAATGCAGCAGGACAATGATCCCAAACACACCAGCAAGTCTACCTCTGAAATGAAGGTTATTGAGTGGCCTAGTTAAAGTCTGGACTTAAATCCTATTCCGATGCTGTGGTGTGACCGATGCTGTGGTGTGACCTTAAATATGCTGGAAAACCCTCCAATGTGGCTGAATTAAAACAATTCTGCAAAGAAGAGAGCACAGAAATTCCTCCACAGCGAAGTGAAAGACTTGTAGACTGTTATCACAAAAGCTTAGTTGCTGTCAAGGGTGGCACAACCAGTTATTAGGTTTAGGGGGGCAATTACTTTTTCACACGAAGCCAGGCAGGTTTGGACAGGTTTTTTTTCCCTTAATAAATGAAATCACCATTTAAAAACTGCATCTTATATTTACTCAAGGTTATCTTATTAAAATTTGTTTGATGATCTGAATCATTTATGTGTAACAAAATATGCAAAAGAATACAAAATCAGGAAGGGGACAAATACTTTATCACAGCACTGTATATGTGTATATATACATACACTATATTGTCAAAAGTATTGGGATGCCTGCCTTTACACGTACATGAACTTTAATGGCACCCTAGTTTGTAGGGTTCAATATTGAGTTGGCCCACCCTCTGCAGCTATAACAGCTTCAACTGTTCTGGGAAGGTTGTCCACAATGTTTAGTAGTGTGTCCATGGGAATGTTTGACCATTCTTCCAGAAGCGCATTTGTTAAGTCAAGCACTGATGTTGGACAGGAAGACCTGGCTCGCTGTCTCTGCAGGTTGAGGTTAGAACTGTGCAGGACAGCTAAGTTCCTCCACCCCAAACTCGCTCATCCATGTCTTTATGGACCTTGCTTTGTGCACATAGGAACAGGAAGGGGCCATCCCCAAACGGTTCCTACAAAGTTGGGAGTATGAAATTGTCCAAAATGTCTTGGCATGCTGACACCTTAAGAGTTCCCTTCACTGGAACTAAGGGGCCAAGCTCAACCCCTGAAAAGTAACCCCCACACCATAAACCCCCCTTCACCAATAGATCTGGACCAGGATACAAAGCAAGGTCCATAAAGACATGGATAAGTGAGTTTGGGGGGGATTCGAACAGATACTGCGAGCCAGGCCTTCTTATACAACATTAGTGCATTAATTCACAAATGTGCTTCTGGAAGAATGGTCAAACATTCCCATAGACACACTCCTAAACCTTGTGGACAGCCTTCCCACAAGAGTTGAAACTGTTATAGCTGCAAAGGGAGGGCCAACTCAATATTGAACCCTACGGACTAAGACTGGGAAGCCATTAAAGTTCATGTGCATGTAAAGGCGGCTGTCCCAATACTTTTGGTAATATAGTATGTGTATATATATATATATATATATATATATATTTATATTTATAACATAGGGCATTTGAGGAGCATTGCTTGACACAACTCGAATGCCTGCGCAACACCTGAATAAATTCTATAGGCACGTTTATGTCTGCCTTAAAATTCAGTGCTGTGAGCTTTGTAAACATCTGAAAATTGACTAATTGGCGCACCACAGCAGGTCGATTTTCAGGTGTATTTTTTGGATTTTTTTGGCGTGTTTTTGCATGCATACTGTATATGACCGTTTTAGAAGTGTATTCCAAGCCTTTTCCATGTGTATTCAAGTTTCAGATGTCTTCGTTTTAGCCAATGAAATTCATTAGTGGGAGGAGACTAGTTTTCTCAACAAC
The DNA here is from genome assembly GCF_037356315.1 of Lithobates pipiens. Lineage (NCBI taxonomy): Eukaryota > Metazoa > Chordata > Amphibia > Anura > Ranidae > Lithobates > Lithobates pipiens. Next base: position 104,861,351 of record NW_027507788.1, on the reverse strand, counting down.
AACAAAAAAAAAGCGTGAAATCACTTGATTTTGTGCGTCTTCAGGCAATCTCTCATCTAAGCTAATGGGTCCAAAAATGCCCAGTTCTACCCAAAAAGTAGCCAACGTAAGTTTTGTAGCGTGGAGCTACAGGCTCATACGTGAATGGCCGCCGTGGGAATATTGGGGGGTTTTGGATGTCGAGCGTATTTAAGCTACAAAACGCTCCTTTAGTAAATCAGCCCCGTGGCGTATTTGTGAGGTTTGCCCACGTGTAGATATGGGTGAGAGGACTACCCAGGTCTGGTCTTTGTCGCAATGCTGGTGAAGATGAATGTGAGCAATGACACTTGTTCTATCCAATGTATGTGATGAATGTCAGGCACACAAGTGTGATGAAGGAGGTGAGAGAAGGATGAGGCCACCATGTCTCTGTCATTGTCCTGCAGAGGTAGGTCATCCAATGTTCCATCATACATACCTGTGTGATCAGGACATTCCGATGGTGGGGTGGCAGTGCGGACACCCCCGGCCGGCCGATCATTGTGCGGTGGATGTCCTTCTCCCATAGAACAATGGACAGAGCCGATCCAGCACTGGAGCACTAGGACCCGCAGGCGTCTGCAGAGGAGGGGGAGAGGGGAGCGGAGGACGGCCGGTCCTAGCGCCGGAAAGCTGCTGTGTACGGGCGGAGACAGCAGGAACCGCTCTGCACCTCTTCTCTATACACACCGCCGACCCAAAGGAGGACTTCTGACCCTCCCTGCACCCGCACATCGCTGCCCAACATACATCCCGCTTATAGCATGGAGGCTCTGCACGCTGCACTATCAACTTTGTCCACTAGGGGGAGTGCGGGTGTTGTTATAGATGGCAGGCTGTGAACTGGGCTGCTGCTGCTGATGTAGCCACACGTTGGACCACATACACAGTAAAGGCACTACAGAGACAAGGTACAAGACACATCAGATCCCACTGGGGGGAGTAAATGCATTACAGAGACAAGGTATAAGACACATGACATCCCACTGGGGCAGTCAAGGCACTACAGCGACAAGGTATAAGACACATCACATACCACTGGGGGAATAAAGGCACTACAGAGACAAGGTACAAAACACATCACATTCCACTGGGGGAGTAAAGGCACTACAGAGACAAGGTATAAGACACATCACATCCCACTGGGGGAGTAAAGGCACTACAGTGACAAGGTATAAGACACATCACATCCCACTGGGGGAGTAAAGGCACCACAGAGACAAGGTATAAGACACATCACATCCCACTGGGGGAGTAAAGGCACCACAGAGACAAGGTACAAGACACATCACAGCACACAAATCACACTGGGGATGAATTCGCTTTCCACAGAAAAGTCACATTTAAAAGTGGATCTAAACCTAACTTTTAGAAAACTTTGAGTAGACAGAAGAGACATGCGATGTGCCCTCTGCGGTAACACACACTTACCTGCCTGATCACACCAAATGTATACTGAGCTACTCATGCACAGCTCAACCTGCATTCCCGGAATACTCGCTATGCCAGAACAAATGACTTTTGTGCGCATGTGCAAGAAAAAGGTTGAAAACCTGGTACCTGTTGAGAAGTGACAGTTGCGTGCGATACATGGTGGAAGTGAGTATTCTGGGGGCAGGGGTGGCCCGTCCATTAAGGGCACACAGGCGCCTGCCCTTCCCCCCCCCCCCCTGATTTAATGCATCTGGCCCCTTTCAGGATGCTGGATGCATGGGGGGGGGGGGGGGGTGGAAGCACCTGATTAGAGCCACCAGAGTTTTACAATAGCGAATAAATATGATCCTCCTCCCAGCCATTCAGGAAGCAGGTCTTGAGACCCATCACCCTATTCGCTGAAAGGGCAGGCGATCCTATTGGACTCCTGGGGGGGTAGTTCTGCTTTAAAGCCATATAACTCAAGGGAAAGATTCTTTTTAGAGCAGGGGTAGGCAACCTGTGAGAGATGGAGATCTACCTGGACAACATGGAAGAGATCAAAGATCACCAGTGTGCAGCGCCACCCCCCCCCCTTTTTTTTATTTATTTTTTAAAGAAATGAACTAGCAAGCCCCCAATAAAAAGTAAAGACAGCATTAAGAAAAACCTAGAAAAATCTACTAAACCTTATGTCACTGTAAAAATCTAAATGTAGCCTATCTTAAACGTTCGCTTCAGTGAGAAACTCAGTATTCACTTTCATTCACAGTTTTTTCATGTCTGAGGAGTATTGGTTAACCCCCGCAAGTCTAATGGTGGAGTTCATCAGGAAAGCACAATATCTGGTACTGCAGGCTGATTTTCTTGATTAGTTTCAGATCTGGCTATCTACTCTACTATCTGGCCAGTGCAAGTTGTATGTAGGGCTCGGTAATAGGCAGGGCAGCGTACAGAGGTCAGTAGTGGGTAGGGCAGTGTATAGAGGTCAGTAGTATGCAGAGCAGTATACAGAGGTCAGTAGTAGGTAGGGCAGTGTACAGAGGTCAGTAGCATATAGAGCAGTATACAGAGGTCAGTAGTAGGTAGGGCAGTGTATAGAGGTCAGTAGTATAAAGAGCAGTATACAGAGGTCAGTAGTAGGTAGGGCAGTGTACAGAGGTCAGTAGTAGGTAGGGCAGTTTACAGAGGTCTGTAGTGTGTAGAGCAGTGTACAGAGGTCTGTAGTGTGTAGAGCAGTGTACAGGGGTCCATAGTAGACATGTGCAGAGTAAAATATTTCGTTTCGGAATTTTGTTTTCGTCTGAAAACTTAATTTATTTAGTTACTCCCGAAATTCGTTTTTATTTATTTCGTTTTTCGTTCAAAAATTGCATTCGTCCGAAAATCCACATGAATTACGGTCGAATCTGTCTTTGAAGGCTTATGGTGTCTGTCGAATGTATAAAGAAGATTCGACGGAGCTAGTATATAGCATACTTTAGAACCCTATTAAAGTCTATGGGACTCCAACGTTCAAAATCTAAAGTGCTCATTTTAAAGGCTAATTTGCAAGTTACTGTCCTAAAAAGTGTTTGGGGACCCGGGTCCTGCCCCAGGGGACATGGATCAATGCAAAAAAAAGTTTTAAAAACGGCCGTTTTTTCGGGAGCAGTGATTTTAATAATGATTAAAGTGAAACAATAAAAGTGTAATATTCCTTTAAATTTCGTAGGGGGGGGTTGTCTATAGTATGCCTGTGAAGGGGCGCATGTTTCCCGTGCTTAGAATTGTCCCTGCACAAAGTGTCATTTATGCAGGAAAAAAAGTCCTTTAAAATCACTCGCAGCTATTATGAATTGTCGGCTCCCGTAATACAGAGAACACTCATTGAAAGTCATTGATAAAAAAAAAAAAAAAAAAATTTAAAAAAAAGCGTGGGGGTCCCCCAAATTCAATTACCAGGCCCTTCAGGTCTGGTATGGATATTAAGGGGAACCCTGCCTCAAATTTAAGAAAAAATTTGACGTGGAGTTCCCCCTAAATATCCATAACCAGACCCTTCAGGTCTGGTATGGATATTAAGGGGAACCCCGCGTCAAATAAAAAAAAAATTGACGTGGGGTTCCCCCTAAAAATCCATACCAGACCCTTTATCCGAGCACGCAACCTGGCAGGCCGCAGGAAAAGAGGGGGGACGAGAGAGCGGCCCCCCCTCCCTCCTGAACCGTACCAGGCCACATGCCCTCAACATTGGGAGGATGTTTTGGGGGTCCGTGACCCCTCAAAGCACCTTGTCCCCATGTTGATGAGGACAAGGGCCTCATCCCCACAACCCTGGCCGGTGGTTGTGGAGGTCTGCGGGCGGGGGGCTTATCAGAATCTGGAAGCCCCCTTTAACAAGGGGACCCCCAGATCCCGGCCCCCCCCTGTTTGAAATGGTAAGGGGGTACAAAACTACCCCTACCATTTCACAAAGAAAGTGTAAAAAATGGTTAAATAAAACAAACACACTTTTGAAAAATTCCTTTATTAAAAATAAAAAAATAAAAAAAAGATTCCAGCGGCGGTAATCCACTCTTGCTATCCAGCGACGGACGGTCATCTCTCCAGCGATGTCTCATCTCATCCAGCGCAGCGATCCATCCTTCTGTCTCCGTGGAGGAGACACTGCAAGGATTCCGGCGGCTGACGTTTCTTATATACGGAGGGCGGGGCCACCCGTCACCTGACCCCGCCCCCCTCTGACGCAAGGGGAAACACGGGGTTCCCCGTGACGTATAGGTGACCCCGCCCCCCTCTGATGTAACGGAAACCTGCCTGTGTTACATCAGAGGGGTGCGGGTCACCCCTACGTCACAGGGAACCCCGGGTTTCCCCTTGCGTCAGAGGGGGGCGGGGTCAGGTGACGGGTGGCCCCGCCCTCCGTATATAAGAAACGTCAGCCGCCGGAATCCTTGCAGTGTCTCCTCCACGGAGACAGAAGAAGGACGGAGGATTCGCTGCGCTGGATGAGATGAGACATCGCTGGAGAGATGACCGTCCGTCGCTGGATAGCAAGAGTGAATTACCGCCGCTGGAATCTTTTTTTTATTTTTAATAAAGGAATTTTTCAAAAGTGTGTTTGTTTTATTTAACCATTTTTTACACTTTCTTTGTGAAATGGTAGGGGTACTTTTGTACCCCCTTACCATTTCAAACAGGGGGGGGCCGGGATCTGGGGGTCCCCTTGTTAAAGGGGGCTTCCAGATTCTGATAAGCCCCCCGCCCGCAGACCTCCACAACCACCGGCCAGGGTTGTGGGGATGAGGCCCTTGTCTTCATCAACATGGGGACAAGGTGCTTTGAGGGGTCACAGACCCCCAAAGCATCCTCCCAATGTTGAGGGCATGTGGCCTGGTACGGTTCAGGAGGGAGGGGGGGCCGCTCTCTCGTCCCCCCCTCTTTTCCTGCGGCCTGCCAGGTTGCGTGCTCGGATAAAGGGTCTGGTATGGATTTTTAGGGGGAACCCCACGTCAATTTTTTTTTAAATTTGACGCGGGGTTCCCCTTAATATCCATACCAGACCTGAAGGGTCTGGTTATGGATATTTAGGGGGAACCCCACGTCAAATTTTTTCTTAAATTTGAGGCAGGGTTCCCCTTAATATCCATACCAGACCTGAAGGGCCTGGTAATTGAATTTGGGGGACCCCCACGCTTTTTTTTTTTTTTTTTTTTTTATCAATGACTTTCAATGAGTGTTCTCTGTATTACGGGAGTCGACAATTCATAATAGCTGCGAGTGATTTTAAAGGACTTTTTTTCCTGCATAAATGACACTTTGTGCAGGGACAATTCTAAGCACGGGAAACATGCGCCCCTTCACAGGCATACTATAGACAACCCCCCCCTACGAAATTTAAAGGAATATTACACTTTTATTGTTTCACTTTAATCATTATTAAAATCACTGCTCCCGAAAAAACGGCCGTTTTTAAAACTTTTTTTTGCATTGATACATGTCCCCTGGGGCAGGACCCGGGTCCCCAAACACTTTTTAGGACAGTATCTTGCAGAATCTTTTCTCTCTGTCAAATCTTTTTTCTCTGTCGAATATTTTCTCTATATAATCTTGGACTAATAGAGGTAAGGTTAGGCACATTCGAACACAGGTTCTATAGACACAGATTGTTGTCAGAGTCATGTCGAATCTCCTATTCTATATCGAACTGTTGTAACAATGAAAACGAAAATAAAGCATTTATTTATGTCGGATCTTTCGTTTTTCGGATTTTGTGCTTTCGTTATCGTTTGTCAAAATGAAAATGAAAATAGCTGAAATTCGGACGAAAATGCATTCGGACGAAAACGAATGCACATGTCTAGTCAGTAGTACGTAGGGCAGTGTACAGAGGTCAGTAGTATGTATGGTAGGGGTTTAAGACATGGTACAGGGAGGTCAGGAGGGCAAGGTATAGGGGCATCAGGGGGACACAGTGCAAAGAGGTCAGGAGAGTATGGTACTGGAAGATTGGGAGGGCACAGTACAGGGGGATCAGGAGGGCTGGGGTCTCAAGTGGGCATGGCACTAGGGGGGGCAGAAGGGTATGTATTGGGGGATCAGGGGGGCTGCGGTGTCAGGAGAGCATAATACTGGGGGGGGGGGAGTCAGGAGGGTATGGTATTGGGAGGTCAAAAGGACTGTATGTAAAAAGGGCATGGTGGTGTGGCATCAGGAGGGCTAGAGTGTTAGGAGGGCACAGTATTTTTTTTAAATGCCTGTGGCACAGGGAAGGTACAGTGGTGCTGATCCCGGCCCGCGATCCTCTCTCACCTTCCCACATGGTATCCTTGGATGGGGGAGGGCCGGTGGTGATCAGCACACAAAGTGCATATTAAGAGCTTGGGCATGTTCGGAGAAGAGCCCGAACCTACCTGAGCTATTCCAGAGGCTTTCCCTGCCCTGCAGCCACATGTATGCAAGGGGTGGGGGCTGCCTCTGCAGTCAGGGATTGTATGAGCGTGCGCATGCGCCTCTCTAAAGCAAAGACTGGGTCGGCATCAGTGGGACGTCTCCCTGGTCTGCCCATCACCTGATAGTGGTCGACGGGTAGCCCGCAATCAACAGGTTGACAGTTGCCCCTTATTAGAGCACCTGTCAGGTATTTTTAGTGTGTTTGGGAGATTCACCCTCTCTATTTGTCCTGTTTACTGTTATCATTGGAAGTAAAAGAAAATCTTAAATCCTGAGTTGTCCCCAGAATAGTAATAAAAGAGATTTGTTCCAATGGGTGACTCTGGTGTCAATTTGGAGATATTTCCTCTTACCAATGTCTTACTTGTTAGTCTTTCTTTTATTTCCACCTGGTGATCTGGTCAGTAAGTAAGTGGACAAGTGTTGTTTTTCAAAAGAACAAACTTCCCTGCAAATGTATCAGTTAAGAGGTTTGAGACAAACCCTTTACCACTGACAGGGGTGCTTGCAATGATTAGGTTTTATTGAAAACCTTTATCCCAAAGGGAAAAAAAACAATTGCAGTAACTGCATGTATAACTGCAGAATCCGCTGGAGTTTGGTTTCAATTTGTTAGTGTATTAAAATCTGCTAGTATATCTAAAACTCCACTCCCCCCCAGACTGACAATGCTGGTGTCCAAAGGTGCTTCCTATGCTCCTTCATCCAGAGTAGAGGCACTGTAGTACATGGGGTGTGTTACCGGGCACAGCAGCTTATTCATTTTAATGGACTGCTGTACCTACAGAAATTGCAGGTGAAAGGTCCCTGGGCCTTTTCCAAAATCGCATCTGTAAGGAAACGGCAGAGTGCTATGCAGTTCTCAGCATGGGAAAACATGCTGCATTCACTATATCTGGTCTCCCACAGTACACAGAACATGGAAATCCAATTATTTTAGTAAATATAAAAATTGCTAAATATCTTTTCTCATCAGAAGTATATAGCAGTCTTGTGACTTCTATCAGAAACTGGTTAAAGCTTGTAAGATGAGTTTTCTCCCCTGATTGTCCTATGAGGCTGCAGGACCCCTGACCATCTGGACAGTGCTGATCACATGCACTCTCCCAATTAAAAAACTCTCTAGCAATACACACCAACTGAGCATGTGCAGAGTGAGTCTAAAGGCTCTGTCTAAGCACTGTTAAGTGTGAAACGCGTCAGTTCGTTTGTCCCATTTTTCCTGTGGCTTGTATCTGTTGGACTTTTTACTAATAAAGGCTATATTACAGAGTGCGGCTGTCAAGAACTTCCTTTTTGCCACACTCTAAAGGCGCTGTACTATCAGGAGAAGGATTGGGGACTGTGGAAGAAGGGGAGGATCAGAGAAGACAGGATCAAACAGCCTTTTTACACAATGTGCAAGATTAACCCTTTAGGTTCCACAGTGAGTATAACAAGCATGCTTACTGCATATACAGACTGATTTGACTGTTCTGGGTTTAGTAACACTTTAATGGCACCCCCTTGCCTCTGCTAACAGCAGTGCATTTAGCAAAGCATGCGATTACGCACAGGGGCACCTATAATGTTAAGTATTGAAGTGAAACCGGCTGCGTGGAGCTTGCCTGTGACATCATTGTGCACGCCGGATGCTCGGCAGTGGCGCCATTGTTTTGGTGTAATGCCTGCCTATGTCTTCTTTTGTGAGTATAATCGCTGATTAAAAATATATGCAATTTGTGATACTGGATCATGGAGTTTATGTGTTTCGTTTGCGTTATACCAGCATGGTGATTCTGTTGGTGGTCCACTGGAGTTTTTGCAAAGCTGTAGAGCCATTTCATAAACTGACGGGTTATAACCCTCCTTTATTCTAAATAAAAAAAAATAAAAAAAGGTTTTGCCTTTAGTTCTACTTTAAGACCCTCCATAGAATGCTTGAATTTCAGCCGACAAGTAACACCCACCTTGAGAAAAGCCAATTAAAAAATCCTCTGAGCTGAATGCAAAATTATCATCTGTGCAGCGACTGCATTAGTCACTGCGCAGCAACACTAGGAGCTGCAGCTGCCTGAATACAGTGGGGAATCCCCCATCTACACTATTTAGTACTGAGGAAGGTACTGAGTCATTTTCTGTCTCTAGCAGGCAGAATGACCTAGGTGACCAAAATTTGAGCCACCTATGCTCATCCTTAAGCTGGACATTCACAACATGAATTTATCCCAGTTCCTGATGAACCAGCTAAAATTCCCTTTGTAGGTGGTTCTGCAAGTCCCCTTCTGCCCAACATAACTGTGTGTGGCGCAACGCGTAAGTGCGGAGTCTAGAGTAACGTCACTGGATGCCAGAAGCTGGATGTGGCTTCATCTGTGCCATTCACCTATACTTACTTGAATGTGTCATTTTTATTTAATAAAAACGGTCATTTTTATTTTGCCAAATATTTTGGAGCTCTACACATTTTTTTTTTCTTTGTTGCTGCATACCATTTCAAGAACAATTCGTGTAAATACCTTTTTTAACCACTTCACCTCTCACACGTGTTCACCCCCTATGGACCAGAGTAATTTTTACATTTCTGCCATGGGTCTATTTATTCGGCAATAACTTTGTCAGTACTAAAGATGACAAGATAATACATATATTGTTCTTTTAAAGCGGGAGTCCGCCGTTTTCTTTTTATTTTTTAAAAAGCCAGCAGCTACAAATACTGCAGCTGCTGACTTTTAAAATAATGACACTTACCCGCCCAGCGCGCCCGTGATGTCGGCACCCGAAGCTGATCTCTCGATCCTCTCTCGGGTGCTGCCGCTGCCATCTTGGGTATGGGAATCAGGAAGTGGAGCCTTGCGGCTTCATTTCCCGGTTCCCTACTGCGCATGCGCGAGTCACGCTGTGCAATAAGGATGGTCCCCGCTGTCTCTGGGATCCGTGTGTTTCCCAGCAGGCAGCGGGGGCCCAGCAGGAAGTGGCGTAAATACCCGCAGAATCTGCTGCTATCTATGCCCGGAAGTGGGTGCAAATATCTGTATTATACAGGTACCTGCACCCCCCTCCCTCCTGAAAGGTGCCAATTGTGGCGCCGGAGGGGGGGAGGGTTCCAATGAGCGGAAGCTCCACTTTAGGGTGGACCTCCGCTTTAAGGACACACAAGGATTTCTTTTCATGATATTGCCTTGGAACAATTATTATTATTATTTATTTATTTTTTTTCAAATTTATTGGACAATAAAACTAAACAAAACACCACTTTTCTTTCTTTTATTTGAGCAGTGTTAGTTCAAAAAATAAATAGTGTTACTGCACATAAAATGTGTGCATTTTATTATATACTTTGTCTTGTTTAAAATTACATTAAAATGATGATTCTGGTACAAAGCATCGCAAAGTTATTTATAAATAAAATAAAGTGTGTTTTTTTTTTTTTTCAATTTTGCACTTTTTAAAAATGGGAAATATGTAAGTATAAGTGTAAGTTAAAGAGGAAGTAAACCCTTCCAAACAACTTGGACCTATAGGTAAGCCTAGATTAAGGCTTACCTGTAGGTCCAAGCAATATCTCCTAAACCTATATGGTTTATAAGATATTTGCCCGAAAATGGGCACCGCTGTCTACGGCGCATGCGCCGTAGACAGCGGTGCGCAGGCGCACTAAATGCGGCAAATCCAAGAATGGATTTGCCTAATTTGTCGACTCCCGTGCGCATGCGCGGGAGTGACGTCATCGCGGCTTCGCCGTATGGCAGCGGCGGAGCTGCGAGACGCGACTCCCGTGCGCATGCGCGGGAGTGACGTCATCGCGGCTGTGCCGCTGTGATTCGTCGGAGCTGCGAGACGCCACCAGCAACATGGATGCGGCGGACTACAGGGGACAGCGGCGACTTCGCTGGCTCCTGTGTCAGGTAAGTGACACATAATGAGCTACTAAGCGATGCATAGTAGTCCATTATGCTTTACCTTTGCAGGGAAAAAAAGAGGAAGTAAACCCATCAGGGTTTACTTCCTCTTTAAACATATAAAAATATTAAACAAAACCAAAAAGTTGGAATATTAATAGTAAATAAAAAAGCAACAAACAGAAAAATCATCAGAAAAATATTAGTTGAAGAGAGAAAGAGACTAGGGAGTTAATTAGGGTTGATTAGAGTAATTAAACAGAAGAACATTTTATTAAACAAAAACTTTTATTACTTGTCAGGTTGCTTTAACTGACATCATTTGCAGATCTAAGTTCATCCCTTTGATTTGCAGATGAATGAACAGAAAGATACAACTGTAACAATATGATAGGTTGAATCTTTGTATAATTGTCGCGGTCTGAGAAATGTTGATTAGGAACACTGAGTCAGACTGTTTTTTTGACAGCTAGAGCTGCTGCCGACTCCTCTGAGTATACTGTAATGCCAGGCAGGACCACTGTTTGAAATCACGGGGCCATATACAGCCTTTCTGACAGGGGCACTGCCCCAGTACAGCCTATCTCCCCCCCCCCCCCCCGCAAAAATATCAAAACTATATTTTCATTAATAATATATTAAAATCATTAGTGGACACATACATTCTGTCAAACATAAAAAAACATAAATTCAAACAAACAATAATGCACATATTCCCCCAACTCCCAGTTCAAATCCCCCTCCTAGCATAAATCTTTACCCCCCCTCAATCCCACCCCAGCTCAAATTCCACAAATTCCAACCTAATGCCCCCCCCCCCCCCAGCACAAATCTCCCTCACCCCAAAAAAATCTCCCATCTAATACACATCTTCTTTCTTCTCAAGCTTTCTATCCTAGCACATATCTTCTCCTCCAAATCCGCCCCCCCCCCCCCCGATCGCTCCCATTAGCCCAAATTCCCCCACCCCCTCATGGCACAAAATCCCTCCCATCACAAATCTTCTTTCTCCAATCCCCCTCCTAAATGACCCTTCCCAGCACAAATTCTTCCTCCCCACCCACCTCCTAGCACAAACATTCCCCCAAACCTTTTTCCTGGCACATCTCCCTCCCTATTACACTTCCCAGCACAAATAGCCGTCCTTGCCCTCCTCCAACTTACAGGGGGAAGCCACTACAAGGCCAGAAAGAGGTGCACTGCAGTGTAATGCTCTCGCCTCTTGTCAGATGACTGTTTGTCTATACAGCACATGAGACAGGATTGCTCTTAGATCGCATTGGACTGTAACACACGCACACACCGCCCCCTATCTCCTCCATCCTCCAAGGGCTGCTCATCTCCCGGAAGCAGGAAATGTGGATAGGGGGCGGTAATCACACAGTGTGTGTTACAGTCCGATGCGATCAAAGAGCGGTCCGGTCTCATGTGCTGTATAGACAAACGCTTTTCTGACAGGAGGTGAGAGCATTACCTAAAGTGCACCTCCTCCTGGCTCTTTCCTCTCTGCCTCTTCTTCTCTCAGTGTTCCAGCCTTCAGGCTGCTGTCTCCTTGTCCCTGTCCTGAGTACGGGTGGGGGAAGTAGCTAAGCGGCCACCTGTCAATATCCAAGAAAGGGCCAGTCTGGGGGGCAGAACTGAAAGTTGTCCCTAAATCCGGCCATTTGAGTCTCTCCCCCAGCAGCTGAAAGCCGGCGGGAACAAGAGGGGGAGAAACCAGCTTTCAGTTGCTGCAGAGAGCCACACAGGACATTGTTCTGTCATTGTTCGTTCTCTGCTTCATCAATCCTCCTGTTGTCTGGGCCCCCCTATGTGCTAGGGCCTCCTACAGGAGGACCAGTGGTACCCTCTATCGGCGGACCTGATGCCAGGTATAAATAATCACAGCCGACAATCACAGTATTTTTGGAGGGGAGTCTGAAAAGCAAGGCAAAGAGACTGGACATGCTACATATGCCCTGTGTACAGTGATGATGTTTTTTTTTTTTTTTTGGTGGTGAGTGGTGGTAAGTAGCAGCATGCCCAAGTCTACAACTATTAAATTGTTTACTAGCGATTACTTGACCAGGTCCTAATCGGCTGGTGGGCAGAATCCTCACCCAGTGCATTTGTTCCGGATAGGTGACATCCCTGCTTGGAGAAATCTTTACTGTTACTGGCTCTCACAGGATGTGTCTAGGACCTGGAGCTGTGTGGTCATGTGATCACTTTTAAACAAAAGGTATATACTGTATACCGATTGTTATTATAAGTGATATATTAGTAAAGCGAGAGGGCAGGCAGCAATTAAAGCTTGTGGCAATCTGTATACACTGACTTTTTTTTATACAAAATCCTGCAAGATTTCACATTATAAGGTGTATGCAGTAATTTCAGTTGGTCTATTGAAGACAAACTTTAATGGATCTAAAAAATAACATAGGTAAAATTAGAAGAAGATAACCAAATAAAAAAGATATATATTAAAAAAATAGCAACTAACAGTTATAATTAACTATATATGACTGCAAAGTTCAAGCACCAATGCAACTTGGTAGAGCAAGTGGCATAGACTAAAGTGAGCCTCTCCTCTTCCCACTGACCACCAATGTACCAGAGCCTCTCCTCTTCCCACTGACCACCAATGTACCAGAGCATCCTTCCCTTCCACCTCCAATGTAGCATGCATTATTCCCACTGATCACCAATGTAAGGGAGTTATTCTTCTGCAGCACACCAAGGCAGACAACATTATCAGTGGCGTATCATCCATGTGTGCAGCACAGCGGGAGGGACAGCTTTAACCCCCCATCTCCCTGCTTGGCTTAACAGCTGCTTCTTCTCCTCTCCATGCCACGGCTATGGGTGCTTACAGCTGTCCCTCCCGCCACACCGAATATCCCAAGCTGTTCTCGGAGGTCTCCGCTGCTATTCTCCTCCTTCACCCCCCATTCTCCTCCAGCCCGCTGTGTACTCCTTCTCTGCCCCCCGCCCCTCCGCAGAGCCGGCTTCCCTCCTCTCCTTTCCCACGCTCTGTCGGGGAATCTGTATGGATGAAGAGTGGAGGAAGGAGCCGGTAAATATGTCATTTACCGCCCCCTGCATTTCTGAATTAGACAGAGGGCATTCACTACCGATCGCTCCTATGTCCTATGATAACTTAGCAGAGTAAGCTGTGTGGTACTCTGCTTCCGTCTATGAATGGACAGGAGCCTCTGTGACCTGCTCATTAATTTTCAATGCTGAGACTGCAAAGAAAGGGAATCTGTGTCCTCAGTCCCTTTCCCTGTCTCAAAGGGGAAATGTCAGGGGTCATGTTTAGACCTCTGATATCTCACCAAAGCTCACCAACAGGGCTGATAAAAAAAAAAAAAGAAATTGCAAAAAGTATTAAAAAATAAAATTGTAAAAAATAAAATGAAAAAAAAAACAACAGCTGACATTTGTAAAAATAAAATAAAAATTATTTATAAAAAATAAATAATAAAAAAATTAAAATAAAGTTAGTAAAGAAAAAGAAAAAATACTGATAGCGTCCATGGCCCTATTGACAATGTCCAAACAAAATAATACAAAAATAAATTTTAAAATTTTAAAATAATTTTTTACAATTTTAAAATATATGAAAATAAACCGTCCATTGCTCTACTGACAACATCCACTGGCCGCCAAAAAGCATTTAGAAAACATTTAACAAAAAAAAAAATTTAATAAAAATAAAGAACTACTGACACGTAATACCCACCCCTGTACACTCCACACCGGCACATTCTACCCACTTACATACACTCTGCACTTCTCTACTGCACGTATTACTCACATCCATACACTCCACACTCCTCTCCTGCACCTGCTACCCACCTCCATACACTCTGCAGTCCTCTCCTGCACATACTACCCACCTCGCACTCCTCTCCTGCACATACCACCCACCTCCATACACTCCACACTATACATTCTGCACTATGCAAGTCATCTCAGACTCTATTAAACCAACCCCATTTAGCCACGCCCAATATTTGGCAATATTTAAGCCACACCCACAGGTCACCGCAGTGCACTGAGCGCAACCTTGTTTTTTTTCGTGCCTAGAGCCCACTTTTTATCTTGCACACGGGCCCGCTGATATGCAAATGTAAGTAGGCACATCTCCACTAACCACTACTGTAAGGCTCGGTTCACACAGGGGGCGACGCGAGGCGACACGACTTGCCGTGCCGCGACCTGACAAGTCGCCCCCGTTCTGTACTACGGAACCGTTCTAAGAGGAGCGACTCGAGTCGCTCCGACTTAGAAAAAAGGTTCCTGTACTACTTTTGGGCGACCTCGGGCGACTTGCATTGACTTCTATACAGAAGTCATTTGCAAGTCGCCGCTGAGGTCGCGGCAGGTCGCGGCGCGGCAAGTCGCCTCACATCGCCCCCTGTGTGAACCGAGCCTAAGGGGAACTTCTCCACTGACCAAATATGTAAGGGAGCTCACAATAACTTTTGGTCTTGAGTAAATGGAATCTCTCAAAAATTACAGAGCAGAAGATCCCAAAGTTTTTTTTCTACATCATACTTCCATTCCAGTAGCATCCTTGGTCACACGCTCTGATTGAAAGCCCTACCAACTCCTTAACCACTTCAATACAGGGCACTTTCACCCCCTTCCTTCCTAGCGCAATTTTTAGCTTTCATCGCTCTAGCGCTTTGAGTGACAATTGCGCGGTCATGCTACACTGTACTCAAATGAAATTTTTATCATTTTGTTCGCACAAATAGAGCTTTATTTTGGTGGTATTTATTCACAACTCCGTTTTTAATTTTTTGCAATATAAGCACAAAAAAAGCGGAAATTTGGAAAAAAAACAATATTTTCTTTTTTCTATTTTAAAAGAAATCTAATAAAATCAAATTTTGTCATAAATTTAAGCCAAAATGTATTCTGCTACATGTTTTTGGTAAAAAAAATTCTGTTAAGTGTATAATAATTGGTTTGTGTGATCACGGACATATGTACGCAAATGATCATGTACATATGTGTGCAGGTGATCACGTACATATGTGTGCAGATAATCATTGGGACATGTGATTTTAGTGGGACATATGTGGGGGGACATGTTTTTATTATTAGGGACATTGTTTTTATTATTTGGGGACATGTATGTTTTGGGGACATGTGTGGGGACTGTGTTTATACTGTGTCGTGTGTTGTGTGTATTACACTAGACTGGTGATCAGTGAGTAAAAAGCTGTAAAAAACAGCTCATACTCACTGATCACCAACCGGCTGCAGCGATCTTCTCTCCTCTCCTCAGCGATGACTTCTGTGTGAGGAGAGGAGGAGCCGATTGCCTAGCAACCGGCTGTTTGTTTACATCACATGACGGCCGTGATTTGACACGGCCGTCATGTGATCAGGAGGGCCAATCACAGAGCCCTCCTGCCGATCTGAGATGTGCCGTGTCCGGGTGACACGAGCACATCGGGATCGCGCAGCTGCACGGGCACGCGCGCGCGCGCGATCCTGCTCCTTCTGAAGGACGTTCCTGAACGTCCTATCAGAAGTAGACGGCTCCCACCCAGCCGTATATATGCATTGGCCGGGTGGGAAGTGGTTAAAGAGCACACACTCAAAATTTTTAACCACATGGTATTATTGGATGGAATCCTTCTGCTGTCACAGGCTGAAGTCAGGCTCGGAAGCCAGTGGCTATAGCAGTGGAGCAGCACCCACCAACAAGCGGGACAGGTATACAAGCAGGTCATCCTGGCTGATGACATGGGTTCACCTGGGGTGTGGGGTCTAAGTACTAACTGGCATTTACCAGAGCTCCTGATGGTTGAGATGGGTTTTTCTGCATGTTAGTACCAGGTTGCAGTCCTCAGGATTACCACAACAGGAGGTGAGCAAGTCAGGGATCCAGTAGCAGATGTAGCAGGTAGGGATCAAGCAGAAGCATAGTCAGGAAACAAGCCAAAAGATCAGTAAAGAATGGTTGGAGGTTGGGATTAAGCAGAAGCATATTAGAGGAACAAGCCAAAGCTTGGTAACAAATGGTAGCAAAGATATGGATGGTAGCAGGAGAGACAAAATCAAGATATTGGCTGGAGGGAGAACAATAATCAGAGACATAGTTAAAATCAGGAAGTTCCTGGGAGGAGCAAAGAGTTCAAGGTTCAAGACAAACAAGATACAAGGCAGGATCATTTAAGGAGTTGTCCAGAGAATTCTTCAGCATTCAAGGCCACTCAGCAAGCAGAGTCATTGTCAGACCCAGAGGTCCCAGGTTCAAGCCCAGCCAATGACATCTGCACAGGCAAATTTGAACAATTGCTCGCTAACTAAATAGATATCCCCCATTGTGACTGTCTCGGTTATCACTTAAAACATTTATTACCCTAAAAAAAAAAAAATTGATCCTGTTCCCTTAAAGCATGTTATACAGCACAGTGCCTGTGCTGTGTAATTTGGTCCCCTGAAATACCTGGTTGGTTCTTCCCTTCCCCCTTGTAATCTGACCGCGGTTAATCATGGCTGCTAAATCCTGACACCGTGGTCAGTTTATGTGCCTCCGTCATCCGCAGCCCTGCTCTCCTGTGTCCTTCTGCCTGCCTGCCTGTCAGCTAGTCTGTGTGTGAACCACCCCTCCCCTTGTAGCACTGTTCCAAGCAGTGCAAACATTACTGCTCACAAGCACTGCCAGCCCCACTGCTAGTATATACTGTATGCCATTTTTTAAATTTATCTTCTATTCTATTTTATTCTTTCTGCCAGATCAGCGGTCATATGACCACCCGTCGCTTTCTTCCTCTGATGTATACACTAGGGAGGGAGGTCACGTGAACCCCCAACAGACGTCAGAGGGAGACCTCAGCCCCTCCCTCCCTAGTACATATATTGAAGGCAGAGAGAGACGGGCGGTCACGTGACCACTGATCGGGGGGGGAAAGAATAAGGTATTTAGAGGATGAATTTCAAAAAACGGCATAGAGTATATACTACAGGTTATCCTAGCAGAGGGGCTGGCAGTGCTTGTGTGCACTGCCTTAAAGAGGAATTGCTTCTGTACTTACCAAATATGCTGCAGAAATCTCCCTCCACTGAGTCTGGCTGCAATCATTTTAAAGCGGAGGTCCACCCTAAAATGGACCTTCCGCTCATCGGAATCCTCCCCCCTCCGGCGCCACAATTGGCACCTTTCAGGGGGGAGGGGGGTGCAGTTACCTGGATAATCCAGGTAACTGCACCCACTTCCGGGATAGCTCTCTGCGGAAAGGGGCGTAGATTACGCCCCTTTCCGCAAGTGCCCGCCCCTTTGCGCAAGTGCCCCGCTGCCTGCTGGGAAAACACACAGCTCCCAGAGGCAGCGGGGACCGTCCTTATTGCGCAGCGCGGCTCGCGCATGCGCAGTAGGGAACCGGGAAATGAAGCCGAAAGGCTCCATTTCCTGATTCCAATACCCAAGATGGCGGCGGCAGCACCCGAGAAACGATCTACAGATCGGCTTCGGGTGCCAACATCGCGGGCGTGCTGGACAGGTAAGTGTCACTATTTTAAAAGTCATCAGCTGCAGTATTTGTAGCTGCTGGCTTTTAAAAAAAGAAAAAAACGCGGAGTCCCGGCGGACTCCCGCTTTAACTGTGGGCAGCTGAAGCTGCTGCCTGTTCACTTCCTGGATTTACAAAGACACACACACCTCCAGCTCTGCAGTTCTCATTGGCCCTCTTATGACTCATCCCCCCCTTCCTGGCAAACTCTCACGAGAGTGAGAGAGAAAGCTGTGCATGATGCCATACACCTAGAAAATTACCAGACAAGAAACAGGAAGTGGGCTGTATAAGGTATTTACTGGCAGAAAAAAAAATGTTTTACTATCCAAAGTTAAAACAACAACAAGGGCAGAACATATAATAGATGGAAAGATGAAAAAATTACTAAAGTTCCACTTTAACAACCCCTGATGCATGCCTTCCCCGCACTATGCTTACGATCACAAGCGGGGGGGTTCCCTACCATCTTTTTCACCCACTTTCCTGCCTCCTTTCTTTCCTTTACTTCTTTATTCCCTTCCCCTCTATACATGACCGATAGCTCCAAATAGGAAGTACATTTTTTACCTGTCCAATACTTTAAACCTAGTCATCTCTCATCATGGGATTTCCATTATCATTGTGACTTAGACTGTGATATCTTTCTGGTAAAGCTTGTCCAGTTTTTACACAGGAAGCCGAATTCTACTCCTATAAAGGTGACTTTCACTGCACCTTCTTGACATTTCTTAACATGAACATTTTTAGTTTAAGCTCTCCCTCTTCCATTGGGCAGCACAGTGGTGTAGTGGTTAGCACGCTCACCTAGCAGTAAGAAGGGTTGCTGGTTCAAATCCCAACCATGACACTACCTGCCTGGAGTTTGCATGTTCTCCCTGTGCCTGCATGGGTTTCCTCCGGGTACTCTGGTTTCCTCCTGCAATCCAAAGACATGCAGGTAGGTTAATTGGCTTCTGTCCAAAATTGGCCCTAGTATATGGATGATCTTGGATTGTTGTTGGCTCATTGAGGGTAGGGACCAATGTGAGTGTGCAATGTACAGGGATAGGGACAATTGTAGACACCTCACTCAGGTTGGACTGGTGTCTTTATTCAACCTTATTAACTATGAAACTATCACCTTCATTGACTGTGAATGTACTTCCTTTTTGACTGATAATCTATGTACTTCCTTATCATATGCTAACCACTGGAAGTCTAATGCTGAAAATTATACAATGTGCCCTCCTTATTCTTCCTGGCCTGTTTTCCCATTTTTTTGTTATAAAACTATAAAGAATGCATAAAAAAGTAAGGAGGCACTTCACTGAGTAAGGGGGCATTTCTCCACTGAACACTAATATAAGGGAGTCCTTTTCCACGGATCATCAATGTAAAGTGGCATTTCTGCAATGACCACTAATGTTAAGGGCCCTTTTTCACTGACCAAAAGTATAGGAGGGCCCTGCTCCACTCAACACCAACGTAATAGGATCCTTCTCTGCTAGCCATCAATGTAAAGGGGATGCTTCACCACTGAGCACCAACTGAAGAGGACTCCACTAACAATCAATGTAGGTAGGCCCTTTTCAGCTGATCACCAATGTAGTAGAGCCCTGCTTCACTGACCACAAATGTAAGGATTTCTCTCTACCGACCACCAATTTAAGGGGCATTTCTCCACTGACCACTACTAGTGATGGACGAACTTCCGACAGGCTGTTTCGTGAACGCGGACCGCGAAAGCGGGCGATAGTTCGTGAACCGTAACGTTCGCGGCGGGCCCCATTGACTTCAATGGGAGGCGAACTTTGCAAACCTACAGGTCAAATTTGCAGCCACAAAATAATTACTAGCTGTGCAAACATAGTCCCACCACATGGCCAATGACATAACACATGTATGAGGTGAATCTGGGATCGACAACTACAAGCATTCTTTTTTTATATGTGAAATTGTTGTGACAATTCAGGACTGTGGAGCGCATGAAGGCAATGGAGGAGAGGGAAGGTCAGGGTAGGCAAAGAGGGTGCAGGAGATGATCACCAGCAGCGTGACATACAGCAATGACACCTGCACCATGATAGAGTGATCTGACACCAGCACCGTGATAGAGAGCACTGACATCAGCAGCGTGACATACAGCAATGGCACCTGCACCGTGATAGAGTGATCTGACACCAGCACCGTGATAGAGAGCACTGACATCAGCAGCGTGACATAAAGCACTAACACCAGCACCGTGATATACAGCACTGACAGCAGCACCGTGATAGAGAGCACTGACAGCAGCAGCGTGACATACAGCAATGACACCTGCACCGTGATAGAGTGATCTGACACCAGCACCGTAAGCAGCCCCAGGAGGAAGTCAGCATAGCACAGGGATGGTGGGAGCCCCTCATAATAAGCAGCCCCAGGAGGAAGTCAGCACAGCACAGGGATGGTGGGAGCCCCTCATAATAAGCAGCCGCAGGAGGATGTCAGCATAGCACAGGGATGGAGGGAGCCCCTCATAATAAGCATAGCACAGGGATGGTGGGAGCCCCTCATAATATGCACAGCAGAGGTACAGCCCCAGGAGGAAGTCAGCACAGGGATGGTGGGTGCCCCTCATAATAAGCAGCCCCAGGAGGATGTCAGCATAGCACAGGGATGGTGGGAGCCCCTCATAATAAGCAGCCCCAGGAGGAAGTCAGCATAGCACAGGGATGGTGGGAGCCCCTCATAATGAGCATAGCACAGGGATGGTGGGAGCCCCTCATAATATGCACAGCAGAGGTACAGCACCAGGAGGAAGTCAGCACAGCACAGGGATGGTGGGAGCCCCTCATAATAAGCAGCCCCAGGAGGAAGTCAAGTATGTGCAAGTATTTTATACGTGTATTACACAACTATATACTGCACACCAAATAGTACACCTATACCAGTCCTTAAGGACCTTTGTGGAACTTGTAGCTAGGGATTAGCAGACTGTACCTCAGTCCCTATACTGATAAAGGACTGCTGCAGCAGAAGGGCAGCAGTCAGCAGTAGTGCACCTCAACCTTATATATTGTGGACTTATACCAGTCCTTAAGGAATAGCAGACTGTACCGCACTCAACCCTATGTACTGTAGTACCCTATACCTTACCAGTCCTTATAAGGACCTTTGTGGAACTAGTAGGTTGTGAATGATTAGCAGACTGTACCTCAGTCCCTATACTGATAAAGGACTACTGCAGCAGAAGGGCAGCAGTCAGCAGTAGTGCACCTCAACCCTATATATTGTGGACCTCTACCAGTCCTTAAGGAATAGCAGACTGTACCTCACTCAACCCTATGTACTGTAGTACCCTATACCTTACCAACCATTATAAGGACCTTTGTGGAACTAGTAGGTTGTGAATGATTAGCAGACTGTACCTCAGTCCCTATACTGATAAAGGACTACTGCAGCAGAAGGGCAGCAGTCAGCAGTAG
Organism: Lithobates pipiens; assembly: GCF_037356315.1. Lineage (NCBI taxonomy): Eukaryota > Metazoa > Chordata > Amphibia > Anura > Ranidae > Lithobates > Lithobates pipiens. Next base: position 104,840,141 of record NW_027507788.1, on the reverse strand, counting down.
TGCACCTCAACCCTATATATTGTGGACCTATACCAGTCCTTAAGGAATAGCAGACTGTACCTCACTCAACCCTATGTACTGTAGTACCCTATACCTTACCAACCCTTATAAGGACCTTTGTGGAACTAGTAGGTTGTGAATGATTAGCAGACTGTACCTCAGTCCCTATACTGATAAAGGACTGCTGCAGCAGAAGGGCAGCAGTCAGCAGTAGTGCACCTCAACCCTATATATTGTGGACCTATAACAGTCTTTAAGGAATAGCAGACTGTACCTCACTCAACCCTATGTACTGTAGTACCCTATACCTTACCAGTCCTTATAAGGACCTTTGTGGAACAAGTAGGTTGTGAATGATTAGCAGACTGTACCTCAGTCCCTATACTGATAAAGGACTACTGCAGCAGAAGGGCAGCAGTCAAGTATAATATTCTTTCTATATTTGGAAGAAAGAATATTATACGTGTACAAGCCTATTACCATACCAGTCCTGAAAAGAACCTTTGTGGACCTAATAGTAACAGCTACTGATTAAACTGACTGTCCCTCACTGCCTCACACACAGTTTCCTGCCTGTCCCTATTTAAACTGACAAAACAGGGGCTGCTGGAACAATAACTTGAATAGCACTTTTGTGGACCTAATAGTAACAGCTAATGATTAAACTGACTGTCCCTGCAGCACACAGCGTCCTGTCTCTCTCTCTACACTGACAAAAGACAGGCTGCTGCAAAAATCTGTAGCACAGCAGTGCCTCAAACCTATATCCTGAACTACACCTAAAGCCGCGTACACACGTAGCCATCTGTCCGACGTACTTAGTCTGGCGGACTTCCCGACAGACTGTCCGTCGGACTTTCCGAACGGGCTACTTGCCCACACACGGCACTTTTTCAGCAGACTAATACGGCGTACTAAGTCTGGCGTACTATCCGCTCTACTTTTGAAATGAACGGACTCGCCCACACACGCGGAGGAAAGTCCGCTCATTTCGAGCGGGTCTCCAGGTAGGCGGGGGCCGCGAAGGATACGTCGCTGGCCCCGCCGCCTGGTATGGAAGAACAGAAGAACGGAAGGCGGCGGAAGGCGCGGTGGCCCGGCAGAAGAACCGAAGAGGGAAACAAGACCCCCGAAGTCGGAAGAAGAGGCCGGCGGCGAGGAAGAAAGCCGGGCTCCTCCGCTAGCAAAAGAGCTACAAGAAGATAGTGGAGGAGTCCGGCGAGAAGACCCCCTAAGACGGAAGACCCCCGGAGCGGTGCAATAAACTATTTTATCTTGTGTGTTGTTTTTTTTTGTACTTTATTTTACAGGTGAATGGGTAGGGGTACGTTGTACCCCATACTCATTCACATAGGGTGGGGGGCCGGTATCCGGGGGCCCCTTATTAAAGGGGGCTCCCTGATTCCGATAAGCCCCCCGCCCGCAGACCCCAACAACCAGGGTTGTCGGGAAGAGGCCCTTGTCCTCATCAACATGGGGACAAGGTGCTTTGGGGTGGGGGGCCGCACGGCCCCCCTTCCCCAAGGCATCCCACATGTTGAGGGCACGCGGCCTGGTACGGCTCAGGAGGGGGGGGGGGGTCGCTCGCTCGTCCCCCCCTTTCCTGGCCGGCCGGGTAGCGTGCTCGGAGTGTCTGATGTGGACCTGGGGGGACCCCCACGCAGATTTTTTTCGGCGTTGGGGTTCCCCTTTAAGTCCATACCAGGCGGCAGGGCCAGCGACGTATCCTTCGCGGGCCCCGCCTACCTGGAGACCCGCTCGAAATGAGCGGACTTTTCTCCGGGCGGGAAAAGTCCGTTCATTTCAAAAGTACGGCGGACTGGCACACACACGGCCTGATTGTCCGTTGAAATGCGAGTCCGGCGGGAAGATTGGAGTGTAAAACTACTTTCTAAGTACGCCGTACTTTCGGGTCAAAAAAAGTATGCCGGAGGCTACACACGGGGGGATTGTCCGGCGGACTTGAGTTTGCCAGACTTTTCCAGCCGCTTGTTTGATCGTGTGTACGCGGCATAACACCTATACCAGTCCTGAAAATAACTTTTGTGGACCAAATAGCTAGCGATTTGGGTCACTGCAGTCTCTCCCTGCTCCACACAGCAACCTCTCCCTATAGTGACAGAAGAAAGAATGTAAAATGGCCGCCAGATCGGGTCTATTTATAAGTTAGGGGGAATGTCCAAGTGTCCATGTGCTGTAATGTCTCAATTGGCTGTCCTGTACCCCATGATGGATGTGTCATCATAGGTCAAAGTTCTTTTACACAGTAAACACGGAAGTCCGCCGGGCGAACGGCGGCAATAGTCCGCCGATCGGGCGGACGGCAAACAGCCGAAATTCGCCGCAAAACGACCGCCGGACGAACCGTTCGGCCATCCCTAACCACTACTGCAACTAGGTCCTACTCCATCGACCACCAATGTATAGGGAATATTTCTCCACTGAGCACCAATTGAAGAAGACTCTTCTACACCAACAATCAATGTAGGTAGGCCCTTCTCCACCGACCACCAATGTAGGAGAGCCCTAATTCACTGACCACAAATGTAAGGGTTTCTCTCCACTGACCAACAATTTAAGGGGCATTTCTCCACTGACCACTACTGTAACTAGTTCTTTCTCCATCGATCACCAATGTAAAGGGATCCTTCTCCAGTGGCCACTAATATAAGGGAGTCCTTCTTCATTGACCACCTCTGTAAGAGGATCCTTTTTCATTGTCCTCTACAGTAAGAGGGTCTTTCTCCACTGACAACCAATGTAGGTGGTCTTTCTCCACTGTCAACCAGTGTGGGTGGTATTTCTCCACCGACCAGCAATGTACTGTAGGTGGCATTTATCAACTTGCCATCAATGTAATCAGACACTACAATTTCCGCTGCCTGCGTTACATTTCCGGCCATTATTTCGGTTTTTTGATTATTACTGAAAATTATTTTGTGATTGAAAAAATGTTGTGAAGGCAGGTGTTAAATGCATGGCTCTCTAGACATCAAATATGTTAGATACATCATCGTTTTATATTTATTACTATATCCACAACTTACTGATTTGGCTGTTAGCTGAAGATGTAAAGATTTTTCTTTCAAAGCTTCCGCCAAAGTAAAGAGGTTGAGAAAGGTTGAAAAACACAGTAGTTGTAAATAGTCTTATAAACATTTTAACTTGCATTTCCAAAGACTTTTATTAGAGGTTGGCTTGAGTACATATTAAAAATGTTATTTATTAGTTTACAGATATGAATTTTGATAAAGTATCCTTAGGGTTAGTCAGTCAATCAGCCTAATAGTACTCAATGTACTCAATGTACAAGCAAAATGGTCCTCTCACTTCTTTTGGGGTCCATCGTAATCCGGACCACAGTGCGCAATCAAGATAAATATCCAACAAAATTGATATTGTCTTCTCCCCCCCAAACTCATTTTTTCTTATTTTTCCAATTGTTATATATACAGAATAAATATCCATACTAAAACGTAGATGACTTAGTAACCTACGCATGTGGTATTATTGTTCAAAAAGTACCCATACTGTGTAAGATTGATCTTTTTGCTAAACGATTACACATATTGATGTGGCCATTAACCCTAAACTGGTCCTATTAAGTTTGAACATCGAAAAAGCTAATATTGAGATCAAGGAAAAACTTGTGATTGGAGTGCCCTGTGATTCACAGTGATCCACAAGTAATAATCTCAATATAAAAAAAAAATAATAACTACACGTGTAGAAAAAAAATCAAAAAATTAACCACTTCAGCCCCGGACCAATTTTCAGCCTAAGGACCAGAGGTCTTTTTACAATTTCGCACTGCACTGCTTTAACTGGTAATTGCGCGGTCATGCAATGTTGTACCCAAATAAAATTTGCGTCCTTTTCTTCCCACAAATAAAGCTTTCTTTTGATGGTATTTGATTGCCTCTGCGATTTTTATTTTTTGCGATATAAATGGAAAAAGACCGAAAAATTTTGAGAAAAAAATATATTTTCTACTTTTTGTTATAAGAAAAATCGAATAAACTCAATTTTAGTCATACATTTAGGGCAAAATGTATTCAGCCACATGTCTTAAGTAAAAAAAAAAATGTCAATAAGCGTATATTTATTGGTTTGCGCAAAAGTGTCTACAAACTAGAGTACATTTTCTGGAATTTACACAGCTTTTAATTTACGACTGCCTATCTCATTTCTTGAGGTGCTAAAATGGCAGGGCAGTACAAACCCCCCCCCCCCAAATGACCCCATTTTGGAAAGTAGACACCCCAAGGAAATTGCTGAGGGGCATGTTGAGCCCATTGAATTTTTTTTTTTTTGGCAAATAGTGTCCGACAATACTAGTGATTTCCAAGTGTTCATCAAGCCCTTGAGTGTACCAGGTAATTACCTTACAGCTGTAAGGTAAACAGCACAAACTTAAAATCCTGAAAAGAGGGGGGGGGGCTTCGGTATCTCACTTCTCCTCCTGTCCATACCACTTCTTATTTCCAAATAAATACAGAGGGTCACTTAAAAGAGATGCTCAGAAAACAAAAGTGGAGCCTGCCATAGTGTAGTAGTTCAGCATTTTATTTAAAATTACAGACTACTCACATTGTTTCCAAAAACTCTGCACAGTTTACAAATACGAGTATTTGTATACTGTGCAGTGTTTTTGGAAACAATGTGAGTAGTCTGTACTTTCAAATAAAATGCTGAACTACTACACTATGGCAGGTTCCACTTTTGTTTTCTGAGCATCTCTTTTAAGTGAAATAAAGAAGTGGTCTGGACAGGAGGAGAAGTGAGATACCCCCCCCCCCCCCCTTTTCCTGGTACACTCATGGGCTTGGTGAACACTTGGAAATCACTAGTATTGTTGGACACTATTTGCCACATATGTGTGATGCTTCTCTCGCTGTCGTTTGGAGGATTTAATTCACTATTTATATAGACTTTCACTTGAGTGACACTTGTTACTTTGGATCGGGATATATGCAATTTTATACAGTGCCTTGCGAAAGTATTCGGCCCCCTTGAACTTTTCAACCTTTTGCCACATTTCAGGCTTCAAACATAAAGATATAACATTTTTATTTTTTGTGATGAATCACCAACAAGTGGGACACAATTTTGAAGTGGAACGAAATCTATTGGATTTTTGAAACTTTTTTAACTAATAAAAAAGTGGAGCATGCAACATTATTCAGCCCCATTGCGTTAATACTTTGTAGAGCCACCTTTTGCTGCAATTACAGCTGCAAGTCGCTTGGGGTATGTCTCTATCAGTTTTGCACATCGAGAGACTGAAATTCTTGCCCATTCTTCCTTGCAAAACAGCTCGAGCTCAGTGAGGTTGGATGGAGAGCGTTTGTGAGCAGCAGTTTTCAGCTCTTTCCACAGATTCTCGATTGGATTCAGGTCTGGACTTTGACTTGGCCATTCTTACACCTGGATACGTTTATTTGTGAACCATTCCTTTGTAGATTTTGCTGTATGTTTGGGATCATTGTCTTGTTGGAAAATAAATCTCCGTCCCAGTTTCAGGTCTTTTGCAGACTCCAACAGGTTTTCATCCAGAATGGTCCTGTATTTGGCTGCATCCATCTTCCCCTCAATTTTAACCATCTTCCCTGTCCCTGCTGAAGAAAAGCAGGCCCAAACCATGATGCTGCCACCACCATGTTTGACAGTGGGGATGGTGTGTTGAGGGTGATGAGCTGTGTTGCTTTTACACCAAACATATCGTTTTGCATTGTGGGCCAAAAGTTGGATTTTGGTTTCATCTGACCAGAGCACCTTCTTCCACATGTTTGGTGTGTCTCCCAGGTGGCTCGTGGCAAACTTTAGACGAGACTTTTTATGGATATCTTTGAGAAATGGCTTTCTTCTTGCCACTCTTCCATAAAGGCCAGATTTGTGCAGTGTATGACTGATTGTTGTCCTATGGACAGACTCTCCCACCTCAGCTGTAGTTCTCTGCAGTTCATCCAGAGTGATCATGGGCCTCTTGGCTGCATCTCTGATCAGTCTTCTCCTTCTCTGAGCTGAAAGCTTAGAGGGACGGCCAGGTCTTGGTAGATTTGCAGTGGTCTGACACGCCTTCCATTTCAAAATGATCGCTTGCACAGTGCTCCTTGGGATGTTTAAAGCTTGGGAAATCTTTTTGTATCCAAATCCGGCTTTAAACTTCTCCACAACAGTATTACGGACCTGCCTGGTGTGTTCCTTGGTCTTCATGATGCTCTCTGCGCTTTCAACAGAACCCTGAGACTATTACAGAGCAGGTGCATTTATACAGAGACTTGATTACACACAGGTGGATTCTATTTATCACCATCAGTCATTTAGGACAACATTGGATCATTCAGAGATCCTCGCTGAACTTCTGGAGTGAGTTTGCTGCACTGAAAGTAAAGGGGCCGAATAATTTTGCACGCACCACTTTTCAGCTTTTTATTTGCTAAAAAAGTTTAAAATATCCAATAGATTTCGTTCCACTTCACAATTGTGTCCCACTTGTTGGTGATTCTTCACAAAAAATTTAAATTTTTTTTCTTTATGTTTGAAGCCTGAAATCTGGCAAAAGGTTGAAAAGTTCAAGGGGGCCGAATACTTTCTCAAGGCACTGTATATCAACACTTTTTATTTAATGTTTTGAATTTTTTCTACACGTGTAATTATTTATTATTTTTTGTTTTTATATTGATATTTTAAGTGTGATTATTACTTATGGATCACTGTGAACATTATAGCACTTTATTTATATTGGGGCTTTTATTAGCATAGTAGCATTCCTACTGATAGCATCACTTTATATTTGAGATTTGTTCTATTTATTTATCACATGAATTATTGTTTTTATAGTTATTTATTACTTAATATTAATTATTGACACTTTCACGCTGGGAGTGCAACCCCACTGTTTAATATCATTGTTTACCTATTTATGAGACTGGTTTGACTCATACGGTGTGTACAGCGCCTATCTAGACGCGTTTTATTTTATTTTTCCATAGTAGCGCAGGAGCTAATTTTTTCTATAAGTGCCCTGTGATTAGACCCTTTTGGTCTTATATCAATGCTGAGATAAAGGAAATACTTGACTTAGATCTCCCCGGTCCACTTCCTTCTACATGTACCCTCCCTACTGCTCAGTCAGTATAAGAGAAGTGTCCTGCCACACTTATTAAATGTGGCTAGATAGACGATTACTTCCAATCTACTGGAAACTAGCTCACATATCTAGCCATGAGTGAATGGGAAAGGTGAATGAGATCAAGGATGCTAAGGACTGGGTAGCGACCTGTAGGGGCACATGTGAATGCTTCAATTGTTATCTGGGAGGTGTGGCAAGAGTACACCTCTGATCCTAGCCATGTTCCATCTAGTCTAGATGTCGCTTTGCTAGAGCTGGTAGATCTCTCGCTCAGATAGTGCTCTCAACCCCAGAAGCCGTGAGACTAGATCCTCTGTTGCTTTCAAAATGCCACCTTTCCTTTTTATTTACAGCAACTACCGATGTGAGCAATTTCATATGTACAGTTTTTTTTCTTAGTTATTGTATGCTAATTTCTTGCAGGAAACCAGCATTCTGTTTAAATAACATAGAAGTATTGGTCTCTCTCTAACATTTGCAGTGATACCTCACATGTGTGGTGTGAATACTATTTACATATGCATGTGTGACTTACGTATGTGTTCACTTCTGCACGCAAGCACGGAGGGATGGGAGCTCTTTAAATGTTTTTTTTTCTGATTTATTTTACTTTTTATTTTTACACTGTCCCTTTAAGTTTTTTTATCACTTTTATTTCTACTACAAGGGATGTAAAAACCCTTTGTAATAGAAATAAGGATGATAGGTCCTCTTATGGCGAGATATGGTGTCCAAAAGACCCCAAATCTCTCCTTTAACTTTAAAACTAACAGATCATAAACATTTGTTTTTATCTATTACTTTTTTTTTATTGTTCACTTCCAGCCTGGACCAGAAGTGACAACATTATGTTGCTCTGATTGCCTTAGGGACTATCCAGCCATGCTGTCAGATTGTTTCTCTGGAGAGCCGGCAGAAATAGTACGCCTGAGAAACATCGGTGAGCAGTGGGGTGGGGGTTTGGGGGCAGCTCATTAGCCACTCTGAACACTTTCTTGAGAAAGCCAGCTGAAGAAAATACCAGGGCTATGGCTGATATCTTCAACCATAATCCCAGTAAACCACTTCAAAGCCGCAACTTATTTGTACGTAATGCAGTCTTGAAGTGGATAATCTGTTGACAGGTTGCCATTAGTGGCTGACTTACCTGGTGTCCAAGGGACAGTTAATGACTTAAGGCCCGTACACACGATCAGAAAATCGTAAGTAAAAATTTTGTCCGATGAATGATCTGCCAATTTTCTGATTGTTAGTATGGTGCTTTCGACAGCCAATTCCAAATTTTCAGACCACAAAAACTGGATGCACATGCTCTAAAAATGTTGTCGCACGTCAACACGTCCGATTTTCATTTTATTAGTAGTTTTCGTCCAAAATAAAAATGATAAGGAGCAAGACTACGCATGCTCAGAAACAAAAGAACACAGGGAAAACAATTCAACACATTACATCACTTCGGAAGTTGAATTCTGTCGAACGAGAATTTTCGTATGTTGAGTAACCTCTTCACTTTTGATATCAGACCAGCAGCATACAAAAAACGGATGAAAACTCATCCGATGATCTGATCATGTGTACCCAGCTTTAGAATCCTAGAAGTTGGACCAGAAAATTGTGAATTTATGTTATAATTTGAAATCCCTTCACTACATAATTACATACATTCACTACATAATATAACTGATCTACAGTGACAATAAAAAAGAATTGGCTTTATAAGCAATGATTTACGTGTTATATTAAAGTATTGTTTTTTTTATTTAAAAATTACAAACATGTTATACTTACCTGCACTGTGAAGTGGTTTTGCACAGAGCAACCCAGATCCTCCTCTTCTTGGGTCTCCTGCCGGCATTCCTGTCCCCTCCCTCTGGCCCCCACAGCAAGCAGCTTGCTATGGGGGCACCTGGGCCAAGCCGCTGCTCTGCAGGTCCATGCAGACATGGAACCGCCGCTTGGCCCCACCCCCTCTTTGTTGGCTGCCTGACTTTGATTGACAGCAGCAGGAGCCAATGGTGCTCCGCTGCTGTCTCAGGCAATGAGCAGGGAGAGTCCCTGCCAACCAAGACTCTTGTGCAACATCGCTGAATTGAGATGAGCCTCAGGTAAGTATTGGGGGGGGGGGGGGGGCTGCTGAACACAGAAGGGTTTTTATCCTAATGCAATGAAAGCTTTAAGATAAAAAAAAAACATTCTGCGTTTAGAACCACTTTAACCACTTAACCCCCGGACCAATTTGCAGCCAAAGGACCAAGCCCCTTTTTGAGATTCGGCACTGCGTCTCTTTAACTGACAATTGCGCGGTCATGCGACGTGGCTCCCAAACAAAATTGGCGTCCTTTTTTCCCACAAATAGAGCTTTCTTTTGGTGGTATTTGATCACCCCTGCGGTTTTTATTTTTTGTGCTGTAAACAAAAATAGAGCGACAATTTTGAAAAAAATTATTTTTTTACTTTTTGCTATAATAAATATCCCCAAAAAAATATATAAAAAAACTTTTTTTTCCTGTTTAGGCTGATACGTATTCTTCTACATATTTTTGGGGAAAAAATAAAATCGCAATTAGCGATTATTGATTGGTTTGCGCTAAAGTTATAGCGTTTACAAAATAGGGGATGGTTTTATAGCATTTTTATTAATTATTTTTTTACTTGTAATGGCGATCAGCGATTTTTATTGTGACTGTGACATTATGGCAGACACATCAGACATTTTTGGGACCATTGTCATTTATACAGCAATCAGTGCTATTTAAATGCACTGATTCCTGTGTAAATGACACTGGCAGTGAAGGAGTTAACCACTAGGGGGCAGTGTAAGTGTTATGTATGACGTTATGTTTTTTTTTATTGTAGGCCTGGTATGTAACGTCACTGATCGTCCTTCCCTATAAAAGGGAACAGACGATCGGTGACACCCACACTAAGAAGCACAGGGAGAGGTTTGTTTACACAGACCTCTCCTCATTCTTCAGCTCTGTCACCCGATCACGGAACACCAGCGGCAAACGGGTCCGCTGGTCCCACAGCCATGGAGCTCATGACCGGGTTGGGAGCGCACCACCGGCGGCACACTTCCGACCCACGGCTGGGCACTTAAAAAGCAACGTACCGGTACGTGCTTGTGCCCAGCCGTGCCATTCTGCCGACGTATATGTGCAGGAGGCGGTCCTTAAGTGGTTAAATTGTCCATGTTTTCATATCAAACATTTTTATTTGTAAATATAATAGTGCTTTACTTGCACACACTATTTGCCCCTCTGGGCAATTATTTTGTTAATTACTCAGGAAGTCAGGAAGAAAATAAGAATAGTCTGACAGTTGTCACACTTGCTATGTCACCGTCAGCAGCTCATGATTCCGGGGCTTCAGCCTCCGAAGATATAAACAGTGCAGAGGTGGTGTTTGGCAGATGCTCTTCTGTAAACAGCCTCAGTGCTGTGTTTGGGGAGCCTCGGGCTGTGTTTGGGGAGCCTTGGAATGCTTCCAAGAGAATGAATACTATTTATAGGAACACTACCTTTTTAAACCTGGAAATTTAGACACAAAACAGATAAACGGTAAGCCAAAAATGCTTAGCTACATAGAAACACAAGCTATAAAATCAGTTTCTAGCTCAGAGTGGAGAAATCTGCATTGTGCACCAAACACAACATATATTGTATATTCTCAGACTTCTAGAGAGCAGGCAGTGCGCAGCCCTTTTACGTTCCAATATCAGCCTACATGTCCTCAAAGCTGACATGTGGTGTACTTTATCCCAAATATTACTGTACAATTATTCCCATAATAGTTCTTCCAGCCGCTCCTCCCTATCATGCCTCTAATGTATACATAATGGCTGCCCAGAGAGAGGGACGAGAGGAGGGTGCCTAGACCATACTTAGACACTTCCCACCCGCCGCCCATCAAACAACGGCTGGGCGGCGCGGCTCTCGTTCTGAGTGGATGTCATATGATGGCCCGCCAGAACGACCACCAAAGTGCGCTCTTGGGGGTGCGCATCGCGGCGATGTGGTGCGTCAGGCTGACACACCACTATATTGATCTCTGCCTCTTAGCAGTGTGCAGAGCCCCCTCCGTCCAGTACTGGACTCTCCCTAGCAGTGCGCAGAGCCCCCTTCATCCAGTACTGGACTCGGACTCCTCCTAGCAGTGTGCAGAGCCCCCACCATCCCGTACTGGACTCGGACTCCTAGCAGTGTGCAGAGCACCCTCCGTTCAGTACTGGACTCAATACTCCCCCTAGCAGTGTGCAGAGCCCCCTCCGTCCAGCACTGGACTTGGACTCCTCCTAGCAGTGTGCAGAGCCCCCTCCATCCAGTACTGGACTCAATGCTCCTCCTAGCAGTGTGCAGAGCCCCCTCCGTCCAGTACTGGACTCAACGCTCCTCCTAGCAGTGTGCAGAGCCCCCTCCGTCCAGTACTGGACTCAACGCTCCTCCTAGCAGTGTGCTGAGCCCCCTCAGTCCAGTACTGGACTCGGACTCCTCTTAGCAGTGTGCAGAGCCCCCTCCGTCCAGCACTGGACTCGGACTCCTCTTAGCAGTGTGCAGAGCCCCCTCCGTCCAGCACTGGACTCGGACTCCTCCTAGCAGTGTGCAGAGCCCCCTCCGTCCAGCACTGGACTCGGACTCCTCCTAGCAGTGTGCAGAGCCCCCTCCGTCCAGCACTGGACTCGGACTCCTCCTAGCAGTGTGCAGAGCCCCCTTCCTCCAGCACTGGACTCGGACTCCTCCTAGCAGTGTGCAGAGCCCCCTCCGTCCAGCACTGGACTCGGACTCCTCCTAGCAGTGTGCAGAGCCCCCTCCGTCCAGCACTGGACTCGGACTCCTCCTAGCAGTGTGCAGAGCCCCCTCAGTCCAGCACTGGACTCGGACTCCTCCTAGCAGTGTGCAGAGCCCCCTCCGTCCAGCACTGGACTCGGACTCCTCCTAGCAGTGTGCAGAGCCCCCTCCGTCCAGCACTGGACTCGGACTCCTCCTAGCAGTGTGCAGAGCCCCCTCCGTCCAGCACTGGACTCGGACTCCTCCTAGCAGTGTGCAGAGCCCCCTCCGTCCAGCACTGGACTCGGACTCCTCCTAGCAGTGTGCAGAGCCCCCTCCGTCCAGCACTGGACTCGGACTCCTCCTAGCAGTGTGCAGAGCCCCCTCCGTCCAGCACTGGACTCGGACTCCTCCTAGCAGTGTGCAGAGCCCCCTCCGTCCAGTACTGACTCAATGCTCCTCCTAGCAGTGTGCAGAGCCCCCTCCGCCCAGTACTGGACTCAATGCTCCTCCTAGCAGTGTGCAGAGCCCCCTCCGCCCAGTACTGGACTCAATGCTCCTCCTAGCAGTGTGCAGAGCCCCCTCCGCCCAGTACTGGACTCAATGCTCCTCCTAGCAGTGTGCAGAGCCCCCTCCGCCCAGTACTGGACTCAGACTCCTCCTAGCAGTGTGCAGAGCCCCCTTCGTCCAGTACTGGACTCAGACTACCCCTAGCAGTAGCAGTGTGCCGAACCCCCCTCCTTCCGGTACTGAAGTCTCTCCTAGAAGAGGAATCCTGCATAAATCCCTCAGCTTCCTCTTCCTACTCAGTGAACACTCTCGAAGCTCCGCCCATTTCCTCTTTCCGACATCACTTCCGGTTCCTTCCGCAGGACGGGAACTGGTCGCTGTGATTCCGCTCCTCTGTCGCTCGGTGTTCGGGCTGATGATGAGAAGCTCGGCCTGTCTCGGCGCGGTGTACGGGGGGTGAGCGGAAATGACGGAAGTACGGCGGAGCTCCTCCTCTCCCGGGCTCTATGGAGCGGCCAGGCCGGCGTGTCCTGTGAGAGCCGGAGAATAGAGTGACAGCCCCGGATTCCTGCTCACAGGTGAGGCTGGCAGGTGTCCGGGGATAGATGGGGAGCAGACACACAGCCCCCTCCCCCCTCACTTCCTGTACACGGAGGAGGAGGCGGCGTCATCCTGTATAAGGGAGGGAGGATGGGGCACTGCACAGCGAACCCTTCTCATCATCCATCTTTGGGCTCCCCATTGGGATTACATTGGTGCGCCTCCCTTCATTGTATGCGGCTTCGGTTCTGGGATCATTGATCAGCATGACGGCCCATAGACAAGCATTGTGCTCTCACCATGACACTGCGCTGACATTCATGTCTGCATTACAATATCACCTCCAGGGAAGAATTGATGGAGTGTCGTTTTGTGATACCTTACTAAAGTTAAAAAGAAAACCTTGCATTTCACAGCCCCTACACAATGCACACCAATGGGTGCAGACGGTGGTGAGCGGTAGAGTTGCCACCTCATCCCTTTAAACCCGAACACATATGAATTACACAGGTTCTGAGGCTAATTAAATGCAGTTAAGGCATCAAGTGAATTTAATTACCACCTTAATCAGCCACAGAACCTGTGTAATTCATATGTGTTCGGGTTTAAAGGGATGAGGTGGCAACCCTAGTGAGCGGGCCCATAATGCATTGGAGTGTCATACAAAGTGGTGCCGTGAGAGCAGCGCCACGTCACAAGTGATACCGCAGCAAAGCGAAAAAAATATCGCTGGACCCAGAAGGTTATTTTATTAATATTGCTATGCTAAAGTGATTGTGAAAGCTTAAGCACTGGCACCTACCAGCACTTTAAGGGGTATAGATTGCTGGGAGACAGGGCAGGGCTTACAGTCACGTTGCCATCGTGATTGGCTGTCACATGATCTGAAAGCTCCCAATCGCAAGCAGCAAACAGGAGCTTTCTGTTAGTCGCCTGTAGGGATGCGCTCCGGGCTGTGTTTGCACACTCCACATGCAGAGCCCGCCAGGAAGTCAGCGCTGCGCTAATCACAGGCAGAGAGACATTTCCCGATCTCTGCAGCCACACATTGGGGCAATGTCTCACTGCCTGTGATTAGCACAGCGCCGACTTCCTGGGGGGCTCTGCATGTGGAGTGTGCAAACACGCCAGAGCTCATCCTTAGTCGCCAGTAACTGTGCAGTGAACGGTAAGTGCCAATAGCGCACTCTTGGCACACACAGCTCTTTGCACTAGTGCATGCAAGCATACAGCCACTCAAGGTCAAAGCCCGTCCACCGAGAGTTAGATGTTAGACTTCACTTCTCTGTACCTTTTCTGTGGTGGTCCCCCCTTGCGCCGTCCGCTTCCATGTGCCTCTATAGCCAGCCATGTGCCTGTGCAATCACACTCCTGAGTTGGGCTGTGTGCATCCATAGACACACACAGCTCAGCCACATCCCTACTCCCTCCTCACAGAATTTGACTGACAACAGCAGGAGACAATAGCTCCCACTGCCCTCAGGCCTGTAAAAAGAGAGAACAGTACTGTAGATGGGACAGCACTGAATCCGTCAGGAGTGAGATAAGTGTTTGGGTGGGGGCAGGTATTGGAATATATTTTACCTCAATGCAGAGAATGCAATAAAGACTATCTTCAGCCTACCCCCAAATTTCTTTTCTTTACCCCCACTTACCCAGTGGTGTTCTAGGCACAGTACAGATATTTCTCCAGCCACCGGATCAAACGTAGTCCTGCTGACATCCTTCTGTCAGCAGACACTGCTCTGTCCCATGCTATCATCTTATTTGTAGCATCATTGAGAGGCCCACCAGCTGTTCCGGGTTCAGCCTGTGAGACCACTGCGATGACACACCACTAGTCTCACTCTCCCACCTACTTAATGAAAGACTAAAGCCCCCCTGGGATATGTGACATGCATATCCCAGGAGGTCCAGCAAGCGATGTGCATGTAATTTGCCTAGATAAATAATATGCACAGATTTGTTAAAAGGGGAAATTAAAGGAAAAAAAAAAAAAACACACTGCCCTATTCATGTAGAGGAAAAGTCAAGAGGGGGGAACTTCACATAGAGGGTTAAGATCCACCATAAAGTTATAGTAAAGGCTTACCTGCCGTGTGCAGTGGTTTTGCACAGAGCAGCCCGGATCCTCCTCAAGTCCCTTGATGGCACTCTTGTCCTTTCCCTCCTTACCCCAGAGCAGGCAGCTTGCAATGAGGGCACCCAAGCAGACTTGCTCAGGGTCGCCATTCTGCATGTTCATTCACACACAGAGCTACGGCTCAGCCCCACCTTCTTTCTCTTCTCACTGGCTGTGATTGATAGCTGTGAGAGCCAATGGCTCCCACTGCTGTCTCAGCCAATGAGGAGTGAGTCCCCAGAGAGTTGAGGCTCTCGTGCTCATCACTGGATTGAGATGGGGCTCAGGTGAGTATTAGGGGGCTAGAGGGGCTGCTGCACACAGAAGGTGTTTTACTTTCATGCAAGAAGGTAAAAAACCTTCAGCCTTTACAACCGACCACCAAGGTAAAAAAAACAAAAAAACTTTTTTGTTGTTTAGAACTACTTTAAAGCAGAAAGTCACCCCCATATCCATCCCCTCCCCCGTCCCTCTTCCTTGCCTCTATTTTGAAAGTTCCAGAAAGTATGCAGCTGTGGTGCAGGACTTTGCCATATCTAAAATACCTGTCTGAGACTAGGGCTGGGGAAAAAATTTGAATCGAGTTGAAAGGTCAAAACAATTAATATTTTCAGTAAATCGATTTTTTTAGATTTTTTTTTCCACTAGGACAAGCGCTAACACCGCGCCAGTCCTGAGGAGCTGCAGGCAGGAGTTTTTAGGAGAGGCCACGGCTTTGGCCTACTCCGCAAGGCCGGACGCTGCGGCCTCGCCTAAAAACTCCTGCCTGCAGCTCCTCAGGACCGGCGCGGTGTCCATCAACAAAAAAAAAAAAAATTTGAATCAAGTTTTTTATTTTTTTAAATGGCACATTTTTTCTTTTTTTTTTTCTTTTTAGAAAATCGCCCAGCTCTAGCTGACACCAGCAACAGATCTGCACACAAGCGTTAGAATTGGGTTTCTGTGCATGGGCACCACCACTTCTAGAATATGGACACTCCTTGTCGGTGATGTTTTGTGCAGATCTGCAGTATACTGCCCCCTGGAGTTAGCAATCCTTGGAGGTCTTGGGGATCGGTCTAGGCCGAAGAGTAGGAAGAACTGCCTTGCAGTTGAAAAAGGTAAAAAAAAAACACCCGAAAGTACACATTTTATTTTTTTTTTAATTATTTCATATTTTTTTTAGAGGGAGGGGGGAGGACCAAAAATAAAAAAATGTTCCACTTTAAAATACAGGTACTCCTCACTTAATGACCAGGTTCCGTTCCAACGACCAGGTCATTAAATTAATTGGTCGTTAAACAAGGAGCCAGAAGTTATCAATATCTTAAGCATTCTTAACTACTGTACTGTTTTGTGAAAAAAAGTTCTAAACACAAAAACTCCAGCTCAAATAGGTTGTTTTAATTTGCATAAGCTGGTTGTGTCCCATGACTCCGGCGCACGTGTGCGGGAGTGATGTCATCACGGTGTGCCCAATCAGATGGCTGGAGGACGCGAACCCGGAAGGAAGACCTCTCACTGCACTAGTGTGGGGAAGTGACGTTATGACGCTGGGTCTCGCTGTGTTTTATCACCATAGAAATGCAGTGAGACCCAGCGGCATCGTCATTTCTGTCATGCCCCTCTCAACGCGTCCACCAGCAGATCCGTGGATCTTTCAGTGAGCTACGGTGATCATGTGACTTGCAATTCAGATGCTGGGGATTATACTATAGCTACATTTTTACAAGGTAACAGTTCTCAGTTTAATGTTTTCCACCAATTTAATCTGTCCATACGATCTGTATCCAGGCAGGTAGGTTCTTGCACTACAAAGTTGCTGGTAGACCAGAGGAGATTGTACCATCACATTGTGTGGTCATCCTTAGGCCGGGTTCACACCTATGCGTTTTTTGGTGCAGAAATGCACTACAGTCCATTTAACATGGTTTCCTATGCAACACGTTCACATCTATACTTTTTCAGCTGATGCGTTTTTGGAAAAGGTCAGGGACTTTTTTAAATGCAAAACGGTGCTTTTTGGTTCATTCGATTTCAATGGAGTTGCTGCAGAAAAGCATGCAGTGCATCTTTAATGTGTTCTGCGTTTTTTATTCTGTCCAACAAATTGGTCAAAAAAGAATCATGAAAACACAAAAATGCACTGAGAAACGGATCAGAAGCAAACTGCATAAGTGTGAACCAAGACTTAAAGTGGTACTAAACACACAACAGTAAAATCAGTCTGTATATGCAGCATAGCATGCTTGTTATACTCACTGTGAAACTTAAGGGGTTAATCCTCTGCATTGTGTAAAAAGGCTGTTTTTATCCTGTATGCACAGATCTTTCCCTCCTGCAATGTCTAGCTGAGGAAGGCCAGCTAACAGGGGCAGAGTAGCCATCCTACACATGCTCAGTTGTGTCATTTATGCTAGAGAGAACATTTACTTATTCTCAGAGCTAGCCAGGTCACATGATATTGACATCACACACGTGGGCGTGTATACAGGCTGTAGTGAAAATATCCTACCTGAACTCCCGGCACTGGAGAAACTGTAACCGTGATATACAGATCATCCAAAAAGGTATATAGTGGCAGTATTTTAATGTAAAAAGAAGATTTATAAGCTGCGAGCACTGTGGGTGGGGAGGATGAACTATTTTCTTATTACTGGGTTTATTAACACTTTAAGCTAACCTTGGCCTATGCCCTCCTCCCCAGCAGCTCATTGCTTCACTCCCCATCATGCTGTTCAGCCACCAGGAGCAAAGGAAGAACCTTCCAGGTATGAAAGATAATGTGACTCCCTCCTGTTCCTGTCACTTGTAAGCAATGGTGATTGGCCCAGCAATGTCACATGGGGGCGGGTAGTGCATCCCCAGCCTTGGGTTGGCTTTGGTAGGCGTGTCTTGGGGCACACTCAGCTCCTTCATTGCTTATTCCTGGGAAGGGAGACATTATTGGGAACCTGCTTTTTTTTTATGCTCCCACATGGGCACAGAACAGATTCAGGTTATCCTGTTGATTGCTAGGTTCATTTAAAAAAATTAAATAAATGCACATTATTATTTTTTTGGTAGAAAAAAAAAGTTTTTTTTTTTTTTTTTTTTTTTTTTTTTATTCACAGGAGCTTGCAAAGAATACCACATATCACAACCGATGGACAAAACCAGGCTCCTGCAGGCTCTTCCTCCAGCTCTCTGCCTGTACCTCTGTATGAGCTTTCAGTAGGAGGAATTGTCAATGGACTATGAGTGTGCTGATTACTGCGCTCATAGTCTATTTAGATCTACAAGTTCATCTGCAGCGGTCTGGGATGGCACTTGTAGTTTATTCATTCACAGATCATGGAGACCATTCAAATCTATTTGGCAACACCACAGCTGAGAGCCAAATAAATGTGTGGCTCACATTTGCCTTCTAAATGCATGAGTGTGGCTAGTTAGCTTCACTCTGAAAAGCAATCGACTGCAGATTGCTTTTCAGAGCATTGGCAGTGTATGAAAATAAAAGGTCCACTTTATCCTCAGTCCTCCTCTCTCTAAATGCAACAGGCTATTGAAAGACGTTATAAACCAAAGTTTGTACAATATACTACAATGCCATGCACTTGGTAATGTCATCCATGCCTTGCAGAAACTTTAAATGCTGGTCTGGGGTAAGTATTATGATTGTTTGTACATACTATTTATTTAAATGTATCTTTAAGCCATTTAGGAGCTGGGGCTGTAAGGCTTGTTTCACACAGGTGGGTCCAATTAGGTCCGTCTGGCAGTTTTTCAGGCGAACCTGATCGGATCATTCATTGTTCTCAATGGCAGCAGACATTTGTCCGCTGACACCCGCAAGCACCGATCTTGCCCGCCAAAAACAGATCGCTGGGGGATCCATTCCCCCATCTGTCCGTCGGATTGGATGACAGTCAAATTAAAATGGACAGGCGCTCTGTTTCTATCTGACCACCCCATAGAGAACAGCGTGGCTCTCCTCCCCAATCTAAAGGATACAGCGGGAGGGGCTGAGTGGTCATCACAAAGGTCACTTGACCTCCCTGGCTAATGTCAGAGGGGGATCTCGGGCCCTCTTGCTGTAACCCTTAGATCAGGGGAGGAGAGCGGCCGAAGGTCATGTGACCGACTAGAAAAGATCTGAGATGAGGTATTTACAGGCATCGTTTATACAAACATTTACACAGTGTAGGATGGATTGATAGAACAGAGGGGCTGACAGTAATATTTCTTTACCTTTACAACCCCTTTAACCACTTCCGGACTGCTGCACGCCGATGTACGTCCTCATTCCCTGGTATTGCCATGTTCGGCCAGCAGTCCGGTACAAGATAAAAGAGGTCTCTGAGGTGAATTTGCTGCAAGATCACTTTTATCAGCAGCGGAAGAGGGCCCCTCCGCCACTAACCAAAGCCGTCGAAAGCTATCAGATCCTTCCTGTGGCTATGCATGAAGACGAGTGAGGGGCAGATGGCCCCCAGCGTCTCCATGACACTGCAGGGTGGAAGCGACATCAAAACGTCACTTCCACCCATATCTCTTAAAAGGCCAATTTTTTTTATTGCATTTTTTTAATGTAAATATTAGATCTGTGACCCCAGATTTCATATATGAGGCCGTCATGCTTTTTTTCTATTACAAGGGATGCTTACATTCCTTGTAATAGGAATAAAAGTGACACAATTATTTATTTATTTTTATTATTATTATTATACACGATTTATATAGCGCCAATAGTTTACGCAGCGCTTTGCAATGTATAGGGGGGACAACACAATTACAGTACAGCTCAATACAAGAGGTACAGGAGGGCCCTGCTGATAGAGCTTACATTCTAAAGGGAGGGGGTGGTACAAAAGGTAATAGCTGCACAGAATGATTTTTAAAACCGTGTAAAAATAAAAGGTAAAACAAATAATAAAAAATAAAATGTAAAGCGCCTCATCCCGCTGAGCTCGCGTGCAGAAGCGAACGCATACGTGAGTAGCGCCCGCATATGAAAAAGGTGTTCAAACCACATGTGAGGGATCGGTAGAGCGAGAGCAATACGTCTAGCCCTAGACCTCCTCTGTAATGCAAAACATGCAACCTGTAGAATTTTTTTAAACAATGCTTATGGAGATTTTTAAGGGTAAAAGTTTGTCGCCATTCCACGAGCGGGCACAATTTTGAAGCATGACATGTTGGGTATGAATTTACTTGGCATAACATTCTCTTTCATAATATAAAAAAAATTGAGCTAACTTTCCTTTTGTCTTATTTTCTAATTCAAAAAAAGTGTATTTTTTTTTTTTTTTCAAAAAAAGCGCCCTTTTAAAACCGCTGCGCAAATAGTGTGACAGAAAGTATTGCAACGACTACCATTTTATTCTCTAGGGTGTTAGAATTTTTTTTTTATAATGTTTGGGGCTTCTAAGTAATTTCCTAGCAAAAAAAAAAAATTTTTAACTTGTAAACAACACATCTAAAAAAAAAAAAGAGGCTCGGTCCTTAAGTGGTTAAAGGATAAGTTCATCTTTTGACAAAAAATTATAAATGCACATTTTTTTGCAGGTAAAAAAAATGTGCATTTATTATTTTTTTGTTGTTATTGTTGCAGAAGCCTGTATAGCATTGCACCAGCAACCAGCAGATTGCCAATACCATGCAGGCCTCCTGCAGATCTGTCAGTGTATTGGCTTGCTCATACCTGGTACATTCCAATAGGAAGACTCAATGTACTACCACAGCACTCACAGTGCTGTGGCAGTTCATTGGAAACTACAAACCGACAATCGCAAAGGTTGCCGGACCTTGTCCTTTTCCATTCACAGAGGACTGTAAATGAGTGACGTGGGAGGAGTGTGCATCTTTTTTAAAGCGGAGGTCCACCCTAAAGTGGACCTTCCGCTCATTGGAATCCTCCCCCCCCCCCTCCGGCGCCACAATTGGCACCTTTCAGGGGGGAGGGGGGTGCAGCTACCTGTACAGTACAGGTATCTGCACCCACTTCCGGCATAGCTATCTGCGGAAAGGGGCGTAGATCTACGCCCCTTTCTGAAAGTCCCCCGCTGCCTGCTGGGAAACACACAGATCCCAGAGGCAGCGGGACCATCCTTATTGCGCAGCACGACTCGCGCATGCGCAGTAGGGAACCGGGAAATGAAGCCGAAAGGCTCCACTTCCTGATTCCCATACCCAAGATGGCGGCGGCAGCACCCGAGAGACGATTGAGAGATCGGCTTTGGGTGCCGACATCGCGGGCGCACTGGGCGGGTAAGTGTCCTTATTTTAAAAGTCAGCAGCTGCAGTATTTGTAGCTGCAGGCTTTAAAAAAAACAGGGGAGAAGATCCCCTGTCTGCTGTCGGTGGGGGGGGGGGGGGTGTTGCATTCATAACATGTTACATGAATATGGGTGTAACATGTTATGAAAAGTAAACTTCTCTTTTAGGAGGCAGTCAGTAATTAATGGTAGCCCCTCTAAATCCCCATTACAGGTTTCTTCTAATACTGGGGCGCACACACTACTCTGGCTCTAACCAGCAGTCCAGTGCCAGAGTCTTAGCTGCCAAATAAAGGCTGTTTCATGGAATCATTAAGTAGATATGGGTAGACCTAACCAAAACAAAAGATGTGTTATCTGTATACAACATGAGCATGGAAATTGAAATCTCCATTCCAACACAAAAAAATTTCAGAATAATGTAGCTGCTTGCAGTCACCACAAGGAACCTACTGTGTGTGTGTGTGTGTGTGTGTGTGTTGTTTTTATTTCACATAACATGATCACTTTCAGGTACAGTGGATTTAGTAAAGGCCCTCTTTTATACAGTGCTGGTCTAGTTAGTTTTTTTTTTTTTTTTTTTTTTTTTTATTGTAACACACTTGTGGTGCAGACAGAACAAGCTGGATGTGAAAGTGCTTTCTGTGGGTATTATATGCAGTGGGTATCAGAGTCAAATAATAGTCATATTTAAACTTGCAACCCCTGGGTGACTCAAAGTGCATAGATTAGGGTTCCTCTTTTAGTGAGTAAATGCAATTATAATAATGGGCAAAGATGAATCTGTGTTTTTTAATATTTCAGTTAAAAATGTCTCCTTTCTGTTTCAGGGTAGCGGGCTTGTATGAGATGGAAGCTAATGCAGGAGAGGAGGGCATTCACTTTCAAAGCTACCCTTTTGATTTTCTAGAATTTCTTAACCACCAGCGCTTTGAACCTATGGAACTGTACAACCACCATGAACATGCTAAAGCTGTAGCTGCCCTCCCTTGCACTTCACCACAGTATGATTACACCCACCAGTCCCAGACTAATAGTATTCAGGTCACCCCTGCTGGCATTTCTAAACCGAAAGAATTCAAAGTAGAACTCCCCTCTTCTGTGTCTCCCATTAAAAAATCAGAACCTGTACAGTTGCAACAATATAACGTCCAGCCTTCAATCTCCAACACACAAGCTATCTTTGACGGAACATTTAACTCACAGCAGTGGGGAATTGTTGATCTTTCTAGCCATCAGCATCTTTTCAACAACCTTAAACGCTCCTTACCAGTTACACAGCAGGTGCAAGCTGAAGAGGAAACAAAAGACGATAAAAATTACTTCCGTCGACTGAAGTATCTAATTGATCGTCGTTTCCCCTGCACTGTGTGCCAGAAGTCTTTTAAGCAGTCATCACATCTAATGCAACACATGCTGGTTCACACAGGGGAGAGACCCTACGAATGCAATGTTTGTGGGCGTACGTACAATCATATCTCCAGCCTCATAAGGCATAGACGCTGCCATAGAGAGGAGACAGGAGTGGACATAAACAGTTCACTGGCAAACACGGATGTTGAGACTGCTGCTGCAGCTGCTGTAGTGGCGGCTGCCACAGCTGCAATGTCAGCTCCTCAGGTGGGGCCTGGGGAAGTGCCTGTAGCAGGGGCGGAGCAAAATGTAATTTTGCAGCAAGATGGTCCATTTACTTGCAACCTGTGCTGGAAAGTCTTTAAAAAGCAAAGTCATCTTCACCAGCACCAGATTATACATACTGGAGAAAAGCCTTTTAGCTGTAACATATGTGAAAAAAGTTTTAATCGCCGTGAAAGCTTAAAGCGCCATGTAAAGACACACTCCAACTCACTGAAGGTTCAGTGTGAGGTGTGCGGCAAAGCCTTCCGCGACACTACCTATTTATTAAAACACCAAGCCACTCATACTGGTGAACGTCCAGATTACAAGTGTGATGTGTGTGGAAAATCATACGCTGCTCCGCAGAGTCTTTTAAGACACAAACATGTGCATGAGGCCAGTCTTTCATTGCCACAGCCATTGGTGCCACAACAAGCAATTAATGTAAATGTCAAGGAAACTGTTACAGCAGTCCCCTATGAAACTGCAACTCTACTCACCACAGATGTTGCCCAAGCTGACCAAGCAGCTATCAGTGTTATTGAAAGAATTGGTTCGGTCTTTGCTCAGCCGTCTCCCCGTAGACAATCATCTCTCTCAAATAATGTAAGCAAAAATTTCTGCTGTAATGTATGTGGACGTGGTTTCGGTAGGCGAGAAACCCTAAAGCGTCATGAACGGATCCATACTGGTGAGAAGCCACACCAGTGTTCAGTTTGTGGCAAGAGGTTCAGAGAATCTTTCCATCTTACTAAACATCATGTAGTACATACCCGTGAACGGCCCTACAAATGTGAACTGTGTGGCAAGGTTTTTGGCTATCCTCAGAGCTTGACACGCCACAAGCAGATCCATAGGCTTCAGCTGCCTTGTACAGTACCAACAGGAGCCCTGCCCCCTGATCGACTTAGCTTTGGATGCACAGATTGTGGAGAGAGATTCCCAGACTCCTTTCACCTAATGAATCATAAGGAACTGCACATGAGTGAAAAGCCCTATGTTTGTGATACATGTGGAAAATGTTTTGGCTTCATTGAAAACCTAATGTGGCACAAACTTGTACACCAAACAGCTACAGAACGTCTACTTCCTAGTGTAAGCCAATGTCAAGCAGAAACTGAAGGCAATCAAGCAAACTGTATGCAGAATAGCATTACAAATGAAGTAGTCCAGGCATCAGTAGCAGCAGCTACTTCCAGTGGACAAGTAAATTCCACTTCTGATGAGCACCCAATGATACCCAGTGGTGAGAGATTTTCATGCAGTATTTGTGGTCAAAGTTTCAAGCACTTCCTGGGTTTGGTAACCCATAAATATGTACACTTAGTCAGACGCACTCTAGCTTGCAATGTCTGTGGGCAAAGCTTTGCAGGAGCATATGACTTGCTGCTTCATCGTCGCAGCCACTTGCAAAAGAGACATTTCACATGCTCTTTATGTGGTAAGCGCTTCTGGGAAGCAACGCTACTCATGCGCCATCAGCGCTGCCATACAGAGGAACGACCTTACAGATGCACTATATGCGGACGTGGTTTCTTACATTCATGGTATCTTCGTCAGCACAAAGTTGTGCACACTGGTGAGCGAGCATACAAGTGTGCCTTGTGCAACAAACGTTTTGCCCAGTCCTCCAGTTTAGCAGAACACCAGAGACTACACATTGTGGCGCGCCCTCAGCGATGTCCAACCTGTGGTAAAACGTTTCGCTACCGCTCCAATCTCTTGGAACACCAGAGAGTGCATCTTGGTGAAAAGGTTTACCGGTGCGATCAGTGTGGTAAGAGTTTCTTCTACATTTCATCCATCTTGCGTCATCAAAGATCTCATGATGCAAAACCAGACCTTCGTTGTTCCTGTTGCCTCAAACTGTTTAAGGATCCAAAGTATTTCAGCAAACATGTACAAGCTCATCAAGGTGAGCGTCCCTTTAAATGTGGAACCTGTGGTGAGGCTTTCAGCAATACGTATGGGCTAAAGAAGCATCGGTATTCACATAAAATGGAAAGACTTAATGCAGTGGCAACACTTGTTGAAGGACAGAAGACTTCTCAACCAACAGGAACTTAAGTACATTTTATAAAACATTTCCTTTTATCTCTAAAATCAACGAAGTTTATGTGTTCTTTAATCAGCCACGTGGTTGGTCTTATCTTGGTTTTAATAAAGAATACTTTAATATTTAACTGTAACACTGGGTAGTCAAAGTTTTGGGCACCAATGATGACACAATGTATGTGAAGCCATTCAGATATATAGTATCTGTGAATTATTGCAGTGCTTTCCTGTACTCAGTTTAACAATATTTAATTGTTAGTGTTTAAAGTACTTACCGTATATCTTCCACGTGCTTTATTAAATTCCTAATACAAGTTGTTTCTCTCTGATTGATGTGGAGCACAGTGATGGCCATTGCTGGTGTACAGGTATATTGGTTACATAGGGATGTACAAAAATATTGCTTTTTTTATGTAATAATCTGAGAAAAATTATGTAATTTATTGACAAATCTCAGGTGTAAAAAAAAAAAAAAAAAAAAAAGTACACATTTTGCTTTGTCTTCCTGGAAAGAAAGTCTGGCCCCAGTCTCCTCAGCATAATTATTGCCCAACGATGGCTACCGCCACAATGGTAGGAATGGGGCCAAGCAATTGAATTGGATACCAGGAAGGCCTAGAGATTGGAGTTGTCATCCACTGCTTGTAACCTTTTTTCTGAGAGCACAAACAAGGATATAATGTGTGTGTGTGTATATATATATATGTCTCACAAAAGTGAGTGCACCCCTCATATTTTTTGTAAATATTTTATTCTATATTTTCATGTGACAACACTGAAGAAATTACACTTTAAAGTAGTGAGTGTACAGCTTGTATAACAGTGTAAATTTGCTGTCCCTTCAAAATAACTGCACACAGCCATTAATGTCTAAACCGATGGCAACAAAAGTGAGTACACCCTTAAGTGAAAATGTCCACATTGGGCCCAATGTCAATATTTTGCGTGACCACCATTATTTTCCAGTACTGCCTTAACCCTCTTGGGCATGGAGTTCACCAGAGCTTCACTGATTGCCACTGGAGTCCTCTTCCTATCCTCCATGACGACATCATGGAGCTGGTGGATGTTAGAGACCTTGCGCTCCTCCACCCTCCATTTTTAGGATTCCCCACAGATGCTCAATAGGTTTTAGGTGTGAAGACATGCTTGGCCAGTCCATCACCTTTACCCTCCACTTCTTTAGCAAGGCAGTGGTTGTCCTGGAGGCATGCTTGGGGTCGTTATCATGTTTGATCTCGTCAGAGCACAGGACCTGGTTCCAGTAATCCATGTCCTTAATCTGCTTGTCTTCAGAAAACTGTTTGTGGGCTTTCTTGTGCATCATCTTTTGAAGAGGCTTTCTTCTGGGACGACAGCCATGCAGACCAATTTGATGCGGCGTGTGGTGTATGGTTTGAGCACTGACAGGCTGACTCCCCCCACCCCTTCAACTTCTGCAGCAATGCTGGCAGCACTCATACTTCTATTTGCCAAAGACAATCTCTGGATATGACGCTGAGCATGTGCACACTTAACTTCTTTGGTCGACCATGGCGAGGCCTGTTCTAAGTGGAATCTGTCCGGTTAAAACACTGTATGGTCTTTGCCACTGTGCTGCAGCTCAGTTTCAGGGTCTTGGCAAACTTCTTATAGCCTAGGCCAGTGATGGCGAACCTTGGCACCCCAGATGTTTCAGAACTACATTTCCCATAATGCTCGACTACACTGCAGAGTGCATCAAAACATCTGGGGTACCACGGTTGAATCCAGTGACCAGTGTGAGAGTGATAACACCAACTTTAACACACCTGCTCCCCATTCATACCTGAGACCTTGCAACGCTAATGAGTCACATGACACTGGGGAGGTAAAATGGTTAATTGGACCCAATCTGGACATTTTCACTTAGGGGGTGTACTCACTTTTGTTGCCAGCAGTTTAGATATTAATGTGTGTTGTGTTATTTTGAGGGGACAGCAAATTTACACTGTTATACAAGCTGCACACTTACTACTTTACATTGTAGCAAAGTGTCATTTCTCAGTGTAGTCACATGAAAAGTTAGAATAAAATATCAAAATGTGAGGGGTGTACTGCATGTATACATACATACATATATGTGATACCTCCCGCTAAATCCAAAAGAAAGACTGCTGCACTTTTTACAATTCCCACATACAGGAAAAACAAAAACTATATATAATAGATGAACATAGGTGAAAAAAACCATACCACAAAAAGTGATTAAATCGTTGCTGAAATTGTGTGAACTCCAAACCAGTGAGTTAACCACTTCCGGACCAGCTCACGACGATATACGGCGGTACTTTGAAGGAGGATATCGGTGTTATGGCAGTAGTTAGCTGCCATAACTCAGGTGTCCTCTTCTTCAGTGAGCGGTCCAGTTTAAGGCTACTTTCACACTGGGGCGGGCTCCGGTGGTAAAGCGGTGCTATTTTTAGCTCTGCTTTACCATAATTTTAGCGGCGCTATTTGGCCGCTACCGGGGCGGTTTAAACGCTGTAGGTTTAGGGGCGCTGCCCTATTGTTTTCAATGGGAAGGGGAGCTTTAGGAGCAGTGAATACATTGCTCCTACAGAGCTGCAAAGATGCGTCTTGCAGGACTTTTTATTGACTGTCCTGCAAGCGCACTGCTCCAGTCACACTGGAGACACAGGAGAAGCTCTTTACAGGCCCTATTTTTAGCACTGCAGCACCTATAAAGCACCTCAGTGTGAAAGCCAAGAAAAAAGTGGTCTTGCCGTGAGATGACTTTTAATCGGTGGCAGGAGAGGGCCCCTGTCGATCTCCGGACCCCTCTGCCGCTTACCGGAGCTGTCGGCGGAGGATATCGGGTCCTTCCTGTGGTCTGACGTGGAGACGAGTGAGGGGAAGATGGCCTCCACCCGTCTCCATATCATTGCAGGGCAGAAGCGACGTCAAAACATAATTTCTGCCCATAGCTATCAACCACCGCATGTACATTTACATCGGCAGAATGGGAGGGGCAGGCAAATGGTTATATAGGTATTTCCTCTTAAATTTGCTGCCGTGTGATCACTTGTGTGGCACACACGTGACCCTGCCACGAACTACGTGAGTGTGATCGCTGGTCCCCATGAACTCGATGTCTGCAGGGATACCCACGATTGTTTCACAGAGAGAGAACGGGGAAATGCTGATGTAAACAAGCATTTCCCCCTTCTGCCTAGTGACACTAATCACAGCTCTCTGTAATCAGGAGCGGTGATCAGTATCCTGTCACATGTAACCCTTCTCCCCAAGTTAGAATCACTCCCTAGGACACACTTAACCCTGTGCAGCACCCCCTCCTGGTTAACCCCTTCACTGCCGGTCACATTTACACAATAATCAATGCATTTTTAACTGATCGCTGTATAAATGTGAATCGTTTCAAAATAGTGGCGAAACTGTCCGTCATAATGTTAGTCACTATAAAAATTGCAGATTGCCGCCATTACTAATAAAAAAAAAAAAGTTTTTAATAAACATGCCATAAAACTATCCCCTATTTTGTAGGCTTTCCATGATCTTTTATAATTTAGACATTGTTAAGATCTGGTAAGAGGCACATTTATCCTTAAAGTGCAAGTCCAGTCTAACACTAAAATTCCTGCATCTACAGACATCGATGATCTAACACTAACCTATCTAGCCCTGTAAGGAAGAGATCAGTATACATACCTTTTTTGAAGCTGATCTCCAGCGGCGGGAGCTCTGCAGAGGACAAGGGCTGTGAAATTAATGGGGAGTGATGTCACACATAGACTTACTATGGGGCTTCTGTTGTCAGATGTGTCCTCTGCACATGCCTCCACAACGAAGCCACAGCTGACAGCTCAGCGTGGGATCAGGTTGACACAGCTGATGCATTTCGACCTTAGTCATAGCATGTTGAATATAAATATGGCAATATGTTTATATTCATAAGCTCAACCCCAAAATGTATTTTATTGGTAAATTGAAGCAATTAAATGAGAAATTGAGAGGTTAATATCAAGGTGCCAAAATGCAGGAAAAGGATTGAGACAAAAGATATACAGTGCCTTGCGAAAGTATTCGGCCCCCTTGAACTTTTCAACCTTTTGCCACGCTTCAGGCTTCAAACATAAAGATATAAAATTTACATTTTTTGTGAAGAATCACCAACAAGTGGGACACAATTGTGAAGTGGAACGAAATCTATTGGATATTTTAAACTTTTTTAGCAAATAAAAAACTGAAAAGTGGTGCGTGCAAAATTATTCGGCCCCTTTACTTTCAGTGCAGCAAACTCACTCCAGAAGTTCAGCGAGGATCTCTGAATGATCCAATGTTGTCCTAAATGACTGATGGTGATAAATAGAATCCACCTGTGTGTAATAAAGTCTCTGTATAAATGCACCTGCTCTGTGATAGTCTCAGGGTTCTGTTGAAAGTGCAGAGAGCATCATGAAGACCAAGGAACACACCAGGCAGGTCCGTAATACTGTTGTGGAGAAGTTTAAAGCCGGATTTGGATAAAAAAAGATTTCCCAAGCTTTAAACATCCCAAGGAGCACTGTGCAAGCGATCATTTTGAAATGGAAGGAGTATCAGACCACTGCAAATCTACCAAGACCTGGCCATCCCTCTAAACTTTCAGCTCAGACAAGGAGAAGACTGATCAGAGATGCAGCCAAGAGGCCCATGATCACTCTGGATGAACTGCAGAGAACTACAGCTGAGGTGGGAGAGTCTGTCCATAGGACAACAATCAGTCATACACTGCACAAATCTGGCCTTTATGGAAGAGTGGCAAGAAGAAAGCCATTTCTCAAAGATATCCATAAAAAGTCTCATCTAAAGTTTGCCACAAGCCACCTGGGAGACACACCAAACATGTGGAAGAAGGTGCTCTGGTCAGATGAAACCAAAATCCAACTTTTGGCCCACAATGCAAAACGATATGTTTGGCGTAAAAGCAACACAGCTCATCACCCTCAACACACCATCTCCACTGTCAAACATGGTGGTGACAGCATCATGGTTTTGGCCTGCTTTTCTTCAGCAGGGACAGGGAAGATGGTTAAAATTGAGGGGAAGATGGATGCAGCCAAATACAGGACCATTCTGGATGAAAACCTGTTGGAGTCTGCAAAAGACCTGAAACTGGGACGGAGATTTATCTTCCAACAAGACAATGATCCCACACATACAGCAAAATCTACAAAGGAATGGTTCACAAATAAACGTATCCAGGTGTTAGAATGGCCAAGTCAAAGTCCAGACCTGAATCCAATCGAAAATCAGTGGAAAGAGCTGAAAACTGCTGTTCACAAACGCTCTCCATCCAACCTCACTGAGCTCGAGCTGTTTTGCAAGGAAGAATGGGCAAGAATTTCAGTCTCTCGATGTGCAATGCAATGTGATAGAGACATACCCCAAGCAACTTGCAGCTGTAATCGCAGCAAAAGGTGGCTCTACAAAGTATTAACGCAAGGGGGCTGAATAATTTTGCACGCCCCACTTTTCATTTTTTTATTAGTTAAAAAAGTTTCAAAAATCCAAAAGATTTCGTTCCACTTCACAAATGTGTCCCACTTGTTGGTGATTTTTCACAAAAAAAAATTTTTTTATATCTTTATGTTTGAAGCCTGAAATGTGGCAAAAGGTTGAAAAGTTCAAGGGGGCCGAATACTTTCGCAAGGCACTGTACATCACATGACCTGTTTCAAAAGATATAAAAGCACAGTGGAATACCATACATCATCATCCTACGCACATGGGTCACAAATGCATACTAGCTCATTATACCTTTTGTCTTGCATTTTTTTTTCTTTTAGGGTTTACAACCACTTTAACACTGGTGGAGCACGGATATATCTTTGTTACCAGGAGCAGTGCCGTTCAAGTCATTTTATTTGGAAACCGATATGGACATTTACTTTGAATAATATTTACACATGAACACATGTTCAGATTTATTGTTTTACTATGAGGACACTTTTTGATACCATGTTTTTCTGATATTAACTCACTGGTTTTAAGTTCATACTGAATTTCTTGGCATCATTGTTTACTACTGTCTGTCATAGTGATCACATAGTACAGGGCCATTAATAGCAGCCCTGTACAATGTGATAGCTTTGACCAATCACAGAATTTCTCAATGGCTACAGGAATGCAACCGGAGAAAGTGAGAAATTATTGGTTTTACAGTTATAATAGTGCTAAATGCAATCGAAGTGTAAAAAAAATCCTGATCACCCCTTTACCCCCAGCCCCACCCCCCGAGTAGTATAGAGTCACTATGGTGACAGTATGTAAACAAAATTTTTTTAATAAAGTAATAAAAACTTTTTTTTAATTTTTTTTTATATTTAACTCACTGTCACCAGTGTCCCTAATCACTGCCACCCCCTCAAAGTGTCCCTAATCAGCAACCACATCAGTTGCTGTGTCCGTGATCAGTGCCCACATCTGTTACGGTGTCTGTGATCAGCACCACACCAGTCAATTTTTCCCTAATCACCACCGCGCCACTCACAATGTTTGTGATTACCTTCACAGCAGTCATATTGTCCCTGATTATCTTCATACCAGTCATATTGGCCATGATCACCACCATACCAGTTACAGGTTTTGTCTCTTATCAATGCTACACCAGTTACAGTGTCCCTAATCACCTTCTTACCAGTTATGGTGTCTGTGATGACTGCCATACCAGTGATGGTGTTCCTGGTCACCGTCACACTAATGCAGAGTTACTCTGCTTCCTGTACCAATCCTGGCCTGTTTATTGACCGGGTTTCTGCCTACTGACCCATCTTCACATCCCACTGATGTTCCTGTGAGACACTATCCCCAGCCATCTCCTGCAGACAACTGCACTCTTGGATGCACAGGAACTCTTGTTCTTCCTGGCCAGTGAACATGGCATTCCTGTGTGCAGCCATGTACCAGTAGGCTAGGCTTTTTTTGGCTTATAGGAACTGGGACTACTATAAGTGACAATACACTAATCTATATTGCCTGACCACTCATAGAGGTACTAATCTATATTCCCTGACCACTCATATAGAGGTGACTATTACAGTAAATTGTTTTTGACAATTGGTTAATTTGTGCCATACACAAGATACAATGGTACAAATTAAATTCAGACACTGAAAAAGTCTGACACATATGGTATCCGCATACTCAGGAGGAGTAGTAGAATGTGTTTTTGGGTGTAATTCAAAGTATGAAATAGCTTATTAAATTGCCTATTTTGTGTAAAAAAAAATATATATATATATTTTTTTTTTCTTTTTCTTTCTGCATTTTCCAAAAACTTTTAGCAACAAAATTAAGTCTTGTTTCAATGAATTTGAACATGCTTCTTAAAAAATACCTTGGGGTGTTTACTCTCCAAAATGTGGTAATTTTATGGGTGTTTTCACTGTCCTGGTTCTCCATGGCTTCCAAAAATGTGATAGGTAGTCAAGAAATTAGATGTGTTATTTATCACCTTAGAAAGTTTGTAGGTGCTCCTTGGACTTTGGGCCTCCCTATACATCTAGGTTGTGAAAAAAGTCTCATGCACGTGGTATTGTCATACTCAGGAGGAATAGCAGAATGTGTTTTGGGATGTATTTCTAAGTATTCCTATGATGTATGTTAGAAATATCTTATTAATTAACAACTTTGTGTAAAAAATAAAAAATAAAATGTTAATTTTTTTTTTCAATTCTGCCAAAAAATTACAACTTCAAAAAACTCACCATGCCTCTTACTATTTTCATAAATGGATAATTTTGGGGTTATTTGTACTCTCTTGGCATTTTAGGGCTTGAAGAAAAGAAATAGTCTGTCAGTACATGAGGATTTAAAACATTAATCCATAGTTTGTAGACTATCATTTTCACACAGACTAAATAATATTACGCTGTTTTGGGTTATTTTAATCAAAGAAATGTAGCAAATTATAGTTTATTGAAGTAAGAGTATTTATTTGCAAAAAAGCGGCATTCCACACAAAAATGAAACATCCACTTTAAGTACTCCTAACTCCCTGACATGCCACATTTAACATGTATTTTTTTTGGTGGGGGAGTGGGTACCTACTTTTGGCAGGTACCCAGCTCCCACTTCCGCTCACCACCTAGGCAACTCTAATGGAAATTCTCCTCTCCCCCCCCCCCCCTCCCTGCAACCTTCATGTCACAGGTCCCAGAAGATTGCTCGGCCATTCAGGATGCACAGTGTGACTCTTTATTAAAAGTTAGCAGCTACGTTTTTAGTCTTTTTTCATTTATACAGCAGTCCCAGTGGTTTTTAAATACCACTATATGTCTAAAAAAAAAAAAAATTATAAAAATGTAATTTGGGTAGTGGTGTATGACTAAGTACTGAGTTACTAAGTAATAGTCATTCTAAGTATGACAGTGCTGAAAACTGAAAAATAGTCTTGACTGTAAGGGGGTGAAAGTGTCCTGACTTTTGCCTAGGATATATCTAAAGCCAGAACTTTTTTTTTAGTTTTTTACTAAAGTAAAGAATTGTTAAAACCACTATCTTTTTTCAGTCTGCGACTCATTAGGAAAATTTCACATCATGCCCTGTAGATTAAAAAAGAAGTGAGAGGATATTTTCCAAATGTGAGGGAAATCCCCTCTTAGATAATTGTCATGGGAACAAGTGCCCCATGGGAAGATTTCCCTTCTATTCCTGTTCTGTATTTAAAGCAGAGTTCCACCCAAAAATGGAACTTCCGCTTTAAGCACTCCTCGCCCCCTTACATGCCACATTTGGCATGTCATTTTTTTGGGGGGGGGGGGGGGAGAGTGGGTGCTTCATTAGTAGGATGACTTCCTGCCCCATTTCCTCCTTCCGCCCAGGGGCCACCTAGGTGACTCCTCCTTTCGCTTTAGGCGGCTCCTCCCTCTAGGCGATCTCCTGAAACACGTGATAGGTCCCAGGAGATCGCCTGTCCAGTCCGGAAGTGCAGCGCAACTCGCGCATGCGACGTGCATGCCCGGCCATGAAGCCGAAAGCTGTCAGGGCCGGGTGCCCAGAGTGACAATGGAGGCACCGGTGGAGAGGAGCTACACCCCGTTTGGCCACATCATAAAAAGCCTGGAACTCTCCTTTAACGTCACTTTCATTTTTGGTAATATTATTAATCATATTAGAGTGATAAAAACTCCCTAACGGGGACAAAGACAGTGACAAAAACCTGACAATAATTAAAAACCCTCACTACTTTATCTAAACCCAAAAATATATATATACTTTTAGTTTTAGTTTTTTATACCTTATAAGCCAGAGGAGGTCAGCAATCTCAACCCATTCTTATTTATCTCAGCACATTTTCTAAGATCTTTTAAAGCACTATTGTTTAAATTTAATTTTGTGAGAAATTTCAGAGAAAATCTGATGTTTGAAAGTCCACAGCTACCTAGAATCGTGCATGAGGCATTTTAAAGAACTGGAAAAACTCAGGGCTCGACTTCAACATACATTAATTAAAGTACCTACCGCTTCAACATGTTTTCTTGATGCTTGGCAGATGTCTTGTGTGTGTTGATATTTTATACCTGCAATACCTCCAAAACAAAACGAATCTAAAGCTGAATCAATCATTTGCCTACTGGGTAATTTTACCCCCTTTCTGCCCAGGCAAATTTTTAGCTTTCAGCACTCTCGCACTTTGAATGACAAGTGTGTGGTCATGCAACACTGTACCCATATGAAATTTTTATCATTTTTTCCACACAAATAGAGATTTAATTTGGTGGTATTTAATCTCTAGGGTGATGTTCGGGGTGAACATACGTTCGGCTTGAACATCGGGTGTTCGCCAAAGAGCGAACATTATGGGGCGTTTGTGGCACATTCGAACACCGCAGAACGCCCTTTATTGCACTGCGCAATCGCAGTGAATTGCTGTATGATGATTGGTCAAAGCATGCACCTGACCTGCATGCTTTGGCCAATGTCAACGCCCTCTGCTAAGAGAGCCTTAAAAGGCAGGGTCCATGTCCCACACTATATAAGCTGCCTACACAGCGGCCGTGTGTAGTGTTGTTGATGTGGATGGAGAGATAGCTTGATTTACATTAAAGTGGTTGTATACTCTTTTTTTTACTTTTACCTACAGGAAAGCCTATAATAAGGCTTACCTGTAGGTAAAAAAAATATCTCCTAAACCTGTACAGTTTAGGAGATTTTCCCCTCGGTATGCGCCGCTGACTGCAGCGGCGCATGCACACAAGGGGATTCTCGGCTGAAAATCCGGCAGTGACCGACCAGCCGGGATGAAATCTCCCGCGGCATGCGCAGGAGTGACGATATCGCGGCTCCGGCCACTCACAGCGCCGGAGCCGCGATACCCGGAAGAAACGCAGAGGGAGCATGTGAGCTCCCTCGGCGTGGATCAGGCCAGATGTCGGGGCCTCGTTCTAAGGTAAGTATTTCATAATGAGCTAGTATGCGGTGCATACTAGCTCATTATGCCTTTTGCTTTGCAGGTGGTAAAAAAAAAAAAACATTAGCGGGTTTACTACCGCTTTAAACAGGCAGGTTATTCAGTTAGGGATGAGCCGAACACCCCCTGGTTCGGTTCGCACCAGAACTTTCGAACGGACCCCAAATTCGTACGAACTTTAGAACCCCATTGAAGTCTATGGGACTCGAACGTTCGAAATTAAAAGTGCTAATTTTAACGGCTAATATGCAAGATGCTGTCCTAAAAAGGGTTTGGGGACCTGGCAACTGCCCCAGGGGACATGGGTCAATGCCTAAAATGTTTTTAAAAATGGCAGTTTTGGCAGGAGCACTGATTTTAATGACGATTAAAGAGAAAAAAAAGTAAGTAAAAAAGTAAAAATATTCCTTTAAATATCGTGCCTGGGGGGTGTCTGTAGTATGCCTGTGAAGTGCCACGTGTTTCCCGTGTTTAGAACAGTCCCTGCACAAAATGACATTTAACAGAAATAACATCATTTAAAACTGCTTGCAGTTTTAATGTTATATCTGGTTCCTGCAATATGGTTGAAAATCATTGAGAAAAATGGCATGGGTAGCCCTCCCTGCCCATTACCAGCCCCTTTGGGTCTTGTACGCATATTAAGGGGAACCCCGTACCCATATTAAAAAAAGGAAATACGTGTGGCCCCCAAGCCCTATATACTCAGAACAGCAGTATACAGGCGGTGCAAACAAGACAGGGACTGTGTAGGTTTGTTGTGTTAAGTAGAATCTGTTTGTAATTTTCAACTGGTACATTTTTAAAGTGTAGCTCCAGTCAAAAAAACAATTTTTAAGCTTTTTGGAAAACTTAGGGAAGGGTTATCACCCCTGTATAATTTGTTTTGTCGTACATCTTTTTTCATCTCACTTGCTGTTGTCTCCTTCCGTTTGCAAGTAGGAGATGTTTGTAAGTTGGATGTTTGAAAGTAGGGGCCTGCGTTATATGCTCTACAGAAATGGCGGAACAAGGTGTTGGTTTTGCCACAACATTGTAAGCCCTCAAAGTGACTCTTGGTGGACGCTGGAGCGCCCTGCTGTGAACGATTATATCAAGAATTGTAATTACATGCCATTGTTGAACAGTGGTAGAAAAATTGACCTTTGGTGGTTGTGGTGCTGGTGCCACAACACTATAAGTCCTCACAGTTACTCTGGGTGGGCACAGGAACGGGCCCTCCTGTGAAATATTATATCAAGAATTGTAATTACATGTCCCTGTTAAACAGGGGCAGAAAAATTGGGCCTTAGGCACTGGTGCCATCACACTGCAACCTCTCCCATATACTCTAGTTTTAGTGCAGGAATTAGCCCTGCTGCAAAGCATTGCATCAAAAATTGTAATTAAACGCCCCTGTTAAACAGGGGCAGAAAAAATGGGCTGATGGCATCACCCAGAACCAGAAATGTTCTTCCAACATATCAGCGGAGGAGGAAGATGATAGACAATCAACATAACAGGACAGTCACTCAGCATCAGCATAGGCAGTCTTGAAGGGATGTGATATTTCAAAAAAAAATTATTCGGTTACATCAGCTTCAGGTGCTTGGTAGCTGTGGGTGATCCAAGACTGATTCATCTTGATGAAGGTCAGTCGATCAACTGATTCGGTGGAGAGGCGCACCCTGTGATCGGTAACAAAGCCACCAGCAGCACTGAAGGTGCGTTCCGAAAGAACGCTGGATGCAGGACAGGCCAGTAGCGCAATTGCATACTGTGCAAGCTCTGGCCAGTGATCCATCCTCAAGACCCAGTAAGCCAGAGGATTTTCGGTGGGAAAGGTGTCCAAGTCTGACCTTGCCCCTAGGTATTCCTTCACCATGTAAATCAGACGCTGGCGATGGTTGCTGGAACCGATCATACCTTGGGGCTGCGGACTAAAAAATTGTCTGAAAGCATCAGTCAGACGGCCACCTTCTCCACCGCTCCTTCTGACCGATGCCTCAGCAACACGTTGTCCAGGACCAGGAGTTTGTAACCTCCCAGTCTCTGGGAACGCGTTGCACAGACCTTTCTGCAAGGCCTCCCGGAGATGTCTCATCCTCTGCTCCCTCTGCGATGGCAAGATAAGGTCTGCAACCTTACCCTTGTACCGTGGATCAAGGAGAGTGGCCAGCCAGTAATGGCCCCTCTCCTTGATCCGAAGAATACGAGGATCCTTCCGCAGGCTTTGCAGGATCAGGGAGGCCATGCAGCGTAGGTTAGT
The DNA here is from genome assembly GCF_037356315.1 of Lithobates pipiens. Classification (NCBI taxonomy): domain Eukaryota; kingdom Metazoa; phylum Chordata; class Amphibia; order Anura; family Ranidae; genus Lithobates; species Lithobates pipiens. Next base: position 104,802,480 of record NW_027507788.1, on the reverse strand, counting down.
TGAGGCATTCGGTCCAGAGCCCTCTGGGTCACTAAGGACAACATGATCTGCAGCTACCTCCTCCCAGCCACGTACAAGTCCACGGGTTTCTTGGGACTGTAAATCATCCCTACAAGACTGCTGCTGATGCTGAGTGCCAGCCTCCACCTCCATGCTGACACAATCATCCTCCTCCTCCTCTTCCTCCTCCTCCTCCTCTTCCTGTGTGATGGGTGGGACAGCAGGAACACTGTCTGGATAAAGGGGGCCTTGAGAGGCAAGGAAGTCCTCCTCTTCCTGCCTCTGTTCTGCCTCAAGTGCCCTGTCCATTATTCCACGCAGCGTTTGCTCCAAGAGGTGGACAAGAGGTACAGTGTCACTGATTCATGCACTGTCACTGCTCACCATCCTTGTGGCCTCCTCAAACTGTGACAGGACAGTGCAGGCATCCCTGATCATGCCCCACTGGCGTGGTGAGAAAAAACCAAGCTCCCCTGACCCTGTCCTGGTACCGTAGTCGCACAGGTACTCATTGATGGCCCTCTGCTGCGTGTGCAGCCGCTGCAGCATGGCCAACGTTGAGTTCCACCTGGTGGGCATGTCACATATAAGGTGGTTCTTGGGCAGGTTCAACTCCTTTTGGAGCTCAGCCAGCCAAGCACAGGCTTTAAATGATCAGCGGAAATGCACACAGACTTTCCTGGCCTGCTTCAGGATATCCTGTAAGCACGGGTACCTGCCCAAGAACCGCTGCACCACCAGGTTAAGGACGTGAGCTACACAGGGCACATGGGTCAGTTGTCCCTGTTGGAGGGCGGAGAGGAGGTTGGTGCCATTGTCGCAAACCACCATTCCTGGCTTAAGCTGGCGTGGCGTCAACCACCTCTCGGCCTGCCCCTGCAGAGCTGACAAAACATCCGTCCCAGTGTGGCTCCTGTCCCCCAAACAAACCAGCGCAAGCACGGCATGGCATTGTTTTGCCTGTGTACTTGCGTAGCCCCTGGAACGCCTACAGAGCACCGCTGGTTCTGAGGACAGAGCACTGGAAGAGGCCATGGAGGAAGAAGAAGAGGAGGGGGTGGAGGAGAGAGGTGTGTCACAACCAATAGTAGCATTTTGGAGGCGTGGTGGCGGAACAACCTCCAACACTACTGCACCTTGTCCTGCATCCTTCCCAGCTGCCAGAATAGTGACCCAATGGGCCGTGAAAGACAGGTAATGTCCCTGTCCATGAGTCAGCGGTAATATGCACCTTACCGCTGACCGCCCTGTCCAGCGAGGCAAGGACATTGCCTTCCACATGCCGGTAGAGAGCCGGAATCGCCTTCCGTGAGAAAAAGTGGCGTTTGGGGACCTGCCACTGAGGAACCGCACATTGTACAAACTCACGGAAGGGGGCCGAGTCTACCAACTGAAAAGGCAGCAGTTGAAGTGCTAGCAATTTAGCCAAGCTAGCATTCAACCGCTGGGCATGTGGATGGCTGGGAGTGAACTTCTTTCGCCAGTCCAGCAGCTGGGGCAGGGACATTTGCCTGCTATAATCGGACATGGGTGTACTGCTAGCAGAGTGCCCGGAAGCACTTGGCTGTGACACACCTAATTCTACACCTTCATTCCTCTCAGAGCAGGTTTCAGAGAGGACTGAAGGACTAATGGGGTTGGAGATGCCAGCTGATGAGGAGCAAGGAGAGGTCCGCTTTGTTCTTTGGTGTGGGTCTTTGAGGTACGCTTGCCAACGAGCTGCATGGCAGGTCAACATATGTCTGGTCAAGCATGTGGTGCCCAAGCGGCTGATGTTTTGGCCACGCGAGATACGCTTGAGACATATGTTGCAAATAGCAGCGGTGCGATCTGATGCACTCGTCTCAAATAAGGCCCACACCAAAGAACTTTTAGAATAACGCGCAGAGGCAGCGCCCTGCACAGGAGGAGCTCTGCGGTGTGATTCAGTCGGTGTGCTGCCCCTAAGCTGGCCCCCGGAGGGCATCCTGCCTTGTTGGACATGTGCCTCCTCCTCCTCTCTCCTTCCAGGCACCCACGTGGAGTCAGTGCCCTCATCATCCCCTCCCTCTTCATCGCTGGATCAAACCTGGCAGTATGCTGCAGCTTGTGGAACATGACTGCCAGATTGCTGTCCTTCTTGAGCATCCCCTCTCTCTGCATTCACGCTACTGCCTTCCTCTAGCTGAGTATCATCATCAGAGCCTACAAAACACTGGACATCTTCCTGGAGCATGTACCCAACACTGTGCTCAAAGAGTTCAGGAGACTCCTCAGGAGGACGTGGTGGGTCTAGGGAAGGAGTCACTGATGATGACATTGAGAGGAGGGAAGACGATGCGTTGGCAGCTGCTTTGCTAGTACCCTGAGACTGGATGAGAGAGGATGAGGAGGATGAAGAGGGCTTGGTTATCCACTCTACCAAGTCGTTGGCATGTTGCGGCTCAACATGTCCAGCTGCCGAAAAGAAGGACAAGCGTGTCCCATGGCCACGTGCTGATGATGACGATGCACCGCGTCCACGACCAGCACTGTTGCATCTAGACATAGAGCATGCTTGCCCTCTTTTATCGGCTCGCGCCTGTCTGCCTCTCCTTGCTGGCCTTCCAGACATGGTAATGGCCTGAAGGGAGTTGGGAAAAACAGCAATTGGGTAGTGTATATTGTGCTGGAGGCACACACAACTTCCAATAACTCCTGCAGATGGCAGATGGCTCAAATAGAGAAGAGCTATGAAGGTGGATATAGCGGTGTATACTGGATTCAGAGCACGCAGACAGCACGCACAAGCTCCTACCGCTGACTGCAAGCTCCATTTAAAACGAGCAAGATAGTTTGCTATATAGGTGGATATAGCGGTGTGTACTGGGTTCAGAGCACGCAGACAGCACGCACAAGCTCCTACCGCTGACTGCAAGCTCTATTTAAAACGAGCAAGATAGTTTGCTATATAGGTGGATATAGCGGTGTGTACTGGTTTCAGAGCACGCAGACAGCACGCACAAGCTCCTACCGCTGACTGCAAGCTCTATTTAAAACGAGCAAGATAGTTTGCTATATAGGTGGATATAGCGGTGTGTACTGGGTTCAGAGCACGCAGACAGCACGCATGAGCTCCTAACACTGACTGCAAGCTCTATTATAAAAGATAGATATATCGCTAGCTATATAGGTGAATATAGCGGTGTATACTGCGGTCAGGGCACGCAGACAACAACCACTACAGAAGAGCAAGAACGAAAATCGGCCGATAACGATCGGTGTATACTGTGTTGAAGGTACACAGAACACCCACTAACTGCTTCAGACGCCAACACACTACACAAGGCCGCCGTGCTGGCGGCCTTATATAGTGTGGGGCGTGTACTACACAGCCTGAGCTATGATTGGCCACAGGCATCCTGCCTGTGGCCAATCATGGCTCTCCTCGCTGCCGGCGCTGTGATTGGCCAAGCATACGGGGTCACAGTGCATGCTTGGCCAATCATGAGCCCGCAATGCACTGCCCCATCGCAGTGCATTGTGGGCCGTGAGCACCACACGAATTTGGCGCGAATGGCCCATAACGTTCGGAATTCGCCGAACGGGCGAACAGCCGATGTTCGAGTCCAACATATGTTCGACTCGAACACAAAGCTCATCCCTAGTGGCAGTGTATTTGATTGAGATATTATATATAGGTGTGTGTGTGTGTATGTATATATATATATATATATATATATATATATATATATATATATATATATATATATATATATATATATATATATATATAATGTGTGTGTGTATATATATTCTGCATCCAGAGTAGCCTATATCTACAGCGCATTCTGTGGTGTACTGTTTCTAATACACTTCAGCCAGTGTATATATATATATATATATATATATATATAGTACAGGATGCCAAGGTTGGGCCCTGGACGGGTACTATGTGGCGCCTATATTCGGGATGTGGTCCCTTTAAGGGAATCATGGTAGGCCTCAGGGGGTCACCCAAAAATGGGTGACAGATTCCGGGTATAGTTTTCGGGAGAAGACTGATTCGCGGTCCTCTCTATATTTTCAGAGAGCTAGTTGGGACCCGGAACTTGGGAGGCTCTAAAGTGACATTTGGGTGGGAAAGAGCCTTCCTCCCTGACCACAGGGGGTTAACGGCCTCCAGGAAGACAGACAGCTTATAAGACAGGAAGTAGTAGAGAGGTGGTGGTGAGGAGGAGAAGGAGATGAACACCTGTCTGAGGAGCTGTCTGGCTGTGCTGTTGTATTTGCCGTTTGCTGGTTTGGAGGCTGCAAAAAGATCTCTGCAAGGACTCTAAAGAAACTTTTTGGTCTACAGAACTGTAGGTGCTTTTCTTTGTATTATTTTGTGCTGAAGATAAGCGGACTTTAATTTACGTTTTTTTATATGCTCAAGAAAAGCTTTATTTTTAATTTAATTATAAATAAATATATTTTGGTTTCACCTGATAAACGGTTTATGCACTTAATCCCGCGGAGCTAGTATCCCCAAATTTCACATATATATATATATATATATATATATATATACACATATACATATACATATACATACACATACACACTCTACTACACTTCTGGTGGTGTACACAATACAGCGCAGCCATAGTACAGTTTCTACTACTTTTCTGGTGGTGTACACAGTATCTAATACAGTGTGTACAGTTTCTGCTACACTTCTGGTGGTGTACACAATACAGTGCAGCTGTACTACAGTTGTTAATACAGTGCAGGCAGTGTACACAGTATCTAATACAGTGTGTACAGTGTCTACTACACTTTTGGTGGTGCACACAGTATAAAATACATTGCATCCATAGTACAGTTGCTAATACAGTGCAGTCGGTGTACACAGTATCTAATACAGTGTGTACCGTTTCTACTATACTTCTGGTGGTGTACACAATACAGTGCAGCTGCAGTACAGTTTCTATTGCTTTTCTGGTTGTGTACAGTTTCTACTACACTTATGGTGGTGTACACAGTATAAAATGCAGTGCATCCGTAGTACAGTTGTTAATACAGTGCAGATGGTGTACACAGTATCTAATAAAGCGTGTACATTGTCTACTACACTTCTGGTGGTGTACACAGTATAAAATACAGTGTGTACAGTTTCTAATACTTTTCGGGTGGTCACATAATACAATGCAGCCATAGTACAGTTGATAATACAGTGCAGGTGGTGTACACAGTATCTAATACAGTGTAGTGTGGTGTTGCAAAACAAAATATACACCATGTCCAGAAGGCCACCAAGGAGAGGCAGACGATCACATTCCACTAAAAGTGGGCAAGCAGCCTCTGTATCTACAGTTAACAGTGCTGGTGCATCCTCTGAAGGTGGCCGTGGGGCACAATTGTCCTTTTTTTGGTTGGTGGAGTGTATAACAAACCTGTCCTCATCCTCTGCCACCCAGGCTCAGAGTAGTTTGCCTTTGAATGCAGCTGCCAAAGCGGCCTATTCCACCGGCTCCTTGTCCACAGTTATTCCTTCCGTAGCCCCACCATCATGCACGGAAGAGTCCCCAGAACTATTCGACCACAGTGTTGGATACATGCTGCTGGCGGATGCTTAGCGATTTGAAGGCTCAGAGCTTGGTTCCCAGGTTGAGGAAGGGAGTAACGTGAACCTAGAGAGAGGCGTGCCCAAGAAGGATAAGAAACTGGCAGTCACGTTCCCCCCAGCTGCAGCATACTGCCAAGTTTTCTTCAGTGACGAGGAGGGAGGGGATGATGATAAAGAGTCTCAACTTGGGTGCCTGAGATAAGGGAGGAGGAGGAGACACAACTCCAATGAGACAGGATGTCCTCCAGGGGGCAGCTTAAAGGGCAGCCACCCTATTGCATCACACCACAGGTGCAGGGCGCTGCTGACTTTTAAAAGTTCCTTGGTGTGGGCCTTTTTTGACACGTGTTCAGCAGATGGCACCATTGCTGTTTGCAACCTATGTCTGAAGCGGGTCAAGCGTGGCCAGAACAGCAGCCACTTGGGCACCACATGCTTGACCAGACATATGACGCCCTGCCATGCAGTCCATTGGCAACAGCACTTAAAAGACCCACATCAAAGAAAAAGGCGGACTTCTTGCTCCTCATCTGGGATCTCCAACCTCACTATACCTCCAGTCCTCTCAAAAACCTGCACTGAGAGGAAGGAAGGTATAGTAATAGGTGTCCCAAGTACTTTCAGCCAATCTGCTAGCAGTACACTACCACCGGCAGTGGCTACTGATCAAGGATGCATGCACTGTCCTGTCACCATTTGAGGAGGCCACAAGGATGGTGAGCAGCGACAATGCATGCATCAGTGACACTGTCCCTCTAGTCTTCCTGCTGGAGCACACGCTTCATGGAATAATGGACAGGGCACTTAAGGCAGAACAGCAGGAGGAAAAGGAAGACTTTGTTACCTTTCAATGCCCCCTTTATCCAGATAGTATTCCTGGGGGCCCACCAAACACACAGGAAGAAAAGGGGGAGGAGGAGGATTGTGTCCGCATGGACATGGAGGATAACACTCAGCAGCAGTCTTCAAGGGATTGTTTTCAGTCCCCAGAAACCCAAGAAGTTTTACTTGGCTGGGAGGAGGTTGTTACAGACGATGTGATCCTTAGTGACCCAGAGGACTCAGAATCGAATGCCTCTGCAAACTTACACTGCATGGCCTCCCTGATTCTGCAAAGCCTGCAAAAGGACCCTAGGATTCGTGGTATCAAGGAGAGGGATCATCACTGGCTGGCAACCCTTCTTGATCCACATTACAAGGGTAAGGTTGCAGAACTCATCCTGCCTTCGCAGAGGGAGCAGAACATCTTCAGGAGGCCTTGAAAGGTTTCTGCAATGTATTTCCCGACCCTGGGAGGTTACAATTTCCTGGTGCTGCACAACGTGTTGCTGAGGCTTCGTTCAGTCAGAGGAAGAGCGGTGGAGAAGGTGGTCGGCTAACCGATGCCTTTAATCACCACAATACAGTGCACTTACACCCCCTTCCTGCCGAGACCAATTTTGAGCTTTCAGTGCTCTCACAGTTTGAATCACAATTACTCAGTCATGCAACACTCTACCTATATGAAACTTGTGTCCTTTTTTTCAAACAAATAGAGCTTTCTTTTGGTGGCATTTAATCACTAGTGGGTTTTTTATTTTTTGTGCTATAAATAAAAAAAGGCCGTCGATTTTGTGAACAAAATGCCTTTTTCTTTGTCATAAAATTTTGCTAATTAGTAATTTTTTCTTCATAAATTTTTGCCAAAATTGCTCTGGCACTCTGCAGTGTAGTTGAGCATCATGGGAAATGTAGTTCCAAAACATCTGGGGTGCCAAAGTTCGCCATCACTGTTATAGAGTCTACAAGCTATGGTGCCAATCACTGAAAATTGATCACATCTGATCAGGCCTTCAGTACATCAGGTTAATCTAATTTCTTGAGACACTAATAAGCCAGGAAAGTACAAATACCCCCCCAAATTACCCTTTTTTAGAAAGTAAAAATCAGGATGGTGCGAGGTATATATTGGAATCCGCTTGTTGATAGCCAACATCCCAAAATAGAATACTATAGAAGTTTTCCCCTTAAAAAAGGCGGGACTTTTTAGGCATAGACTGTGACACCATTTATGGCTTAGTAAAAATGTAAAAAAATAATTTTATTTAAACATGAAAAGAAAAAACAGATTATATATTCACATACATTTCCAAAGGGAGAAAGGGACACATTACTTCCTCCATGTAATCATATTTATAAAAACAAAAACATTGAAAAATTATTTCCTAAGGGCCGGTTCACACTGCAGGCGCGGCGAGGCGTCTCCGACTTGCCTCGCCGCGACCTGCGGCGACCTCAGCGGCGACTTGCAGAGGACTTCTGTATAGAAGACAATGCAAGTCGCCCCCGAAGTTGCCCAGAAGTAGTACAGGAACCTTTTTTCTGAGTTGGAGCGACTCGAGTCGCTCCTCTCAGAACGGTTCCATTGTACAGAATGGGGGCGACTTGCGGGAGCGAGGCGAGGTGAGTCGTGTCGCCTCGCATCGCCCGCTGTGTGAACCGGCCCTAATTGTTATTCCAAAAGAACAGACTCCTATCACATTGTATATAGGCGTATTCAAAAATTATACAGACAAACTCAGGCAGAGTAAATGTTGTGCATCCAATGTAACCTACGCGTTACGGAGTTATATACTCCTTCAGGGATGATTCATTTTAGCACATTAACTTTACAAGAGAGTAGAATCTATAAAAACATAAGAAACAAATGTGTGTGTGTGTGTATATATATATTACAATTTTACAAAAAAGAGAAAAAAAAAAAAACACACACACTATAAGCGGGGACTGAAGGCTACCCTCTCCTCCCTTCGTACGGACCGAGGGGTGCTAAGGGTCAGGTCCATAAGGTGCTCTCCCCAGGCAAAACCCCTGAGAAGGAGCTCCCCTTACCAGTTCCAAACGTGCTCCTTCCCGTCCGGCAGGAAACACAAAAACTGAGGAGGGCCTGGAGGACCACACCTTTTATTTAATTGGCTTGATGTGTTTCCTGTCCCGGAGGGAGGAGCCCTATATCTCAAAGGCTGTCCTGGAAGACGATATGAGAAATAGGCCTTGGATGGTGGTGGTGATTCCACAACACTGTAACCCCTCACATATACTCTTGTTGGGCGCAGGAATGGGCCCTGCGTTGAAATATTATATCAAAAATGTTAATTACGTGCCCCTGTTAAACAGGGGCAGAAAAATTGGGCCTTGGGAGGTGGTGGTCGTGTCGCAACACTGTAACCCCTCACAGATACTGGGCGCAGGAACGGGCCCTGCGTTGAAATATATAAAAAATTGTAATTACATGCCCCTGTGAAACAGGGGAAGAAAAATTGGGTCTCGGGTGGTGATGGTGGTGGTGCTACAACACTGTAACCTCTCACAGATACTCTTGTTGGGCGCAGGAACAGGCCCTGCTGTGAAATATTAGATCAAAAATTGTAATTACATGCCCCTGTTAAACAGGGGCAGAAAAATTGGGCCTTGGGTGGTGGTGGTGCCCTAAAACAAAAATATTGTTGGAAGATAGTATCATCAAGATTGAGGAGGAATAGGATAGTCAGCATAGGTAGTCTTCAAGGGATCCCACATCCACAGTTGGGCCTCTGTATGTGGCCAGGCTGTGTAAGTCTCACACATGTGGTATCACCATATTTGGGAAGAGTAGCAGAATGTATTTTGGGGTGTAATTTTTGCTATATACATGCTATGTGTTAGAAATATCTTATAAATTGACAACTTTGTGTAAAAAAAAATGCATTTTTATTTTTTTTCCACATATTCCAAAAACGCCTGGAAAAAAAATTAACTGTTCAAAAGACTCATTATGCCTCATAGATTATACGTTGGGGTGTTTGCTTTTCAAAATGGCGCCATTTTGTGGGCAATTCCATTGTCCTGGTGCTCCAGGGCCTTGAAAAGTGTATTAGGTGTTTGAGAAATGAGTTGTGTAATTTATGCTTGTAGAACGCCACTTCATTGTTTGTCCTTTGTATGTGGCTAGGCTGTGTAAAAGTCTAACACATGTGGTATCGCCATACTGTATTTTTGGGCAATTTGTTGTATACATATGCTGTGTGAGAGAAATAACCTGATAATATGAAAAGAAAAATCTTAATTTTGCAAACAATTGTGGGAAAAAATTACAAACTTAAAAACTGACCATGCTACTTACTTAATACATTGGAGTATCTACTTTCTAAAAAATACTATAGAAGTTTTCCCCTTTAAAAAGGCAGGATTTTTTAGGCATAGACTGTGACACCATTTATGGCTTAGTAAAAATGTAAAAAAATAATTTTATTTAAACATGAAAAGAAAAAACAGATTATATATTGACATACATTTCCAAAGGGAGAAAGGGACACATTACTTCCTCCATGTAATCATATTTATAAAAACAAAAAAACATTGAAAAATTATTTCCTAATTGTTATTCCAAAATAACAGACTCCTATCACATTGTATATAGGCGTATTCAAAAATTATACAGACAAACTCAGGCAGAGTAAATGTTGTGCATCCAATGTAACCTACGAGTTATATACTCCTTCTTCAGGGATCATTCATTTTAGCACATTAACTTTACAAGAGAGTAGAATCTATAAAAACATAAGAAACAAATGTGTGTATGCGTACAATTTTACAAAAAAGAGAAAAAAAAAAAAAAACACACACACACACACACACTATAACGCACCACCTATACGTTCTTCACCCCAAGACGTAGGTATGAGCCCAAAAATAGTTTTTTTTTTTCACCTTCCTGGATAGGAACCAGGACCGCAGTGATAGGTGGACTGTAAGGGAGGAGATGTAAGAATAAAGTAGATGCATGGGAAATTTTCACATGCCTAAATTTAAATAAATGTTACATCTATTTTACTAAAACGCCTTAAAAGCGGTGGAGAGTTCTATATATATATATATATATTAACCCTCTCATATAGCTCCCATCATTGTCCTTACACAAAGAGGGGGACACCCTTGAAAAAGGGAACTGTGCATAAAAAAACTGTCTCATAGTAATAATCCCGTAAGTTGATATTAATGTCAAAATACCTTTAAATGATCTTACCCGGAAGCGTCTCTTGGGATAGTTTCATATATCAAAAAACCGCTGGGATTCACATACTCAAAAACGTATAGTTTTGAAAGAAGATGCCCAAATGCTATTGTTCGCAGAAGTTAAATGCTCAAGGCAGTCTGTTTGCTTACATTTGCCGCAGTGCCTACGTGGTCAAAAAGTTTTTAGCACTGTAAGGGAGATTACCCCAGGGGCAGACATGTCACGTCCAGCCTAAAATGAAAAGGGGAGGACATTATATCCATTAGTTCCCCTTCATTATCAAGTAAGACTGCATGCAAACCGCCATAAGAGAGTGTATCTATTTGTTACCTTGAGTTGTCTCTCTCAACGAGAAAATTTCCCATGCATCTACTTTATTCTTACATCTCCTCCCTTACAGTCCACCTATCACTGCGGTCCCGGTTCCTATCCAGGAAGGTGAAAAAACCCCCTCTTTTTGGGCTCATACCTACGTCTTGGGGTGAAGAACATATAGGTGGTGCGTTATAGTGTGTGTGTTTTTTTTTTTTCTCTTTTTTGTAAAATTGTACATACATATACACACATTTGTTTCTTATGTTTTTATAGATTCTACTCTCTTGTAAAGTTAATGTGCTAAAATGAATCATCCCTGAAGAAGGAGTATATAACTCCGTAACGCGTAGGTTACATTGGATGCACAACATTTACTCTGCCTGAGTTTGTCTGTATAATTTTTGAATACGCCTATATACAATGTGATAGGAGTCTGTTCTTTTGGAATAACAATTAGGAAATAATTTTTCAATGTTTTTGTTTTTATAAATATGATTACATGGAGGAAGTAATGTGTCCCTTTCTCCCTTTGGAAATGTATGTGAATATATAATCTGTTTTTTCTTTTCATGTTTAAATAAAATTATTTTTTTACATTTTTACTAAGCCATAAATGGTGTCACAGTCTATGCCTAAGAAGTCCCGCCTTTTTTAAGGGGAAAACTTCTATAGTATTTTGGGATGTTGGTTATCAACAAGCGGATTCCAATATATACCTCGCACAATCCTGATTTTTATCTCTTTTTGGGCAGTAAATGCCATTCCTTTCCCCGGTATAATCGAGGTATACCGCTTAAAACATTGCTTGATGCAAGACTAATACATTTTTTTTTTTAATAAACCATAAGAAAAATAAGACCCAATTTCGGGCTATATGCGTATATTTTTCAACGCAAGGAGGAGGTAGGAGGCAGAGGAAAAGAGATCTATAATATCTTCCCTCTTTCTTCCTTCCCCCCCCCTCCCCCCCCCCCCCTTTTTTTTTTTTCCCCAAAATGGCAAACTTTAGGGACAGAGACTGGGACACACAAATGGCCGGTTATCTGACAAGTTTTGGCCAGACTGAACGGCTTGAGTCCGATCTTGCCACTCTGTTCTTTCGTTTAAATAAGTTATTGGAAAAAAAGTCATCTCTACATTGGCACATAGATTCCTTTGAAAATTATATCAGAGAGGATATAAATCCGTTTGGACTTCGAGTCCAGATATTCCCCTCCTTTGAGGTTAAGGATATTAACTTCAAGGCTCAATGGGAAAAAATACTCAATAAATGTTCGAAAGAAATGATGCAAATATTAATAGAAGCATATAAAAAAGAGATGCTTGACCTTGACGGGGACTTGGACCAGGTTACTGGTCTTTTACAGCCCTTACAAGGCCAGGCATCATACAACGAACGAGAAAGGAACATGATAGAACGGTTGGAAAAATTCAATAAAGGGATCTTGATTAAAAAAAGAGAAAAAAATGTCAAGAGATAAAAATGCATTTAGAGAGGGAAAAGCGTATAAATGGCAGGCTTATCAACCTCAGAAGCAAACGAACTTTAAAACAACTAGAAATTATAGGAATAGTATGGGAGATTCTCCATCTAATGCCTCTTCTTTCCAGCAACAATCTTCTTTTAGACAGAGAGGTACGGGGCGTAATAAGAGACAAAGACACCATGAAGAACCACAAGAACAATCAGCAAAAAAAATCACTACGAGGGCAAAATATACATCCAACACAGACTTCACAGATTTCGGGCACATCCAAACTCTCGGCGACAGGTAATTCACAGAGAGAGATCTCTGTAGAACTATCCTCTATTTTTCCTTATGAAGAGGTACAAGACTGCACTAACTCGAGACACTTCACTGACCGTAGAGACACGAATTCCACTCCTATGGCACCTATCTTCTCCTCTTCTTCTTTTCCAAATCGCCCAAGCTCAAACACAATCAAAGGGAACAAAATGGCGTATGTGCCGACAACCATCTAAATCACTCTTTGACAATTTCTTCGAATACACAGATGAATATAATTAATTTTATCTTCTCACATTTTAACGAATTTAGAAACAGAAGTACTTTTGAAGGGCCTGGGTTTCTGTCCAAATGAGAATTTGAGTAAATTTGAGGTAGTAAGGGACCTCAACCTTTTTATAAGAAAACTTCTTTTGAAAAATATGTATAATAAAACGCCAGATCTAAACAAACAACTGAGCAATGAGGAGGAGAAGGCGATCAATCAATTGATCTCTCTCCTTGATGAAAATGATGATCAGGCTGACTTGATTGACAGCCTGGACATTGAAAAACTTTTATCCATGAAGGATGATAACCTAGAAGAAAGTACGGGAAAAATCGAAATCCGTACTAAAGAAAAAAATCAGACCAATACCCATCACCTAGTTCCAATCCCAATACAGTAACTTTTTTGAAACTTGTAACTAGAGACTTAAACAAGCTAACATGTAGGGACTCCAAAGATGGCAATCTAACCCTGGATGAAAAACAAGCTCTAAACAATTTGTCTAAAAATTAGTACAATAACAATTAAACCATCAGACAAAGGTGGCAACAACGTGATTATGAATAATGATCAATATATTAGGATGTGCCAAAAAATTCTTAACAATTCGAATTTGTATCGCCCTATCTCCATTCAGATAATTGAGAAATTCAATAAAAAATTCTATGATCTAGTGGACTCAGCGGGACACAAGGGCATCATTAGTGCAACGACACGGAAATATATACGTGTCGAACACCCAAAAATTCCCACTTTTTATTCATTGCCAAAAGTCCACAAAAATGAAAGGGACCCTCCAGGATGCCCAATCATTTCGGGCAAAGGATCTATTTCAGAAAAACTAAGTCATCTGATTGACGAACATTTGAGACCGTTTGTGGTGAACTTGCCTTCATATGTAAAGGACACAATTTTTTGAAAATTCTAGATGACCTTGTGATCCTTGAACATTCCACACTAGTCAACATAGATGTCGAAGCATTGTACAGCTCTATTTCGCATTCCCTGGGGTTAGCTGCTATCCAACACATTCTGTCCCAAAAACATGAGGACGAATGGCCATATAGCGATTTTATCGGGCAGTCCTTGGATTTTATCTTAAATCATAACATCTTTTCTTTCGACGGCTCCCACTACCTTCAGGTGCAGGGTGTTGCGATGGGGACATGTTGTGCCCCATCGTATGCAAACCTGTACCTGGGGGAGTGGGAGCGTTATGTGATGGCCGATGAATCAATGACGCTATATACTGACCACATTTGGATGTGGGTCAGATATATTGATGACGTCTTTATGATTTGGGACGGGCCAACAGAGATCCTTCCCGATTTTCTGGTAAGGTTGAATAAAAATCACTTCAACCTTATGTTCACTATGTCTCACCATCCTGACGAGATTACGTTTCTGGATGTCAAGGTCCTCCGGGGGAGGGCAATGCCATCCAGACGTGTCTCTTCAGAAAGCCCACAGCTGGAAATTTGATCTTGCACGTATCAAGCTTCGATCCGAAGTCTCTGTTAGCGTCTATACCTTTTAGTCAATATCTGAAGACTAGGAGAAATTGTTCAGATAAAAAAAGTTTTCAGGCTGAAGCTAAAAACCTACAAATCCGCCTTCTGGAGAGAGGATACTCCAGGACCTCTCTCAAGAAGGCATACAAAAAAGCCTTGGAAAAAACAAGATATGAACTTCTGTACTCTCAGAAACAAAAGGTTGATAAATGTGGAAGTAATGAAAATATGAGTAGAATTATATTATCATACTCAAATCAGCATAACAAAATACGCAATATTATAGAAAAATATTGGCATCTCCTACATATGGATCCAAATCTGGGAAGGTTCATACCGAACAAACCACCAATTACATTTAGACGTGCAACAGCAATAAGGGACAGGATCATTCAAAGCGAATTCAAAGGGGAAAATCGGAAAGATCCATGCACAGTGAAGGGAACATATACATGCGGGGGCTGCACCTTTTGCAAATATTTGCAGGTGGGACCCACATGTACATTGCCCAATGGAAAATCATTAAAATTGATGCATTTTGCTAATTGCAAGACAAAAGGAGTGGTATATATACTTCTATGTGAGTGTAATTGCTTCTATATAGGAAAAACTAAATTGGAATTGCGAGCACGGATATCCAAGCATATATGGAGCATGAAAAAAGCTATTCCGGATCTACCCCTGGGAAGGCATGTTATCTCCTTACATGGAGGCACCCTTCCCAGGGTTAGATTCATGGTGTTGGACAGAGTGCACCCCAATGAAAGAGGGGGAGATTGGAATAAGGTGTTACTGCAGAGAGAATTAAAACAGATCTTTCAATTACAAGCCACAATATTTCCCGGCCTCAATGAAGCGACAAACTATAGACCCTTTTTGGAAGGTTTTGTATCAGGGGGTATAGAGAAGTAACATATGAAGATACAAAAAGATATAATAGCCCTCTTCCCCTTTTTTTTTTCTTCTCATCTGTATTTTTCTTCCCCCCTCGATGAGATGGGCCTTTCTGCTTTCTGTACATCATGGGGGTCCATCTTGGATGGGATCCCGGCACGCACAGGCCGCCATGGGTGAGATGACCCTGTCTTTTTAAGATTGATTTTTTTCAATCGACGGGTACCGTTCCCCCTTGGTGGCCTTCTTCTCTTTTTTCGCAGTTCGGTTTACCTTTTAAAACAGGAATGAGATGGGTGTTTCATCACCCTATCTTCCTGTCTCTCTTTTCCCTATGTGTTTTGCTTACGTCCGCCCTGTAGACACCTCGGGCGGACGCAAGTGTTATGTGGATCAACACGTCCAACATGAATGCGCAGCTGCCAGCAAGGTCTGCTGGCGCTATGCCTTCTGGGGGATGTAGTCTATTGAACAGCATTTTGCGGCCATCTATAGGGTACAAGGAACGATCTGCGCATGCGTGTCGGTGGGAACGTGACGCATGACGTCACTCCTCCCACGGCGCCATTTTGGATGTGGGTATGGGGCGACGCCGTGCGCCGCGCACCCGGGGGACCGCGTTTGGATGTGATAGGACATACAGGTGAGTGTCATTAACTTCACCTGCAAGGGGAGGTAAGAAGGCGGGGCTGTGAGATATATTAATGGACCATGAGCGGTCTGTGGTCAGTCCGCAATGGTCAAGGAGGAGGCGACTCGTTGAGAGAGACAACTCAAGGTAACAAATAGATATACTCTCTTATGGCAGTTTGCATGCAGTCTTACTTGATAATGAAGGGGAACTAATGGATATAATGTCCTCCCCTTCTCATTTTAGGCTGGACGTGACATGTCTGCCCCTGGGGTAATCTCCCTTACAGTGCTAAAAACTTTTTGACCACGTAGGCACTGCGGCAAATGTAAGCAAACAGACTGCCTTGAGCATTTAACTTCTGCGAACAATAGCATTTGGGCATCTTCTTTCAAAACTATACGTTTTTGAGTATGTGAATCTCAGCGGTTTTTTGATATATGAAACTATCCCAAGAGACTCTTCCGGGTAAGATCATTTAAAGGTATTTTGACATTAATATCAACTTACGGGATTATTACTATGAGACAGTTTTTTAGGCATAGTTCCCTTTTTCAAGGGTGTCCCCCTCTTTGTGTAAGGACAATGATGGGAGCTATATGAGAGGGTTAATATATATAGAACTCTCCACCGCTTTTAAGGCGTTTTAGTAAAATAGATGTAACATTTATTTAAATTTAGGCATGTGAAAATTTCCCATGCATCTACTTTATTCTTACATCTCCTCCCTTACAGTCCACCTATCACTGCGGTCCCGGTTCCTATCCAGGAAGGTGAAAAAACCCCCTCTTTTTGGGCTCATACCTACGTCTTGGGGTGAAGAACGTATAGGTGGTGCGTTATAGTGTGTGTGTTTTTTTTTTTTTTTCTCTTTTTTGTAAAATTGTACGCATACACACATTTGTTTCTTATGTTTTTATAGATTCTACTCTCTTGTAAAGTTAATGTGCTAAAATGAATGATCCCTGAAGAAGGAGTATATAACTCGTAGGTTACATTGGATGCACAACATTTACTCTGCCTGAGTTTGTCTGTATAATTTTTGAATACGCCTATATACAATGTGATAGGAGTCTGTTATTTTGGAATAACAATTAGGAAATAATTTTTCAATGTTTTTTTGTTTTTATAAATATGATTACATGGAGGAAGTAATGTGTCCCTTTCTCCCTTTGGAAATGTATGTCAATATATAATCTGTTTTTTCTTTTCATGTTTAAATAAAATTATTTTTTTACATTTTTACTAAGCCATAAATGGTGTCACAGTCTATGCCTAAAAAATCCTGCCTTTTTAAAGGGGAAAACTTCTATAGTATTTTTTAGAAAGTAGATACTCCAATGTATTAAGTAAGTAGCATGGTCAGTTTTTAAGTTTGTAATTTTTTCCCACAATTGTTTGCAAAATTAAGATTTTTCTTTTCATATTATCAGGTTATTTCTCTCACACAGCATATGTATACAACAAATTGCCCAAAAATACAGTATGGCGATACCACATGTGTTAGACTTTTACACAGCCTAGCCACATACAAAGGACGAACAATGAAGTGGCGTTCTACAAGCATAAATTACACAACTCATTTCTCAAACACCTAATACACTTTTCAAGGCCCTGGAGCACCAGGACAATGGAATTGCCCATAAAAAATGGCGCCATTTTGAAAAGCAAACACCCCAACGTATAATCTATGAGGCATAATGAGTCTTTTGAACAGTTAATTTTTTTTCCAGGCGTTTTTGGAATATGTGGAAAAAAAATAAAAATGCATTTTTTTTTACACAAAGTTGTCAATTTATAAGATATTTCTAACACATAGCATGTATATAGCAAAAATTACACCCCAAAATACATTCTGCTACTCTTCCCAAATATGGTGATACCACATGTGTGAGACTTACACAGCCTGGCCACATACAGAGGCCCAACTGTGGATGTGGGATCCCTTGAAGACTACCTATGCTGACTATCCTATTCCTCCTCAATCTTGATGATACTATCTTCCAACAATATTTTTGTTTTAGGGCACCACCACCACCCAAGGCCCAATTTTTCTGCCCCTGTTTAACAGGGGCATGTAATTACAATTTTTGATCTAATATTTCACAGCAGGGCCTGTTCCTGCGCCCAACAAGAGTATCTGTGAGAGGTTACAGTGTTGTAGCACCACCACCATCACCACCCGAGACCCAATTTTTCTTCCCCTGTTTCACAGGGGCATGTAATTACAATTTTTTATATATTTCAACGCAGGGCCCGTTCCTGCGCCCAGTATCTGTGAGGGGTTACAGTGTTGCGACACGACCACCACCTCCCAAGGCCCAATTTTTCTGCCCCTGTTTAACAGGGGCACGTAATTAACATTTTTGATATAATATTTCAACGCAGGGCCCATTCCTGCGCCCAACAAGAGTATATGTGAGGGGTTACAGTGTTGTGGAATCACCACCACCATCCAAGGCCTATTTCTCATATCGTCTTCCAGGACAGCCTTTGAGATATAGGGCTCCTCCCTCCGGGACAGGAAACACATCAAGCCAATTAAATAAAAGGTGTGGTCCTCCAGGCCCTCCTCAGTTTTTGTGTTTCCTGCCGGACGGGAAGGAGCACGTTTGGAACTGGTAAGGGGAGCTCCTTCTCAGGGGTTTTGCCTGGGGAGAGCACCTTATGGACCTGACCCTTAGCACCCCTCGGTCCGTACGAAGGGAGGAGAGGGTAGCCTTCAGTCCCCGCTGCCATTTAAAACGTTCGGAGAGAACGGGACCCCGATGCGCGGCAATCCCCCCCTCGGATCGCTAACCGCTAGTACCTGTCGGTCGGATGGCGGCGGGAGACGTTCGTTCCACTGGCGTCCGGGTACTGTGAGCGGTGCGTTCGTAAGGAATGCACGGCGTCGGGGCGGAGACTTTGCGTTCTGGCGTTACGGAAGTGGGAGAGACGCACTTCCGCCGGATTCGCGTCATCAGGGGGCGCCGCAGGACCTGTTCCAGTCCTTTGGGCGTGGCGGTGTGACTACAGGGTTGCCTTGAGCGGTGTGAAGGCTCAGAGAGGAACCATGGAGAGTGCAGTTGTGCAGGTTGACTCCGGTTCAACAGGCTCCAGTACCTCTCAGGTAAGCTTGGTGAGGGCAGACCAGGACTTACACTGGGGGGTGGGGGGTCACTCTGACCTATAGTACCTTCCCGGGGTGGAGAACCTGCTGGTGAAGGGGGGCACTTCCTAGGCGGACCCTAGAAACACAGTGGTGTGGTCAGGGGTGGTATTTTAATGGGACCCTGTTTTTCTTTGTTGGTAGGTTAAACAGGACAGAGCCCAGATACCTTTGCCCAGAAGGAAATGTGCCGTGTGTGGGCTAAGTTAGGCACCGGTTGGGGGAAGCCGCTTGCCCGGATTGTGTCAGTAGCCTGGTGAAAGAGGACTCGGTGGCAGCTTGTCACAATGTTTTAACATCCGTAAAGGATAGGGTGCAGGGTCCCTCTGTCTCTTTACCCAGGGCTGTGAGTTTGCCTTCCTTATCCGAACCAAGTCAGGTGGATAGGGAGAGGTTACCCAGGTCATTAGCCTCCTCTAGGACAGAGTCTACATCTGAATCTGAGGGGGAGGAAGAGGCCATTAGATCTGCCAGATACAAGCTGTCTTTGGATGAGGTGGGTGACCTCCTCAAGGCTATATATGACACTTTGGAGATCAACAGGTCCAGCTTTCAAAACACGACATGATGTATCAAGGGTCGATTGTAATGAAAGACAGGGTATTCCCCGTCCATAGGTCGCTAGTGGAGGCGATTCTGCTGGAGTGGGAACAACCGGGAAAAAGGCAATTTTTTTCAAGTAGCCTTAAAAGGAGGTTCCCTTTTGAGTCGGATGCGGTGCATCCCTGGAACAAGGTTCCCAAATTAGATGCTCCCTTGGCTAAGGTCTCTAAGAAGACAGATTTGGCCTTTGATGATATGGGTTCACTCAGGGATCCTACGGATAAGAGGGGAGATGTGCTGCTTAAGAGAGCCTGAGGATGCCTCTTCCAGCGGGCTTAAACCGGCCCTAGCAGCTACCTGTGTGGCCAGAAACTTGGAGTGTTGGCTTACACAGTTACAATCGCATATTTCTGCGGGTACTTCTAGGCAGCAGCTGTTGAAGTCCTTTCCGCTACTGTTCAAGGCTGTGGGCTTTTTAGCTGATGCCTCTGCAGAATCAGTCAAACTGGCTGCTAGATCTGCAGCACTAGTGAACGTTGCCAGAAGGGCCGTTTGGCTTAAAACCTGGTCAGGAGACACCGCTTCAAAATTGAGGTTATGTGGATTACCCTTTTCAGGGGACCATTTGTTCGGGCCCGGCCTGCAAGAGGCGTTAGAGCGCACGCAGGATAGGAAGAAAGCTTTCCCAGAAAGGAAAAAGAGACCAGAAGGGAAGCACCTTTTTCAAAGCCCCAGGCAGCAGAACCTACAGGAACGGGAGGTTCGCCCCAAAAGGCATTGGCAAGGGAAGGGGCAAAGGAGGAATCTTATTCAGTCCTCCTCAACCCTCCCCTAAAACACAGTGACTCCTGCGTCCCGGTGGGAGGAAGACTGGGGAAGTTCCTCCCACACTGGGAAGCTTCAACCGAAAGTCCGTTCATTCGAGATATAATAAGGAACGGCTACAGGTTGGAGTTTGGTTCAGTTCCCCTCCCAAATTTTCAAGTAACAAGGTTACCAAGGGACCAAGAGAAAGCAGAGGCTTTGGCTCTTCTTCTGGGGGATCTGGTGGACCAAGAAGGAATGGCGCAGGTGCCTCAGGAGGAGCGAGGCTTGGGGGTTTACTCCCACGTATTTGTGGTAAAGTAACCTTCGGGAAAGTTCAGGTTAATACTGAATCTCCGCCCCCTAAACAGATTCATAAAATACAAGCGGTTCCGGATGGGGTCAATCTTCTCGGTAACCAAGTTCCTGTTTCAGGGCTGTCACATGGCCACAGTGGATCTCAGGGATGCATATTGGCATATCCCGATTCATCTGAAATCTCAGAGATTTCTCAGGTTGGCGGTGAGGTTGAACACGGGTGTGTTACACCTCCAGTCTCGAGCTCTCCCCTTCGGGCTTTCAGCCTCACCAAGAATCTTTACAAAGGTTCTGGCAGAGGCACTGGCCCCATTAAGGCTCAAGGCTATAACAGTGATCCCATATCTGGACGATCTACTGTTCATAGCCCAGTCGGCCCAACAGCTGCAGAGGGACATACAGGAGGCCTTGGTTTTTCTGCGCTCACTGGGGTGGCTGATAAACCAGGAAAAATCCCAGCTGACCCCCTCACAGGAGGTCCTGTATTTAGGATACAGGATTTCTTCGATGGAAATGAGGGTATTCCTTCCGGAGGAGAAGATCTGCAAGCTAGAGCAGGCGGTAGCCCAGCTTCAATCTGGTCGGGAAGCCCAGATCAGGGAGGTTATGAGAGTCCTGGGGTTGATGACATCATGCTTTCCAGCGATGGTCTGGGCAAGGCATCATCAGCGCCCTTTACAGAGACTCATGCTCCGTTATTGGGATGGCAGGCAGGAGAGCCTGGATCAGGTTATGCCCCTATCCTCGGCAGTCAGGAGGTCTCTTTGGTGGTGGCGGGCCCAGGTCAACCTAGACAGGGGTCTCCCCTGGTCCCCACAAGCTACGGTGGTGGTCACGACCGATGCCAGTACGCTGGGTTGGGGTGCCCACCTAGAGGGAAGCTTAGCCCAGGGTTCCTGGTCGAACCTAGAGACAGGTCGTTCTTCAAACCAGAAGGAACTTCTGGCAGTTTGGAAGGCTATAGAAACCTTCCAGTCCCAGTTACATGGCAGGGATCTGCAAGTTCGCTCAGACAATGTGGCAGCAGTAGCCTACCTGGACAAGCAAGGGGGAACCAAAAGCCCTGCACTCCAGGTAATTGCGGACAGAAGCTTCTGCTGGGCAGAGAAGAACTTGTCCGCAATATCAGCCATTCACCTAAAGGGAACTCAGAATTTACTGGCCGACTTTCTCAGTCGCCAGAAGATAGGTCAGGACGAGTGGTCCCTCAACAAGGAAGTGTTCGAGGAGATTGTGTCATGCTGGGGAAGGCCAGAAATAGACCTATTTGCAACAGAAGGCAACAGGAAGGTGACGCACTTTTTTTTTTCGGTTCACCCACAGGATCGGGCCAGGGGGATAGACGCCCTTGCCAATCCATGGCTGTTCGGCCTGTGTTATGCCTTTCCTCCCGTAAGGATGGTGGCGGAGGTCCTGCAGAAGTTCCGTTCGGAGACTACGGACCTCATTTTAGTAGCTCCTTTTTGGCCAAGGAGACCCTGGTTTGCCAGCATAAAGAGATTGGCCGTCCATCCTCCGCTGTTTCTACCAGTCAGGGAGGATTTACTTTCCCAGGGGCCGATCCTGTGTCCTCAGATAGAGAGGCTCAAGCTTGCGGCCTGGTATCTGAGGAACAAATCTTAAGGTCACAGGGTTTCTCAGAAAGAGTGATTATGACCTTGTTAGAATGCCGTAAACCAGTTGCTAGGGCAATTTACGCCAAGGTAGGAAAGAGGTTTAATTCCTGGTTGCGAGAACAGGGAATTGCAAGCCCCGGGGTCCCGGCAGTCCTGGACTTTATACAAGCAGGGGTAGAGCTGGGCCTATCTATCAGCACTCTAAAGGTACAGGTGGCGGCCTTAAGCGTTTTCCTTCAGTCCTCCCTTCAGCAGAATCCATTTGTCAGGAACTTCTTCAAGGCTCTGTCTAGATCCAGGCCTGTCAGAATGAAGACCTGTCCTACCTGGGATTTGGCCTTGGTTCTTAGGGCTTTGACCCAAGACCCATTTGAACCATTAGAGGGAGCATCACTTAAGTGGATGGTACTAAAGACTGTGTTTTTGATAGCGATCACGTCAGCTAGAAGGGTCAGTGATCAGCAGGCACTCTCGGTCAGAGAGCCATTTTTGTTAATCTTAGAGGACAGGGTAGTACTTAAGACTGACCCTAGTTTTCTTCCTAAAGTGGTGTCCACTCTTCATAGGACACAGGATATTATTTTGCCAACTTTTTTCTCAACCTCGGACGAGGCGAGATCTTTAAGTTTGTTAGACGTCAGGAGAAGTCTATTAATTTTTCTAGAAGCCACTAGGGTCTTCAGGAAGTCAGACTCACTTTTTGTTAATTTTTCGGGGGCCCGCAAGGGCTGCAAGGCGTCCAAAGCGTCTATCGCCAGGTGGATACGGATGTTAAAGCCTATGAGTTAGAGGGGAAGCAGGCACCCTTAGTTAAGGCACACTCTACAAGGGCGGTTTCCACATCGTGGGCAGAGAGGGCTGGAGCCTCTCCGGAGGAGATCTGCAAAGCTGCAACGTGGTCCAGCTACTCAACGTTTGCAAGACATTACCGTCTGGATTTATGGTCTGATAAAGAACAGACTTTTGGACGTAAGGTCCTCCAGGCAGTGGTCCCGCCCTGACAAGGTGAGCTCCTTGCTTATCATCTCAAAGGCTGTCCTGGAAGACGATATGAGAAAACCGGAGTTAGACTTACCGGTAACTCTTTTTCTAGGAGTCTTCCAGGACAGCCTGGCTTCCCACCCAAAGTTGTTTAAATTGGACTAAGTGGTGAGGATGTGTATTAACGTGATTGTTAGTGTGTTATGTCTTTCAGAGCCTCCCGGCAGTTCTTGGAGTAAAACTGAGGAGGGCCTGGAGGACCACACCTTTTATTTAATTGGCTTGACGTGTTTCCTGTCCCGGAGGGAGGAGCCCTATATCTCAAAGGCTGTCCTGGAAGACTCCTAGAAAAAGAGTTACCGGTAAGTCTAACTCCGGTTTTTTATGCCCCTGTTTAACAGGAGCATGTAATTAAAATGTTTGCTATAATATTTCAACACAGGGCCAAAAAAGAGTATCTGTGAGGGATTACAGTGTTGTGGCACCACCACCACTCAAGGGCCAATTGTTCTACCCCTGTTTAATAGAGTTGGATGAACTTCCGACGGGACGTTTTCTGCCCCTGTGCAACAGGGGCATGTAATTCCAAATCTTGATATAATATTTCACACAACAGGGCCTGTTCCTGCACTCAACAAGATTAACTGTGAGTGGTTACAGTGTTGTGGCACCACCACCCAAGGCCCAATTTTTCTGCCTCTGTTTAACAGGGCATGTAATTACAATTTTTGATATAATATTTAAACGCAGGGCATGTTCCTGTACCCAACAAGACTGTGTGTGAGGGGTTACAGTGTTGTGGCACCACCACCCAAGGCTTAATTTCTTTATTGTACATCACTGGACACGGAGCACCATATTAATTACTGAATGGGTGATACGCCACTCTTAGGCGATGGACACTGGCATAAATAAAGATAGGAAGTCCCACTCCCTATATAACCCCTCCCTCACAGGGAGAACCTCAGTTTTTTCGCCAGTGTCCAAGGTGTTGGTCATGGTTAAGTTTGTGCTTAGAATGCTCCTTGCATGGTCCTGACTGGGCCAAGGAGCTCCGCAATCGGATCAATTCAAAGAGCCAGAGACAAGGGTTAAAGTGGATGGTACCCGAGCCTCGGTACGCCTGTAACGTTTCTCTTAAGGAGAGCTGGGCTCTGGGATCCAGCACCTTGGTCATGTTTTTTTTCCCCACAGGTTGCTTGGCAGAGCTCCAAGGCAGTGGACTCTCTATGCAAAGGGGACCCCGTCCTTGAAGGTCTGGCATGACTCCAACCCACCATGATGGGTGAAGATTGGGT
Organism: Lithobates pipiens; assembly: GCF_037356315.1. NCBI lineage: Eukaryota > Metazoa > Chordata > Amphibia > Anura > Ranidae > Lithobates > Lithobates pipiens. The sequence goes on along the minus strand of NW_027507788.1, from coordinate 104,777,798 downwards.
CACTGTAATATTCCAGCATGTAACTTGTGGCGGGAATGGTAAGTTAAAGAAGATCCTGGGAAAAATTCCCATGGACTTATTTTTATTGAGTTAGATGTTCTACTTTTGTCAACCACTAGAGGGTATAAATAACATACCTAGTGTTAAAACATCCCATGCTTGCCTTGGAATAAGATGTGTCATGCAGTACTTAGGGCTAGGCTCCATCCTCCTAGTGTCAGCCACCTCGAGAGGGATAATTTTCAGGGGTCAGGTCTCCAGGATACTCGCCCCCCCTCCCTCTCCATCTGGGTTTCCCAGTGTAAAATCGCCACACAAGAAAGCTTTCCCTCCTTCATATGCTTTGATTCAAGAGGATGTCACAAGGGGGACGGGGCTCAACAATGTCGGCGTGCGCGTTTTGCTCACGGCACAGGCACGGACCAGCGGCTCCTTTATGAGCTATGACTGTGTATAGAGTGGTGGCTGACGGAGGGACACAGACACTTTTTCCATGGGCGTGGAAGTGCTGGGTGTTGGATACAGGCATATTCAGACCCATCTACTCAGCATCTTGCTGTAGCATTTGATAGTGGCATATTAACCATTGCTAAACTAGGCTTAGCAAAAACAGGGAAGAGGAGCGCAAAAGCGCAGCAGTCAGGTTCTGAGTATTCTAGTCTTGCCTCCACAGTATCTTCCTCCCTGAAAGTCCTGAAACGTGACTAAAGACGATTTGGCCACAGCCTTAGCTGGTTCGAAGGGGAAGATAGCTAGTCTGTTCGCATCCTCCTCCCAAACTGGGACGAAGCGCGAAAGGTCCCCTTCCCCTGGACCCGTCATCCGTGGATCAGGAGTGGGTAGAGGATTCGGATGTGCCTCTGGGGGGCCCACTAGAAGGGCAGGAGGATGGTTCCTCGTTTGAGGATTCAGTCCCAGAGAAATCTTTTTCAGCTTCAGTCACAAAAATTGCTAATTCAATCACTCACTGAAACAGTACATTTTAGTTATAAGTTACCCTTATCAGAAACGTATGAAGCTCCCTTCTCCTCTTTGCCCTTGTACACAAGGTCAGACATTCTGACAACAAAATCCATCAGATTTTTTTCCGAAACTGGTGTTGCATACACATGGTCGGACAAAGTGGTCAGAAAATCCGATCGTTTGGAATGTGATGACGTTCTTTCATTGTGACAGGACTACGTTGCAGCTTGTAGCCAATAGCTTTGGTCTCGTAATTTGGACAAAGTGTCACGCATGCTCAGATCAATCGGAATTCCCTACAAACAATCGGACAAAGTCCGATCGGATCATGTTGTTGGAAAATTTTATATCCAGCTCTCAAACTTTGTTGGTCAGACATTCCGACGGAAAAAGTCAGATGTAGCCCACACACGGTTGGATTATCTGACAACATGGTCCGATCGGACATTTTCCATCGGAATTTCCGACCGTGTGTACAGGGGCTTAGGATTCACTGAAACCTCCTTAGGGTTCACGCATTTTTCCTATGCACCCGTTGCTGGAACAGCTTATTTATGCTGACTGGGTTCACCTGGATAGGCATTTTATTCCTCCTCAAAGATTCACTCATATCTATCCTATGGAGGAGAAATTCACTAAGAAATGGAGTGTTCCAGCAGTGGATGCTGCTGTTTCTTCTCTAAATAAAACTCTACTTGTCCAGTAGACAATGTTCAGGTGTTTAAAGACCCAGTTGATAAAAGGCTGCAGTCATTGCTTAAAGCCCCTTTTCCATGGCCGGTGCAGTGGTACAGCCTGCGATTGCAGCAATTGGTTTCTGTCAGTCCCTTAAAGACAAACTGAAACAAGTTATCAAAGAGGAAGAAGTCCCGGACTTAGCAGTAGTGATGGACGAACTTCCGACGGGACGTTTTTCGCGAACGCGGCCGATAGTTTGCGAACCGTAACGTTCGCGGTGGGCCCCATTGACTTCAATGGGAGGCGAACTTTGCAAACCTACAGGTCAAATTTGCAGCCACAAAATAATTACTAGCTGTGCAAACATAGTCCCACCACATGGCCAATGACATAACACATGTATGAGGTGAATCTGGGATCGACAACTACAAGCATTCTTTTTTTATATGTGAAAGTGTGACAATTCAGGACTGTGGAGAGCATGAAGGCAATGGAGGAGAGGGAAGGTGAGGGTAGGCAAAGAAGAGGGTGCAGGAGATGATCACCAGCAGCGTGACATACAGCAATGACACCTGCACCGTGATAGAGAGCACTGACATCAGCAGCGTGACATACAGCAATGACACCTGCACCGTGATAGAGAGCACTGACAGCAGCGTGACATAAAGCACTGACACCAGCACCGTGATATACAGCACTGACATCAGCAGTGTGACATACAGCAATGACACCTGCACCGTGATAGTGATCTGACACCAGCACCATGATAGAGAGCACTGACATCAGCAGCGTGACATAAAGCACTGACACCAGCACCGTGATATACAGCACTGACACCTGCACCGTAAGCAGCCCCAGGAGGAAGTCAGCATAGCACAGGGATGGTGGGAGCCCCTCATAATGAGCATAGCACAGGGATGGTGGGAGCCCCTCATAATATGCACAGCAGAGGTACAGCCCCAGGAGGAAGTCAGCACAGCACAGGGATGGTGGGAGCCCCTCATAATAAGCAGCACCAGGAGGAAGTCAAGTATGTGCAAATATTTTATACGTGTATTACACAACTATATACTGCACACCAAATAGTACACCTATACCAGTCCTTAAGGACCTTTGTGGAACTAGTAGCTAGGGATTAGCAGACTGTACCTCAGTCCCAATACTGATAAAGGACTGCTGCAGAATAGGGCAGCAGTCAGCAGTAGTGCACCTCAACCCTATATATTGTGGACCTATACCAGTCCTTAAGGATTAGCAGACTGTACCTCACTCAACCCTATATACTGTAGTACGCTATACCTTACCAGTCCTTATAAGGACCTTTTGTGGAACTAGTAGGTTGTGATTAGCAGACTGTACCTCACTCAACCCTATGTACTGTAGTACCCTATACCTTACCAGTCCTTATAAGGACCTTTGTGGAACTAGTAGGTTGTGAATGATTAGCAGACTGTACCTCAGTCCCTATACTCATAAAGGACTACTGCAGCAGAAGGGCAGCAGTCAAGTATAATATTCTTTCTACATTTGGAAGAAAGAATATTATACGTGTACAAGCCTATTACCATACCAGTCCTGAAAAGAACCTTTGTGGACCTAATAGTAACAGCTACTGATTAAACTGACTGTCCCTCACTGCCACACACAGCTTCCTGCCTGTCCCTATTTAAATTGACAAAACACAGGCTGCTGGAACAATAACTTGAATAGCACTCAAAACTATATCCTGTACTACTTTACCATACCAGTCCTGAAAAGGACTTTTGTGGACCTAATAGTAACAGCTAATGATTAAACTGACTGTCCCTGCTGCACACAGCGTCCTGTCCCTCTCTCTACACTGACAAAAGACAGGCTGCTGCAACAATCACTAGCACAGCAGTGCCTCAAACCTATATCCTGAACTACACCTATACCATACCAGTCCTGAAAAGAACTTTTGTGGACCTAATAGCTAGCGCTGCGGCCTTGTGTAGTGTTCGGCGTCTGCAGGAGTTAGTGGGTGCTGTGTGCCTCCAGCGCAGTATACACCTGTATCTACCCTTCATTGCTGTTCTCCAATAGAGCCATCTGCAGGAGTTAGTGGGTGTTGTGTGTCTCCAGCACAGCACAATATACACCTGTATCTACCCTTTATTGCTGGAGTTTTCTAATACAGCCATCTGCAGGAGCTAGTGGGTGTTTTGTGCCTCCAGCACAGTATACACCTTTTATCTACCCTTTATTGCTGGTGTTCTATAATAAAGGCATCTGCAGGAGTTAGTGGGTGTTGTGTGCCTCTAGCACAGCACAGTATACACCTGTATCTACTCTTTATTGCTGGTGTTCTATAATAAAGGCATCTGCATGAGTTAGTGGGTGTTGTGTGCCTCCAGCACAGCACAATATACACCTGTATCTACCCTTTATTGCTGGAGTTCTCTAATACAGCCATCTGCAGGAGTTAGTGGGTGTTGTGTGCCTCCAGCACAGTATACACCTGTATCTACCCTTTATTGCTGTTGTTCTCTAATACAGCCATCTGCAGGAGTTGGTGGGTGTTGTGTGCCTCCAGCGCAGTATACACCTGTATCTACCCTTTATTGCTGTTCTCTAATAGAGCCATCTGCAGGAGTTAGTGGGTGTTGTGTGCCTCCAGCACAGTATACACCTGTATCTACCCTTTATTGCTGTTCTCTAATACAGCCATCTGCAGGAGTTAGTGGGTGTTGTGTGCCTCCAGCACAGCACAATATACACCTGTATCTACCCTTTATTGCTGTTCTCTAATAGAGCCATCTGCAGGAGTTAGTGGGTGTTGTGTGCCTCCAGCACAGCACAATATACACCTGTATCTACCCTTTATTGCTGTTCTCTAATACAGCCATCTGCAGGAGTTAGTGGGTGTTGTGTGCCTCCAGCACAATATACACTACCGAATTGCTGGTTTTCCCATCTCCCTGCAGGCCATTACTATGTCTGGAAGGCCAACAAGGAGAGGCAGACAGTCACGAGCCAATAAAAGAGGGCAAGCAGGCTCTGTGTCTAGAGACAACAGTGCTGGTCGTGGACACGGTGCATCGTCATCAGCCCGTGGCCATGGGACACGCTTGTCCTTTTCGGCAGCTGGACGTGTTGAGCCACATCATGCCGAAGACTTGGTAGAGTGGATGACCAAGCCTCTTCATCCTCCTCATCCTCTCACCCAGGCTCAGGGTACTAGCAAAGCAGCTGCCATCATCAGTCACTCCTTCCCTAGACCCACCATGTCCTCCTGAAGAGTCCCCCGAACTGTTTGAGCACAGTGTTGGGTACATGCTGCAGGAGGATGCCCAGTGTTTTGAAGGTTCTGATGATGATACTCAGCTAGGGGAAGGTAGTAGCGTGAGCGCAGAGAGAGGGGATGCTCAAGAAGGACAGCAATCTGGCAGTCATGTTCCACCAGCTGCAGCATACTGCCAGGTTTGCTCCAGTGATGAAGAGGGAGGGGATGATGAGGTCACTGACTCCACATCGGTGCCTGATAGGAGAGAGGAGAAGGAGGCACATCTCCAACGAGGCAGGATGCCCTCCGGGGGCCAGCTTAGGGGCAGCACACTGAGTGAATCACACAGCAGAGCTGCCTCTGCGCGTTATGACAAAAGTTCTTTGGTGTGGGCCTTTTTTGAGACGAGTGCATCAGATCGCACCACTGCTATTTGCAACATATGTCTCAAGCGTACCTCGCGTGTGAGTGCTCGCAGGCACTCTGCTAGCAGTACAGCCACATCCGATTGTAGCAGGCAAATTTCCCTGCCCCAGCTGCTGGACCGTCAAAAAAAGTCCACTCCCAGCCATCCACATGCCCAGCGGTTGAATGCTAGCTTGGCTAAATTGCTAGCACTTCAACTGTTGCCTTTTCAGTTGGTAGACTCGACCCCTTCCATGAGTTTGTGCAATGTTCGGTTCCTCAGTGGCACGTCCCCAAATGCCACTTTCTCACGGAAGGCGATTCCGGCTCTCTACCGGCACGTGGAAGGCAATGTCCTTGCCTCGCTGGACAGGGCGGTCAGCGGTAAGGTGCATATTACCGCTGACTCATGGTCCAGCAGGCATGGACAGGGACGTTACCTGTCTTTCACAGCCCATTGGGTCACTCTTCTGGCAGCTGGGAAGGATGCAGGACAAGGTGCAGTAGTGTTGGAGGTTGTTCCGCCACGACGCCTCCAAAATGCTACTACTGGTTTGACACACCTCTCTCCTCTACCCCCTCCTCTTCTTCCTCCATGGCCTCTTTCAGTGCTCTGTCCTTGGAACCAGCGGTGCTCCATAGGCGTTCAAGGGGCTATGCAAGTATGCAGGCAAAAAGATGCCATGCCGTGCTTGCGCTGGTTTGTTTGGGGGACAGGAGCCACACTGGGGCAGATATTTTGTCAGCTTTGTAGGGGCAGGCCGAAAAGTGGTTGATGCCACGCCAGCTTAAGCCAGGAATGGTGGTTTGCGACAATGGCACCAACCTCCTCTCCGCCCTCCGACAGGGACAACTGACCCATGTGCCCTGTGTGGCTCACATCCTTAACCTGGTGGTGCAGCGGTTCTTGGGCAGGTACGCGGGCTTACAGGATGTCCTGAGGCAGACCAGGAAAGTCTGTGTGCATTTCCGTCAATCATTTAATGCCAGTGCTCGGCTGGCTGAGCTCCGAAAGGAGTTGAACCTGCCCAAGAACCGCTTTATATGCGACATGCCCACCAGGTGGAACTCAACGTTGGCCATGCTGCAGCAGCTGCACACGCAGCAGAGGGCCATCAATGAGTACCTGTGCGACTATGGCACCAGGACAGGGTCAGGGGAGCTTGGTTTTTTCTCACCATGCCAGTGGGGTATGATCAGGGATGCATGCACTGTCCTGTCACAGTTTGAGGAGGCCACAAGGATGGGGAGCAGTGACAGTGCATGCATCAGTGACACTGTACCTCTTGTCCACCTGTTGGAGCATACGCTGCGTGGAATAATGGACAGGGCACTTGAGGCAGAACAGAGGCAGGAAGAGGAGGACTTCCTTGCCTCTCAAGGCCCCCCTTTATCCAGACAGTGTTCCTGCTGTCCCACCCATCACACAGGAAGAGGAGGAGGAGGAGGATTGTGTCAGCATGGAGGTGGAGCCTGGCACTCAGCATCAGCAGCAACAGTCTCGTAGGGATGATTTACAGTCCCAAGAAACCCGTGGACTTCTACGTGGCTGGGAGAAGGTGGCTGCGGATCATGTTGTCCTTAGTGACCCAGAGGACTCCGGACCGAATGCCTCAGCTAACCTACGCTGCATGGCCTCCCTGATCCTGCAAAGCCTGCAGAAGGATCCTTGTATTCTTCGGATCAAGGAGAGGGACCATTACTGGCTGGCCACTCTCCTTGATCCACAGTACAAGGGTAAGGTTGTGGACCTTATCTTGCCGTCGCAGAGGGAGCAGAGGATGAGACATCTCTGGGAGGCCTTGCCGAAAGGTCTGTGCAATGCGTTCCCAGAGGCTGGGAGGTTACAAACTCCTGGTCCTGAACAACATGTTGCTAAGGCTTCAGTCAGAAGGAGCTGTGGAGAAGGTGGCCGTCTGACTGATGCGTTCAGACAATTTTTTAGTCCGCAGCCCGGACTATGATCGGTTCCAACATCCATTGCCAGCGACTGATTTACATGGTGCAGGAATACCTAGGGGCAAGGTCAGACTTGGACACCTTTCCCTCCGAATATCCTCTGGCTTACTGGGTCTTGAGGATGGATCACTGGCCTGTCCTGCATCCAGCGTTCTTTCGGAACGCACCTTCAGTGCTGCTGGTGGCTTTGTAACCGATCACAGGGTGAGCTTGTCCACCGACTCAGTTGATCGACTGACCTTCATAAAGATGAATCAGTCTTGGATCACCACCAGCTACCAAGCACCTGAAGTTGATGTAACCGAATAATTTTTTTAAAATGTCACATCCCTTCAAGACTGCCTATGCTGATGCTGAGTGACTGTCCTGTTATCTTGACTGACTATCCTCTTCCTCCTCAATGATCCCGCTGATATCTTAGAAGAACATTTTTGGTTCTGGTTGATGCCACCAGCCCAATTTTTTAGCCCCTGTTTAACAGGGGCATGCAATTATAATTTTTGATGTTTTTGACCCATGCCATTTTTCGCAATGATTTTCATCCATTTTGCTGGAACCAGATATTACATTAAAACCGCAAGCAGTTTTAAATGACTATTTTTCCGTTAAATGTCATTTTGTGCAGGGACTGTTCTAAACACAGGAAACATGTGCCCCTTCACAGGCATACTATAGACACCCCCCAGGCACGATATTTAAAAGGAATATTTTACTTTATTTTTTTCACTTTAATCGTCATTAAAATCAGTGCTCCCGAAAAAACGTCAGTTTTTAAAAACTATTTTACCATTGACCCATGTCCCCTGGGGCAGGAGCCAGATCCCAAACCCTTTTTAGGACAATATCTTGCATATTAGCCATTAAAATTAGCACTTTTTATTTCGAAAGTTCGAGTCCCATAGACTTCAATGGGGTTCTAAAGTTTGCACGAATTTTCGGTCCGTTCGAAAAGTTCTGTTGCCAACTAAACTGGGGGGTGTTCGGCTCATTCTTAGTGCTCACCAAGAGTAACTGTGGGCTTACAGTGTTCTGGTACCACCAACACCACCACCACCAAAGGCCAATTTTTTTTGCCCCTGTTTAACAGGGGCATGCAATTCCAAATCTTGATATAATATTTCACAGCAGGGCTAGTTCCTATGCCCAACAAGAGTATCTGTGAGGAGTTAGTGTTATGGCGGCACCACCACCACCACAGCCCAATTTTTTTGCCCCTGTTTAACAGGGGCATGTAATTCCAAGACGTGATATAATATTTCATATTTAACTGTGAGGGCTTACAATGTTCTGGTACCACCACCACCACCAAGGCTCAATTTTGCATGCAATTCCAAATCTTGATATAATATTTCACAGCAGGGCCCATTCTTGCGCCCAACAAGATTAACTATGAGGGCTTAGAGTGTTCTGGTACCACCACCACCACCAAAGGCACAATTTTTCTGCCCCTGTTTAACAGGGGCATGTAATTCAAATTTTTGATGTAGTATTTCACAGCAGGGTCCATTCCTATGCTCACCAAGAGTAACTGTGAGGGCTTACAGTGCTCTGGTACCACCAACACCATCACCACCAAAGGTCACATTTTTCTGCCGGTTTAACAGGGGCATGTAATTCCAAATCTTGATATAATATTTCACAACAGGGCCCATTCCTACGCCCAACAAGATTAAATGTGAGGGCTTACAGTGTTGTAGTACCACCACCACCACCAAAGGCCCAATTTTTCTGCCCTTAACGGGGGCACGTAATTACAATTTTTGATATAGTATTTCACAGCAAGGCCTGTTCCTGCGCTCACCAAGAGTAACTGTGAGGGCTTACCGTGTTCTGGTGCCACCAAAACCTAAAGCTCAATTTTCTGCAGAGTATATAGGGCAGGTGGTATAGTATATATACGGTTGTTCAGAGTATATAGTGCCTGGGGGACACCCATGTATATAGTGCCTGGGGGACCCCCATGCCATTTTTGTTTTTTAATTTGGGTGCGGGGTTCCCCTTAATATTCATACCAGACCCAAAGGGCCTGGTAATGGACTGGGGGGACCCATGCCATTTTTTTTTTAAATGATTTTCATCTATATTGCCAGGACCCGACAACACATTACAGCCGCGAGCAGTTTTAAACTACTTTTTCTTCCTTTAGAAATTTAATTTTGCTGTGGTATTGTTAAACACGGGAAAACTGTGCCACTTTACAGGCATACTATAGACACCCTCAGGCATGATATCTAAAATATTATTTCATTTTTATTGTTTCACTTTAAGCAATATTAAATTCATTGCTCCCAAAAGAACAGCAGTATTTAAAACTTTTTTTTGCATTGATACATGTTCTCTGGGGCAGAGCCCGGGTGCCCAAACACTATTTATGGCAATAACTTGCATATAAGCCTTTTCATTTTTCACGTTCGCGTGAAATAGGCTTTAACGGTGTTCGCGTGTGCAAACAAATTTTTTGCATGTTCTGCGGCGAAACGAACCAAGGAGTGTTTGGCTCATCCCTGTTAATCACTGTTTTTTTTTTTTTTTTGTTTTGTTAAATAAACTAAAAAAAAACAAACAAACAAAAAAAAATTCATCATTTGTTAAACATTTTAGCAAACAGGTAATCTTTCTCCTTTAAAGATCTAATGTGCACTGATGAGCACTGCTAAGCTGCACTGTTGGGACTGCCCTGATTATCAGTGCACATGTCCCTTTAACACAAGCCGGTTATCGGCTCTCCTCTCCTCATGCTGGCATTGAACACAGGTGATCGCGTGGTAAAGAGCAGCTGTGATTGGCTCTTTACCCCATTCTATGATCAGCTGTGTCCTAGGGACACGGTGATCACAAAGGGTGCAGAAAGCGCGATCACGGGAGGACAGAAATGTGCAACCATGCTGTAGCCGTCATTTGGAACTGGTCAGGAACTGGTTAAAGCCTCTCAACAGCTGTGGGTGCTTCAAGCAAGCTTTGTCAGACTTTAAGGCTGCTTTCACACTGGGGCGAGAGCAGCGTCGGCGGTAAAGCGCCGCTATTTTTAGCGGCGCTTTACCGTCGTTTTAGCGGCGGTGTGCGGGCGCTAGCGGGGTGGTTTTAACCCCCGCTAGCGGCCGAAAAGGGGTTAAACCCGCCCGCAAAGCGCCGCTGCAGCGGCGCTTTGCCGGCGGTATTGCCGCGGTGTCCCATTGATTTCAATGGGTAGCAGCGGTATAGGAGCGGTGAATACACCGCTCCTTCACCGCTGCAAAGATGCGGCTAGCAGGACTTTTTTCACCGTCCTGCCAGCGCATCGCTCCAGTGTGAAAGCCCTCCGGCTTTCACACTGGAGTTAAAGGGGCCGGTTTTTTTCAGGCGTTACACAGGCGCTATTTATAGCGCTGTAACGCCTGAATACCGCCCCAGTATGAAAGCAGCCTAATGGAGGCTATGAAGACGCTTTCAAGCACCACTAAAGCGACATGGGGTACATGGGGTAAATTTTTGAAGCAAAGAAAACACGTGTGAACAGGACTGCAAGCTAATAATTTTTTTAGTGACAGAAGCTTTGACTGGCTTTCAGAGAGATTTAAAAAAGCGTGTCCGAAGCCATGTTTTAAAGCAAGTGTAACCGAGCCCTAAAGGAGGCTGTAAAAAAATATATAGGGAGAAGCATTAAAGTGTATTAAAAAATAAATAAAAAAATGTGTGCGTACAGAATACTTTATTAATCCCAAAGGGAAATTGAGAAATTGTTAAGACACAGACACACTTAACAAAGACAACATGAGATTACAATAATAAACTAAACAAGATGCAAATCAGACAATCCAAATACAAATAATACACCACTTTTCTAACACTACCCCAAATAATAGCCAACATAACAATATAAAATCCTGATCATAAACCAGAATTAAATCTTCACCCCCAGCCCTCACAGAAAATAATTATATATCTTGATCTCCACAGGCAAAAATTATTTTCCATGACGCTCTGTGGTGCAATGTGGGTGTAACAATCTGTCACTGATGGTACTCCACAGACTGACTAGCGTATTGGGGAGTGGGTGGGAGGAGTTGTCCAAGATTGAACGTATCTTGAACAACATTCTCCTCTTCAACACTGTTGTAAAAGACTCAAATTTAAATCCAACAACATCACTGACCTTGCAAATCAGTTTGTTGAGTCTGTTGGTGTCGGACACCCTAAGCCTGCTTCCCCAGCATGCCACTGCATACAGGAGAGCGTTGGCCACCACAGACTCATAAAACATCTTCAGCATCATCCAGCAGATATTAAGGGACCTCAATTTTTTCAAAAGGCAGAGGCGGCTCTGGCCCTTCCTATACACCTCAGTGTTCTTGCTCCAGTCCAGATTATTATCTGTGTGCACCCCCAGATATTTGTAACGCTCTACTATCTCCACATCCACTCCACTGATGCAGGGTTGCCAACCTCCCGCAGCATTTTTTACTGACAAAACATGGAAAATTTCCTGGGAACCTGAGAAATTACAGAACTCCTATTGAAAACGAACACAGTGAATATTTGAACAGTATAAAAATGATATGGAAACACTGTCAATACCAACAAAACAAAGTAATTTGCTTGATTTACACCTAAAAAGTCAACACAACATGAAATTATCAGCCCCTGATATTTACTGGCAGTTGTAAAAAAAAAATCTTGATTTTTACAAACTGTCAGTAAATTTACTGGCGGTTAGAAACCCTGCTCAGATGGAGATTGGGGGTCACGTGTGGCTTCCTCTTTCTGAAAACCCCATCCAGCTCCTTTGACTTTGTCACATTTAGATACAGAAGATGATTAACCTCACACCATGTGACAAAGTTCTCCACCACAGTCCTATACTCAGTCTCTTCCCCATCCCTAAAACATCCCACTACCGCAGAGTCATCAGAAATCTTCTGAAGATGGAAAGACTCTGCCTGGACTCTGTCTGAAATCAGTGGTGTAGACAGCAAAATGGAAGGGAGAGAGAACTGTCCCCTGTGGAACCCCAATATTGCTGATCACCCTATCTGGCACAGAGTCTTGCAAAGGCACATAATGCGGTCTTCCTGTCAGGTAGTCTACAATCCATGACACAAGGGAAACATCATCCTGTATTGCTATTAGCTTCTCACCCAAAAGATCTGGCCTGATAGTATCAAAATCAATAGAGAAATCAAAAAACATGACCCTCACAGTGCTTGCTGGCTTATCCAGGTGTGCATACATGCGATTTACTATGAAAATGATAGCATCCTCAACCCCCAGTCTTGGCTGGTATGCAAAGGGTCTAAACATTTACTAATCATGGGTCGTAACTGATATAAAACAAGTCTCTTCAAAGTCTTCATGATGTGGGAGGTCAAAGTCAGTGGTCTATAATCCTTGGAGCCACAAGGACTTGGTATCTTTGGCACAGAAACAAGACAGGATATCTCCCACAACACAGGAACCCTTTGTAGACTCAGGCTCAAGTTAAAGACCCATTGAAGAACACTCCCCAGCTGGTCTGCACATGCTAAACACCCTGGGGCTAACTCCATCAGCGCTTGCTGATTTTACTGCCTTAAGTCTCAACTGTCTGCTCACCTGATCAGCTGTAAAAAAAACATTGATGCACTTTCCCATAAAGGAGCAGTAGAGTTGTTCTTATAAAAAGAACAACCAGTAAAAAGTATCCAATAGGGGTGAATCAGAACACACATTAAAGGAAGGACATCTAGTATGAGAGGAGGGTACTTTCTGCAACCCTACTCTCCTACAGCTTTGTACTGAATCTGAGGGAGGTAAAGCCAGGGCTTCCAAATCAAACCTATTAAAAAAAATTGTCCAGTTCATTTGCCCCCTCCACATCACCCCTAGTCCCTCCACCAACCTGCTTAGGACCTGTAATGGTTCTCATGCCACTCCAGACCCCTCTCTTTGTTTTGCTGGAGTTTCCACTTTCTCCTATATTTCTCCATAGCCTCTCTAATCTTTATCCTCAAGTGCATCTGAATCATTTTTAACTTCTCCCTATTACCCACTCTAAAAGCCATCTTCTTGGAGTTAAGAATATCCTTCATATCCCTAGTTACCCACACTTTTTTATTTGAATAAAAATGAACAATTTTTGTAGGAACAATAGAATCTACACAGAAATAAATATAATGTGTTATGCACTCAGTAAGTCCATGAATGTCCCTTCCATGTGGCTCACAGAGTGCATTCCAATCTCTTGTCTCAAAACAGCCCAATAACTCAAAGGACTCCTCAGACCATCTCTTCACTGATCTGGTGGTCACAGGTTGTCTCTTAACCATAAGCACATAACTTGGATTGAGGTAGACTATATCATGACCTGATCTGCCCAAAGGTGGAAGAAGAGAAGAGCTGTGTGCATTCTCCGCATTGGCATACAGCAGATCCAGGATCCTATTCTCTCTAGTTGGGCAGCTCAAAAACTGTGTGACGTTAGTCAAGGTTAAACTCCTTGTTAGATAGTTACAATGTATTGGGTTAGCAACCTGTTCAAAAGCAGGTGATGGATATTAATGTTCACATGCCCATCTTAAAACAATGGGATAATTGGTTGCTTTGTTGCAGAAATTATTCTGAAAGGACCATAAAGACAAAAAACATAAGCTTCTTCCATTTGCACTATAAGGCCTCGTGCACACTGGATGTTTTTAGGGCTCATGCACACTAACATGGAGGGGAGTTTCCAGGCAGAAAAAAACGAGAGCTCAAAAAAGCCCAAAAGCCTGTAGGAGCAGCTTCTCTGAGATGCAGTATGCATGAGCCCTTACAGCTGCTGTATTTGGCTTTAGGCATTTTTTTTTCTGCAGCCAGTAAACTCCCCAGCATGTTATCCTGTAAACATAGGCTGTTATCAGCATTTTCTTGGCAAGAGCATTTTCCAGCTGGAAAAAACCCCCAGAACTAGTGAGTTTTAACAGTATTTTCTTGCTGTAAAAATGCTCTAACTGTAATAAAAGCTTAAAAATGAGGCTATTCTATGTTTATCAGCATTTTTCAGCCATAAGCTTTTCTGAGAGTATAGTTTTGCTAAAAAATTGAAATGCTAAAAAACGCTACTGCAAAAATTATGTAAAACTCATTCTACAGCTTTCTACAGCTAACACTACTGCCATTTCTATAATGTCCAGTGTGCATGAGGCCTAAAATAATGTATCACTAATGAAATGTGTCACCCATGTGTGGCTGCTACTGGGTTTGATAAAGTTGCATCTATTCAGCAAGCACACTAACTATATTTGTTAGAGTTCGGCCACATGAACACTTAACGTTAAATAAAGTGCATGTAGCTTTAGCTGTAGAATGGTGCATTAAAAACACATCTTTGCATTAGTGTCTTTTAGCAGAACTACTCCCAGAAAAGCTTATAGCTCAAAAATGCTCATAAAAGCAGATTAGCTAGCTGCGTTTTTCAGTTAGAGAGTTTTTACAGCTCCTTTTTTTTCTAGGCAGAAAACGCCACTACCAAAAATGCTGATAAAAGCCTATATGTGCATGGACACATAGACTAACATGCTGGGGAGTTTAATTGCTGAAGAAAAAAATGCCTGAAGCCAAAAACATCCAGTTTGCATGAGGTCTTACAGTTTCCGCTGGAGTAGAATTCTCACAGCGGATATCTTACTTGGTAGTTGGTACCTTTTGTCAGGAAAAAGTATTGCATTGTTTTTACAGAATACGAGCAGTTGGATGAGGTAAAACTGTGATAATCATCCATACATACTCCATTCACAGAACACTTTGTATTCTGTAAAAAGGATTCAAGACTTTCTTAACCACTTCCCACCCGGCCACTGCACATAAAGTGGATGTTCCCGAACGTCCTTTAGAAGGGTGGGATCACGCGGTCGGACGCGCCACATCTCAGATTGGTGGGAGGGGACTGTGGTTTGCCCTCCTGATCACATGATTGCTGTGTCCCATCAAGGCCATCATGTGATGTAAATGAAATGGGATTGCGCGCCCCGTGTCTGCGCAGCAACGTGATCCAGATGTGCCTGTGTCCCCCAGAGACAGGACAACACTGCATGGCAGGAGGGCTCTGGGATTGGCCCTCCTGATCACATGACAGCTGCGTCCAATCACAGCCATCATGCAATGTAAACAAAGCTGTTGTAACGGCTATAGTCTCTTCTCACATGGAGCCTGTCAGTGAGGAGAGGAAGAGACCATCTGCGCTGCAGCCGGGGGATCAGCGAGTTTTTAATAGGGATGAGCCGAGCGGTTCGGTTAGCACCAGAACAGGCAAAAAATTTGTGCGAACATATGAACACTGTTAAAGTCTATGGGACAGGAACATGAAAAATCAAAAGTGCTAATTTTAAAGGATTATATGCAAGTTATTGCTATAAAAGTGTATGGGGACCCGGGTCCTGCACCAGGGGACATGTATCAATGCAAAAAAAAAAAAAAAGGTTTTAAAATTATCTTTTTTTTTTTTTGGAGCAGCGATTTTAGGAATGCTTAAAGTGAAACAACAAAAATGAAATATTCCTTTAACCACTTACAGACCGGACCATTTTGCTGGTCAAAGACCAGACCACTTTTTGCGATTCGGCACTGCGTCGCTTTAATTGACAATTGCGCGGTCGTGCGACGCGGCTCCCAAACAAAATTGACGTCCTTTTTTCCCACAAATAGAGCTTTCTTTTGGTGGTATTTGATCACCTCTGCGGTTTTTATTTTTTGCGCTATAAACAAAAATAGAGTGACAATTTTGAAAAAAAACGTATTATTTTTTACTTTTTGTTATAATAAATATCCCCCAAAAATATCTAAAAAAACATTTTTTTCCCTCAGTTTAGGCTGATACGTATTCTTCTACATATTTTTGGTAAAAAAAAAAAAAAAAAAAAAAAAAAAATCGCAATAAGCGATTGCTTTGCGCAAAAGTTATAGCGTTTACAAAATAGGGATAGTTTTATGGCATTTTTATTTATTAATAATTTTTTATTATTTTTTTTTTTTTACTAGTAATGGTGGCGATCAGCGATTTTTATTGTGACTGCGACATTGTGGCGGACACATCGGACATTTTTGGGACCATTGTCATTTATACAGTAATCACTGCTATATAAATGCAGTGATTCCTGTGTAAATGACACTGACAGTGAAAGGGTTAACCAGTGGGTGGCAGTGTAGGGGTTAAGTGTTCCTAGGGGTGTGTTACTAACTGTGGGGGGGGGGGGGGGGGGGGTTGGGCTTTAATTTAGTGAACACTGATCTCTGCTCCAATCACATGGAGCAGAGATCAGCGTCACTAGTTGCTAGGCAGAATGGAGAAATGCTGTTTACAACGGCATTTCTTCATTCGGCCGCTCCGTGAGACGATCGCGGGTATGCCTGCGGCGATCGAGTCCGCGGGTCCCGCGACCAGACTCACGGGGGTCCTGACCAGCGCGGGAGCGCGCCGGCGCGCTCCCGATGGCAGGGCGGCAAATTTAAAGGGACGTACAGGTACGCCCATTTGCCTGCCCGTGCCATTCTGCCGACGTACATCGGCGCGCGCTGATCGGCAAGTGGTTAAATATCGTGCCTGGAGTCGGCCCCTTAGTCTGTCTGTCCCATGTGTTTTACAGTACCGTAGCAAAATTACTACGTAATTAAAAAGTAATTTAAACTTGCGGCTGTAATGTATTGCTGGCTCCCAGTAATATAGATAAAAATATAGGGGAAAAAACGGTGTGGGTCCCCCCCCCAGTCCATACCCCCCATAGGGGCTGCTGAGTGTTGTGGCCCACCTGTCACCCTGCCGAGCATGGCATTCAATCCTCAGTCACTCCACGGCAATGAACAGTCCATTAGCTTTGTTTTTATTTTCATTGAGGGGATTGAACTTGGATAGGGTATAGGAAGTATGGGATGCCCAGTGAATTTTAGAACAAACACTTACTGCAGACTATTACTCAGGGCTTTTTTTTCTCAGAAAATAGGTGCAGGAACTCACCCTCCCAGTCCAAATCCCCACCCACAACCACGACCAACCCCACCCCAAACCACTCTCAGACACACCTTCCGTAGAGGAGAGAAGAGTACAGTGGCATAAAATAACTAATAAGCTAGGCCTTAGAACTGTGTATCAGACATGGTTCAGGAATGTGTAACGCACAAAGTACAGGACTCATGACTTGATAACACACAGGTCTCAGGAGTGTGTATTGTGCAATTGTGAGCAGTGCATATCACACAGGGTGCAGAAAAAAAAACCCAGCAAACAGCATAGTACTTACATTCAATGCAAAGCCTCTCTTGTTCTCAGAAATATTGAGCATATAGCCCTGTGTACAGAGTGCAGGGGTCAGGAATATGTAACAGAGCCTAGCACACAGAGAGCAGTGGTAAATTGTATAATATGCAGTCCAGCATACAGAGTGCAGGACTCAGGGGTATGTAATGCAAAACCCATTGTACAGAGTACAGCATTCAGGAGTACCATACAGAGGCCTTAGATATGTAACATACAGCGCAGGCACACAGAGTATAGCATAGTTATAGTTCTGAGTATGTAATGTACAAGGCGTTACAAAATTCACACCACTGGACCCTGTACTCTGTGCCATACATTACATACATGGTCACTAGGGATGAGCCGAACACCCCCCGGTTCGGTTCGCACCAGAACTTTCGAATGGACCCCAAATTCGTACGAACGTTAGAACCCCATTGAAGTCTATGGGACTCGAACGTTCGAAATTAAAAGTGATAATTTTAACGGCTAATATGCAAGATACTGTCCTAAAAAGGGTTTGGGGACCTGGCTCCTGCCCCAGGGGACATGGGTCAATGCAAAAAAAACTTTTAAAAACTGCAGTTTTTTCGGGAGCACTGATTTTAATGACTATAAAGGTCCGTACACACGGTCGGACTTTTTGACAACAAACATGCAAATTAGCTGTTTTGGAGCAACATCCGACTGTGTGTACGCTCCATCGGACAAACTTTTTCTGTTTTCATCGGACTTTTGTTGGCTGTGCGAATGGACAAACTTTCTGGCAACAAAAGTCCGATGGAGCAAAGTCCGACCGTGTGTACGCAAAAGCATCGCACTTTTGTACAAGGTACAAACACGCATGCTCAGAACCAATGCAAAAGATCAGACTACAATACAGAAGTTCACCAAAGGTGGCGCTGGAGTCATTGAACGTCCTCTTTTGAAGCGGCGTCAGTACGTTGTGACGTCATTACGTTCGTGTTTGTTGTCAAAGTCCGACCGTGTGTATGCAATACAAACTTGTGGACCACGCCCTTTGTACAAAAGTCCACGGAAAAGTTTGTACAAAGTCCGACCGTGTGTATGAGGCTTTAAAGTGAAAAAAAAAAGTGAAATATTCCTTTAAATATCGTGCCGGGGGGGGTGTCTGTAGTATGCCTGTGAAGTGCCACGTGTTTCCCGTGTTTAGAACAGTCCCTGCACAAAATGACATTTAACGGAAATAACGTCATTTAAAACTGCTTGCAGTTTTAATGTTATATCTGGTTCCTGCAATATGGTTGAAAATCATTGAGAAAAATGGCATGGGTAGCCCTCCCTGCCCATTACCAGCCCCTTTGGGTCTTGTACGCATATTAACCCCGTACCCATATTAAAAAAAGGAAATACGTGTGGCCCCCCAGGCCCTATATACTCAGAACAGCAGTATACAGGCGGTGCAAACAAGACAGCGACTGTGTAGGTTTGTTGTGTTAAGTTGAATCTGTTTGTAATTTTCAACTGGTACATTTTTAAAGTGTAGCTCCAGTCAAAAAAACTATTTTTAAGCTTTTTGGAAAACTTAGGGAAGGGTTATCACCCCTGTATAATTTGTTTTGCCGTCCGTCTTTTTCAGAGCACGCACAATCTCCTACCGCTGACTGCAAGCTCTATTTAAAACAAGCAAGATATTTAGCTATATAGGTGGATATAGCGGTGTATACTGCGTTCAGAGCACGCAGACAGCATGCACAATCTCCTAACACTGACTGACAGCTCCATTATAAAAGATAGATATATCGCTAGATATAGAGGTGAATATAACGGTGTATACTGCGGTCAGGGCACGCAGACAACAACCACTACAGAAGAACAAGAACGAAAAAAAATCGGCCGATAACGATCAGTGTATACTGTGTTGAAGGTACACAGAACACCCACTAACTGCTACAGATGCCAACACACTACACAAGGCCGCCGCGCTGGCGGCCTTATATAGTGTGGGCCGTGTACTACACAGCCTGAGCTATGATTGGCCACAGGCATCCTGCCTGTGGCCAATCATGGCTCTCCTCGCTGCCGGCGCTGGGATTGGCCAAGCATGCGGGGTCATAGTGCATGCTTGGCCAATCATGAGCCAGCAATGCACTGCGCCATCGCAGTGCATTGTGGGCCGTGAGCGCCACACGAATTTGGCGCGAACGGTCCATAACGTTCGGAATTCGCCGAACGGGCGAACAGCCGATGTTAGAGTCGAACGTATGTTCGACTCGAACACGAAGCTCATCCCTATTGGTCACTAACTCTGCATGCTTTATACCCCTTTCACACTGAGATGCTTTACATGCATTTTTTGCAATAAAAATAGTGCTTGTAAACGGCCTCTTCTGCAGCCTCTGTGTGAAAGTCTGAGTGCTTCCACACTGGGGCAGTGTACTTGCAGGACAGGAAAAAAAAATCATTTCAGATCAACCTCTTAGATTTAGAGCTACTTCACTTCCAAGTGCACTTTCAGCGGATTTGCCTTTCGTAAATAAATCCCATTGTGTTCTTTTCAAAATTGTCAGTCTTTTTTTTATTTATAGCGCAAAAAAAAAAAAAACCTCCAGAGATGATCAAATACCACCAAAAGAAAGCTCTATTTATGGGGAAAAAGGGACCTCAATTTTGTTTGGGTACAGCGTCGTGCGGCCGCGCAATTGTTAGATAAAGTGACGCAGTGCCCTATCAAAAAAATGGCCTGGTCATTGAGTAGCCAAATCTTCCGGGGGTGAAGTGGTTAAACCTAACAGTCCTGGGTGCTGAGGACTAAAGAATTGTTTAAAAGCATTGGTCAGCCGGCCACCTTCTCCACTGCTCTTCCTCTGACCGGACAAAGCATCAGAAAATGTTGTCCAGGACCAGGATTTGGGTTTCTGGGGACTGAAAACCATCCCTTGAAGACTGTTGCATGTTATTTTCTACAGCAATGCTGACACAATCCTCCTCCTCTTCATCCGGTGTGTTTGGCAGCCCCACAGGAATGGAATCTGCATAAAGGGGGTCTTGAGACGAAAGGAAGACTAGAGGGACAGTGTCACTGATGCATACATTTTCGCTGCTCGCCATCCTTGTGGTCTCCTCAAAATGGTGACAGGACAGTGCATGCATCTTTAATCAGTAGCCACTGACGTGGTAAAAAGAAGCAAAGCTTCCTTGAGCCTGTCCTGGTGCCATACCCACACAGGTACTCCTTTATGGCCCTCTGCTGTGTGTGCAGCCGCTACAGCATTGCCAACGTTGAGTTCCACCTGGTGGGCATGTCACAAATGAGGTGGTTGGTGGGCAGGTTGAATTCCTGTTGAATGTCAGACAGCTAAGCACTGGCCTGCCTCAGAAGATCTTGTAAACCTGGGTACTGGGTCAAGAAACGCTGCACCACCAAATTCAGGACCTGTGCCAAACATGGAACATGTGTCAAGTGTCCCTGTGGGAGGGTGCCATTGTCGCATACAATCATTCCTGGCTCAAGCTGCCATGGCGTCAACCACCTCTGAGCCTGCCCCTGCAGAGCTGACAGAATCTCTGCTCCACTGTCACAGACCAACTGAAGCGCCGTATAGCATCTTTTAGCCTGACTGCTTGCATAGCCCCTTGAATGCTTAGAGAGCACTGCTGGTTCAGAGGACAATTCAGCAGATGAAGCCATAGAGGAAGAAGAAAAGGAGGGGGTGGAGCAGACAGATGTGGCACAAATACCACCAGCTTTTTGGAGGTGTGGTGGTGGAACAAGCTCCAAAACTGAACCCTGTCCTGCATCCTTCCCAGCTGCCAGCAGAGTTACCCAGTGCGTCGTGAAGGAAAGGTAACATCCCTGACCCTGCCTGCTGGACCATGAGTCAGCAGTAATGTGAACCTTGCTGCTGGTCGCCCTGTCCAACAAGGCCAAAACATTGCCTTCCACATGATGGCAGAGAGCTGAAATGGCCTTACGTGAAAATAAAATTATTTTTGGAACCCACCACTGTAGTACAGTACATTCCACAAATTCACGAAAGGGGGTAGAGCCTACCAGATTAAAAGGCAGCAGTTATAGTGCTAGCAATTTGGCCATGCTGGGCTGGGACAGTATTTTTTTATGGTTCAGCAGTTTTTGTTACACGGTATTTGTGCAGCAGTCTTTTAAACACAACTTTTTGGGAAAAAAGACACTTTCATGAATTAAAAAAAAACTAAACAGTAAAGTTAGCCCAATTTTTTTGTATAATGTGAAAGATGACGTTACATTGAGTAAATAGATACCAAACACGCCACACTTTAAAATTACACACACTCGTCGAATGGCGACAAACTAGGGTACTTAATCTCTATAGGCAATGTTTTAAAAAAAACAATAACAGTTACCAGGTTAGAGTTACAGAGGAGGTCTCACATGTGTGATTTGAACACAGTTTACATATGTGGACGCAACTTCCGTATGCGTTTTCTTTTCTGCGCGAGCTCGCAGGGACAGGGCACTTTAAAATTTTTAATTTTTTTTTCATTTTTCTTTTTTTACATTGTGTTTTTTTTTTTATGTTTAGATCACTTTTATTGCTGTCACAAGGAATGTAAACATCCCTTGTGACAGTAATAGGTGGTGACAGGTACTCTTTATGGAGGGATCAGGGATCTAAAAGACCCCAAATTCCTCCTTTGCCCTTCAAAGTATTCAGATCACCAAAAACAGCGATTCCGAATACTGTATATTTTTTCAAAACCGGCGCCATTTGCAGCCGAGTAAACCGTAAGTGACGTTGTGACGTCACTTCTGTGTTTACAGAGAGAAGACTGGAACAAAGCCGTTTCCTGCTTTGTGCCAGTCTGTCTCTAGCCACTGGAAGTGGTGGATCGAGGATCAGTGAGACGGGAGGCCCGGTAAGAGCAGCAGAAGGCGGTGGGAGGGGGGGGGGATTTCCCCTCCCGCTCCTCTGGGATAACAACCAAGTGGCTTTTAGCCGCATTGGTTGTTATCCCTGGAAAGCCGACTGCCTTCTCTACAAAACAGTACCGGGATAATGCCTGCAGCTGCGGCATCGTCCTGGTATAACCCACGAAAGCAGAGGCCACGTATATACGTACGCCTGGCGGGAAGGGGTTATATACTCTGTA
Source organism: Lithobates pipiens (assembly GCF_037356315.1). Taxonomy (NCBI): domain Eukaryota; kingdom Metazoa; phylum Chordata; class Amphibia; order Anura; family Ranidae; genus Lithobates; species Lithobates pipiens. Next base: position 104,755,233 of record NW_027507788.1, on the reverse strand, counting down.
CACCGCCTGCACTGTTTTATATACTGTATACCACCTGCACTGTAACATACACTGCCCTCTCTCTCTATTTATTATACAGGTTTTATATAGCGCCAACAGTTTGTGCAGCACTTTACAACATGAGGGCAGACATTACATTACAATTTGGTACAAGAGGAATCGGGTTGCCCTGCTTGTTAGAGCTTACAATCTAAAAAGGAAGGGTCAATTGATAATTGATAAAAAAGGTAATAGCTGTGGAGGAAGTAAAACAGTGTTAGTTAGAGGCAGGATAGGCTTCCTTAAAGAGAATGGTTTTCAGGGATTGCCTAAAAATTGATAGATTAGGGGACAGATTGGGGTAGGTAGTTCCAAAGGATGGGAGAAGCTCTGGAGAAATCCTGGAAGCGAGCATGGGAGAATGTGACAAGGGAGCTAGAGAGCAGGAGGTCTTGGGATGACCAAAGAGAGCGGCCTGGTTGGTATTTTGGGACTAGATTAGTAATGTAGCTGGGGGCAGAATTATGGATAGCTTTGTAGATTATTGTTAGTACTTTGAATTTTATTCGTTGGGTGAGTGGAAGCCAATGGACTGATTGGCAGAGAGGGGTGAAGGACACTGAATGGTTGGTAAGATGGATGAGTCTTACAGTAACATTCATTATGGACTGAAGGGGGGATAGTCTATGTAAAGGGAATCCAATGAGGAGGGAGTTGCAGTAATTGAGGCGAGAGATGACCAGGGAGTGAATTAGAAGCTTGGTGGTGTCATTAGTTAAAAAAGGGCGTATTCTGGAAATGTTGCAGAGGCTAAGGCGGCATGATTTGAACAGGGATTGTATGTGGGCCTGAAAGGACAGTTCAGAGTCTAGGGTTACCCCTAGCACTCTGGCATGTGGGGACGGACTGATAAATGTGCCATTGGACTTGACAGAGAAGTCAGGGGAGGAAATATTAAGAGCTCAGGTTTAGATAGATTCAGTTTGAGGAAGTGGTATGACATCCAGGCTGATATGTCTGTTAGTAGATCAGTGATGCATGAGGAGATTGATGGGGTGAGCCGAGGGGCAGAGAGATAGATTTGGGTGTCATCAGCATATAAATGGTAGTGAAAGCCATGGGAGGCTATCAGCTGACCCAAGGAGGACATGTAGATCAAGAAGAGTAGAGGTCCAAGGACAGAACCTTGGTGGACCGAAGCAGTAAGAGGAGTTGGAGAAGAGGAAGTGGAGTTGTGTTACTGAAGGTGCGATGAGATAGGTAAGATTCAAACCAACAGAGTGCAGCCATGGAGACCAAGCAAATTGAGTTTTTTGAGGAGGGGGGGTGGTCAACTGTATCAAACACTAGAAATGGTAAAAAAAAAAAAAAAAAAAAAGTGGATTAACGCTGCACTAAAAATTATGGTAATTAATTATAATTGAAGATAAAAAGCAGCTAGCACTGGAGTCTGGATACAATAACTCAAATTACTAAAGTGCAAAAAAGTGCAGCACTGGTGGGATAATCATTTAAATAAGTATATTATTTTTTATTATTTAATTTATTTGACATCATTGTTATTTACTCTATGTCATTTTGGTGGGATAATTTAATTCTGTTTGGTATTTTTATCATCAGCGCTGCACTTTTTTGCACTTTAGTCATTTGAGTAACCGTATCAAAGGCAGCAGAAAGGTAAGAGTATGGAATAACGAGCATTGGTTTTGGCTGTTAGTAAGTGGTTTGTGAGTTTTAGGAGGACAGTTTCTGTAGAGTGCTGTGGGCGAAATCCAGACTGAAGAGGATCAAGAAGGTTATTCTCAGTGAGGTGGTCACTCGGTTGTAGACTAAACGAGTTTGAAGGCAAAAGGGAGAAAAGAGATGGGTTGTTAAGATTGGTGGGGTCTGAGGCCTTTATTGGTATGGGAATGACTAGCGCATGTTTTAGAGGGTTGGGAAAAATGTCAGTAGAGAGTGAGAGGTTGAAGATATGAGTTAAAGAGTGTAGGATGGAGTCAGATGGTGACCATTAGTGATGGACGAACTTCCGACGGGACGTTTTGTGAACGCGGCCGATAGTTCGCGAACCGGAAAGTTCGCGGCGGGCCCCATTGACTTAAATGGGAGGCGAACTTCGCAAACCTACAGGTCAAATTTGCAGCCACAAAATAATTAATAGCTGTGCAAACATAGTCCCACCACATGGCCAATGACATAACACATGTATGAGGTGAATCTGGGATCATCAACTACAAGCATTCTTTTTTTATATGGGAAATTGTTGTGACAATTCAGGACTGTGGAGCGCATGAAGGCAATGGAGGAGAGGGAAGGTCAGGGACCAGGGTAGGCAAAGAAGAGGGTGCAGGAAATGATCACCAGCAGCGTGACATACAGCAATGACACCTGCACCGTGATAGAGTCATCTGACACCAGCACCGTGATAGAGAGCACTGACATCAGCAGCGCGACATACAGCAATGTCACCTGCACCGTGATATACAGCACTGACAGCAGCACCGTAAGCAGCCCCAGGAGGAAGTCAGCATAGCACAGGGATGGTGGGAGCCCCTCATAATGAGCATAGCACAGGGATGGTGGGAGTCCCTCATAATGAGCATAGCACAGGGATGGTGGGAGCCCCTCATAACGAGCATAGCACAGGGATGGTGGGAGCCCCTCATAATATGCACAGCAGAGGTACAGCCCCAGGAGGAAGTCAGCACAGGGATGGTGGGAGCCCCTCATAATAAGCAGCCCCAGGAGGATGTCAGCATAGCACAGGGATGGTGGGAGCCCCTCATAATAAGCAGCCCCAGGAGGATGTCAGCATAGCACAGGGATGGTGGGAGCCCCTCCTAATAAGCAGCCCCAGGAGGAAGTCAGCACAGCACAGGGATGGTGGGAGCCCCTCATAATGAGCACAGCACAGGGATGGTGGGAGCCCCTCATAATAAGCAGCCCCAGGAGGATGTCAGCATAGCACAGGGATGGTGGGAGCCCCTCATAATAAGCAGCCCCAGGAGGATGTCAGCATAGCACAGGGATGGTGGGAGCCCCTCCTAATAAGCAGCCCCAGGAGGAAGTCAGCACAGTACAGGGATGGTGGGAGCCCCTCATAATATGCACAGCAGGAGGTACAGCCCCAGGAGGAAGTCAGCACAGGGATGGTGGGAGCCCCTCATAATAAGCAGCCCCAGGAGGATGTCAGCATAGCACAGGGATGGTGGGAGCCCCTCATAATAAGCAGCCCCAGGAGGAAGTCAGCACAGCACAGGGATGGTGGGAGCCCCTCATAATGAGCACAGCACAGGGATGGTGGGAGCCCCTCATAATAAGCAGCCCCAGGAGGATGTCAGCATAGCACAGGGATGGTGGGAGCCCCTCCTAATAAGCAGCCCCAGGAGGAAGTCAGCACAGTACAGGGATGGTGGGAGCCCCTCATAATATGCACAGCAGAGGTACAGCCCCAGGAGGATGTCAGCACAGCACAGGGACCTATGTACTGTAGTACCCTATACTTTACCAGTCCTTATAAGGACCTTTGTGGAACAAGTAGGTTGTGTGTGACTGATTAGCAGACTGTACGTCAGTCCCTATACCGATGAAGGACTGCTGCAGTATAGGGCAGCGGTCAGCAGTAGTGCACCTCAACCCTATGTATTGTGGACCTATACCAGTCCTTATAGAATAGCAGACTGTACCTCACTCAACCCTATGCACTATAGCACCCTACACCAGGTTATTACCTTACCAGTCCTTATAAGGACCTTTGTGGAACAAGTAGGTTGTGAATGATTGGCAGACTGCAGCAGAAGGGCAGCAGTCAAGTATAATATTCTTTCTATATTTGGAAGAAAGAATATTATACGTGTACAAGCCTATTACCATACCACTGATACCAGTCCTGAAAAGAACCTTTGTGGATCTAATATAGTAACAGCTACTGATTAAACTGACCCTCACTGCCTCACACACTGCTTCCTGCCTGTCCCTATATAAACTGACAAAACAGAGGCTACTGGAACAATAACTGGAATAGCACTTTTGTGGACCTGATAGTAACAGCTAATGACTAAACTGACTGTCCCTACAGCAGACACACCGTCCTGTCCCTTTCTCTAAACTGACAAAAGACACTCAGGCTGCTGCAACAATCAGTAGCACAGCAAACCTATATACACCTAACACCTATACCAGTCCTGAAAAGAACTTTTGTGTACCAAATAGCTAGCGATTTGGGTCACTGCAATCTCTCCCTGCTCCACACAGCAACCTCTCCCTATGACAGAAGAGAGAATGTAAAATGGCCACCGGATCGGGTGTATTTATAAGTTAGGGGGAATGTCCAAGTGTCCATGTGCTGTAATGTCTCAATTGGCTGTCCTGTACCCCATGATGGATGTGTCATCATAGGTCAAAGTTCTTTTACACAAAAAACACGGAAGTCCGCCAGGCAAACAGCGGCAATAGTCCGCCGATCGGGCGAATCGCGAACAGCCGAAATTTGCCGCGAAACGACCGCAGGGCGAACCGTTCGGCCATCACTAGTGACCATGGTATTTGAGAAGGAACAGGGTCCAGGGGACAGGAGGTTAGGTGGGCATTAGAAATTTTTTTAGTGACTTCCTCTATAGTAGCTGGGTTAAAATAGGGAAGTATTGTTTGTGCAGGAGGAGAAGGAGTGTAAAGTGAGGGTAAAGTTAAACAAAAAAAATATAAAAAAAAAAAAAGATACACGCGACATGTAAATCAAGAATTTTAACCGCGCTCTCACATATAGTAAATCTTCATACAAAAAATTAACACCCAAAAACATATACGGTAAACAAAAATACTGTATATACACCATAAATAGTCAAAATCTAGTGACAAAATACACAAAATAAGTGAATAAATAAAAAAAATGCTAAATTATATGCAATAATAAGGTGCACAAAATTTGTATAAACAATCACAGATACTATAAACAAAGTGCTCAGAAAATGTGTATAAACAACAGTTCCTCATAAAGATGTAATCATGAGCATGGCAGTCCAATAAATGGAAATGCTTCTTCCAAAGAAATCTTGTGCAGGTGCAATAAAAAAGGTTTCCTTCACCAACACAGTGCTGATAAGTAGTAAGAATGTGCGCTTACCAAATCTCAAATCAAATAGGCATTTGTTATCAGAGATCTCAAGGGGTCATCACACTGGAGCACCAACTCATTTTTCACACGGTTGAACCATTCATAAAAGGCAAGTAGAAACTCCCATAGCGTAAATCCGTAAACGAAATCTTTTATTCAATTATAAAAAATATACTCACAAACATAAAGGTCAAATCAGCGTTAAAAAAGCCGGCTGGCAAAGCGAACGCCCAAATGTCACGTGATTTGCGTCAAGCACGTCAAGACCACCCTACGTACGTTTCGCCATATATGGCGTCATCTGGGGCATGGGCGACGGGCTGACGCATCACGTTTTATATACATAAACTGGAACCAAGCCTCGTTCTGAGCTGAGGGGAGAAAACCGGAAATAGCTGAAACCGGAAGTGCGTCATACTAACATGGCAGCCGCATGATACCACAGGCTCCATGTTAGCTGAGGGCAAAGGTAAAATAGCTAATAAAAAAACGGAAATATCGAAAACCGGAAGTGCGTCATACTAACATGGCAGCCACATGATACCACGGGCTCCATGTTAGATGAAGGCAAGGGTAAAATAACGAATGGAAAAAATGAAACTATCAAAAACTGGAATAGACGTAGTCCCGGCAAAGGAGGTCCGCACTGTAGCCGTCATTTGGCTATAGTGCGGATCTCTAGTGGTTAAAAGACAGGGAATTTATCCCCATCTTCATTGATCTGTTCAGGGAGCTGCCCTGCCTGTGGCAGGTGAACCACCCCTTTTATAAGAACCTAAGAAAGAGGAAGGCAGCGGTGGAGAAACTGCTTGCATTTGTGAAGCCGATGATCCCCACTGCAGAAATCACCTATTTGAAGGCCAAAATTGGTATCATGAGGAGTACATATCTGAAGGAGCACAAGAAGGTCCAGATTTCCCTGAGATCAGGAGCTGCAGATGACATTTATGTACCCAGGCTGTGGTACTATGACAGGCTGCATTTTCTGGCAGACCAGAGGGAACCGGAACCCAGGCCAGCACTCTCCACTCTTCCTCCAAGGCTTCCTCCCCCCCAGCTGAGGCTTCCGATGTCCAACCTGGGCCTTCCAGGCAGCAACATGTGGAGGAGCCCAGCTTGAGTCAGGTAGAGCATTTTTCAACATATTTATTGTCGTAAACTTAATGATGTTAACTAGATGTTATTATTGATCAGTAAGTTCTTATTTAACAAAGTGTTTTACATATCAATAGACAGTACTGACCAAAAATGAATGGGACAAGAATGAAAAATGCTGGGTTCAGAATGATAGTCTGTTCTATTTATTAACATTCAATTTGCAACAGTCATGAGCACAAAATTGTGTGATTGCTGAACAAAAAACTAAAACTATGTCCTATTTTCATACAAAGGAAGGCCTCAGCTGGGAGGAGGCTATGGCAAGTGGCAGCCAGGAGGTCAACCATCGCCCTCCTCCTCCTCCTCCACCTCCTGCCATAACTACAACAGCAGAGCCACAGCCTGGAAGGAAGCCTGGAAGGAAGTGTCTAAGGAAGACAAGAGTGTGATGGCTTGGGTTCAGTCTGGTCTGACAAAAGATGCAGGCTGCTATATGACTAAAGCCTGGAGACATAGATGTGATCTATTGCTGTTCCTGATCTCTTGGACTTCTGGACCAGACTGTACTCCCTTATATATGGACTCCTCAGGCCACCAATTTTGCCTTTAAATAGTTGATGTGTGCCCTGGGGTACAAAGGCTTCACCAATTTCAGCAGTTTCTTCAGCGTTGCCTTCCTCTTTATTTTCTTATGACCCCTAATAAAGGTGCATTTATTTTTCGGAAATACTTGCCTATGTGTTTTACTTCAAAAAGCACAGTTTATTTGTGAGTAGGCAGGTACATTTCCTAAATACAATGTGAAATTGACAAGGGACACCAACCAACCTCCTTGAGGTTTCAAAATACAAGATAATAAGGGTGTTGTGGAAACTTGACACACAAAACCCACAAAAAAATTATGGAGATAAAAAAAAAAAAAAAGGAAGCACAAAATAATTAAAAATATTATATTCATGCAATCAGGAGAAAGAATAAAGAAAGAAGTTTGTGAGAAGTCTGTGTGAATATGAGCAGCAAAACAAATTCTTCTAGCATTATAAAGAAAAAGAGAATGTGCTGCATTAAACAATTTTTAACATTGTAGCGTGACGATAATGCTATATCCATTACGAACGCTCGTTTTACCAGACCGAGCGCTTCCATCTCATAATTAATTCTGAACATGCGTGGCACTTTGTGCGTCGGACTTGTCTACACACGATCGGAATTTACGCAATTGTATTTTGTTGTCGGAAAATTTTAGATTCAGCTCTCAAACTTTGTGCGTCGGAAATTCCGACGGAAAAAGTCAGATGGAGCCCACACACAATCAGATTTTCTGACAACATGATCCGATCGCACATTTTCCGTCGGAAAATCCGACCGTGTGTACGGGGCATTAGCGTTCGCAGGGATCAGGTCTGACTCTGCGAACACTGCAGTTATGTATTTAGTGTTTTTGTAAGTAGACCTATCTGAGCCTACCACTAAATAGCCTAACACTGATTTTTGTCACTAATGACAGCAGCACAGTGATCAAAAAAAACTACATTAACATTAACACTGCACTGGGTGACACAGTGACTGGGGGTGAAGGGGTTAACTGGGGGGGGGCGATTGGGGGGTGCCAAGTGTACCTACAAGAACTGGTGTCAGTGTAGTGTTGGTGCACTTACTCTGAGATGTCTTCACTCCTCTCTCTGGAATGGAAAAGAGTTCCACAAGGGGAGATGACATCACTTCTTCTGCTGTGTTTATACTTACACATGCAGGGGAAGGATTTCATTCACCAGGACTGATCACCAGGTCCAGGACACACACCATTGGCCTGAGCCTGGGGATTGATCGGTTCTGAAGCAAATTCGATGGTTGTGCCCCCCAGGGGGCCGCACGCGCAACATATAGCTATGATGCTTCACGCAGCCGAGTCAACCTGCCGCAGTATAACTGCACTATAACTGCACTATAACTGCGGTGGCTGGTCTGGAACTGGTTAAGGATAGCAATCACATGAAGCCATTTATTATCACTTCATTTTTTGGATCCTTTTTAAATCATAATGATAACAGAATCACCCAAATGGCCCTGAAAAAATGTTTACATACCCTGGAATGTTTGGCCTTTGTACAGATACAGAAGGTGGCACCCACAGGTTAAAATATCAATTAAAAGGTTAATTTCCCACATTTGTGTTTTTTTAAATCACAATGTCTGTGTACAAATAGTCAATGCTTTAACTCTCACATGGATGCACTAAGCAGGCTAGACACTGAGCCATGAAGAGGTAGAAAAGAACAGTCAAAAGACCTGCGTAACCAGGTAATGAAACTTTATAAAGATTGAAAAGGATATAAAAATATATCTAAAGCCTTGAATATGCCTGTCAGTACTGTTTAATCACCAAGTGGAAAATTAGGGGCTCTTTTGATACAAAGCCAAGGTCTGGTAGATCAAGAAAGATTTGTGCATGAATATAACGTATTCATATGTTATATTTTGTAAGTGCACCCAAAGTTCCCTAACTTAGTTAAAATTTCAAGAAAGCGTCATTACAGCCCTTCTCTATCCCCATGGCCAAGCCCCTCAACTAATTTTCTCCGATACATTAGCCAGACTTCATGAAAGGCACTTTCCCAAAATCCTCCCTCTTACCCAAACAGGTCGCAAACCACACAAAAAATGTTGTGTATGTTCAAGTAGAGGAATTTGCCGTGACACCCGATACTACTGTCCCCAATGTTCCTCCCAGCCAGGCCTCTGTATTGGAAAGTGCTGTCAGAGCTATCACACTTCACTACACTATTAGTAAAGTGAAGATATTTTTCCAGTTTCCACTATCTGCTATTTCTGTGAATGACCCAGACTGTTTATCGACTGTGATGTGAAGATATTTTTCCAGTTTCCACTATTTCTGTGTATGACCCAGATTGTTTATTGACTATGCCTCTGCCAACCTTGTTCCTGCCTTCACCACGGCCTCTTAAATGACCATGCTTTTTGCCTGCCTCCTGAACTGATCATTTGCCCTGCCTCTGTACAGCACAGAGGTCTTACATATGTGAGAGGCTCCAGAAAAGATATTCCAAATGGAGCAAACTTTTTCTCCAGATTTTTGTTTTCTTGGATTAGGGTCTGGAGACTCGGAAGCTTTGAAGAGATTTGGGTGGGAAGAAGCCTTTACCTCTGTCCTCGGTTCTTACCTGACCAAGGCCCTAAAGTGCTGCCTGCTGCCACCTGAACTGGCCATGCCTCTGCCTGAACTGCCTGCTTATGGACCATGTTCATACTTTGGCATATCTCTGTCTGCTGCTTGGACAATTCCTGGACATTTCCTTTGGCTGTCTGGACCAATGCTTTGACTGCTCTGGGATGGCATGCCTGCCTGCTAAAACCACAATCTTTTTTTTTACCCTTTGCTCAGCAGAATTTATTTTGGGGTGTAATTCTTGGTGTGTACATGCTATGTGTTAGAAGCCTGAAGGTGCTACTTTTTTTTGTTGGTAATTTCATTGTCCTGTTGCTCCAGGGCCTTCAAAAATGTGATAGGTACTCAGGAAATGAAATGTGTAATTTATGCCTTTACCACGTCTGATGGTGCTACTTGGATGTTGGGCCTCTATATGTGGCTAGCCTGTAGAAAAGTCTCACACATGCGGTATCGCCATACTCAGGATGCGTAATATATATATTTTGGGGTGCAAATACAAGTATGCCTATACCATGTGTGAGAAATAACTTGTAAATATGATAATTTTGTGAAGAAAAAAAAAATGATAGATAGATAGATAGATAGATAGATAGATAGATTTCTTATTTTCCAAAGCAGTGTGGGAAAAAATTGCAACTTTAAAAAATTCACTATGCCTCTTACTAAATACCCCAGACTGTCTTCTTTCCAAAAATTTGTACTGTCCTGACATTTTAGGGCCTCAAGAAATGAGATAGGCCATCAATGCAACAGGATTGAACAATTAGCATAGCTTGTAGACTCTATAAATTTCACACAAACCAATTATCACACACTTATCAAGATTTTATTTTTTTTAACAAAGAAATGTAGCAGAATACATTTTGGCCTAAATTTATGAAAATTTTTATGAAATTTGATTTTATTGGACTTCTTTTAAAACAGAAAGTAGAAAATGAATATTTTTTTTTCAAAATGTTTGCTCTTTTTTCTCTTATATTGCAAAAAGCATGACTGAGTAATTGTCATTCAAAGTGCAAGAGCACTGAAAAGTGAAAATTGGTCTGGGAAGGGAGGGGGTGAAAGTGCCCAGTATTGAGTTGGTTAAATGGAAGAGGTGCCAAGATGAAAAAAGGTTAAAGGTGCACATCGGTTTAGTGATAAGAGCAGAAGCACACGCCAGTACAGAATGGCACTTAGATGCAGTTATGGTCAGTGCTGAAGCATGCAGTTGCAGTGGATTCAGTGCAGAATGAGCTGCCTTAATGCAACACATGTTAATGCATGACATAACACATGTGTGTTAATGCACAGCACAGATGTAAATGGGACCCTTCAATATCCACAGACTACATTTTTTGTGTTCTGTTATAATTTTCAATCCAAACTACATGCTTATAAATCTTCTGGATTTTTGCAGATGGAAATTTATGCGTAATACGATATACCCGCTTAGTGGATTGGTAATAACTTTGGTAGACTTAGTTGTTCTAAATTCTAATTTTTCTTTTCATTTACCTTAATGCATTCCCTGCAATAAAGTAAGAAACGCCCCATTAACTGTCCCCCCCCCCCAACCTTACACGCTTACCTGACACCTCTTTAAGCACCATCCCAACTGCAGCACAGATTCTCTCTTGCTGGTCTTGCAGGAGACACAGAGCAACAGAGGCCATAGGCTCCTGCTGGTGTTAGTCAAATTCCTTTGAGGAGGGAGAACGGCGTTGCTTGTCAGTGTTGTTTGTGTCTGTAGCTCTGTAGCCCACCCGCATGGGTGCCCCATATCATATAGCTTGCTGAGGGGGCCCTCGGAAGCAGCAACCATTTTGTGCAGTATTGTTACTGCAAAGCAGGTAATGTGTAGGGGTGGGGTGGGTGTGGAAAACCAAAACTCCTACAGAGGCACCATCCCAGAGAGTATATGTAAATATACATTTTCAAACAAAAAAAAAATAGAATAAAGTGGGACTTTAATTGTGCCTCAAAAAAAGTACAAAAAATTGAAAGACAATATAATTATACCAACAAATTTTTATTTTCTAAAAAAAACGAAAATTTAGCCACTTGCTTACTGGGCACTTAAACCCCCCTCTTGCCCAGACCAATTTTCAGCTTTCAGCGCTGATGCACTTTGAATGACAATTGCACGGCCATACAACACTGTACCCAAATTAAATTTTTATCATTTTTTTTCCCCACAAATAGAGCTTTCTTTTGGTGGTATTTAATTACAGCTGGGAGTTTTATTTTTTGCTAAACAATAAAAGATGCAAAATAAAAAAATCAAGTTTCATAGTTTGTTATAAAATTTTGCAAACAGGTAATTTTTCTCCTTCATTGAAATGCGCTGATGAGGCGGCACTGGTGGGCACTGATAAGCTGCATTGTGGGCACTGATAGGCTGCACTGATAGGCACAGTTAAGGCGGCACTAATAGGCACAGATAAGGTGGCACCGATAGGCACAGATAAGGCAGTACTGATGGGCACAGATAAGGCGGCACTGGGTGGCACGGATGGCTGGCACTAAGGGGCACTGATAGGTACCACTGATAGATGAGACTGATGGGCACTGATAGGTGGCTCTGATGGGCACTGGTAGATGACACTGATGGGCACTGATATGTGGCACTGGGGTGCAGCACTGTTGTTGAGGCAGATTGTGGGCATTGATAGGTGGCACTGTGGGCACTGATGGGTGGTACTGATGGGTGGTACTTTTTTATTATGTAGGTGGCACTGGCAGGTGGGCACTGATAAGGTGGCCGTGATCGGGACTGATGTCCCAATCACGGCCGCCGGTGATCGACTTTTTTTTTCTCCTCGCGCAGTCAGCGCGAGGAGGAAAAATAGCCGATTACCGGCTCTGTTGTGTCACATGATCAGCTGTCATTGGCTGACAGCTGCTCACGTGGCAAGGGGTCAGGATCGACCCCTTGCTCCGATTCGTGATCAGGCGAGTCTTAGGCCGCGTACACACGCGCGGACTGTTTGCCCAACCTTGTTCGTCAAACAGTTTCGGCAAACAGTCCGCTCAAAATTTGCATGAGCGGACTTGCCCACACACGAGCGGACTGTTTCAGCAAACTGTTTGCCAAACAGTTCGCTCAACTTTTGAAATGAACGGACTCGCCCACGTAAGGAGGAGGCAAATCCGCCCATTTCGAGCGCGTGTACAGGTAGGCGGGGCCCGCGAAGGAGACGTCGCGGGCTCCGCCGCCTGGAATGGGCTTAAAGGGGAACCCCAACGCCGAAAAAAATCGGCGTGGGGGTTCCCCCAAAGTGCACACCAGACCCTTGCCCGAGCACGCTACTCGGCCGGCCAGGAAAGGGGGCGAGCGAGCGCGCCCCCCCTCCTGAGCCGTACCAGGCCACGTGCCCTCAACATGGGGGGGTGCCTTGGGGAAGGGGGGGCCGCGCGGCCCCCCCACCCCAAAGCACCTTGTCCCCATGTTGATGAGGACAAGGGCCTCTTCCCGACAACCCTGGCCGTTGGTTGTCGGGGTCTGCGGGCGGGGGGCTTATCGGAATCCGGGAGCCCCCTTTAAGAAGGGGGCCCCCGGATACCGGCCCCCCACCCTATGTGAATGAGTATGGGGTACAATGTACCCCTACCCATTCACCTGTGAAATAAAGTACAAAAAAAAACACAACACAGGGAAAAAATATTTTATTGCACAGCTCCGGGGGTCTTCCGTCTTCGGGGGTCTTCTCGCCGGACTCCTCCGCTATCTGTGTGTAGCTCTTTTACTAGCGGAGGAGTCCGGCTTTCTTCCTCCCCGCCGCCGGCCTCTTCTCCCGACTTCGGGGGTCTTGTCCCCCTCTTCGGTTCTTCTGCCGGGCCACCGCGCCTTCTTCTAGCTCTTTTACAGGCGGTGGCCCGGTCTTCTGTCGCCGCTGCCTTCCGTTCTTCTGTCGCCGCCTTCGGTTCTTCTGCCGGGCCACCGCGCCTTCTTGTAGCTCTTTTACAGGCGGTGGCCCGGTCTTCTGTCGCCGCTGTCGTCGCCGCTGCCGCCGCCTTCCGTTCTTGTTCTTCTTCTTCTTCTTCTCCTGGAGATGTTGACTCGACGAGCTCTCCGGCCGGAATGCCAGAGCCGCGCTGTGCGGTCACTTATATAGTGACAATGGGGCGGTGTCACATGGTATATGTCACATGGGTTGATGTCACATGGGGACTATGACATCGTAAGGGGGCGGGGTCACCATGTGACCAACCCATGTGACATATACCATGTGACACCGCCCCATTGTCACTATATAAGTGACCGCACAGCGCGGCTCTGGCATTCCGGCCGGAGAGCTCGTCGAGTCAACATCTCCAGGAGAAGAAGAAGAAGAAGAAGAAGAACGGAAGGCGGCGGCGGCGGCGACGACAGAAGACCGGGCCACCGCCTGTAAAAGAGCTACAAGAAGGCGCGGTGGCCCGGCAGAAGAACCGAAGGCGGCGACAGAAGAACGGAAGGCAGCGGCGACAGAAGACCGGGCCACTGCCTGTAAAAGAGCTAGAAGAAGGCGCGGTGGCCCGGCAGAAGAACCGAAGAGGGGGACAAGACCCCCGAAGTCGGGAGAAGAGGCCGGCGGCGGGGAGGAAGAAAGCCGGACTCCTCCGCTAGTAAAAGAGCTACACACAGATAGCGGAGGAGTCCGGCGAGAAGACCCCCGAAGACGGAAGACCCCCGGAGCTGTGCAATAAAATATTTTTTCCCTGTGTTGTGTTTTTTTTTGTACTTTATTTCACAGGTGAATGGGTAGGGGTACATTGTACCCCATACTCATTCACATAGGGTGGGGGGCCGGTATCCGGGGGCCCCCTTCTTAAAGGGGGCTCCCGGATTCCGATAAGCCCCCCGCCCGCAGACCCCGACAACCAACGGCCAGGGTTGTCGGGAAGAGGCCCTTGTCCTCATCAACATGGGGACAAGGTGCTTTGGGGTGGGGGGGCCGCGCGGCCCCCCCTTCCCCAAGGCACCCCCCCATGTTGAGGGCACGCGGCCTGGTACGGCTCAGGAGGGGGGGCGCGCTCGCTCGCCCCCCTTTCCTGTCCGGCCGGGTAGCGTGCTCGGACAAGGGTCTGGTGTGGACTTTGGGGGAACCCCCACGCCGATTTTTTTTCGGCGTTGGGGTTCCCCTTTAAGCCCATTCCAGGCGGCGGAGCACGCGACGTCTCCTTCGCGGGCCCCGCCTACCTGTACACGCGCTCGAAATGGGCGGACTTTCCGAGCGGGAACAGTCCGCTCATTTCGAAAGTACAGCGGACAGGCCCACACACGGGCGGACTGTTCGCTCAAACACAGTTTCAGCGGACAGTTTTTCGGAATTTCCGAAAGACTTTGTCCGTCCAACTGTCCGCTGAAACTGTCCGCTGAAAGCCCACACACGAGCGGACTGTCCGCCCAAACACTGTTCAGCGGACAAGGTTGGGCGAACAGTCCGCCCGTGTGTACGCGGCCTTATAGACACGCTGATCACAGAGCATACTGCACGCGCCCCTCAGGGGGCGCGCAGGCCGCTCCTGCACAGGACGACGTCAATAGACGTAGTCCCGGCAAAGCAGGTCCGTGCTGTAGACATCATTCGGCTATAGCGCGGATCTCTAGTGGTTAAGATACATTACAATCTTAATGATTCAGTTTGAGTTCAGGGATGTTCTAGTTCCCAGTAGGTTATACAGAAAATGGCCTATGCATTTCGTGGGTGATTACGCTTCGTCAGGGCCTTGAGGATAGAATGGATGTAAACGTTGTGTGAATTCTACAAATAGAGTGTTGATGAATGTACCAAATATCATATAATTAATGTAAATAAATACATAATGATGCAATCAACCAAGTTATGTTAATCTATTTGTCTTTACATACACTTATATCAGAAAATATAAACATTACAACAAATATTGACCACCAAATATATACCACATTAAAAGATATTAAATATATAAACATAGTCATAGTCCTATTATCCAAAGATATGCAGGTAGGTTAATTGGCTTCTGTCCAAAATTGGCCCTAGTATATGAAAGGGGAACTTGGATTGTGGGCTCCTTGAGGGTAGGGACCAATGTGAGTGTGCGATGTACAGGGATAGGGACAATTGTAGACACTCACTCAGGTTGAACTGGATGGACTGGTGTCTTTATTCAACCTTACTAACTATGTAACTATATACATTTTTTACATATAGTAACTTAAATGCAAAAGGTCAAAATAGGTATAACCGGATAACTATGTAGCAAACAGAGTGCAAAATTTCCATGGCATGCCCCTCAACTTGCCAAAAAAGTCTGCAAATGGAGAACACCGCCTCAGTGGGACAGGTGAGGCCTGGGAGCCCGTGGAAATACTTCTCCCCACCTGGGCAGACAAAAATGCCTCCTATATGTGCAAAAAGTTAATTGGTGAAAAAATAATAAATATGGTGGTCAAAAAAAAATAAATATAGGTATTGAAGTTAACTTACCGAGTGAGAGCGTGGAAATTAGGACAAACCTAATTGTGGAGTTGAAGCACCATAGGGAGCGCAGACGTAATTATTTCCAATTCAAGCACATAGACAGACCCCAGGCAGTGTATAGACATGGCCAGCAGTCCCACGAGTCAGGAGCTAATTCCAGGCGCGGTCTAAAGGGGGGAGAGGCAAGAGGGCATGTCAGAGAGCAATTAAATAATTAAACAAAAGTGAATACACAATTCACGGCTAGGGAAGAGCTTCGTGTTCGACTCAAACATACGTTCGACTCGAACATCGGCTGTTCGCCCATTCGACGTATTCCTAACGGTATGGGCCGTTCGCACCAAATTCGTGTGGCGCTCACGGCCCACAATGCACTACGCCATAGCAGTGCATTGCTGGCTCATGATTGGCCAAGCATGCACTGTGACCCCGCATGCTTGGCCAATCACAGTGCCGGCAGCAAGGAGAGCCATGATTGGCCACAGGCAGGATGCCTGTGGCCAATCATAGCTCAGGCTGTGTAATACACACCCCACACTATATAAGGCCGCCAGCGCGGCGGCCTTGTGTAGTGTGTTGGTGTCTGTAGGAGTTAGTGGGTGTTCTGTGTACCTTCAACACAGTATACATCATTAGTTATCGGCCGGTTTTGCGTTCTTGCTCTTCTGTAGTGGTTGTTGTCTGCGTGCACCTGACCACAGTATACACCGCTATATCCACCTATATAGCTAGCTATCTTGCTCTTTTTAAATAGAGCTTGCAGTCAGTTGTAGGAGATTGTACGTGCTGTCTGCGTGCCCTGACCACAGTATACACCGCTATATCCACCTATATAGCTAGCTATCTTGCTCTTTTTAAATAGAGCTTGCAGTCAGTTGTAGGAGATTGTGCGTGCTGTCTGCCTGCCCTCACCACAATTGTGCCTCCAGCACAATATACACTACCAAATTGCTGGTTTTCCCATCTCCCTTCAGGCCATTACCATGTCTGTAAGGCCAGCAGGGAGAGGCAGACATGCACGAGCCGATAAAAGAGGGCAAGCAGGCCCTGTGTCTAGAGACAACAATGCTGGTCGTGGATGCGGTGCATAGTCATCATCAGCACGTGGCCATGGGACACGCTTGTCCTTTTCGGCAGCTGGACATGTTGAGCTGCAACATGCCGAAGACTTGGTAGAGTGGATGACCAAGCCCTCTTCATCCTCCTCATCCTCTCTCACCCAGGCTCAGGGTACTAGCAAAGCCGCTGCCAACGCATCGCCTTCCCTCCTCTCAATGTCATCATCAGTGACTCCTTCCCTAGACCCACCACGTCCTCCTGAGGAGTCTCCTGAACTCTTTGAGCACAGTGTTGGGTACATGCTCCAGGAGGATGCCCAGTGTTTTGTAGGCTCTGATGATGATAC
Source organism: Lithobates pipiens (assembly GCF_037356315.1). Lineage (NCBI taxonomy): Eukaryota > Metazoa > Chordata > Amphibia > Anura > Ranidae > Lithobates > Lithobates pipiens. The sequence goes on along the minus strand of NW_027507788.1, from coordinate 104,738,020 downwards.
TCAGCTAGAGGAAGGCAGTAGCATGAGCACAGAGAGGGGATGCTCAAGGACAGCAATCTGGCAGTCATGTTCCACAAGCTGCAGCATACTGCCAGGTTTGCTCCAGCGATTTAGAGGGAGGGGATAATGAGGGCACTGACTCCACGTGGGTGCCTGGTAGGAGAGAGGCGGAGGAGGAGGAGGAGGAGGCACATGTCCAACGAGGCAGGATGCCCTCCGGGGGCCAGCTTAGGGGCAGCACACCGACTGAATCACACCGCAGAGCTCCGCCTGTGCAGGGTGCTTCCTCTGCGCGTTATTCTAAAAGTTCTTTGGTGTGGGCCTTTTTTGAGACGAGTGCATCAGATCGCAGTGCTGCTATTTGCAACATATGTCTGAAGCGTATCTCGCGTGGCCAAAACATCAGCCGCTTGGGCACCACATGCTTGACCAGACATATGTTGACCTGCCATGCAGCTCGTTGGCAAGCGTACCTCAAAGACCCACACCAAAGAACAAAGCGGACCTCTCCTTGCTCCTCATCAGCTGGGATCTCCAACCTTCAGTCCTCTCTAAAACCTGCTCTGAGAGGAATGAAGTTGTAGAATTAGGTGTGTCACATCCAATTGCTTCCGGGCACTCTGCTAGCAGTACACCCACGTCCTATTATAGCAGGCAAATGTCCCTGCCCCAGCTGCTGGACCGTCGAAAGAAGTTCACTCCCAGCCATCCACATGCCCAGCAGTTGAATGCTAGCTTGGCTAAATTGCTAGCACTTCAACTGCTGCCTTTTCAGTTGGTAGACTCGGCCCCCTTCCGCGAGTTTGTACAATGTGCGGTTCCTCAGTGGCAGGTCCCCAATCGCCACTTTCTCATGGAAGGCAATTCCAGCTCTCTACCGGCATGTGGAAGGCAATGTCCTTGCCTTGCTGAACAGGGCGGTCAGCGGTAAGGTGCATATTGCCACTGACTCATGGTTCAGCAGGCATGGACAGGGACGTTACCTGTCTTTCACGGCCCATTGGGTCACTCTTCTGGCAGCTGGGAAGGATGCAGGACAAGGTGCAGTAGTGTTGGAGGTTGTTCCGCCACCACGCCTCCAAAATGCTACTATTGGTTGTGACACACCTCTCTCCTCCACCCCCTCCTCTTCTTCCATGGCCTCTTCCAGTGCTCTGTCCTCAGAACCAGCGGTGCTCCGTAGGCGTTCAAGGGGCTACGCAAGTACGCAGGCAAAACAATGCCATGCCGTGCTTGCGCTGGTTTGTTTGGGGGACAGGAGCCACACTGGGGCAGATGTTTTGTCAGCTCTGCAGGGGCAGGCCAAGAGGTGGTTGATGCCACGCCAGCTTAAGCCAGGAATGGTGGTTTGTGACAATGGCACCAACCTCCTCTCCACCCTCCGACAGGGACAACTGACCCATGTGCCCTGTGTGGCTCACGTCCTTAACCTGGAGGTGCAGCAGTTCTTGGGCAGGTACTCGGGCTTACAGGATGTCCTGGAGCAGGCCAGGAAAGTCTGTGTGCATTTCCGCCAATCATTTAATGCCTGTGCTTGGCTGGCTGAGCTCCAAAAGGAGTTGAACCTGCCCAAGAATGGCCTTATATGTGACATGCCCACCAGGTGGAACTCAACGTTGGCCATGCTGCAGCGGCTGCGCACGCAGAAGAGGGCCATCAATGAGTACCTGTGCGACTACGGCACCAGGACAGGGTCAGGGGAGCTCGGTTTTTTCTCACCACGCCAGTGGGGCATGATCAGGGATGCATGCACTGTCCTGTCACCATTTGAGGAGGCCACAAGGATGGTGAGCAGTGACAGTGCATGCATCAGTGACACTGTACCTCTTGTCCACCTCTTGGAGCATACGCTGCGTGGAATAATGGACAGGGCACTTGAGGCAGAACAGAGGCAGGAAGAGGAGGACTCCTTGCCTCTCAAGGCCCCCTTTATCCAGACAGTGTTCCTGCTGTGCCACCCATCACACAGGAAGAGGATGAGGAGGAGGAGGAGGAGGAGGATGATTGTGTCAGCATGGAGGTGGAGGCTGGCACTCAGCATCAGCAGCAGAAGCAGAAGTCTTGTAGGGATGATTTACAGTCCCAAGAAACCCGTGGACTTGTACGTGGCTGGGAGGAGGTAGCTGTGGATCATGTTGTCCTTAGTGACCCAGAGGACTCCGGACCGAATGCCTCAGCTAACCTACGCTGCATGGCCTCCCTGATCCTGCAAAGCCTGTGGAAGGATCCTCATATTCTTCGGATCAAGGAGAGGGACCATTACTGGCTGGCCACTCTCTTTGATCCATGGTACAAGGGTAAGGTTGCCGACCTTATCTTTCTTGCCATTGCAGAGGGAGCAGAAGATGAGACATCTCCGGGAGGCCTTGCAGAAAGGTCTTTGCAACGCGTTCCCAGAGACTGGGAGGTTACAAACTCCTGGTCCTGGACAACGTGTTGCTGAGGCATCGGTCAGAAGGAGCGGTGGAGAAGGTGGCCGTCTGACCGATGCGTTCAGACAATTTTTTAGTCCGCAGCCCCAAGGTATAATCGGTTCCAGCAACCATCGCCAGCGTCTGATTTACATGGTGAAGGAATACCTAGGGGCAAGGTCAGACTTGGACACCTTTCCCACCGAAAATCCTCTGGCTTACTGGGTCTTGAGGATGGATCACTGGCCAGAGCTTGCACAGTATGCAATTGAGCTACTGGCCTGTCCTGCATCCAGCGTTCTTTGGGAATGCACCTTCAGTGCTGCTGGTGGCTTTGTTACTGATCACAGGGTGCGCCTGTCCACTGACTCAGTTGATCGACTGACCTTCATCAAGATGAATCAGTCTTGGATCACCCACAGCTACCAAGCACCTGAAGCTGATGTAACCAAATAATTTTTTTTTTTAAATATCACATCCCTTCAAGACTGCCTATGCTGATGCTGAGTGACTGCCCTGTTATGTTGATTGTCTATCCTCTTCCTCCTCTGCTGATATGTTGGAAGAACATTTTTGGTTCTGGGTGATGCCACCAGCCCAATTTTTCTGCCCCTGTTTAACAGGGGTGTTTAATTACAATTTTTGATGCAATGCTTTTCAGCAGGGCTCTTTCCTGCACTACAACTAGAGTATATGGGAGAGGTTGCAGTGTTGTGGCACCAGTGCCAGCAGCCCAATTTTTCAGCCCCTGTTTAACAGGGGCATGTAATTACAATTCTTGATATAATATTTCACAGGAGGGCCCGTTCCTGTGCCCACCCAGAGTATCTGTGAGGACTTAGTGTTTTGGCAACAGCACCACAACCACCAAAGGTCAATTTTTCTACCACTGTTCAACAATGGCATGTAATTACAATTCTTGATATAATCGTTCACAGCAGGGTGCTCCAGTGCCCACCAAGAGTCACTTTGAGGGCTTACAATGTTGTGGAAAAACCAACACCTTGTTCCGTCGTTTCTGCAGAGCATATAGGGCAGGCCCCTACTTTCAAACATCCAACTTACAAACATCTCCTACTTGCAAACAGAAGGAGACAACAGCAAGTGAGACGAAAAAAGACGGACGGCAAAACAAATTATACAGGGGGGATAACCCTTCCCTATGTTTTCCAAAAAGCTTAAAAATAGATTTTTTAACTGGAGCTACACTTTAAAAATGTACCAGTTGAAAATTACAAACAGATTCTACTTAACACAACAAACCTACACAGTCCCTGTCTTGTTTGCACCGCCTGTATACTGCTGTTCTGAGTATATACGGCCTGGGGGCCACACGCATTTCCTTTTTTTAATATGGGTACGGGGTTCCCCTTAATATCCGTACAAGACCCAAAGGGGCTGGTAATGGGCAGGGGGGGCTACCTATGCCATTTTTCTCAATGATTTTCATCCATATTGCCGGAACCAGATATAACATTAAAACCGCAAGCAGTTTTAAATGACGTTATTTCCGTTAAATGTCATTTTGTGCAGGGACTGTTCTAAACACGGGAAACACGTGGCACTTCACAGGCATACTATAGACACCCCCCAGGCACGATATTTTTTATTTTTTTTAATTAGTTTTTATTAATGAAAAAGGAGCACATACAACTCATCACAAACCAATTATCAGAGGAGTAGTATAAACAGTCATGACATAAACAAAAGTAGAGGAAACAGCAGATAAGTTCTCGATGGCTCTCCTCAGAGAGGGGGGGGGTCCATAACCACAGATTACCAAGTAACTCAAAGATTCCCCCTGGCATCAGCAGTAACCTCACTTATTGCACTGAGACTCCAACGGTAACATTTTACCAAGTGCACATAACTCCTTCCGGTTTAATCTATAAAAGTCTGGTGAGCTCTGAAAGAGAGACAAGCTCAGAAAAAGAGAGGAGGAAAGTCCAGAAAGTAGAGAGAAAGCGGGGGGGGGGGGGGGGAGGGGTGTCCATTCGCCTCAGCAGAGTCCAATTGCTGCCCTGATCATCAAATTGAAGATTAAAGATTAAAACATGTTTTCATTTCTAAGACACGGTTACATTACATCACACAGGTTGAGAAACAATATCCGCATATACAGAGGTGTACTTGAGGGCGACCCAGCAGGCCCATATTTTTGTGGCCAGGTCAGACTTGCCTCTCAGAGAAAGTGTCAAGTCTTCCATGTAATATAGATGATCGACCTTGAGTAGCCAGCAGCGGAGCGTAGGGATCCTCCTCTGCTTCCAGTATCGTGGGATAAGAGTTTTCGCAGCATTGAGGAGATGGGGTGTAATAGAGCGTTTATATGAGCCTGCTGGTTCACCCGAACAATGAAACAAGATATACCACGGGTCATTAGGGAGAGTCTTGTGAGACTCCAGGGAGAGCAACGCATGATAAAAACAAGAGACTGGCTTCTCCACAGGCAAGTCATCTGAGAAAGCGGACTCCAGAAGCGTAAGCTCGTTTATGGAACGTAGAGGTCTAGGAAGGGAGCGAACAAAGGCCGTTAGTTGACAGTATTTCCAGCGGTCCATAAATGAAATAGGCAACTCCCCCATGATGACAGAGAGTGGGAGAACACCGGAGGGGGCCAGTGAACTGATGTAGGAGAGTCTTACCCCCTAGACTCCAAAAGAAATGTGAGCGAGGGCCCATATTACCAGGCGGAAAGTAGTTATGGCCCGATAAGGACAGCAAAGGTGAATTGTAGGGCCAGTTCCGTTTTTTGCACAGGGAGTCCCAGACTGCGAGATTAGAGGTCGTTAGTGGTGATGAGTTGGTAGACAAAGTCCTAAATTTTCTTGGTATCCACATAAGGTTGGAAAGGTCCGTCTCACCCAGTATTGTTTCTAATTCGACCCACAGTTTAGTATTTGTACAATATTTCCAATCTGACAGTCTGGCTAGCACAACGGATCAGAAGTACAGTCGGAAATCCGGTACTGCCAGGCCCCCAGCGCTTCGTGGTCGCTGAAGTAGGGACCGTGGGAGTCTGGGTTTCTTCCTGTTCCATATATACTTATATACCATAGAGTTCAATATAGTAAAGAAACCCACTGGCACCCCAAATGGGATCATTTGCAGCATGAAGAGCACCCTGGGCAGCAGATTAATCTTTACCAACCCAATTCTCCCCAGCCAGGAATGGCCTAGCTGAGACCAGTTCTGAAGGTCCGATCTGAGTGCGTTGAGGAGCGGTAGAAAATTGTTAAGGAAGAGTGCGAGTGGGTTATGCGTTAAATCAGGGCTCGACAAAACCCGGGCGCCCGGTCGCATTTGCGACTAGAATTCCAGACCTGGCGCCTGGGGCAGCACAGCTGGGGGTATGCTGTCTTCGCGGCCCCCCCCCGGCGCGATCGCGTCGGGCCGCGCCGCCGCCGGCCGGTAATTTAGCCCCCGGCTTTGAGGCCTTCTACGATCCTATGGTTCCTTCTGTAATCTGGCGCCCTCTTGTGGTGGCCGTTGGAATTACAACCAGCAATGCTAATGGATGCAATGCTAATTTTCCCTGCCTGCCAGCCTATCTTCCTTCCCTTTACTCAGAACCCCTAAAAATTATATATATATTTTATTCTAACACCCTAGAGAATAAAATGGTGGTCGTTGCAATACTGTCTGTCACACCGTATTTGCACAGCGGACTTACAAGCACACTTTTTTGGGGAAAATGTATTTAATAAAAAAAAAAAAAATAAGACAACAGTAAAGTTAGCCCAATTTTTTTTAATATTGTGAAAGATAATGTTGCGTAGAGTAAATCGATACCAAACATGTCATGCTTCAAAATTGCGCCCGCTCATCGAATGGCGACAAACTTTTACCCTTTAAAATCTCCATAGGCGACATTTAAAAAATTCTACAGGTTGCACTTTTTAAGTTACAGAGGAGGTCTCTGTATTTTTTTTTTTATTTTAACTTTTATTTTTATTTTTTTCACTGTTCTTTAAAAAAAAAAAAATGTCACTTTTGTTCCTATTACAAGGAATGTAAAAATCCCTTGTAATAGAAAAAAGCATGACAGGTCCTCTTGTATATGAGATCTGGGGTCAGAGAGACCTCACATCTCAATTTACACTAAAATGCAATTTAAAAAAAAAATTGTCATTTGAAAAAAATAAATAAAATGTCCCTCTAAGAGCTATGGGGGGCAATGACTTGGAGACAGGTGAGGGGCTTGGGGCTATCTTCCCCTCACTTGTCTCCATGTCAGGCCAGGGACAGGTCCAGATCGCCGTCACGGACCTGGCTCCTAACTTTTTTAGCTGGCTCCTAGATTCCAAGCAAATTTGTCAACCCCTGCGTTAAATAGATACCTAAATATTTCATGTGCCGTGTCTGCCAGGTAAAGGGGAAAGTCTGTTTAATGTGTGTTGCGTCGAGTGGGGGGACTGTTACGTTTAGTATTTCGGATTTAGACATATTTATTTTGAAATTAGATACCCTGCCATAAGCTGAGAATTCGGATATGAGGTTAGGGAGAGAAATCAGGGGTTGTTGCACGTAAAACAAAATATCATCTGCATATGCAGCGTATTTGTGTTCCGACTTGCCGACTGTAATACCATGTATGTTCAGGTTACGTCGGACAATGGACAGGAAGGGCTCCAACGAGATCGCAAATAATATGGGCGAAAGCGGGCAGCCCTGGCGCGTGCCATTATATAAGGTGAAGGGGTCACTAAGAGTCCCGTTAACTCTCAGTTGGGCCGTGGGTTGACAATAGAGGGCTGAAATTTGTGACCTAAGGGAAGGGCCGACACCGAGGTGGGACAACGTCGCCATAAGAAATTCCCAGTCCACCCTGTCAAAGGCTTTTTCAGCATCTGTAGAAAGCAACAGGGTGGGCTGGGAGAGACGCCGTACAAACGACATCAAAGTAAATGTGTGTAAGGAATTATCGCGAGCCTCCCTTCCTGGTATAAAACCAGTTTGGTCCCGTGTTATCCATTGCGGGACTAGAGGTAGTAATCTATTCGCAATTGCTTTAGCGTAGATTTTAGCGTCTATATTAAGCAGCGAGATAGGGCGATAGCTTGCGCAATCGGCTGGATCCTTCCAGTCTTTAGGTATAACCGTAACATGGGCATGGGTAGTTTCCGGGCAGAGAGCTCCGACGTTTAAGAGCACGTTGGCATATTTAGATAGGTGGGGGAGTAGCTTATCTGCATAGGAGTGGTAATATGACACTGTGAGGCCATCAGGACCCGGAGCTTTGCCCTTCGCCCCCAGGCACGATATTTAAAGGAATATTTCACTTTTTTTTCACTTTAATCGTCATTAAAATCAGTGCTCCTGAAAAAACGGCCATTTTTAAAACTTTTTTTTGCATTGACCCATGTCCCCTGGGGCAGGAGCCAGGTCCCCAAACCCTTTTTAGGACAGTAGCTTGCATATTAGCCATTAAAATTAGCACTTTTAATTTCGAACGTTCGAGTCCCATAGACTTCAATGGGGTTCTAAAGTTCGTACGAATTTGCGGTCCGTTCGAAAGTTCTGGTGCGAACCAAACCGGGGGGTGTTCGGCTCATTCCTATTCACGGCATATAAATACATAAATGTAGGCTAATCCGAAGACATAACTCTCCAGCTCAACTTCCTGATTAGTCCATACAGGTACATCCAAATTTATGCACATACTAATAAGCCAAAGTGGGTAAAGTGAGTATACAAAGTTTTTTGATTTGTGCCACAGGGATGTTAGATTAAACAAACATTCTGTTAGTTGCTAGAATACAAATATTAAATCCGAAAATAGATAGAAGTAAATAGAGGTAAGTGGATGAGTCAAATAGCATTATTATAAAAAAGGAGCATAACTGATCGCATAATTCATTCCTGGTGAATTTGTTGCCCTTTACACTGCCACTAACTGCCTGCTTAATCTAAATGTCCCCGTCCCCACCAACACTACACAGGCAGCCTTAAATAGTGTGGGGCGTGGACTTAGTCCCCCTGAGCCATGATTGGTCAAAGGCAGGGTTCTCTTAGCAGAGGGTGCTGGGATTGGCCAAAGCATGCAGGTCAGGTGCATGCTTTGGCCAATCATCATACAGCAATGCACTGCAATCTCGCAGTGCATTATGGGGCATTCCGCAGGTGCTCGAATTTCCCACGAGCGCCCCATAATGTTCATTCTTCTGCGAACACCCGAAGTTCGAGTCAAACTCATGTTCAAGCCAGACATCAAGCTCATCCCTACCTGGGACTTATGACTGGTTCTCTAGAACAGTTGACCCCCTCTTCCTCAGGTAATACCATTATGAATCAGCTTCCTGACTTGGATTATGCCAGACATCATCTAGACGCTGACCTATGACAAGACAAGTGGTCTTCCCTATGCTGGACAATGCTGAGAGTACAACTTTCAACTTGGGGACTTAATATTCTTAGGGACAATACCTTGACACCTGCCTCTCCTGGGTCTCCCCAACTGGTAGTTTTGACTTTGCATGGAGAGGTTTGTGCACCTGGGTGCGCCTCAATTTCTACATGGCAGCAAGAAATCTCTGGAGGACCTGTGCATGCATTGATTGTCAGCAGGCAGAAGACACTGGCTTCCTGCTGCAGGTACACCCCTGGTGGGATGGAGTACATTTAGAGGCATTCTTGGGATCTAATCACCTGGAGATAGGTCTGCTTTGCATGACTGGTTCACAGCATTTTGGGCTGAATGTTCCTTAGCAGTTTAGCCAGAGTGTAATAAATTTGAAAGCTTTATAATCACAATACATTTCTTTTTCAGGCATTGCAAAAAAAATAAAAAATCATGGTTCTAAATTATTTTGGGGGAACTAAGATGTTCAGCAGATAAGAATTTCTCACACATTTTTGTCAGGCTAGGAGCAGATAACAAGTAACAGTTCAGGTGTGCTGATTATACAAAGAGTTCAAAGCACATACCATGAGCAGGTCTAAGCAGAGCAGAGCAAGTCAGCTGGGACTTGTAGTACACCGTTGCAGGCAAAGATAGATGATTGCTGGACCTTGTAGTTCACTGCTGTAGATGATTGCTGGACCTTGTAGTTCACTGCTGTAGATGAGGATAGATGATTGCTGGACCTTGTGATTTACTGCTGCAGATGAGGGTACTAGTAGAATCAGGAAAGGCGTAGTCTAGGCAAGCTGGGTCATACACAGGTAGATCAGAATCCAAACGGTACCGAATCAGAAACAAGCTGGGTCAAACACGAAAGACACAGAGCAAATATCAGCTGGATCAAACACAAGTGAACTCTAACACAAGCACTGACTGAATGCTGATACAGGTGATTTAAACGTGAGCTGGCCAATCACTGTTGTTTCCCAGACACAGGCTGTGTCAGGTGAGTTGTGCTGGGTCCTAAAGGGATTCTAGTGCTGACAATTTTACATCTAAAGCCTGCCACACAAGTCAAGTTTTTGCATATTCCTGCTAAATCATTAGGACCTGAGCTCTGGGTGGTCCTCTCTGCGCCACATGGCTAGTTAAAAAAAAAATAACTTTGACGTACCTGTAAGTTCCATATCTTGGAGTACAGAACAAGATACAGGTTGGCTATTCGTAAACCCTGGCTTATAGGCTGGTAAGTACCTTCTCATGCTTGGATACTGGCAACTTTTGGAAGACATATTTCCTGGGAATCTCCCCGCCATAACCCTACCCTACTTAGTCCTCTGTTTTATAGCAAAACAATGCAGATTAATTTTATCTTAAATGCACAGCACAGGGCACAAATTAGTATTCATATTAGTAGTATTCATATTCATACACAGGTGGGAAACACTTAGGCAAACAGAACTGTGTCAACAAGACCAACTCTATAGTATAGTGCAAGAACCTTGCTGCTGAAGGCAGCATCTGTAGAAGATTTGAAGTCCACCTGGATAGATCTTATAAACAGTACACCAAATGGTAGCCTTACAAAGGCTTGGTGCTAAAATGCCCAGCAATCTGATGGAGTGAATATGTAGGAGTGTGGAAGAAGATTTGTCCTTTAGAGTGTAAGCTTTGAGGATGCACAGTCTCAATCATCTAGTGATGGTGGACTTTGAAGTAGGTAGTTCCTTGTGAGGGCTTGATGGTAAGACAAATAGTCTGTATTGCTGACAGAAGCTGTGGCTTTGAGGTGGATTCTAATTGCTCGGACTTCATCCAGACAGTGAAGAGAAGTTTCCTTTGGGTGCTCTGGAGTAGGGCACAAGGATGGAAGGACTATGTCTTTGTTGGGATGGAAGACTGATACCACAGTAAGAAAAAAAGATGGTCTTGGATGTAAGACTATCTTATCCTTGTGAATAATGAGGAACTATTTCTTACAAGAGAGAGCAGCTACCTCAGATACATCTGACAGACATGATGGCAACCAAGAAGGCCACTTTGCAAGAGAGATCTTCCAAGAGGATTTCTCAGATGGGTTCACAAAGATGGTTTCTGAAGGATAGAGAGAACCAGATTGAGGTCTCAACAGGGTGCTGCAAAGGAGAGCAAAGCCAGAGGATTTTGAAAGAGAATAGAATAGGCCAAAAGCTGTCCTTTCAGATGCTCAAGACCAAGTTCTGATTGTAGGGAGGCCAGATTGTGAGGCATAGTGTCATATCTGTGATTGAAGTGTCTGTGTTCAGGCAATGAAGGATTTCTAGGTATAATAGAGATTTCTGAAAGTTTTTTTTCTCCCAGCAAGGTAGAATAATAAACTCAGAGGCCTGGGCTTAAAGCTAATGACATGAGTAGCAGGATGGAAAAGAGGGCTCAGAAACAGCAGGCCTGGTGGGATAAAGCCACAGGTCATCTTCTAGTAGTCTGAGTATGTCTGTGCACAAGGTCCAGTTTGGTGCAATGAGAATCACGTTTCGACTCTTGCTCTTTTTGGTGGAGCAGGCAAGGTAAAATTTGCATTGGAGGGAAGTCCTAGATTAGCACAGAGACTGAGATTATCAAGACACCCAGTTCCAGTACTAGAGGATCCTTTGTCTTGGCCACAAACCAAGGTACCTTGTAGTTGAATCTAGAGGCCAGGATATCCTTGTCCAGCAGCCCCCACCCCCATCTCTGCAATATCAAGCTAAAGATGTCAGGACCAATTACCCTTAGTTCAGGCATTGAAGGTTGAGGCAGTCCAAATTCAGTTGGCCACTCTTGGGATGTGGAAAAAGAGATCACTGGAAAATGTGTCTCTGTCCATTAGATGATCTGGCTGCTTGCCTGCTTCAAGGCTGCATGACACCCAGTGCCCCCTTGGTCCTTGATTTAGACCACAGCCATAGTGTCTGAACACTACTCTTGTCCTTACAGAAGCAGTGTCCAGTGTTGCAGAGCCAACCTTATTTCTCAGCTCCGGGATGGTGATAGGAACTTGGCTTCCACCAAAGACCATGTTCCTTGAAGTGTGAGGGACTATAACACTCCTCCCCAGCTAGAAAGACCAGCCTCTGTCCTTATCACTTTCCAGTGACAAGGAAAGAAAGATTTCCCAATTGTTAAGGATGGGCTGGAAAGGCATCAACCTAGGGAATTCAATGCTTGGCTATGCAAGAGCATTTATAAATCAAGAGAAGGAGCATGCTTGTTCAATGCCAACAAGATGTTATGCTGGAGCAGTCTCAGATTATATTTGGCAAAGCAAACAGCCTCAAAGGAGGCCACCATGAGACCTAGAACTCTCATGGAGAATCTCAGAGCTCAATATCTCTTTGGCCTCAAGTCCCAAGCATGAGCTTTGAAAGAAAGCAGTTTATTCTCTAGAAATAATTGCTTTACTTGAGATGTGTTTAGGATCAGACCCAAGTATGCAAGGTGAAGAGAAGGTTGAAGAGCAGATTTTTTAGTGTTGAAAATATTTTTATTGAAACATTTCAAGTAAAAACAATAAACAGTAACCATCATGAGGCAAATGTAGACAGGAACATTAACAGGAGTACATTCACGGGAGGCCGGCTAACGACTATTGGCCATAGCCGGTCCCTGACGGGAAGCTTGGAGAGTAGAGAGGACGGCCTGCACACCGATCCATGAGGCCACAGTAGTGAAAAATACTCATGGGTTACTACATGAGGCAATATTTAAACAATAGCATAGAAATGATAGAAAGAAAGAGAGAAGAGAGAGGAGCAAAGTAAAAAGGAGCAAGGCGGTATAGGGGAAAGCTAAATAGCAAGAGGGGAGGAGAGGAAAGTGGGAGGGAGGGGGGGAGGGGGAAGGAATATGGGCAGGGGAGGGGGTAGGGTAAGGGAGAGCCCACAGTGTCCTCATGCGTTCAAGATTTGGTTCATTAAAGTGTCAGAGGAAGAGAAGCGGAGCCAGATCGACCATTGAGAAAGAAATTTGGCGTAAGTGTCATTGTCTAGTGCCAACATCTCCTCCATTCTCATAGTGTCATTCATAATCGACACCCACCGTGACAATGGGGGAGTGGTCGTCGTCTTCCAATAAGCAGGTATCAGCTGTCTAGCAGAGGACATAAAGAAACGGAGCAATCTTTGTCTCTGTGATTTAATAGTCCCGGGCAGTATAGAGAGTAATGCAATTTTTGGAGAGATAGGAACCGGAATATCAGCTAAGAGATTATAACATTCAAAAACCTGTGTCCAAAAGGGGCGGATCCTCTCACAGTCCCACCAGACATGCATGTAAGTTCCGACTGAAGCTTCACAGCGCCAGAAGGTGGCTGGTGTAGTCGGGAAAATCCTGTGTAAAGTAGCAGGGTCCCTGTACCACCTTGATAATAGTTTGTAGTTCTTTTCTTGGGAGTAGCAGGAGATTGTTGCCTTATGTGTGAAATGAAAAGAGGTATGCCATTCCGGCACAGAGATGTCTTCACCCAAATCCGCAGACCACAGCCTGGTGTAATGTGGGAGTTGATCATGTGCTAAAGTCTGCAGTAGGTTATATAAGGAGGATAGTAAGTTTTTGGGAGTTTCTGGGAGCGAGCACAGTTCCTCGAAGTCGGTAAACTTGCAATGTATTTGAGAGGAGGAGTGTAGGCGTTTGGCAAATGTGGATATATGTAGGGCCGTGAGCCAATCTCCGGAATCTGTCACCGAGACCGGGGTCCCCTGAGAGAGATGCACAAATGTACGGGCTTGCGGCCATTCTGCACGCTTAAAGGGTCCTAGGGAGGCTGCCCCTGTACTTTGTGGTAAAGCAGGATGGTCAAAGAGGGACGTTAGGGGGCCCGGATCCGAGGAGAGAGTGGTGTTTAGCCCCGTCCTGTACCACATCGTCAGGGAGGCCAGAGTCAGTGGGGACAAGGATGTCATATGAGAGTAGTCCTGTTTATAACCCCATGGAAGAGCTCGGAGATCTACAGAAGAAAGGTCCTGTTCAACAGACACCGAGGCCTTGCGGGAAGGGCGAGAGAACCATTCTATGATGCGAGTCAGGTGAGCGGCCTTATGATAAGTCTCAAAGTCAGGGAGGCCTGTTCCTCCCATAGTCTTCGGGATCGTTAGTAGTTTAAATTTAACCCTGGGGAGGCCCCTGTTCCACATGAATTTGATTGCCAGCGAGCGTAGGGAGATAAAAAATGATTTGGGGACGTGGATGGGGATTGTTTGAGATAAATACAGGAACTTGGGTAGAGTGTCCATCTTTAGGGTATTAATCCGTCCGAACCAGGGTAAGGGAGATCCCCCCCACTCCTCGAGGTCCTTCCGTATACGGTTAAGCAGGGGGATATAATTCAGGGAAAACAGATCAGCTAGGTTGGAGGGTATAACGACCCCTAGGTAAGAGATCCCCTTGGCCTGCCATTTAAATGAGAAGTTGGATTTCAGAAGGGACAGCGTGGAGGGGGTAAGGGATATGTTAAGGGCTTCTGTCTTAGAGATGTTGAGCTTAAAGTTACTATAGATACCAAAACGTTGAAATTCACTGAGTAGGGCTGGTAAGGAGATGTGAGGATTCTGAATATACACAAGGAGGTCATCAGCATACAGGGAAAGTTTGTGATGGGCAGACGGAGTTTGAATACCAAGAATGGAGGGGTTTTGTCGTATGGCACATGCCAAATGCTCAATGATGATGACAAAGAGGAGGGGAGACAGGGGGCAGCCCTGTCGAGTACTGTTTGCAATGTCAAAGGGAGCCGATGTGGTACCATTGACCAGGACCATAGCTGAGGGGCGGGAGTAAAGGGACATAACTTTAGAGATGAAGGGAGCTCCAAGGCCAAGTTGTGCTAAAGACAGCTGTAGAAACCTCCAACTGACCCTATCGAAGGCCTTTTCAGCGTCGAAGGATAAGAGGCAGGCTCTCAGACCTTTACGTTGGATCAGGGAAATGAGATGTATCGTCTTGGTGGTGTTGTCCCTTGCCATCCTGCCAGGGACAAACCCCACCTGATCATTATGAATAATTTTAGGTAATAGGGGGGACAGACGGGTGGCTAGGACTTTTGCAAATAGCTTAATATCTACAGTGGTGTGAAAAAGTGTTTGCCCCCTTCCTCATTTCCTGTTCCTTTGCATGTTTGTCACACTTAAGTGTTTTGGAACATCAAACCAATTTAAACAATAGTCAAGGACAACACAAGTAAACACAAAATGCAATTTGTAAATGAAGGTGTTTATTATTAAAGGTGAAAAAAAATCAAAACCATCATGGCCCTGTGTGAAAAAGTGATTTCCCCCCCTTGTTAAAACATACTATAACTGTGGTTGTCCACACCTGAGTTCAATTTCTCTAGCCACACCCAGGCCTGATTATTGCCACACCTGTTCACAATCAAGGCATCACTTAAATAGGAGCTGCTTGACACAGTAAGGTCCACCAGAAGATCCTTAAAAGCTACACATCATGCCGAGACCCAAAGAAATTCAGGAACAATTGAGAAAGAAAGTAATTGTGATCTATCAGTCTGGAAAGGGTTATAAAGCCATTTCCAAAGCTTTGGGAATCCAGCGAACCACAGTGAGAGCCATTATCCACAAATGGCGAAGACATGGAACAGTGGTGAACCTTCCCAGGAGTGGCCGGCCGCCCAAAATTACCCCAAGAGCGCAGCGACGACTCATCCAAGAGGTCACAAAAGACCCCACAACAACGTCCAAGGAACTGCAGGCCTCACTTGCCTCAGTTAAGGTCAGCGTTCATGCCTCCACCATCAGGAAAAGACTGGGCAAAAATGGCCTGCATGGCAGAGTTCCAAGGAGAAAACCACTGCTGAGCAAAAAGAACATCAAAGCTTGTCTCAATTTCTCCACAACACATCTTGATGATCCCCAAGACTTTTGGGACAACATTCTGTGGACCGATGAGACAAAAGTGAAACTCTTTGGAAGGTGTGTGTCCAAGTATATCTGGCGTAGAAGGAACACTGCATTTCATAAAAAGAACATTATACCAACAGTAAAATATGGTGGTGGTAGTGTGATGGTCTGGGGCTGTTTTGCTGCTTCAGGACCTGGAAGACTTGCCGTGATAAAAGGAACTATGAATTCTGCTGTCTACCAAGAGATCCTGAAGGAGAATGTCCGACCATCTGTTCGTGTACTCAAGCTGAAACGAACTTGGGTTCTGCAGCAGGACAATGATCCTAAACACACCAGCAAGTCCACCACCGAATGGCTGAAGAAAAACAAAATGAAGACTTTGGAGTGGCCTAGCCAAAGTCCTGACCTGAATCCTATTGAGATGTTGTGGAATGACCTTAAAAAGGCTGTTCATGCTCGAAAACCCTCTAATGTAACTGAATTAGGACAATTCTGCAAAGATGAGTGGGCCAAAATTCCTCCAGGACGCTGTAAAAGCCTCATTGCACGTTATCACAAACGCTTGGTTGCAGTTGTTGCTGCTAAGGGTGGCCCAACCAGTTATTAGGTTTAGGGGGCAATCACTTTTTCACACAGGGCCATGATGGTTTGGATTTTTTTTCACCTTTAATAATAAACACCTTCATTTACAAATTGCATTTTGTGTTTACTTGTGTTGTCCTTGACTATTGTTTAAATTGGTTTGATGTTCCGAAACACTTAAGTGTGACAAACATGCAAAGGAACAGGAAATGAGGAAGGGGGCAAACACTTTTTCACACCACTGTATGTTGAGCAGGGAGGTGGGCCGATAGCTGCTGCATTGGGATGGGTCCTTGCCTGGTTTAGGGATAATAGAGATGTTAGCAGATAAAGATTCCTTGGACGGGAGGCTAGAACTGTCCACCGAGTTAAAGGCTTTCGACAGAAGGGGAGCAAGCTGGGGGGCAAAAGTTTTGTAAAACCGGGGTGTAAAGCCGTCAGGGCCCGGACATTTTCCCACTTTAAGGACTTTAATAGCCTGTAGAAAGTCAAATGTAGTCAGGGGCTCATCCAAGGTCGCTGCGTCCACAGCGTCCACAGTGGGTAGAGCGGTCTCCAGAATATAAGGCCTCGTACACACGGGTCGGATTGTCTGCCCAACTAAGTTTGTCAGACAATCCGACAGACAGTCCGTTCAAAATTTGAATGAACGGACTTGACCACACACGATGAGCAGACAGTCCGCTGAAAGCGTGCGTGATGACGTGTACAGCACGTACGACGGGACTAGAAAAACGACGTCCTATACACTGCAATGCAACCTTCGGCCGTGTAAATCCTTTCTGAGCATGCGCCATACTTAGTCCGTCCAACTTGCCTACACACGAGCGGACTGTCCGCTGAAACCAAGTTTGGACGGACAAAACCAAGTTTGAACGGACAAAATTACGGAAATTCCGTAAGACTTTGTTCGTCAGACAGTCCGCTGAAAAAGTCCGCTGAAGCCCACACACGAGCGGATTGTCCGCTGAAACACGGTTCAGCGGACTAAGTTGGACAGACAATCCGCCCGTGTGTACGCGGCCTAAGCCTGCGTGGGGTCAGAAGACGGAGGGGACCTAACTGGGGGGGTTGCATGCGGAAGGTTATAGAGCTGTGAGTAGTATTGCCTGAAGGACGCAGATATCCCAGAGGTTTTAAACGTTTTCGTATGGTCTGATCTAACGATGAATGGAATAGAATGTCGTGGGGGTCTAGGATGAATAATCCTAGCCAGGTGCTTACCACACTTGTTTGCTAGTGAGTAGAAGTGGTTCCGCGCTTTATCCCTGGCGATCAGGGAGTGCGCGTCTAGGAGCTGGAGTAGGTCCCTGCGGGCATTGGAAAGCTGAACAAAAACAGCAGGGTCCAAATCCTTTTTGTGGAGGGGTTCGAGGTCCGCAATGATAGTAAGGAGTCTGCGTATGTCAGGAGCTCGGGCCTTTTTAAGGCGAGAACCGTGTTGTATAAGGGTACCCCAGAGCACACATTTGAGAGTGTCCCACTGGTTCATAGGGGAGGTAGTGTCAGCGGAATGGTCACCTATAAAGTCTTTAATGGCCTTAGAGACATCCGCCATACACACGGCGTCCCGCAGCAGATTGTCGTTAACTCTCCAGCTCGCTCCCCGGCGGCTAGCAGGGGGGCGGACCAGAGTCAGGTAGACGGGGGCATGGTCGGACCATAGAAGATTACCGATCGAGGTTTGGAGAGGTGTGTCAAGTAGGGATTGTGATATGAGAAGGTGGTCCAGTCTACTGTAGGAGTTGTGTGCGACGGAGAAGTAGCTGTAATCCCTTTCCGTGGGATGCTGGATTCGCCAGGCATCCACCAGATGGGATGAATGTAAAAGTGATTTAATGCGTGTCAAGGTGGAGCGAGGAACAGAAGACTTACCCGAGGATGTGTCTGCGGATGGGGAGAGGGCAACGTTGAAATCACCGCCAATAATGAAAGTTGACCCTCCAAAGGAGGATAGTCTGGTGAGGACCGAGGAGAGGAACCGAGCCTGGCCCACGTTCGGCACGTAGATGTTAGCCACTGTGAAAAGAAAATCATTTAGTTTCAGTTTCAGAAAAATATAGCGACCTGAGTCATCTATGAGAGAGTCTAGAACCTCCGGGTTAAAAGATTTCTGAAAGGCAACAGATACCCCCTTAGATTTGGCCTGGGGATTAACACTGTGGAACCATTGCGAGTAATATCTATTGCGTAGGGCTGGGACAGCTCCCACGCGAAAGTGCGTTTCCTGAAGCAGCAGAATTTTCGCACGCTTCTTGTGAAAATGGTATAGTGTCTGGCTCCGCTTCTCAGGCATGTTGAAACCCCTACAATTAAAGGAAGCAAAGGTTATGGAACCGTCACTAGGCATGGGGTGGTCGTAGGGAGGAGCTGAGAATCAATATAATCAATATAAGTGGCACCATGGGCAAACCCTGGGGGGTGTGGGAGCGGGAATAGAGGTCGGGCAAAGGGGGCAAGGGCAGGGGCAGAGGGTGGGAGGGTACAAGCAGAGGGAAGACGTAGGGAGGAAGAAAGGTAAGAAGAGAGAGAAGAAACAGCATAACAACCTCGCATAGGGAGCAGTAAGAAATATAGGCAGAGTTACCTGTTCCTGATAAAATAAACAGAGGTATATATAATACAATAGCTGTAAACATCAATCGTGGGGAACAGGCCCAGGAGGTCTGGTATAGAACAGTAGTGAGTAGAACAAAAACAAAAAAGGCCACTAGGTGGCTCCAAAAAGGAAGCAGCATACAGGAAAAAAGCCTGTCAAAAAGGCACAAATCGGTGTGCTCCACAGCGGTCATAGGAACACCGTGGGGCGCACAGCAAAAATAAACAAAAGAAAGAGAAAAAAAAAACAAAAAAAAACAAACAGATAAAGAACCCGCAAAAAAAAAGGGGGGGGGGCGAGGAGCAGAATCACCAAGCCGGGCAGCTCCCCGCACCCCGGCCCCACGGGTAGACCAGAGTCTGTTGCGACCTGAAAAGTAAACCAAATAACATATCAACGTAAATTATTCTAGCGGTCATCAATAAATGCATTTGTAAACCGGCATGAAATAGAAACATCTAGAGGAGACATAGCAACAACTGGTAGGTATAGCAAGGGCACCCCAGGGGGGGCTGCCGCAGATAGCGGGGTGCGGGAACAAGTCCTGAGGTCAATCCAAGAACCATCCAATAAGGCATAACTGAGCACCCCAACTATAAGGCAAAGGGAGGGGACGCACAGCAACAGAGGGTGCAAGAAACATACAAAAAACCTGTAAACTAAAGGGTTAATCAACAGTAAAGCTATTCAACCCGTTCGGGTCCAGGCACATCCCGGGGGAGGGCCCCAGAAGTGAAAAAAGAGAGAACAGGTCCAGGTGGGCCCGCAGGCATGGGTCAGCCGTTAGGATCTTGAGGCAAAGGAGATCGAGGGGTGCGCCTGCGACCTTGTTTCTGCCACTGCGGAGTGTAGGGTAGACCAGGTGTGGTCGGAGCAAACGGCCAATCAGGCAGCGCTACTTGAGACAGTTCAAGTGTACTGAGGAATGTAGGCAGGTCCCCCAATGTACGGAATATGGCGGTTTTACCCGCGTGGTGCACTCGAAGATGGAACGGAAAGCGCCACTGGTATTTAATTTGTCTTGCTTGCAGGAGCTGCGTGAGGGGCCTCAGGGATTTCCTCATTGCCAGAGTTTGGCGGGAGAGATCAGGAAGGAGCATAATAGGCGTGTCGTTGAATAGAATCGACTGTTGTGTGCTGGCGGCCCTCATAATGTCCTCCTTTACTTTGTAAAAATGGACACGGCAAAGAGTGTCACGGACAAAGGAGGGGTCAGGGGTGCGAGGACCCGATGTACGGTGCACCCGGTCCAGTTCGATCGGGTCATCTTTGGGTCGTTGGAGTATCTGGTTAAAGATGGCCGTAACCGCAGCAGGGAGATTCTTGGGGTCAACCGACTCAGGTATCCCCGTATGCGTATGTTGTTGCGGCGACTGCGGTTTTCGAGGTCATCCTGCTGATATGAGAGTTGCTGGAGCAGGACAGTGTGGGCATTGAGGATCTGGTCGTGTGACTGTACAGTGTCCCGCAGGCCATCAACCGTGTTGTCCACATCATCAAAGCGTACCCCCACATCTTTTCTCAAGTCCGAAATCTCCTTCCGATATGTTTCCTCAATCCTATGCACACAGCGTTCAAATTCATCTTTAGTGGGAAGGGACCTCAGGTAGCCGTGCAGGGATCTGATTTGCGATTCCATGTCCCATCCATCCCCGGATCACAATGAGGCATTCGAGTGGCTTCTGGTAAGCCTGGGGGAGAGGGCAACGTCCTAGGGGTGTGAGAGTAAGTTGTGGGAATGCACTTGAGATTGCAGGGTCGGTTCAGAGCGCGCTGGGGACGGAGGAGCCGGCGGCTCTTTAGGTGCTGGGCGGTGCTGTGAAGACAACCTTCCATGGCCGAAGTAGTCATCCAAATCCCCTCCTGGGTGACGGCTACTCCTGCCCCTGTGCGCCTTGGGCTTGTCCTTCCCCATGGAGCTGGGTATGGTCCGGTTTACAATCTAAAAATGAATCCCGTGGGGCCGGGGGAGCCAGGAGCCGAGTGTGGCCCGACTCAACGCTCCATATGTCCACTCAGGCCCTTACAGAAGAAAGTTCAGGTCAGTTAGTTAGGAGGGGCTTGCATACGGTAAGACGTGATTATATAGGCATAGGCATGCGGCAATGTGAGGTAGCATCCACAGTAGTAATTCTGAGAGGTATACTGGCTTGCGATCTGAGAGGATGGAAAGTTCATCTAGGTAGGAGCAAAAGAAATTTGTTAATCCCCCGTTGCAGTAGAATAAATGAATATACGGTGCAAGCCAGAACAGGTCCGCAAGCAGGGGGAACAGGAGGCTGCAGGGGGTACTTGAGGAAGGATGCTTGGTACAGCGAGCCAGTAAAACAAGTTGAAGGGAGCAATTCAGCCTGGATGCAGAGCCACAGGGGAATGGCATGCGAAGCAGGTCTCCTATAGGGGGGGATGTGGGGGAGCAGCTAGGCCAACGTAGGGAGGTAGATGGATGTGGGCCGTGGATGTGGGCCGGAGCGGCCGCGGATCGAAACTCCGGGGATTCCCAGGCCTCAGTAGGCCGCGCTAGGCCGGAGCCGGCCGTGGGCTCCCCGGGAGTCCGAAAACGGCTCAGATGGGTCCTGGGCGAAGGGGGAGATGATGGTGGGGGACCGATGGTAGCCCTTTACCTCTCCCTCCGGTGCAGCAGCGGCGATCTCCGGTGGTCCGGGAGGCCCAAGATGGCGGCGGCCGGCGGGGACTCGAGCGGCGGGTCCGGGCGGCTAGAAGCCTCAGCGCCGGCGAATATAGGGCCCGGATCACTTGGCAGCACAGTCCGGTCCTGGCAGGGCAATCGTGGAGGCACAAACAGCGAGATATTAAGAGGATGGCGGCGGATAGCTCCGTGGATGACCGGAGCTCTGCAGTTAAGCGTCCGCCGCCATTCGCGTCAGGCCACGCCCCCAAGAGCAGATTTTTTAAATATGATCACCCAACTGAAAGCATCTGAATTGTCCTGTGGATGTTTTCTGATAACTGGAAGGGAGAGATCACAGAAGAAGGTCATCTAGATAACCTGTCACCTGGATTCCCTGAGGCAAGAAGTGGTACCAGTGAATACACTGGGAGCAGAGACTAGGCCACATGATAGTGCAACAAACTGGAAGTGATTATTTCCTACTGCAAAGCGCAGAAATCATGGATGAGGTAGAAAAATGAATGGGAATATGCAAATGGTCTTCTTGGATGTCTACAAATCCCAAAGCACTCCCCTGGTCTCTCAAAGGCAATAACTGACCTTGCAGATTCCATGCGAAATGTTGGAATTTGAAGAGATTTGTTTAGAGATTTCGGGTCTAGTATAGGACAAATACCCCATTGAGTTTTAGTACCGTGAACAGATTTGAATATAATCCTTTGAATCGGTCCCGTAGGGGTACTTGCACAACTATCCCCCTTTTTTTTTCTGCGATATGAGATTTGGCCTATGTGCAGTTTTTGACAGTCAAGTGTGTAATTTGGATATGGGTGATACCTGTTGTATTGGAGGGTTGATGCCCTTCCCTGCAGGTGTCATCTAGATATGTGTTTTTCGCCTGTTCCGACTGCTGCCTGTGTGTATACACTAGATAGTTCAATTCAGGCATTTTTATTTACTTTTTTATTATTATTCAATTTTTTGGGGTTATTTGAGAGTTGGTGTCATTTCCGCTCCTTTGTCTCATACGCTTGGTCTCTTGTCGCTGTTGGCGACATGAACGGATATGGCGTGGTTTTGTTTCCAGATGCTTGCGTTCCATGCTTTGTGTTGCGTGGAGCGCAGTGGCTAGAATGTGGGCGGAGCTAATACTAGTTCCGCTCTGGGCCGCTTGCGTTCCGTGTTGTAGTGATGTGTGGAGCGCGGCGGTCGGAGCGTTGACGGAAGTATGGGCCGTCATGACATCACTTCCGCTTCCGTCTGCTTGCGCTCCAGTCTATGGACGCGTTGAGCGCGACGATCTGAGGGTGGGCAGAAGTGGCGTGGTTTGTGGTCAGTGCGGCTTGCGTTCCACCTCATATTCACGCGTCGAACACGGGCCAAGATAGATCACTTTATAACTCCATTGTGCCCTCATGATTTTGTACATGCCGACGTTGTAAGACTGTTATACAGTCTCTACATTAACACTAACCCACTTGATCCTTGTATCTAAGTATTTGGGGTATATATATGGCCATATGGTATTGGGGGCTGAGGGTCACATAATATGAGAACCATGTGCGATTGGATGATTCTGTTTGGGTCAGACTCTTCTTCCTGTCTCCTTGTGATTGGGGGAACTTTTTGGCGCCAAATATTAACCAGTTATCTTGTTTCAACATATTTTGGTTTCCAATATCGGGGGATATTATAGGTGTGTGTGTGGCTGCTCATCCTCCCATTGGCTGTTGTGCTCAGTGACCTTTCTGGAGGAATGCCATTGGTACACATAGTTAAGATATGTATATATATATAGTTTGGCAATATGGAGAGGCTGTTTGATGCCCCAGTTGAAGTCCAATTTGGATGAAAAGTATAGGGCTGCTTCATACGCTTCCCATATTGTTTTTTAAACTTATGTGATCACAATTTTTATTTTTTATTACTATTTCTATACTTGCCATTTTTTGCAAATAAAAGGCCAATTTGCACTCTCAGAATTACACCACTGGGAGTCTGTTTTTTATGTTTTATATCTGCTACTTGCCCCCTGGGTTCTTCGAGTGACCTGAGAAACATGCACCTCAATTTACTGGGAGCTTGAGCTGTGGACTGCTGAATTTTCCAGATGATTGCTGACAGTGAGAGATCCTATACAGCTAGCCTCTTCCAAGTGATTATCGCTTCATGCCTTTAAGATCTGGTGTCGCTGATATACAGGTCCACCAACTCTGGTAAGAGTATTCTGTCTTCAATTGTTGTGGATGTCATTATTCCATCAAGCATAAGATGACCACTGCCTCCCCTTCCCCAGGATTGTTTTCTGGGCCCTGGTGGCCCATCACCGTTTAGGAGGGACTTTTAGTGGACTCTTATTTGTGTTTTTGCACTATTTATTTCACTTTTTAGCGCTACATTTTCTTTTCTATCCCCTGGGCACAAGGAGATGATTCTCATAATCTGAAAGTCCTTGTGCAGATTTTGGATGATTTGAGAGAGGAAAGAAGTGAGGGTTTAGAGTTTTGAACCCCTTTGAAACCATAGGTCTGGACGAGAATGACTGTGGCCCAGAGAAGAAAACTGTAATACAGCCCCGACTCTTAGGAGCGAGGGTGCCCCTTCATGGAAAGAATGTTTTGGGGAAGACTTAATGGGCTTTATGGGACAAGTCTTGCCCCAAAAGGGCTAATCTTCGGTTTTAAATTGGAAGCCTGGGTAGAGCATTGAGGTGGGGAGAGGCTCCTGAGAAGGGGAGATTTGAAATGTTCCACTGTGGAAAAACCTTTCCTCCTGTGACATCTTTGATGAATTTGTCAAGTGGTAGCCATTTGCAGTAAGGACAGATGACTATCTCCCTTTAATTCCTTGAATCTGGATCTACCTCCTGGAAAACCTTAGACTTACCAGTAACAGTATTTCTATGAGCCTTTCAGGACAGCACCATGGAGAGAGAGCAGCTCCACCTCTTCACAGCAAATACTGCCATGATAACACCCCTTTAAAAGTGGCTGCTTCCACCATGCCATCAGTTGTACCTGAGAATTCCTCTGACATGCTGTGAGATATAAGCAAAACATTGAGCACCCAAAATGTAACATTCATATTGCTCATAAAAATAGAAAAGCTCATAGAAATTCCGTTACTGGTAAGTCTAACTAAGCTTTTCTCCCTTCGCTTTTCAAGACAGCACCATGGAGATAACCGAGAACACTTCAGGGCAGGACCACAGATTGTAAGACCTTCCTGCCAAAGAACTGATCCAAGGTCGACAGAAGATCCAACCTGTAGTGCCTTATGAAGGTGGAGAATCTGGACCATGTGGCTGCCTTACAGATCTGTTCTGGCGATGCCCCAGCTCACTCTGCCAGGAAGCCACTGCCTGTGTGGAGTGTGGTAATATCCCCTCTGGAGATTCTTTACCTACAGCGAGGTAGGCTTCTTTGATAGCCATCTTCCCAAAGCTACTCTTGGATGAACTTTATGCGCTCCTACTGACAGAAGAAACAAGGAAGAGGTTTTTTGTTGTCTTCAGGTATTTCAAGAGACAACTTCTGACATCTAAGGTGTGAAAAGCCTGTTCTCTCGGGCCTGAGGGTGCTGGACCAAATGTCAGTAGTATAATCTCTTGGGTGCAGTGGAATGTGGAAGACGCCTTTGGAAGAAAACCTGGATAAGTTTTCAAAGTGATCATGTCCGGGAGGCATCTGAAAAAGGGCTCAGCATTTGATAGGGCCCTCACTCTCACTAATCCTGCAGGCTGAGGTTACAGCTAATAGGAGGATTGTTTTAATGTAAGCAATTTCAAGGAAGCATCTTCCAATGGCTCAAAAGGCACCTTTGTGAGGCCTTGCAGAACTAAAGATGAATCCCAACTCTGGAAAGATTTCAAGGGTACGGGCCTAATTCTGGCAAGGGCCTTAAAAAAAATTATTATTAACAGCTCCCTGGGTAAAGTTTTCTCCAGAAAAAAACTATAATGCTGCCACCTGCACCTTGAGGGTGCTTGCCGATAGGCCTTTCTCCATACCCTCATGGAGAAACTCTAGAATGGAAATTAATCTATTGAAATAAAAAATTTTGCTGGAACACCAGGAGTTAACTCTTCCAGACTTTAAAATAAATTGACTTGGTCACCTTCTTTCGACTTGACAGAAGGGTGTTTAGGAGTCTTTTAGACAAACCTCTGCATCTTAAAAGGCCCTCCTCAGAAACCAGGCCGTCAGGTTGAGGTAGTAGGGTGCAATGAGAATCAAGTCTGTGGATTCTATTCTGAACTTCGCTAGTATCTGCGGTATCAGATGATATGGTGGAAAAGTATAGGACAGGGGGAAGTCCCATCTGTGTGCCAATGTATCCAACCCCAAAGGCTGATCCTTTCTTTGGAGCGAAAAGAAGGCAGACGTCTTCACGTTCCCCTGGTTCACAAATAAGGCCCGCTGGAAGACCAGAAGACAGAAGGTGAATCTCTTTTAGTTCCCTCCAGTTTGAAGAGGTGGGTTCTCCATCCCCATGCGCTTGCATCTGTTAAATGCTTGGTTACTGGAAAGACCCAAGGAAGACCCCTTTAGAGGTTCTTTTGATCCCCCCACCACCATAGGAACCGTTTTCCTCTTGCCCCTAACTTGATCCTTTTCTATAGAGACTCCTGATGCAACCACTTCTGAAGTATATGCCACTGAAATCGGCGAGCATGTAGTCTGGCCCACTACACCGCTGGAATTGCTGCTGTAAACAGGCCCAGTATTGACATGGCCCTTTGTACAGATACTTTCATGTTGGATTGGACCGACTTTAAGGCTAACTGAACCTTCTCTATTTTTTCTGTAGGGAGAAAAATCCTTTGTAGTGTCAAATCTATCTTGTACCCTAGGAATCTTACTCGCTGGGTCTGTATCAGATTTGATTTCTGATGGTTCAGCAGCCAGCCCAAATTGTTCAGGTGCTGGGATATTTTCAGGTTGGTTGCTACTTTCCACTTAGTCTCTGCAAAGAGTAGTAAGTCATCGAGGTAGAGTACTGTGGTGATCCCTTTCAACCTCAGGGGTTCCAAGGCCTCCACCAAGATGTATGTAAACACTCTGGACGAGCAGGAAAGGCAGAGCCCTGAAATGGAGATGAAATTTACCCTCCCAGGTTGACTGCCAGACATATAAATCTCTGAGACAATTCTGCAATTGGGATGTGCAGATACATATACCTCAAATCAATTGATGCCATAAAGCAATTGGGCGCGAGTAGATTTCTTACCGAAAAGATGGCATCCATCCGGAATCTTTTGTATCTTATTGACCTGTTCAAGATTTTCAAATTTAAAATCAGGTGGAATTTCTCCAAAGGTTTCTTGACCAAAATTGTGGGAGTAGAATCCCTCTCCCTCCTGCTCCCAGGGAACCTGGATGATATCATCAGCATCAGCTCCCTCAAAAAGGGATGTCATATCCAGGGCCTTTTTATTGAACTTTTTGGAGATTCGTTATATACAAACGATGAGGGGGAATCTGAGAGAACTCTAGGTCGTAACCTTGCCTGATGAGGTTTAATACAAAAGGACTCATTGCTTCTTTCCAGAGTGGAAAGAAAGCCTGTAGCCTTCTACCCATTGGAAGGCAATCGTCATTGCTTTTTTGTAACTCGCTCTGGTGGTCTGAAAAGCACTCCCCCCGCCTCTCCCCCTCTGGCAATTCCAAGGTCTCTTTTGGCTCTGTTCTCTTTTCGGGGCTGATGAAAAGGACAAGATTTTTCCTTGGTGGAATTCCTTTTTTCCTTGGAGGAAATGCCTTCTTGTCCGACGGTTCCTAACTCCGACTCAAAGTGTAAGTTCCCTGTAAAGGGGATGCCACAAAGTTTCACCTTTGAAGCTGAGTCCCCCAACCAGGTTTTAAACCATAAGCCTCATCTTGCCAAATTGATAAGGGCAGAGGATCTTGCCGACATTGTGATGGACTCTGCTGAGGTGTAAGCCATGTACTTAACTGCCTTCAGGAGCGTAGGGAAGGAATCTTTTCTGGAAGTGCCAGCTTCTACATGTCCCTTCAGCTGTTCTACCCAGCATTCAAGGTTTCTCACCACTACAGTAGATGCCATAGCCAGCTTCAAATTAGACAGGGAGGAATCCCAAGCCCTACTTAGGAGGGAATCTGTCCTCCTGTCCATTGCATTCTTAACAATGGTGTAAACCCTCAAGGTTTTTCACTTTAATGCATTCTATGCATTGAGGTGAAAAACCTCCTGTAATGCTGCAGCACCCCCCGAGCCCCCATTTTACTTACCTGTACCACCTCTATGCTGCAGCACCCCCCTCATGCCGGGAACAAGCACACCAGCAAAAGTCAGTGTCTCAGGTCCTGATTGGATGGATTGATAGAAGCGCAGCCATTGGCTCCCGCTGCTATTAAATCCAATGAAGCGGGCGCCGGGGCCGAGACCTGCTTTCTGTGTGAATAGAATCAGAAGCAGGACATGGGAGCGCGCCTGCACGGGTGTCCACGAAGAAGAGCTCTTCTCCGACAGGGCACTTGAGAAGAGCAGCCAGGAGCACCACTGAGGAACCCCAGAACAGGAGGATCGGGCCACTCTGTGCAAAACCAAATGCACAGCAGAGGTAAGTATGACTTTTTTTTTTTTTTTAAACCCCTGAACCTTTACCCTTTACAATCCTTTTAAGTACCCCCATGTCCTCAAAAGCTAAATCAGTAAGCAGGAGGAGAAGGCTGCTTCAATTTTTGTTTTTCTATTCCAAACAAGATTCATCTTTTTTCAAAAGGAAATCTCCCTTCTCCTGGTCCTTCCACTCCTTTATCACTGTCTCAGTCAGTACCTTATGGACTAGGAACACTAGGCTTAGTCCCCTCTAGTCCTTGATACATTTTATCGTGTAACAATAATGGAGTCTTCTCTTCCTGTTTATCCAGGGTGGTGTAAACTGCCTTTAATAGGTCCTCCACTTCCTCCAGCATAAGCTTGTAGCAAGAGGTCTGTCACCTCCTGCTCCTCTGAATCCCATGTTGGGGGGGGGGGGGGGGGGTACTGTCTCTTCTCCTCTGACTCACTTTCCACCTATTTTGAAGTAGAGGGCAGAGGACTGGAATTTGAGCTCTGGCTCTGAGCGGACCCCTGACCCTGCTTCTTCAAAAGGAAATGTACTGTCTTTAAAGTTTCTTCCTTACAGAGAAGAGTTCCTTGCATTCTTGCATGGGCTCTTCTTTCACAAGCCCTGTAATGCAAGATCTGCAGAGTGGTTTGGACCAGGAGTCTCTTAGTAGGTTTTTGCAAGAGGGGCACTTTCGCCCAGAAGGGGCTCTTTCTGATTGGGCAGTGGCTTTCTGAAAGACACAAAAAGAAGCCTCACTAGAGTTAAGCCCTGTGCTACCACCACTGTACACCCTGAAGAAGGAAAGAAAGAGAAGGGAGAGACCCATGAGGAGAACCCAGCCTTACATGGAGCTTCTGATTCCTGCTGAACTGTAAAGGGAACAATTGCTCTTTAACAGTCAGCTGCAGGCTTCCCTGAAGGAAAGCAAGAAAATTCACAAAAAAATAAATAAAAAAACCCAGAGAGTGTAAAGATAAGAGGTACCACTGTACCTCTCCTACCTAGGACTGGCTGAGGTTCTGGGTGCCTGCATCTGCCATCCCCGCTGATGGCTTTATCGCAGCACAGCAGCAGCTTTAACTTCTGAGCCTTTTAAAGTTTAAATCCTTCCGGCATCCTCGTACTCAAGGGGCAGAAGGAGGCCCCAGCCAGAAGACCCGCCTCTTCCTCTTGCGTTCCATCGGCTGGAACTACTTGCCGTCACATGCCCACTGGAAGCTGCTGAACTTTAGCTTCTCTCGGCATGCATGCCAAGCACACCCGCGGCCTCCGAGCACTCGAAGACGGAACAGAACGAGGACACCGGAGCAACACCCTCCCATGCTGGGGTGGTGTTGGGCAGGTCACAGAGGACGGAGAAGCCAGAAGGTACTGCCACCCCCTCACCCGTGGAGAGAATGCAACCCCCCTCTCTAGTTCCCCAGCAGTGCTTCCACCATAGCAGAAGAAGCACGAAGACTGACGGCATGGTGGAAGCAGCCGATTTAAAAGGGGCGCTGTCACGGCAGTGTTTACTGAAAAGGGTGATGCACTGACAGGAAAAATCAATGACCTACCACAGTGCTCACAGCACCATGGCAGCTCATTGAGAACTACAAGCTGACAACTGCTGAGGCGGGACTTGTACTTTTCAATTCACAGAACACTTTGAATGCATGACGCAGCTGGATGGGCAGAGCCCAGTGACAGCAGCCCCGGGGAGAAGATCCCAGCTAGCTGTTGGAGTGGGTGATTGGGAGCTGATCGCAATCTATCCTTTAACACTGGCAGGGATGCTTACAAATTTTAGAGATTTTATTTATGCATATAAAACTTTTATCCCCAAAAAGAAAGAAAAAATGGTTTGTTGTAACCGATTATAATAAGTAAGCTGGAGTTTGGCATTCATTTTTTTGTGTATTTAAAGCGGAGGTCCACCCTAAAGTGGACCTTCCGCTCATCGGAACCCTCCCCCCCTCCGGTGCCACAATCGGCACCTTTCAGGGGGGAGGGGGGTGCAGTTACCTGGATAATCCAGGTAACTGCACCCACTTCCGGGACAGCTCTCTGCGGAAAGGGGCGTAACTTACGCCCCTTTCCGCAAGTGCCCCGCTGCCTGCTGGGAAACACGCAGCTCCCAGAGGCAGCGGGGAGCGTCCTTATTGCGCAGCGCAATTCGCGCATGCGCAGTAGGGAACCGGGAAATGAAGCCGAAAGGCTCCATTTCCTGATTCCCATACCCAAGATGGCGGCGGCAGGACCCGACAGACGACCTAGCGATCGGCTTCGGGTGCCGACATCGCGGGCGCGCTGGACAGGTAAGTGTCACTATTTTAAAAGTCAGCAGCTGCTGTATTTGTAGCTGCTGGCTTTTAAAAAAAAAAAAAAAAAAACGCGGAGTGCCGGTGGACTCCCGCTTTAAATCTGCTAGTACATTTAACATTCCCCCTCCCCTAGACTGACAATGATGCTGCCCATATGTGCCCCCTGTGCTCTTCCATCCACAGTGGGAGCATGCTAATAGGTGTGTTACTGGCCAGATCACCAGGTGTAAGGGGGGAAAAAGGCCAAAAAAAACTAAAAGCAGACACCACATCTTATGATTGCGAAGCTGCAACATATAATATTTTTGGTTTTGGGTATAATACCGCTTTAACATTTTAAAGCTTATATGAGATTTTAGTAATTTGTTTTACAGATAGTTTCAGTGCAGAATTATCCCAACATTTTGGTAAACCTTTGTGAATCAGTACTACTTTTAACCTGTTAAAAAAACAGACCTCTTGAACGTACATCCTAAGAAGAGAAAGAAAAGTTAGTGCAGATAAAAAGCATCATATACATTAACTGTGAATTGAGAATAAATACTTTTTACTTTTGGAACAATTCCTGTTCCTAAAAATTCTTTTTAACGCAGAGTCAGAGATTTTATTACTCTATCCACAAGTGTTAATTTGAGGTTGTCTTCAATATTCCATTGAAAGCTGGCCCTGCATGCAAGCTTCCCTACATGGAAAGACCCTCAACAGTCCTTGGGAAGCCCCAGAATAATATGACACAATCAATCTTTCCAAGATTTCAATTACCACAGTCTTGGTGGAATCTAACTATAAGATGGTATATGAATGAAGCCTGTTATGTGTATTATGCAACCATTGCTGTTACCCCTTCCGACTCAAGCAGAGTACCCCCTTAGATCTGTTGATTTGTTATTACCGGGCCCACGCCCCCAACAATTTTAGAACCATTGCTATCTACCTGATAATACACGATTGTCTGTTCTCTCGAGATATATACCCTGTATTTCTGTATGTTGTCGTTTGCCTTCCCCTGTGCATATACTTTGTTAGAAATTCTCATTCTAAGCAAAACTGTGAGTAACCATAACTGTTTCTGTTCTTTGATTGTTACCAATAAAACTTTTGAAAAGAAGATGGTATATGGTTCCATCAAGGATTGCCAGGATGGATTCACAAGCCTCACAATGGCACATACCCGATGGCTTAAACAGAAAAGATATTCTCCTGCTCTAGTGCAGATGGCCTTAGTAAAAGATGGTAGTATTACTTGATGATATAAATATAGAGTGATCATGCGTGCCCCGCTGCCTAGGGGAAGTCCAAGAAGGTAAATATGAAGAAAGAAGGAAGTTTATTCTAAACAAAGAAAAATACTACGTATTCATGAATAAACTGCTCTCATTTGATAAAATTGAACACACCATGTAAACATTCCCAGTGAAGGTGGAAAAAGTATGTGAACCCTTGGATTTAATAACTGGTTGAACCTCCTTTGGCAGCAATAACTTCAACCAAACGTTTCCTGTAGTTGCAGATCAGATGTGCACAACGGTCAGGAGTAATTCTTGACAATTCCTCTTTACAGAACTGTTTCAGTTCAGCAATATTCTTGGGATGTCTAGTGTGAATCGCTTTCTTGAGGTCATGCCACAGCATCTCAATTGGGTTGAGGTCAGGACTCTGACTGGGCCACTCCAGTAGGCGTATTTTCTTCTGTTTAAGCCATTCTGTTATTGATTTACTTCTATGCTTTGGGTCCTTGTCCTGTTGCAACACCCATCTTCTGTTGAGCTTCAGCTGGTGGACAGATGGCCTTAGGTTC
Organism: Lithobates pipiens; assembly: GCF_037356315.1. Lineage (NCBI taxonomy): Eukaryota > Metazoa > Chordata > Amphibia > Anura > Ranidae > Lithobates > Lithobates pipiens. Next base: position 104,705,906 of record NW_027507788.1, on the reverse strand, counting down.
CCCTGCAAAATGTCTCGATAAAGTTGGGAATTAATTTTGCCTTCGATGATAGTAATCCGTCCAGGCCCTGATGCAGCCCCAAACCATGATGCACCCACGACCATACTTCACAGTTGGGTGAGGTTTTGATGTTGGTGTGCCGTGCCTCTTTTTCTCCACACATAGTGTTATGTGTTTCTTCCAAACAACTCAACTTTGGTTTCATCTGTCCACAGAATATTTTGCCAGTACACCCGTGGAACATCCAGGTACTCTTGTGCAAACTAAACGTGCAGCAATATTTTTTTTTTGGACAGCAGTGGCTTCCTCTGTGGTATCCTCCCATGAAATCATTCTTCTTTAGTGTTTTACGTATCGTAGATTCGCTAACAGGGATGCCAGAGACTTTTTAAGTCTTTAGCCCCCATACACACTATCAGATTTTCTGCTGATTTTTTCCTTCAGATTTACCAAAACATATAATATGAGGTCAAACCTTAGCAGTTTCAATTGTGTATGCAATCAGGAAGGCCCTTGCACTACATGGTTTTGGTAAATCTGAAGACAAAAATCAGCAGAAAATCTGATAGTGTGAATGGGGCTTTAAGCTGACACGCTAGGATTCTTCTTCACCTCATTGAGCAGTCTGCGTTGTGCTCTTGCAGTCATCTTTACAGGACGCCCAATCCTAGGGAGAGTAGCAGTAGTGCTGAATTTTCTCCATTTATAGAAAATTTGTCTTACCGTGGACTGATGAACAGCAAAGCTTTTGGAGATACTTTTATAACCCTTTCCAGCTTTATGCAAGTCAACAATTCTTAATCGTAGGTCTTCTGAGAACTCTTTTGTGCGAGGCATCATTCACGTCAGGCAATGCTTCTTGTGAAAAGCAAACCCAGAACTGATGCGTGTTCTTTATAGGGCAGGGCAGCTGCAACCAACATCTCCAATCTCATTGATCGACTCCAGTTGGCTGACACCTCACTCCAATGTTTACATGGTTCATTCAATAAAAACATGGTAACATTTAATTCTTTGTGTGTTATTAGTTTAAGCAGACTGTGATTGTCTATTGTTGCGACTTAGATGAAAATCAGAACACATTTTATGACCAATTTGTGCAAAAATACATATCATTCCAAAAGGATTCCCATACTTTTTTTTTGTAACTGTGTGTGTGTGTGTGTATATATATATATATACATACATACACACACACATATATATATATATATATATATATATATATACATATACATACACATACGGATGTTGTCATCTAGTGATAGTCTTCAAGAACCAATGGCTGGTTTAAGATTTTGCAGCCTGTGTTCCGTGGCTGAATCCCCAACTTGATACTTGGCTGTCCACCAGCCATGATGCTGTATGGTGCCCTGTGCTGGATTGCAGCTATCTCCATGGCTGCAATCTAGCACAGGACACCATACAGCATTACAACAGGTAGACCGCAGGGACAGCCAAGTAACGACTCAAGCATTCAGCCACAGACTGCAACATCTAAACCAGGCATTAACTATCAATAGACGACAACATCGGTGTGTGTGTATATATATATATATATATATATATATATATATATATATATATATATATATTCCCCTACTGTACTGAGAGCTGCGATGTGGAAGGAAATACTACTACAGTAAAGCAGAATCCCCCTATAAGAATGTACTATCCCTCGTGCGATATACCTCCCATTCAGTCGTCTCTCTCTCTATATAGACATCAAAAACAGACAGACCAGTTTTGGCTGTTCAAGGCTCTGATGAAGAGGAAACCCCGTGAAACGCGTTAGACATTTATTCATTTTATCCCTTGTACAGGCATCAATTCCTACTATTTTATCAAATGAGATCACGTTTATTTATTTAATCATGAACACGTAGTATTTTTCTTTGTGTATACTAATTTGTTTAGAATAAACTTTTTTCCACGATTCATGCATCAGGCCACGCACCTTCCTTCTTTCTTCGTACATACCTGATGGCAGCGTGCCAAGGTGACCAGCTTTTGGATCAGTGTTTAATTTTTTCAATTACAGACATGCAGCTTGTTAGAACCCCAGAAATTGCGCTCTTTCTGAAAACACACACACACATTCTTGATTTCCCACATGATCCTGAAAGCTAGGATAGCCATTGCACGTTGTTGGAACCATTCGATAGTCACACGTTACTATGTCAAACACCAATTAAACTTGATCAACTAACGATAAGAATCTGCAACCTCCATAAATGACCAGGCTAAATTTGATAAAACTCTGGATACAATGCTTATCTATGGATGCTTTAGGTCTAGGATGGACGCGACCCCGACTGCCCTCAGCTCCCTCCACATCTCTCTTCTTTTTTTTTAAGTCACTTTCTGTATTGACTAGATTTTGAGAAGCCTAGTTATATGGTTTCCGCTTAAAATTACAGTGCCGGTCTTACGATGGTTCACTTAAAGCGCAGCTCCACCCTAAAGTGAAACTTCCACTCATTGGAACCCTCCCCTGCCACAATTGACACCTTTCAGGGGGGGTGCAGATACCTGTATAATACAGGTATTTGCACCCACTTCTGGCATAGATAGCCGCAGATTCTGCGGGTATTTACGCCACTTCCTGTGGAACACACACATCCCAGAGACAGCGGGGACCATCCTTATTGCGCATGCGCAGTAGGGAACTGGGAAGTGAAGCCGCAAGGCTTCACTTCCTGATTCCCATACCGAAGATGGGGACGGCAGCACCCCAGAGCCAATCAAGAGATTGGCTTCGGGTGCCAACATCACGGGCGCGCTGGGTGGGTAAGTGTCCATATGCAGCTGCAGTATTTGTAGCTGCTGACTTTTAAAAACAAAAAACGGCGGAACTCCCGCTTTAATCTCACCTGGATGAGAAACCCAGCCTGTTTGTGAATACTCATTATTTGTATGTGTGCACAAGTCTCTTTGGATTCTACTAATGTGCTGCCTCGTGCAGGGATATCCCTCATTATCAGTCATATCAATGAGCAATTTGACCCTGCTTGTTTCATATCTTTGATATATTCTCCCTCTCTCTCCCCCCATATGACTTATAAATAGTATGTAGTTTACATGTCATTCTGTACTGACAAGAAAACCAAATATATTGAAATAATACAAAAGCAAACATTGCAGCTTACTAATTCTTATATGTGAATGAATGAAATATTTGTATAGCGCACAAGAACTCAATCGCCTCAAGGCGCTGGGTCGAGCTTTGGTCATCAGCTAGAAGAGGAAGGTATTGAGTTTTTTCCTAAAAGCCAGGTTGTTTTCTTCCAGGCGGATCTTGATTGGTAGAGCATTCCATAGCCGAGGTCCTTGGACAGTGAATCTTCGATCCCCCTTAGAGTTGTACCGGGCTTTTGGCACGAGGAGGAGGTTTTTGTTGGCTGATCGAAGACTGTGGTTTGGTGTGTAATTATGTATTTTCTCAGCTAGGTATGGCGGAGTTTCTCTATGCACGCATTTGTAGGTGAGGCAGAGGGTCTTGAATGTGATCCAATTTTTTACGGTTAGCCAATGTAGGCTCCTCAGGGAAGGAGAGATTGGTTCTTAGTGTTTTTTTCCTGTTATCAGCCTTGCTGCCGTGTTTTGGATCAGTTGTAATCGCGCAAGTTGATATTGTGGTAATCCTATGTAAAGCGAGTTTGCATAGTCCAGGTCATGAATTAATGATTGTTCCAACTACCACTGCTTTATGAAGAAAACTGGGCATAGCCCAGGACAACCAAGAGGAAATGACCTTGAAGAGATAGATTTCCTATTGGTTCAGTGGGAATAGGGACTATTGCGGTATCAAAAATTAATGTAAGACAAACATTAAAACACAATTACATTTTATTATAATTTGATCCATAAGAGATAATACAAAGACATTGCTGTAGCAGAACCACATTATAAATCCAATCACAGGACCCAATTGGTTCAAATTCTAAACAATTAGATATTTAGATATTTTACGGAGATGCAGAGATGACGCATAAATCCGACCGGTTTTGCGGTACTAAGAACACCGCTTCCTCAGGGAACGTCACTTTTACAAATCTAGTATGAGAAATATATGTATAAATATGCAGCAATGCCATATACAGTGTCAGTACAGTTTTTCATAAGAGAAAAAAATAACAATAACAGTAGTATTTAATAAGCGATACATCAAAATTGCATTAAAAAACACAGTGTTGGATCATGACTCACCCCTGGAACTCCCAACCCACAGCAAACAAGCGACCTATTGCGAGACACCCTCAAAACAGGGTGCCCCCCCTCCGGGCGGACATGGGGGGCAAAGTGGAGAGGCTCTACACAGCGCGTATAAGGACTGAAAGAAAGGGGGATGTAATAGTCTATTTAGATAATGTCCAGTGAACAAAAATATATGTATCAAGGACCATGGGCTGATAAAATAGTATGAAAGAATAAGTATAGAAGTAAACAGATAAGATCTCTTGTACCAACAACCAGCACCCAGTGAGCCATGGTCACTACAGCAGTGTGCGCCTCAAAAGATCGCTATTGTTAAGGCAGAAAACATACCCTCAATAAAGTGGATAGTTAAGTCAATTACTTCTAAGATGTCACCAGGTATGGTATGTAAGAGATGTCCACAGTTTCAATTACAAGTCTTTTCTGATTCAAAATAGAAAATAAATGTAATCAATCAGTGACAAATCATTAAAAACGGCCAGGAAGAAACTTGTACACATAACTGGAGCATATATGAGATCAAGATAAGAGGACAGTACCTGAAGCTTGAAGGTCCTACGTGTTGCTCGTCTCCACACAGGCAGCGCTCTAAAGATTTGAATCTCGAGCGCGCCCTTTAAGCCCCCAACCCGGAAGTAATCAGAGCGCAGTGGTGCGCTCTTTAATTCTGTCCCCGCGTCACGGCGCATGCGCAAATCCATTCGTGCGTACGGCCGAGCTATTCCCCATAGACAGAAGACCAGGGGGAGTGTCAGGGGGCGTGACCGGGCGGGGATCTGTGTAACACAAGATCCCCGTTCAACATCGCCTCAACCAGGCAGGGATCAGTCCGGGTCTGGCAGCCTGCGCATTGTGTTGCGCTCCCATATAAAGCTGCAGATGATAACTGCAGCAAAATGGGAGGTGTGAAAGTCACACCAGAGTGCCACATGTCCGCCCGAGGGGGGGAGAATAAACTCCTCAGGTCTGTCCAGCTGCAGGACGGAGAGGGACCGATAGGGGAAAAAAGCAAAAGCAGGGTCATGATCCAAGACTATGAGAATACAAAATTCACTACTGTAAATGGGCCGGGGAGTGCCACAGTGCCGCGGGCCCACGCCACCAAGCGGGGCGGCCACAAGGGTCACCCTCACCTAGCGGCTCAGGCCGGCAGCAAGTGACAGTCACCAGACCACATCAGCTGAACCATATCAATAAGTGAAAATCCAAATAAGAAAAAATGTCCTCAGAATAGCACCTGTATCAAATAGGTTCCACATTTGAAGGGGAACCCAAGATTTTTTGCTTTGAATTTGAAAAAATTGTTATGTAGTAATATAGTAACAAACAATCAGTGTATCCGGGCGGGTATTTAGCGTCTGGCGGCAGAGAATTCTAATAATAAAAAATAATCAGAGGGGGGAGAGGGGGGGGGGGGGAAGGGGGGAAGAAAAGGAGAAAAAGAAGAGGAAAGCAGGAGAAAAACGTGGGAAAACAAGGAGGGGAAGAAAGGAAAAGAAAGACGAAGGGGAAAAGAAAAAGAGGGGAAAGGTAGATAACATTTCCCTTACAGAGACCCTCTTCAATCCAATGCCCTCAACCCAATACATAATTTTAGGTTATTGCATACATTTTTAAGGGAAGACAGTATACAATATGCTTATGCAACATATAGCATCCTTAAAGGAAACATTTGTAAGAATGGGCTTCATTTAAGCCAGGGGGGGTAAGAGCATTCAACCGCTCTATCCATAATGCTTCACGTCTCAAAATGGCCTGATCCCAGTTACCCCCTCTGGGGTCCTGTGGGATAACTTCAAGGACAAGAAATTTTACTAAGTCAAATTGGAATTTGTGGTGTATACCCACATGGCGACCTACCGTGGTCATTTTCCCATTGGTTGAATAGTAGAGGTGGTCACCCAGGCGCTGGCGTAGTTCCCTGATGGTCTTCCCTACATAAAATGCTTTGCAGGTGCAGACCATCAGGTAAACCAGCCCCCGGGTGCCACAATCGGCATGGTGTAGAGGCCGAAAAGTCTCTCCATTCGGTAGTAATGTAACCCCTCCTTCTTGGATCCATGGACATTTGGAACATTGGCCAAATTTATAGGTACCTTTAGGTCCCTCCGGAAACCCAGAGGGCGTTTGATAGTGGCTTTTTGTTAATTTATCACGGAGAGAGGTGGCTTTTTTAAAAACTAGTTCCGGGGTAGGCTTGACGTAATTTCCTAGTATGCGGATCAGCCGTCCAATCTTACTCCTCGACAAAAATCGGCAATTAAGACACTTCAAAAACACCCAGACTTAATTATCAAACAATCCGATAAGGGTGGAAATCTAGTTCTCATGACACATTTACAGTACCAAACAATGTGCTATTTGGTATTACATAACACATCGTGGTACTCTCCCGTCGATTTTTCAATGATTGAATCCTTTACCTTGGAATTCCGCCAACTGTTAACTGGCGCATATCACGAGGGCCTCATTGATGAAACAACTTTAAAATATATCAATATTGCGACTCCACGCATCCCTACTTTTTACACCTTACCAAAAACCCACAAGAACCTACAAACTCCCCCAGGCAGACCCATTGTATCAGGCCTAGGTTCCCTGACGGAAAACGCTAGTCGTTTTGTGGATACCTTCCTTATGCCTCACGTTATAGGATTACCGTCCTATATCAAAGATACAACGGACTTGTTGAGGCACATTGAGGGTATCCAGATCCCTCCTGATGCCCTGCTCGTGGCAGTTGATGTCGAGGCTTTATACTCGAGTATCCCCCACGAGCAGGGTGTCGGGATGGTTGAAACGTTCCTAAAGGAACAGGTCTCGGCCTCCTGGCCACTCAATTGTTTTATTTTGAAACTGCTTAAATTTATCCTCACGAGGAACTACTTTCTATTCAATGATCAGCTATTTTTACAAAAACAGGGGGTGGCCATGGGCACTTCCTGCGCCCCCTCTTATGCTAATCTTTACCTTGGGGCGTGGGAAAGATTTGTCTTTGGGGAGGATAATTTGCAACCTTTTTTAGATTCAGTCTTGTGCTGGTACCGTTACATTGATGATTTATTCATTGTGTGGTCCGGCACTAGATTGGATCTTGATAGTTTCATCAATGTCCTCAATAAAAACCAATTCAATCTACAGTTTACTTATACGGCGAACAATAACAATATTTCATTCCTAGATTTAAATATCCTGAAACATCCTTCGGGTTCTCTTACTACTGACCTTTACCGCAAACCCACCGCCGGAAACACGATTCTATACGCCTCCAGTGCACATCCCCGCCCTCTGGTTCGCAGTATCCCCTTTGCCCAGTATCTGAGGTTGAGGCGGAACTGCTCTGAGGACGAGGATTTTCACAGACAGGCCAATTTGTTGCGAGACCGCCTGCTAGCTAGAGGCTACAGTCTCACTAATCTTAGAAAGGCTTTTAATAAAGCCTCTTCCCGTAGTCGTCAGTCATTGCTCTATGGCCCTCCCCGCATACAACAGCCCTCTACCACCAAAATAATAACAAAATACTCTGCTCACCACCAACAACTTCGGCATGTTCTGTCTCAACATTGGCACTTATTGACTGAACATCACATACTAGGAAATTACGTCAAGCCTACCCCGGAACTAGTTTTTAAAAAAGCCACCTCTCTCCGTGATAAATTAACAAAAAGCCACTATCAAACGCCCTCTGGGTTTCCGGAGGGACCTAAAGGTACCTATAAATGTGGCCAATGTTCCAAATGTCCATGGATCCAAGAAGGAGGGGTTACATTACTACCGAATGGAGAGACTTTTCGGCCTCTACACCATGCCGATTGTGGCACCCGGGGGCTGGTTTACCTGATGGTCTGCACCTGCAAAGCATTTTATGTAGGGAAGACCATCAGGGAACTACGCCAGCGCCTGGGTGACCACCTCTACTATTCAACCAATGGGAAAATGACCACGGTAGGTCGCCATGTGGGTATACACCACAAATTCCAATTTGACTTAGTAAAATTTCTTGTCCTTGAAGTTATCCCACAGGACCCCAGAGGGGGTAACTGGGATCAGGCCATTTTGAGACGTGAAGCATTATGGATAGAGCGGTTGAATGCTCTTACCCCCCCTGGCTTAAATGAAGCCCATTCTTACAAATGTTTCCTTTAAGGATGCTATATGTTGCATAAGCATATTGTATACTGTCTTCCCTTAAAAATGTATGCAATAACCTAAAATTATGTATTGGGTTGAGGGCATTGGATTGAAGAGGGTCTCTGTAAGGGAAATGTTATCTACCTTTCCCCTCTTTTTCTTTTCCCCTTCGTCTTTCTTTTCCTTTCTTCCCCTCCTTGTTTTCCCACGTTTTTCTCCTGCTTTCCTCTTCTTTTTCTCCTTTTCTTCCCCCCTTCCCCCCCCCCCCCCTCTCCCCCCTCTGATTATTTTTTATTATTAGAATTCTCTGCCGCCAGACGCTAAATACCCGCCCGGATACACTGATTGTTTGTTACTATATTACTACATAACAATTTTTTCAAATTCAAAGCAAAAAATCTTGGGTTCCCCTTCAAATGTGGAACCTATTTGATACAGGTGCTATTCTGAGGACATTTTTTCTTATTTGGATTTTCACTTATTGATATGGTTCAGCTGATGTGGTCTGGTGACTGTCACTTGCTGCCGGCCTGAGCCGCTAGGTGAGGGTGACCCTTGTGGCCGCCCCGCTTGGTGGCGTGGGCCCGCGGCACTGTGGCACTCCCCGGCCCATTTACAGTAGTGAATTTTGTATTCTCATAGTCTTGGATCATGACCCTGCTTTTGCTTTTTTCCCCTATCGGTCCCTCTCCGTCCTGCAGCTGGACAGACCTGAGGAGTTTATTCTCCCCCCCTCGGGCGGACATGTGGCACTCTGGTGTGACTTTCACACCTCCCATTTTGCTGCAGTTATCATCTGCAGCTTTATATGGGAGCGCAACACAATGCGCAGGCTGCCAGACCCGGACTGATCCCTGCCTGGTTGAGGCGATGTTGAACGGGGATCTTGTGTTACACAGATCCCCGCCCGGTCACGCCCCCTGACACTCCCCCTGGTCTTCTGTCTATGGGGAATAGCTCGGCCGTACGCACGAATGGATTTGCGCATGCGCCGTGACGCGGGGACAGAATTAAAGAGCGCACCACTGCGCTCTGATTACTTCCGGGTTGGGGGCTTAAAGGGCGCGCTCGAGATTCAAATCTTTAGAGCGCTGCCTGTGTGGAGACGAGCAACACGTAGGACCTTCAAGCTTCAGGTACTGTCCTCTTATCTTGATCTCATATATGCTCCAGTTATGTGTACAAGTTTCTTCCTGGCCGTTTTTAATGATTTGTCACTGATTGATTACATTTATTTTCTATTTTGAATCAGAAAAGACTTGTAATTGAAACTGTGGACATCTCTTACATACCATACCTGGTGACATCTTAGAAGTAATTGACTTAACTATCCACTTTATTGAGGGTATGTTTTCTGCCTTAACAATAGCGATCTTTTGAGGCGCACACTGCTGTAGTGACCATGGCTCACTGGGTGCTGGTTGTTGGTACAAGAGATCTTATCTGTTTACTTCTATACTTATTCTTTCATACTATTTTATCAGCCCATGGTCCTTGATACATATATTTTTGTTCACTGGACATTATCTAAATAGACTATTACATCCCCCTTTCTTTCAGTCCTTATACGCGCTGTGTAGAGCCTCTCCACTTTGCCCCCCATGTCCGCCCGGAGGGGGGGCACCCTGTTTTGAGGGTGTCTCGCAATAGGTCGCTTGTTTGCTGTGGGTTGGGAGTTCCAGGGGTGAGTCATGATCCAACACTGTGTTTTTTAATGCAATTTTGATGTATCGCTTATTAAATACTACTGTTATTGTTATTTTTTCTCTTATGAAAAACTGTACTGACACTGTATATGGCATTGCTGCATATTTATACATATATTTCTCATACTAGATTTGTAAAAGTGACGTTCCCTGAGGAAGCGGTGTTCTTAGTACCGCGAAACCGGTCGGATTTATGCGTCATCTCTGCATCTCCGTAAAATATCTAAATATCTAATTGTTTAGAATTTGAACCAATTGGGTCCTGTGATTGGATTTATAATGTGGTTCTGCTACAGCAATGTCTTTGTATTATCTCTTATGGATCAAATTATAATAAAATGTAATTGTGTTTTAATGTTTGTCTTACATTCATTTTTGATACCGCAATAGTCCCTATTCCCACTGAACCAATAGGAAATCTATCTCTTCAAGGTCATTTCCTCTTGGTTGTCCTGGGCTATGCCCAGTTTTCTTCATATACATGTTGGGACGATGGTATCTTGTTGATTTAATTTTGAGGTTTTTTGATTAACTACCACTGCTTTATCATTCTTTGGGATAAAAGGGATGAGTCTGCGAAGCAGATGGTGAGATCCACTGACTACTGCTCCTATTTGTGCATCCATTGACATTCTTGAGGCTAAAATAACCCAGAGACTCTTGGCCTTGGTCTTTGTGGAGATGGTCTGCCCAAAGACGGTGGGTGGAGTCCAGGAGGTTTTGGTTACGGAATTATGATTTGGGTGTAAGATAAGAAGCTCTGTCTTTGATTCGTTGAGTTTGAGGGAGTTGGTGGTCATCCAGTCTTCTACTGAATCGAGGCAGTTTTCAAGCTGTAGGTGGTGATCTTTTTGTCCAGTAATATGGAAATAAAGTTGCGTATCGTCAGCGTATGAGTGGAAGCAAAGGTCTGAACATCTGATGATTTGGAGGAGTGGGCAGATGTAAATGTTGAAAAGAACTGGTGGCAAAGGTGATCCTTGAGGGACTCCGCAGGTGACTGCCCGGGGTTCAGAGAAGAATTTTCCTAGTTTCACCGTCTGTGAACGATTTCCTAGGAAGGACGCGAACCATTGGAGATATACGTCTTGGACTCCGGCTACTTCTGTGAGGTGGGCGAGTAGAGTATTGTGGTCTACTGTATCAAACGCTGCGCTGAGGTCTAACAATACAAGGAGACACGACTCTCCGTCATCAGCTGCTTTGAGGGCGGCGGCCCAAATCTTAAGTAGTTCGGCTGTGCCCAACCCAAAGCACACAGAGGTCACAGAGCATGCCTGATTCACAGCCCAGGGGACACATCACATGGATGGACATCCTCCCAGAACAAGAGGCCCGCACTATAATGGTCTTTTGCCTACAACACAGGCAGAAAGTGATTAAACACTACCCTTTTCCCAGAATGACAATGCTGCTGTGACACCTATGCTCATTCATCCAGCATTGTCTTTCTCTAATAGAGGAGGGGTGGTCTGGACCAGATGAAAACAGAGCCAAAGAAAAGAAAACTGATGCAGTCACCACGGCTAAATGATTGGTAAGCTGCTATAATACATTTTCTACTTGGGGTTTAAGATGGTTTTAAAGACATTTTGTCAAAGAGGTGTGCGGAGTTGATGCCTTTCTCAGTCCCAATCTACAGTTACAATGTAGACAGGATAAATGTAAAATAATGCAGTCAGTTACACTAGCCTTGGTCTGGTGAGGACTACTCCTGAATCCTAAATAAAGAAAACCAAATATAAAACAGATTATTTTTGTAAAGTTTCTTATGATCCTTGGATATGGTACAAGAGATTAAAATTACATTACCCTCTCAGGGACCAGATATATATTTTGTTTTAATAAAGGGCACCCAACAGAACTAGCTACTTTAACTTACAAAAGGTAAGATGAAGTGCACCTGTATTTAGTAAAATAGACAATGTAACCAAAACAAGGATACAATGGGGGTTATTTACTAAAAGGAAATTCCACTTTGCACTGAAAGTGCACTTGGAAGTAAAGTCGCTGTAGCTCCAAGGGGGACATGCAGGGAAAATAAAAAACAGCATTCTAGCTTGAACATGATTGGCTGATAAAATCAGCAGAGTTGCCACTCATTTCAGACCTACCCCTTAGGTTTAGAGCAACTGCACTTCCAAGTGCACTTGCCGTGGAAAGTGGATTTGACTTTCGTAAATAACCCCCCCATGTCTTATATACAAAAAATAAAAATTACAATTAAAAATAGGATAAGTTCACTTTTGGTAACATGTTCCCAATGCTACAGACACCTCCCCTGTGTGGCAGAAATTTGAGGAGAAGTTCCCCATACGGTCACTGGTTGAAAACAGTATGTCTGCATTATTCATACACAGCTATGTGTGTGAATAAACTACAAGCCCCAACATGCGGCTGTCAGCTTGTACAACCCATGGCAAAAAGTATGGAATCGCCACTCTTGGAAAGCTTTCGTTCAATAGTTTTTTTAAACAAACTGTAGTCAGTTGCAACTGTTTTTGCAGATCAAGCAGATAATAAATATGGAATCACTCAATTCTGGAGGAAAATATTATGGAATCACCATGTACTTTGCAGTTCTAAAACAAAACAGCTGCATCAGATTATATATCCTGAAAAATTTCATCACCAAAGATCATTTCAATTGATAGAATTAAAAAATAATAAAAAAAAAAAAAAGTCCAAAATCTCAATATAAACTTGCATTTATTGTAGATTTGATGACGGTAATCTCCCCCCGTACCTTTACCTGACATGCAACCCCATATCAATGATTGTGGAAATTTGCACGTCGTCGTCCTACATTTCATTGGAACGGCACTAAAGGAAAAAAAAAAAAAAGTTCCAGCATCATCCCCCTGCCCAATGCAGATTTGGAATTCATTCCTAAATATCACTTTTATCCAGTCACCCACAGTCCATGATTGCCTTTCTTTAGCCCTCTGTAACCTTGTTTTTTTTTCCGTTTAGGGGTTAATGATAGTTTTCGTTTGGCTTCTCTATATGCAAATCCCATTTCCTTTAGGCGATGTCTAAAGCCTTGTACACACGGTTGGAGAATCCGTCGGAATGTGTCCTATCGGACCGTGTCGTCGGATAATCCGACTGTGTGTGGTATGCATCGGACTGATTCCGTCCGACCCAATTTTCCAACATGTTGGAAATATTTCCCGACCAACTGGGCCGGACGGACCTAATCCGATCATGTGCAGATCAAATTCCTACATCAAAGCTATTGGCTACTAGCCTGAATGTAGTCCCATTGTAACGAAATTACAGCATCACGTTCTGAAAGATCGGATTTTTCGCCAACTTGGCCCGACCGTGTGTATGCAAGTTTCGGACACAATCCGTCGGACTAAATCCGACGGGTAAAATCCGACGGATTTGGTTGGCAGAATCTCCGACCGTGTGTACAGGGGCTTACAGTTCGGTCACAGTGACTCCAGTCTCTGACCATTTGTTCATTTAGTTTTGTTGTACATTTTCTGTTTTAAAAGGCATATTGCTTTCTACTTTGACGCTTTGATGTCTCCCTTAGTCAACCAGTAAGCTTCCCTTTAACAACCCTCCCATTTGATTTGTACTAATGAAAACCATCATTAACACCTAAACAGAAGAAAAAAAAAAAAACAAGGTTACAGTGGGCTAAAGTAAAAGCAATCATGGACTGTGGATGACTGGTTGAAAACAATATTCAATGATGAATCAGGAATCTGCATTGGGCAGCGTGAGGATGCTGGAATTTTTGGTGCCGTTTCACTGAAAATGTATGAAGACGACTACCTAAGGAAAACATACAAATTTCCACAATCATTGATATGGGGGAAGATGACAGTCATTAGATCTTCCAGAAATGAAAAAGTTTATATTGAGATTTTGGACACGTTCCTTATTCCATCAACTGAAGGGCTCTTTGGCGATTACATGTTTCAGGATGTAATCTGATGCAGATGTTGGTTTTAGAACTGCAAAAGTACATAGCAATGCCATAAGAATTTCCTCAGAATTTAGCGATTCCATGTTTTTTTCCTTTGCTTGATCTGCAACAGTTGCAACTGGCTGAGTGGTGATTTTATACTTTTTGCTAGCGATTGTAGATTGCAAAAAACCTATCCTTTATGGCATTGAAAATTTTGAAGTCTTCATGGCAATCAAATACAGGCTATACAGCAAATAAACATCCTGGCAACTTGAATCTTTAGATCCTAGTATAAAAAAGGTTTTATTTCATACAGTTTATAATGTTAAAATATTTTTGTGAAAATAAATAGGCATGCAATAACGGTGTTTTCAACAAAAAAAATTAATTATGTCAGAAGAAACCAAAAATTATGGCATTTTATTGGAAATGTTTCCACTAGGAAGTGGGGTGGGGGGGGGCCATATCCAGCAGCAGGGTTCTCCCACAATCAGGTGAACTGAACCCAAAGAAGTCAGCAATTCATTACACAGTCAAAAGACAAAAGCCACTGACTGCATTGGATTTATGAAATGCTGGATCCCCAAGTCCAGTTTCCACAAGGTCAGTGTTCTCACAATCAGTTTTTTTTTTTTTTGACAAACCGAGACAGTTCACCAGGAAACATTTACTAAAGTTGGTCAGTCTAAAAGGGTCAGTGTTATGGTATTACAGGGAAGGGGGAAAAACCCTATTGCACACCCCTATAAGTTATAAATAATGCATGCACTGTCACAACAGCACAGGTTGGGCTGCTTCATACACCTATATATATATTTTTTAAACTGTACCACTTTCGCATTATTAAGATTTAATAAACTACAGAACCCATAGTTACTCTTGATCAAGGGCATATGCTAAACCAAATTAAAATTTTGTACAGAAACTACATAAGCCATTGCATTCGATTTACCAACTGTTTGGCCCCTGTACACTAATAAGGACTTTATTTTGCTTACAATAAAGAAATGTAGAGCTACCCTTGAGGCATAAACATCAATTTCAATTAATTATTTTTGTTTCTACTAAACAAAGTGATAGTATTTTCAACAATGGGTGAAGACGACCCATTTACCTAGACCCCCCCACACCCAAGAAGTAAAAAAAAAAATAAAATAAAAAAAACCCACACATCCAAAACATTTGCAGCGGTGCTAGTTTTTCTAACACTTTATGTGAAACTTTGGTTGACTAAAAACATTAGAAAAAACAAACAAACAAACAAACATACTTCTAGCATTCATGTGGAATACTGCATACAGCTTCTGTAGATGGGTAAGGCATCTGTTAGCAATGACTGTTTAATGATGTACTGCAAACATCTGTAAGATTCTTTCAAATAGAGCTATTCTAAATTTAAAACTGAATAGGGTCCAAACATTGGTTTCATCGATTTTATAACGTAAAGTTTTCAAATGGAATTGGAACAAGATGGAGAAAAAATAAAAAATGTGGAATAAAATGACCATTTTCCAAAACTCTGTATCTCATCTACATGTTTGGTGCATGCATATACGTCACACCAAAATTTGACTTTGATTAAAAACGTATTCACATCTCAAAAGAGGTTTCACTATCTATAAAGAAAAGCTCCTCAACTGAATGCTGTGCAAATGCTTTACCTTTACACAAGCATAAGATTTTCAGGTCATATTCATCATACCAGTTACAGAAAATCTAAAACTAATATCCATACTTCGAAAATAATTTATGGGAAAGCTTGGTTAAAAGGCATAACAATTTCCTACTGTTACAATGACATGAAGCTTAGTGTAGCTGTTAAAGCTATTATCATTTCCATAAGAAAATTATCTAATGTGCTACAATAGTTCATAATACAGCACTGTCTGATTTATACATTTTGTATAACAGTAAGTGTGTAAACAGGTTACGGTCTCACTCCTGGACATGATGAACAGATTTCATATGCCGCTTTACTCTACGCTTTTCCTGAAAGCTCTTTCCACAGAGTGGACAGTTGTGAGGGCGTTCTCCTGTGTGAACTCGCTTATGCTTAGAAAAGTTGGAAGAATTATTAAACCTTTTATAGCATATGTCACACTGAAAAGGCTTTTCACCGGTGTGGATGCGTTGATGGCTAGACAGGGCCGATGACTGTGTGAAACCCTTACCACAAACTTGGCACACAAAAGGTCGTTCCCCTGTGTGGACCCGCAAATGTTCCTTTAAATCTGTAGCCCTTTTAAACCGTTTATCACATACAAAACAAATGTATGGTTTGGGATCCATCTCCAAAAACTGCAAGTCATCTTGGTCGTCGAGAGAGTCATCAATCTGGGAATCCCAACACTGCATGGATCTTTCAAAAAACATTTCATCGGATTCTGCTAGGTCTGCAACACTGCAAATACCAGCTTTTAAATCATGAGCTTTTCTTACATTCGATGTAGGGTCCTCAACACAGGTCATTTCCTCTTCTAGAGAGGGAGGATACTCTAATTTTACATCTGCTGGATTGATGAGACCTGGATTCTGGCACTGAAATAAACTTTTGGCAGGAACAACATTATCCTCATAATTATCATCATCGTCAGTAGCGCTATCATCTGATATTTCCACGTATATCTCGTGTTCTTTTGAACCATGTTGCACTTTTTCAACTTTAAATGAAGTAGTGTTATATCCATACTCTACAGCCTTTGTCAGTTTTGGCTGGATGCATTTTTCCAAATTATCTTTACATGCATTTCCTTTGGCTTCAGCATCATTATTCGAGACTGAGCTGTCTGAATCTAAAACTACATCATCCTCAATAAGCACCACCTCTTTTGTCTTTGTTTCTGTCATTTTGGAAAATGCTGCCTCTTTGTCTTTCATGGTGCTAGACATTCCGGCACACGACAATGGCAAAACATCCACACCTAATACTTTGTTTCCATTCACTTCAATGGGGTCTTTTTCCAGTACGACCTTGCAGTCGTCGTCATCCAGCATCATTTTGGGTAATGTTCTTGGATGGTGGTTATTACTCAAGCTGTTGCTGCACAGGATGGCACCAATGCTCTTTGGAAAGGCCATACCATTTTGACTTTGAAGTGGCTGCTTTTCAGGAGACAAGCCATTTTCTACTTTAACCTTTGCAAGGATGTCCTTCATGGAATGGGTACGCTGGTGCTTTTTAAAATTGGAAGAATTGTTAAAGGTTTTGCCACATACATTACAGTGAAATGGCCGTTCCCCAGTGTGTATGCGCATATGCCCTGTTAACACTGAAGACTGAGTGAAACACTTCTGACATATTCTACAACGGTAAGGTCTTTCCCCAGTGTGGACACGCTCATGGTCTTTTAAATCAGAAGTACGCTTAAACGCTTTATCACAGTATGTACAAGCATAGGGCTTTTCATTCAGGAGTAGACCACCTGCTTGCATTTGTTGAGCTAAATCTAGTGTTTCACCATGAAGACGTCTATGTTTTATAAAATTAGAAGCATCTTTAAAGAGTCTTCCACATACTTCGCACTTGTATGGCTTTTCCATTGTATGAGTACGTTTATGAGCCAATAAGGAGGAAGATTGCGTAAAGGCTTTGGCACATAACTCACACTTATAAGGTCGTTCACCTGTGTGGGCATTATAATGATCTTTCAGGTTGGAAGAGCTCTGAAACTTCTGACCGCACAGCTGGCATTCAAAGCGACTGCTGCCATTATGCAGCTGTTCATGGAACATCAGCTCTGAAACATAAGGAAATGTTTCAGAACAAATACTACATTTGAGTTCCATACTAGACACCGGCTGCTCCTGATAATATTCAAGGTCATTAATCTCTTCTTTGACTGTTAATGTTGGGTTATCCGACCCTTCTAACTTTTGCAAGCTTCCGATTTTCATTGCCATTCCATCGTGAAGGCTTTGTACAGAAGTACTCATCACCATTTGGCAATTGAATGGTGAAGGCTTTGAGCAAATTTCAGTATTTGTAGAACATGACTTCACCTTCACACCGTCCTCACTCTCCAATCTGTTGAAGAGTTCTACCTGTGTAGCAGAGTGATTATTCATAGTGCTCCTGCTCGGAAATTGATCTCTCTCCCCAACATGAAATACCCTAAAACAGAAGTAAAAAATAATAACATTAAACAAAGGGAACTCAAAAGCATACACCAATATAGTTTGTAGGTTTCTTCTATTGTGTCCCTGCACAACTAAAGATTGAAATTAAACAGAGTTGTTATAATCTTATGCTAGCTTCTCAATCCTCCATATGATCTAAAAGTAGAAAGGCTCAAAATAACCGATTCAGTAATAGGTTCCAGTTAAACAATGCATGACAAACTGGCGGTTTATGGGCCACATGTGGCCTTCTCTTTCCTTTTCTGGAGCCCTCAGTGGTTTGAAGTAGGGCTGATCTAATCAATTTATAAAAATAGTAATTGATTATGAAATTAATCGGCCATTAACAAAGGGGTTAAAAAAAAAACAGCCCTTTATAGTACAAAGAGCAAATAATCACTACTGTAAATATTAGTCACATTAAAAAAAATGAACCCCTTACAGTAGTGATTATCTGCTTTTTTTGTACTAAAAATTGGCTAATTTTAGTTTTTTTAACCCCATTATGTTACTAAACATCTTAGGCCTGGCTCACACCTATATGTTTTTGGTGCTTTTTGCAGAAACGCACTACAGTTCATTTACATGGTTCCCTTTGGGACACGGTCACATCTATGCCTTTTTCAGTGTATTTGGAAAGGGTCAGGGACTTTTTTTAAACACAAAAAACTGTGCTTTTTTTTTGTTTAATGAAGAAGCTGCAGAAAAGCATGTAATGCGTTTTTGTAGCCATTTGTTTTTTTTTTAAAATATGCCCAACAAATTAGTCAAAAAAATAATAAATACGTGAAACGCAACAAAATCACGTGCGCAAAAATCAAAACGCACAGCAAAAAACTGATCAAAAGCAAACTGAATAGGTGTGTTCAGTACACCGTATGCTGGCCACACAGATCAAATTTTCAGATGAGAATATTCATACAAAAAATAAACAATCCTTGTACAGTTGCTGAAAGAATGTTGTTTGAAATTTTCACTTGCTTTTAAACATTCTGTTTTTAAAATGAATAATTTCTGAACAAAAACCCACATACACTGTCTGAAAATTCCTGACCAAGAAGTTCTCTATTATTTCTAAAAAAAATTCCTGGTCACTGTGGTTGAAAACTAACGTCGACATGGCTCCTCTAACGATTAGAAGAAAAAAATAATAATAAAATAAAAAATAAAAAAATGTAATTTTAAGAACATTCGTTCGATTTATTTTTTGAAGGAAGATATTGTTTTTGTAAGGCCAGCATAAATTTAATTTATTACAGTTCGTAAAATCAGCAAAACAGTTTAACTCCCCCCCCCCCCCTTTAAAAAAATAAATAAATAAATGGATCTCCGAGTCTGATGATATTTACCATATTCACCCTCTAATAATATAAACAGTATATCTCTTCTGTCTGCTATTCTCAGAGTGCATTAGATAGTTTACTCCCTAACTATATAGTTGGTTATTTATATTTACCACTGCATAGAGATATTTAAGAATAAAATTGCCTTTTTTTTTAAACTTTACATATTAACTAAAATTATACACCACTTTATTTTTTTTTATTTAAGGTTATTAACCTAAACAATAAATCGCCCAATTAATCGATTATGAAAATAATTGTCAGTTGCAGCCCTAGATTGAAGGCAAAAAAAAGGGGGGGGGGGGAGATAAATATGTACCCTCCAATGTTTTTCAGTTGCCAAGCTGTACTTCCTTGTATCATTTTGCAGCCAAATACTTCAGCCCCTCCATATCCTGGAAAAATTGTGTTGATTGCAATGTTTACTATAGGGTCACATTTTAAAGCCCAATCTTTTTTTCTGAAATTAAAGCGACAATGTTTATTTATTTAATTTTTTTTTTTTTTATACTTGCCTGTTGAGCAGTCCCTTTCCTGCTTTTCTGGGGTCCCCTACTGGCACTCCTGGCTCCTCCTCCCTTTTGAGTGCTCCCATAGGAAGCCGCTTGCTATGGGGGCACTCTCGCAGACTTGATCCTAAGCCAGGCTGTGTGCATCTGTAAACACATACAACAATGCCTTAGGCTGCTGCCTCCAAGTCTTGTGAGGACAGCAAAAGAGCAATGCTGCTGCTCTCAGGCACAGCGCTGGATCAAGACAGGACTCTGGTAAGTATTTGGAGGGGGGGAGAAGAGACGAGCATGGAAGGGGAAGAAGAAAGCTCCCTTTGTGTGACATACAAATAATTGACAGTGCTTCTTTCCTATTTCAAGCTGACCATGCTTGCGAGGCATGAGAATACATCCACCCCAGTGTGGTCAGTTTGCATCTCTGCATTCTACTTGGGAGCACAGGTTGCCTGTATACCAATGGTTAGACTTCACTGCGAAGATCAGTGTCCTGCTGTTTCTCTGCCTCCTGCTGACATATCCCCTTGCCCAGCCTTCAGTAAATTTCTGCACTTTACACTGGACAGTCTGTGCTGCATTCAAGCTGCTGCAGCAACAACATGCCTCCGACCATCACAAGGAGTCTCTCCCCCCAACTCCAAGCCCCTTATGCAGCTGAGAACAGAGGGCATCCTTTTTTTTTTTTTTTTTTTTAATAAAAGTATTTGGAAACTAAAACATGCACACAAACAATTAAGATTTTTAACTGAATTAGTTATTTTACAAGGTAACATATCCCCTAAAATGGTAACTATAATGAGATTACTCCCCCCACCCCCCATTATATATGTGCAATCTTTATTTTACAAATATTTTATAACAGGGAAAATCAGGATCTTCTAAAGACAACATGAACCAGTACTTGTGTGTCTGGTTGAAGAAGGGAGAATGAGTTAACGCACGACCGCATTCACTTCTGTAAGATTCATGGCTTAGCTTTTGCGCCCTTTAACCACTTCAGCCCCAAAAGATCTGGCTGCTCAATGACCAGGCCAATTTTTTTGCGATACGGCACTGCATCGCTTAACTGACAATTGCATGTTTGTGCAACGTTGTATCCAAACAAAATTTACCTCCTCCCCCCCCCCCCACAAATAGAGCTTTCTTTTGGTGGTATTTGATCACCTCTGCATTTTTTTTTTTGCGCTATAAACAATAAGAGTAACGGTACGGTGGTGGCTCGATGGCTCGAACGTGGCAGTTTGCCTGGAGGCAGCCATGATTGGTCCCCTTATGGAACTGAGCAGTCTGGTGCATTGTGGGTCCTCACGTCGCCCTGCCCTGTCATGCCCCACCAGAATCACGATACAGATTTGGGAGGTGGCTAGGAAGCACTTTATACCCCCGAATAGGTGGTCCCCCGCTGTCCCTTGTGGGGAAACCCGTTACTTCCCCACTTCAGGACAGTCCTGGACCCACAGTTGTGGGCCAGATATGGTGTTAAGATTTTGGGGGGGATGTAGTTTCCAATGTGACCCTTGTCCCTTTCAGGGAATTGGCGGAGAGGCATGGTATGCCTGGGAGCATGGCCTTTAGGTACTGGCAGCTGAGGCATGCCTTTGGGGCACAGTTTCGGGAACCGCCGATTCTTGGGGTGGATGCGATGGAGGGCCTGCTAGATCAGGAGTCCCTAGTGAAACCCCTGCATTATACTCAGCGCTGATCAGTAGGGAGTATCCTAGATTAGAAGCATTATGGGACAAGTGGAGAGGGGACATCCCAACTTTAGATAGGGAGGCCTGGGAAGACTGCTTCGAGAGGAATATCAGGGTTTTGATATCCTCTAAAGATAGGTTAATACAGACTAAATGTCTACAGAGTGCACTTCACGCCTCAGAGACTGCAGAGTCTATCCGAACAGATCCCCAAATTGCCCCTAGATGTCGCTCCTCTGAAGGTTAGTTTTTACATATGTTCTGGGCGTGCCCGCGCATATCGCAGTATTGGTCTGCGGTTATGGAATGCATTAATGAACGTCTTCAGTTGAGCATCCCACTGACAGCAGAGCTGGCGCTGTTAGCTATCCACAATGACGAACAGAGGCCCAGATACACCAAAATGCTGATCTCGCTATTGCTTTTCTACGCAAAAAAACTAATTCTCATTAACTGGACCTCGCCTCTCCCGCCTACAAGAAGAGCTTGGGAAAAGGCCATTGAGGAAGTGTTGCCAATGTATAAACTAACCTATGCCAGTAGGGGGTTGCCCCCAGAAATTTACACGAGTGTGGCAACCTTGGGTAGGCTCGATGGATTGACTAGATGTAGGTCCTTCTTTGCTCTGTTCCCCCAGGCATCGGGAGGTGGAGGCTGGGGAGGATACGCTGGCTGCCCTTCTCCCTCTCTCCCCTTCTCCCCCCCCCCCCCTGCCTCCCACCCTCTCCTATCTCCCACCCTCCCCCCTTTGTCCCCCTCTTTCCCTCTCCCCTCCCTCCCCGTTGCCCCCCCCCCCCTTCCCCTCTCTCTCTTTTTGTCCTCCATTTGAGGTGGGTAGACCCTGTTGTAGCACGATGGATGAATCTCTGGCAGTTTATTCTGTTTATGTACATTGTTTTGTATTTGTTATACGGAACTTTGCTATGCAATACTTGTCAATTGTACTATCTCTTTCTAATAAAGACTAACCTTTTTGTTTAAAATAAATAAGAGTGACAGACAGACAATTTGAAAAAAAACAAAAAAACAAAAAAAAAAAACTTTGCTATAATATCCCAAATGATTTTTTCTATATATTTATTTTTAATCGGGACTGCGATATTGCGGTGTACAAACTGGACACTTGACACATTTTTGGAACCACTGACAATCATGCAGCGATCAGTGCTATAAAAATGCACGGATTAGTCACTGGCAGGGAAGGTTAACCGTGTTCCCTAGTGTGTGTTCTAACTGGGGAGAAAAAGCGAACCAACGTACAGGGATGTAGTTTCACCCAGGGGAGTGAACCTGCCACAGTACAACTGCAGTGTCTGGTCGGGAAGAAGTTAACTAGTTTATCACTTTAGACGTGTCTGGTACGTCCACAGTATAAAACAAACTCACAGCTGCTAGGTTGTTTTACCTTTTATCTGCAGGCTCCAAGCTTTAATATAAAAGTGATCTAGGCAGCTGTCGAGCCACCTGATCACTTTCACATAACTGGCACATACTGCCCAGAGCATGGGCAATTTACTGAAAACTGAACTTATCACTTTACACCAATTTCTGTTTCTCCTCCTTTTATTTTATAGTTAATAGCCAATCTCTGTATGTCATTATCTTTTTGCATTTTTAGCTTTGTACATGTTTCTATGCACTGCTTGCAGCAAATATTAAATATAAAAAATAAATACATTCATTCGAATCAAAGAACTTGCTAGAGTCAGCAACTCCTAGATAGACTGTTGCATACTGTTGCTAGTGCCTGAACGCCTGGTTGTGTGTTCACTGCTAATCTGTGTAAGACTGCATTTTGTAGTTGCGCCCTTGTGTTCTTTGTACTGCGGCAATTGGCTGACCAAATGAGACAGACAATTTGACGGCATGCAGATTAGTGTCAGTATATGAAAATACTGTACTCAACAAAGGCAGATTGGTGGGTATGGTTGCTTAGTAGACTAGTTCGCTGACAAACTGCACGACATTGTGAATAGTGTGATGCGTTTGTGGGCAGTGAGAAAACTGATCACAAAAGGATGCTAGCATGCAGGATCTCAGAAACTCAGGGGAAATCACCAAGCTGCTACACAACCCTCATGGCCGGTGTGCATTGTGTTTAGCGCATTGCATTTTTTACATGCACACTACCATTGAACTCTATTAGAATGCACATTTTGATGCTGCATCTTTGAGGTTTTCATCAAAATACACATTATAATAGCGGTCAATGGTACTGCACCTAGAATCAGGTCTAAAACATGCATAAAAAGCTTCAGTCGGAACTTATATGCATGTCTGGTGGGACTGTGAGAGGATCCGCCCCTTCTGGACACAGGTTTTTGAATGTTATAATCTCTTAGCTGATATTCCGGTTCCCATCTCTCCGAAAATTGCATTACTCTCTATGCTGCCCGGGTCTATTAAATCACAGAGACAAAGATTGCTCCTTTCTTTATGTCCTCTGCTAGACAGCTGATACCTGCTTATTGGAAGACGATGACCACTCCCCCATTGTCACGGTGGGTGTCGATTATGATTGACACCATGAGAATGGAGGAGATGTTGGCACTGGACAATGACACTTACGCCAAATTTATTTCTCAATGGTCGATCTGGCTCCGCTTCTCTTCCTCTGACATCTTAATGAACCAAATCTTGAACACATAAGGACACTGTGGGCTCTTTCTTACCTACCCCCCCTATTCCTTCCCCCTCCCCTCGCTATTTAGCTTTCCCCTCTACCGCCTTGCTCCTCTTCACTTTGCTCCTCTCTCTTTCTATCTTTTTTATGTCATTGTTTAAATATTGCCTCATGTAGTAACCCATGAGTATTTCTCACTACTGTGGCCTCGTGGATCGGTGAGCAGGCCGTCTTCTCTACTCTCCAAGCTTCCCGTCAGGGACCGGCTGTGGCCGATAGTCATTAGCCGGCCTCTCGTAATTGTACTCCTGTAACTGTTCCTGCTTGCATTTGCCTCATGATGGTTACTGTTTTATTGTTTTTACTTGAAATGTTTCAATAAAAATATTTTCAATACTAAAAAATGCATAAAGACGTGACGCACCAAAAACAACCCTTGGAGTACACCAGATTGTAGGATTGTGCATCTCCCCGTGTCCAGCCAGCTTGGCATAATTCTGGCAAGTCTTCCTCTAGTGGTGGCACTGCAGGATGTGATAACTAACCACTTCCCACCCTATAGCCAAAAGACGGCTACAGCACGGGCCCCTGCAGCACAGATCTGTGATCGCCATTTCCTTTGGACACAGGTCGAGGTAAAGTGCCAATCAGAGTTCATTACCATGTGACCAGCTGTGTCCAATCACAGTGTAAAAAGGATTTGCTGGTTATCGGCAGTGCTCGCTTCACGCTGAGAGCATGTAAGGAGAGCTGATAACCGGCAAATCCACACAGATAATCCGGGCACTGATCATCAGTGTCCTAATTACAAGTGCTGCCAATCTGTGCCCATCAGGGATGCAGAAAAATTACTTTAGAAAAATGTCAGTTTTGCATGACCACACAATGGTCATGCAAAGCATGACAGTGCTGAAAATTAGCCTGGGCAGGAAGGGGGGGGTGCCCTGTAGGCAAGTGGTTAATGCGCGATTTTCAGCCGCTACCCAGGTCCAGATTGGAGTCTCATGATAATCTACTACAAGAATTTTACACTACCCTAAGAGCCGGTTCACACAGGGGCGACTCAGATCCAACTTCAGGTCGCCCCTAGTCGCCTTAAGTCTCGCTACATGTAAAAATCAATGTAAGTGAATGAGAGCCGTCTTAATGCACACTACTGAAGTCGCTCCGACTTCAGAAAAGGTTCCTGTACTACTTCTATCCGACTTGTAGGCAACTGGTACCCATTGATTTCAACGGAGGTTGCCTCCAAGTCGGATCTCCGTCTATAGGGAGGCGACTCACGGAATTATCAGCTCTCAAAAGGGAACGCCACGCCAAATGTATTTAAAAAAATGTGTCGGGGGTTCCCCCTCCGAGAGCATACCAGGCTCTTAGGTCTGGTATAGATTTTAAGGGGAACCCCCTACACCGAAAAAAACGGCGTGCCCCCCCCCCCCCCCCCAGATCCATACCAGACCCTTACCCAAGCACACTACCCAGCCGGCCAGCAAAGGGGGTGGGGACGAGCGAGTGCCCCCCCTCTTGAGCTGTACCAGGCCGCGTGCCCTCAACATGGGGGGTGCCCCCCCCACCCACCCACAAAGCACCTTGTCCCCATGTTGATGAGGACAAGGACCTCTTCCCGACAACCCTGGCCGTTGGGGTCTGCGGGCTTATCAGAATCCGTGAGCCCCCTTTAATAAGGCGGCCCCCGGATCCCGGCCCCTCACCCTATGTGAATGAGTATGGGGTACAATGTACCCCTACCCATTCAAATGTGAGAAAAAAAAAGTAAAAAAACACAACACACAAGGGTTAAAATAGTTTATTGCACAGCTCCGAGGGTCTTCTTCTGTCTTGGGGGGGGGGGGGGGGGGTCTTCTCGCCGGTCACAATGACAGAACACGTGGCATGCGGCAACTTATATAGGGAAATCACCGGATGATGTCCCCGCCCATTATGATGTCACAGTCCCAGAAGATGCTGGGACTGCAACATCATAATGGGTGGGGACATCATCCGGTGAGGTCCCTATATAAGTTGCCGCACACCGCATGTCCTGTCATAGTGACCGGAGACAGCGACAAAGCAACATCTCCTGAAGAGAAGAAGAACAGAAGACGGCGACAGAAGACCGGGCCACCGCTTGTAAAAGAGCTAGAAGAAGGCGTGGTGGCACGGCAAGAGGAACCGAAGACAAGACAGCCAAAGTCGGAAGAAGAGGGCGGAGGCGAAGAAGAAAGCCGGGCTCCTCCGCTAGTAAAAGAGCTAGCAGAAGATAGCAGAGGAGTCCGGCGAGAAAACCCCCCCCAAGACAGAAGAAGACCCCCGGAGCTGTGCAATAAACTATTTTAACCCTTGTGTGTTGCGTTTTACATTTTTTTTTCACAGGTGAATGGGTAGGGGTACATTGTACCCCATACTCATTCACATAGGGTGGGGGGGGCCGGGATCCGGGGGCCCCCTTATTAAAGGGGGCTCACAGATTCCGATAAGCCCGCAGACCCCAACAACCAACGGCCAGGGTTGTCGGTAAGAGGTCCTTGTTCTCATCAACATGGGAACAAGGTGCTTTGGGGTGGGGGGGGGCACGCGGCCCCCCCTTCCTCAAGGCACCCCCCCATGTTGAGGGCACACGGCCTGGTACGGCTCAGGAGGGGGGGTGCCGCTCGCTCGTCCCCACCCCCTTTCCTGGCCGGCTGGGTAGCGTGCTCGGATAAGGGTCTGGTATGGATCTGGGGGGACCCCCATGCAGTTTTTTTGGCGTAGGGGGTTCCCCTTAAAATCCATACCAGACCTAAGGGCCTGGAATGCTCTCGGAGGGGGAACCCACACCGTTTTATTTTTTTTGTTTTTTTAATTTGGCATGGAATTCCCCCTTGAGAGCTCATTCTCTGATTGGCCATGGTAAAAGTCACCTGGCGCGACTTAAAGTCGTGTTGTAAGTTGCCCCAAGTCGTGTTTAAGTCGTGTCCAAGTTGCCTCCAAAAGTCGTGTTGCCCCTGTGTGAACCGGCTCTAAATCACATCTGAGATGTGCATCTTGTTGAACTGAATATTAAACACTTACACTAACGCTGGCCATACATGGACAGAATTTCAGCCATTTGCAGACTGAATGATTATTCATCGGTCGAAAGCAAATTGGCCACTGACTGACAGAATAAACTAGTTTCCATGATCAGCGATTGTTGAACAACAATAAAAATAAAAATTCTATGGACATATTTAATTGTGCTTATTGAGGGGACAATTACCCTACCTAGTCTGGCGGCATTTTAGCCCCAGCCAAACCACTATGGTAAATCACATAATATGTATGAGTATGGAGTTGTGCAAGGATTGAACTACCTATATTAAGTGCTCCTCAGCACCAAACTTCCTTGCAATCATTCAAGAAAAAAATCTCTGCATAGTTAGCTCAAACTGTTAACAGGATAAGAAAGGCCAAGTCACAGCTTGAACTTGTTTCTACAATACACCAAACAAAAACAAGTTTCTTGAGAGCCGGTTCACACAGGGGCAACATGACTTCTAGTGTGACTTTGGGAGGCAACTTGGACATGAGTATGAATCACAATGCAACACGGGGCAACTTACAAACGCGACTTTAAGGCGCCCCCAGGCCAGGCGACTTTGGTCATGGCCAATCACAGAATAATCAGCTCTAAAGGGGGAACTCCACGCTAAATTTTAAATAAAAAAACAGCATGGGTTCCCCCCTCCAAGAGCATACCAGGCCCTTAGGTCTCATATGGATTTCAAGGGGAACCCCCTAGCCTGGCCGGACAGGAAAGGGGGCGGGGATGAGCGAGCCCCCCCCCAGGACCGTACCAGGCCGCATGCCCTCAACATGGGGGGGGGGGGGGGGTGTGCCCCACCCTATATGAATGAGTATGGGTCAAAAAAAAAAAAAAAAAAAAAAAAACACCACACAGGTTTTTAACATAATTAGGCAGCTCCGGGAGTCTTCTTCCAACTTCTACACTCTCTTCGGCCTCTTCTCCCACTCTCCGGTTCTTCTGCCGGCTCCTCCGCTATCTTCTTTCAGCTCTTTTGCTAGCTGTGGCCTGGTCTTCTGCGTCTTCTTCCCTGTTCTCTTTCTGCGATGTTGACACAATGCTCTCTCCCGCTGTAATGCTGTGTGTGATGTGCGCAAAGACTTATATAGGCATTGGACGTATAGGCTTATATAGGCACGGGACGTGGTCACTGGGTGATGTCACAGTCCCGGGGCATGCTAGCGGGCCACCACTAGCAAAAGTGCTGAAAGAAGATAGTGGAGGAGTCAGCAGAAAAACCGGAGAGAGAAGGGGCCAGACACAGTGGAGAAGTCGGAAGAAGACGCCTGGAGCTGCCTAATAAATTACTTTAAAAACCTGTGTAGTCTTTTTTTATTGACACTTTTTCCCTCAGGTAAATAGGTACGGATGTACCCCATAGTCACATGGGTTTGGGGGGCCAGGATCTGTAGGCTCCCTTATTAAAAGGGGGCTCCCGGATTCCAATAAGTCCCCCGCCCGCAGACCCCGACAACCAACAGCCAGAGTCGTCAGGAAGAGGCCCTTGTCCTCATCAACATGGGCATAAGGTGCTTTGGGGTGGGGGGGCCGCAGGGCACCCCCTTTGCCCAAAGCACCCACCCCCCCATGTTGAGGGCATGTGGCCTGGTACGGTTCAGTTCAGCTTTCCTGGCCGGCTGGGCTGCGTGCTCGCATAGGGGTCTGGTATGGATTTTGGGGGGACCCCCATGCCATTTGTCCGGCGTAGGGGTTACCCTTAAAATCCATATCAGACCTAAGGGCCTGGTTTGCCCTTGGAGGGGAACCCATGCCAGTTTTTATTATTGGAGAGGCGACACTGTTGCGGCACTATAGATGGAGATCTGACTTGAAGGCGACTTTCACAGAAATCAATGGGTACAAATTGAATTGAAGTAGTACAGGAACCTTTTCTGAAGTCGGAGCGACTGCAGTAGTGTACATTAAGACGGCTCCATTCACTTCCATTGATTTTCTCAACCGGGCAACTTGAAGTTGGATCCCAGGTTGCCCCTGTGTGAACTGGCTCTGGGGACTAGTTCACGTTGTGTGTGCAGAGACAATTTTCTGCCCCCGATTTCCACAGGGGTACATAGAAATATTCTGTGTGTCCTGTTGGCAACACAGCAGAGAAGTGCCGAATAATGTAGCATGTCTGCATTTTTTTTCTGCACATCACCTGAACTCGTCACTCGGCTCCACTGTGGTGCATAAAAATTAATGACATGCCACTTGGTGGCATTTAAATAAAGAAAAAAAAAATGAAAAAAAATAAACTTGCACTATAAAAATGTAAGGCATCGCCCCTCAGTGCCATTCAAGACAGATGTTTCAATGTGTGGGCCACTGTGAAAGAGTACAAAGAATAGGACCTACAAGTAGACTATCACCATTCCAGTCTAAACTATTATGCCAACTGGATTTAATACAGCATCTCTCAATTCTTATTTCCCACTCCAGGACACACCATGCATGTTCTGCTGACTCCAACTATAGGAGCTGCAGTGCTCCTAGACATCAAAAACCATACAAGCAGTTCCTGGGGTAACATGTACTCCACAGGTCCAGCCAGATGCTTTGTACATCAGTGGCCTTCCCCACCCCTCTATGCCCACCTCCTGCCACACTGCCCCTCCCTGCCACACCACCCCTCCCTATGCACTGCTCATAGTACAGCACGTCTCCCAAACCACACAGCCCATGCACATTTCCTGCAACACTGCATGTTTTCTGCTTCTTCGACACAAGCCACACTGGCAACGTGCTGCGCCCCCCCCCCCCCCCGAAACACACACACACACACACACACACACACACACACACACACACACACACACACACTGCTTTTTCTGTTATGACCTATGCACTGCTCCCACAAACTAAGCCCCGTAGGCTACTGTTTTTGCAATGAGCCATGCACTGCTCCCACCCCCCCCCCCCTGCTTCCACCCCCCAAAATACACCGCACCCACCTACCATGCCCACCATCCCCCCAAAATGCACCTCTCCCACCTACCATCCCCTCAAAATGCACCTCTCCCACCTACCATGCCCGCCATCCCCCCAAAATGCACCTCTCCCACCTTCCATGCCCGCCATCCCCCCAAAATGCACCTCTCCCACCTACCATCCCCCAAAATGCACCTCTCCCACCTACCATGCCCGCCATCCCCCCAAAATGCACCTTTCCCACCTACCATGCCCGCCATCCCCCCAAAATGCACCTTTCCCACCTACCATGCCCGCCATCCCCCAAAATGCACCGCTCCCACCTTCCATGCCTTCTCCCCCAAAATGCACCGCTCCCACCTTCTTCCATGCCCTCTCCCCCAAAATGCACCGCTCCCCCCTTCCATGCCCTCTCCCCCAAAATGCACCGCTCCCACCTTCTTCCATGCCCTCTCCCCCAAAATGCACCGCTCCCCCCCCTTCCATGCCCTCTCCCCCAAAATGCACCACTCCCCCCCCTTCCATGCCCTGCCCCCCCCTTCCATGCCCTGCTCCCCCCCCCTTCCATGCCCTCTCTCCCCCATGCACTGCTCCCCCCTTCCATGCCCTGCTCCCCCCCTTCCATGCCCTCTCTCCCCCATGCACTGCTCCCCCTTCCATGCCCTCTCTCCTCCATGCACTGCTCCCCCCCTTCCATGCCCTCTCTCCCCCATGCACTGCTCCCCCCCATGCACTGCTCCCCCCCTTCCATGCCCTCTCTCCCCCATGCACTGCTCCCCCCCCTTCCATGCCCTCTCTCCCCCATGCACTGCTCCCCCCTTCCATGCTGCCCCCTCTCCCCGGTGCGCCCCACACGTCCCCGGGTCGGTGCCCCCCCATGCACAGCACACCCCTCATAGCTCTCAGCTATGTCCCCGGCCCCTCCATCCTCCTCCGCACATGTCCGGCCTAGAGCCCCGTGTCCAGTCATTGTTGTCCCCGGGCTCTCTTTGTCCCCCAGCGCCGTGCCCGGGCTTTCCCGCTCCCCCGCCTTGCCCGGAACACTTTACCTTCCCCCGCCGCACAGAACACCGAGGCCGGGCCGCCCCCTCCGGTCCAGTCCGCTCCGGCAAACTTTCAGCCAACTGAAGTACACCTCGCTTCTAGCAGCTCAGCCATCTTTAGCTCCTTCCCATCCCCCATAGCGCCTCATTCCAGCGGCCTTATCATCCCTTTAAGTGGAGAGCCTTAAAGGGGATGGCGGGGGCTTTGTTATCTGCAGACAGGAACTCCTCCCGGCCGTCCTTAAAGAGGCCGCTCACATTCCTCCAGCGACAGATGGTCCTTGAGGGAGATAGACGACTCCCACTCAGCACGCCGGGCCCGAGACAAAGGCCTGTGCTCAGTCCACACACATAGGGACGCATTCTTCCCGGTCCATTTCCTGCCAAAGGACAGGGAGGCGGAAACCCTGATAGGAAGTTTAAGTGGAAGTGAAGTGATCTCAGTTCTCCCCTATAGATAACATGGGGCAATAAATAGTACCTCCACTCCACCAACCACCTGTCTGCAGCCAAAGCTCCCTGCTTCTCTGCAGCCAAAGCTCCCTGCTTCTCTCTGGCCTCAGAGGTCCAGGCCCCATTCACACCTTTCATGAAACACATGAAAAACAAACAATTGCAGTGCCATTAATTCCAAACACAGCCAGGAAACCCGCTTTGCCACCCAAAAAACATGATGTGAAAAAAACATTGCTCACCACCTGAAATAGGGCAGCCTATTCAGGTGAATGGGCTGCTGTAAGCTGTTGCACAGTAAATGTGACAAAAAAAGCACAAAAAAAATGCGTTAGCATGATACACAGATGGTAATAGTGCCTGGGCCCCATTCACACCTAGCGTAGCTGCAACACGCATTTTTGCACCCTTGCTTTGGCAAGTTTTTCACACAGTGGCATTTCAATGGGGTGCCTACACACAACAAGCTCGCCACAGTAGCTCATGGAGCATTTTTCCGTGTTCTGGATTGTGCATTTTTACCACAATTGTTGCATATTTTTGCACTCAGCTAAAGTAAACACGCATTTGTTTCCTGCATTTGGAGTGCCAATAACAATTAATGACATCAAAAGCATGACACTTGTTTTTCACACATTCTGGAAATGCACATTTCTGGACTCATTCCCAGAATTAGGGATGAGCCGAACACCCCTTGGTTTGTGTCAGAACACGTGAACAGACCGAAAGTTTGCACGAAGATTCGAACACCGTTAAAGTCTATGGGACCCAAATGTGAAAAATCAAAAGAGCGAATTTTATTGTCCTAAAAAGGGTTTGGGGACCCGGGGGCATGTATCAATGCAAAAAAAAGTTTTAAAAACTGACGTTTTTTTCAGGAGAAGTGATTTTAATATTGCTTAAAGTGAAATATTCCTTTAAATATCATACCTGGGGGGTGACTATAGTATGCCTGTAATATGGCACGTGTTTCCAGTGTTTAGAACAATCCCTGCACAAAATGAAATTTCTAAAGGAATAAAAGTAATTTAAAACTGCTTGAGGCTTTAAAGCGGTTGTATAGTCTTTTTTTTTTACTTTTACCTAGAGGTAAGCCTATAATAAGGCTAACCTGTAGGTACAAAAAATATCTCCTAAACCTGTATGGTTTAGGAGATATTCCCCTCACAATGAGCTGCTGACTGCAGCGGCACATGCACACGGGATTCTCGGCTGGAAGCCCGGCAGATGCCGGACCCTGCCGGAAAGAAGTCTCCCGCACGCATGCGCGGGAGTGACGATATTGCTGCTCCGGCCACTCACAACGCCAGAGCCACGATATCTGGAAGACACGCTGAGGGAACATGTCAGCTCCCTCGACGTGTATTGGGTGAAAGGTTGGGGCCTCGTTCTCAGGTAAGTATTTCATAATGAGCTAGTATGTAATGTCGGGTCCCGGCAATATGGATGAAAATCAGTGCAACAAACGGCATGGGTACTTCCCCCCCCCCCCCTCCCAGCAAATTACTAGGCCCTTTGGGTCTTGTATGGACATTAAGGGAAACACCACACCCAAATTAAAAAAATAAATGGTGTGGGGCCCCCAGGCCCTATATACTCCATACAGCAGTATACAGGCGGTCCATACAAGACAGGGACTGTAGGTTTGTTCTTAACCACTGGGCACTTAAACCCCTTTAATAACCAGACCAATTTTCAGCTTTCGGTGCTCTCACATTTTGAATGACAATTACTCAGTCATGCAACACTGTAGCTATATGAAATTTTTGTCCTTTTTTCACACAAATAGAGCTTTCTTTTGGTGGTATTTAATCACTGCTGTTTTTTTTTTGTGCTATAAAAGAAAAAAAGACAGAAAATTCAGTAAAAAAATGAATTTTTATTTGTTTCTGTCATAAAATTTAGCAAATTAGTAATTTCTCTTCATAAATTTTGGCCAAAATGTATACAACTACATATCTTTGGTAAAAATAAGTACAAATTGGTGTATATTATTTGGTCTGTGTGAAAGTTATAGAGTCCACAAGCTATGGTGCCAATATTTGAAAATTGATCACACCTGAAGTACTGACGGCCTATCTCATTTCTTGAGACCCTAACATGCCAGAAAAGTACACATACTCCCCAAATGACTCATTTTTGGAAAGAAGACATTCCAAGGTATTTAGTAAGAGGCATAGTGAGTTTTTTGAAGTTGTCTTTTTTTCCCACAATTCTTTGCAAAATCAATATTTTCTTTCCCAAAATTGTCATATTTCTCACACACAGCATATGCATACCACAAATTACACCCCGAAACACATTCTGCTATTACTTCCGAGTATGGCGATACCACATGTGTGAGACTTTCACACAGCCTGGCCACATACAGAGGCCCAACATGCAGGGAGCACCATCAGGCGTCCTGGAGCACCCAGGCCAATTATGACTCTCTCCTACATGTAAAAATCATAATTTATTTGCTATAAAATGACATAGAACCCCAAAACATTATATATTTTTTTTTAGCAAAGACCCTAGAGAATACAATTGCAGTTGTTGCAACTTTTTATCTCGCACGGTATTTGTGCAGCAATTTTTCGAATGCTTTTTTTGGAAACCCCTTTTGGTTTTGTGCAGTAAACAGTAAAGTTACCCCAATGTTTTTGCATAACGTGAAAGATGAAGTTACGCCGAGTAAATAGATACCTAAAATGTCACCCTTCAAAATTGCACACATTCGTGGAATGGCGCCAAACTTCGCTACTTAAAAATCCCCATAGGCGACACTTTAAAATTTTTTACTGGTTATATGTTTTGAGTTACAGAGGAGGTCTAGTGCCAAAAATTATTGCTCTCACGCTAAAGTTCACAGCGATCTGTAACGTTCACAGCAGGGGCGCTTTAAAAAAAAAATTGTTTTTTTATTGTTCATTTTACTTTATTTATTTTAGCTTGACACTTTTTTCCCCAAAAATACATTTCCTGACGCCTTCATGGTAGCACACACTGGGTTGTGACTCCGCCCCCACAACCTGACAGGATTGGATTAGCTATAAATTTGAAGGGGAGACCCCCCCCCCCGCTTGTTACAGATGAAAAAAAGCCTCTACCACATTCGCCCCAGCAGGTTCTAGCCTCTCCTGTTTGGAAGTCCCCCCTGTACAGTCTCTAAAGGAGCTTCTATGGGGGGAGCCCCCCGCTCTGGTGGTCTCAAGGGGCGTTTTTACTGGAATTTTGATAAAGCTTTAAAGAAGCTTTCTTTGCAGTGGACTCCCTTTTTCTTGTTTTTTTTTGCCTCTTTCTTTCTTACTTATTTTCCTCACCTGGCACCCTCAGGTTTTATTTAACTTTGACATTTTTTTTATACCTTCTTTATCTCCAGCGGAGGGAGCAGGTCTTGCTGGTACCTGTTATCCCTCTCGTGCGCCGCCCGTTCCGCCGCACTGCGCATGCCCAGTCTTAGGATTTTCGTTCCTAGGCTTTCCTTACTGCTTCCCTCTTCCAAGATGGCGCGGGAGTGCTCGTATCACTTCCGCGCATGCGCGAAGCGTCATTCAACGGCGGTATGGGGCCATTTTTTAAAAACACAGTGCTCCTGTGTAAATTCCAATGCATGATGTGTTGCTGGCTGCAGCTGGAAAAAAACTGCTCTGCATCCCTAGATTCAGAATTCTGCTAAAGGTAAGTCCCTGTGGGGTTTCTTTGTATTCTTTCTACTTATTTTTTTCTGTTATATTTAATGTTAAATATTATTTAAATATTTATGCTTAAGTATTAAATTTATTTTTTTATGCAGTTAAATGTTTTAAAAAAAAAAAAATAAAATGTGTCGGTACGATTCATAGTAGTCCCTTCCTGCTTATGCGTTCCTTCTTACTTTTTAGACTATCCTGTACCCTTTCCTTATGGAGTCCACTGCCCACGCAGACCACCGTCAGCAAGTTAGGTAAGAGGCTTTTCCGGTTAGGTACGTATTGAAGGGGAGATCAAAAGAGTGCCAGATGCTTAGTGCTGCCTTTTTTTATTCCAGCAGCCCAGCTGAGTCAAGAACGGAAAGTTCTAGACAGGGGAGAACATCCAGCCATACCTCAAGCAGGAAATCTCGTGGAAGCCGCTCGAGATCCCCTTCACGCCACCGGAGGCATACTGTCAGTACTAGAATCCCTTTAGGACCCAGCACAACTCACCTGACACAGCCTGTGTCTGGGAAACAACAGTGATTGGCCAGCTCACGTTTAAATCACCTGTATCAGCATTCAGTCAGTGCTCGTGTTAGAGTTCACTTGTGTTTGATCCAGCTGATATTTGCTCTGTGTCTTTCGTGTTTGACCCGGCTTGTTTGACCCTCCGTGCTTGCTTCTGATTTGGTACCGTTTGGATTCTGATCTACCTGTGTATGACCCAGCTTGCCTAGACTACGCTTTGCCTGATTCTACTAGAACCCTCATCTGCAGCAGTGAACCACAAGGTCCAGCAATCATATATACTCATCTACAGCAGTGAACTACAAGGTGCAGCAATCATCTACCTTCGTCTGCAGCGGTGTACTAAAAGTCCCAGCTGACCTGCTCTTGTTAGACCTGCTCATGGTATGTGCTTTGAACTCTTGTATAATCAGCACACCTGAACTATTACTTGTTATCTGCTCCTAGCCTGACATTAACACGAGCCAATACATAAAGGGAAACCTATCATGAATCCTGAACAGGCTTAGTTGTTTACACAAGAACTTTGCCGTTTATCACATCAAGTTCAGGAAATGGCCACAGAGCTCACCAAGGTGCAATCTCCTTCTACTACCACCATTACAAAAACTCCATCTGAACTAAAAATTCCTTTGCCCGACCGGTTTTCTGGTGACCGTAAAGGGTTTTGCAACTTTTAAAACAGCTGCAAATTATATTTCAAGTTGAGGCCATCCTCGTCTGGCCCTGAAACTCAGAGGGTTCAAATCATTATCTCTCTACTACAGGGTGACCCCCAGGCTTGGGCCTTTAACCTGGAACCAAACCATCCAGCCCTGCTAACAGTAGATGCCTTCTTTGAAGCCCTTGGGTTGCTATATGATGATCCAGATCGTGCTGCTACTGCAGAATCGACCCTGCGTAACTTAAAACAAGGAACTACCACAGCTGAAATGTATTGCTCAGAGTTTCGCAGGTGGGCCCCGGAATCTGGCTGGAATGATGCAGCTCTCCGCAGCCAGTTTAGAACTGGCCTTTCAGATGCTATTAAAGACGCCCTGGTCAACTTCTCCTACCCAGCCTCACTGGAGGAGGCTATGTGTCTAGCCATTAGAATTGACCGCCGCCAGCGATAGAGGAGGCGAGAACAAACAATGGCTGTGGCAAACTATATACCTTCCTTACCACCTGATTATTCCATCTCCAGTGCCAAATCTGAGGAAGAGCCTATGCAGTTAGGCTCCATCCGGTTATCTGCCCAGGAACACAAACGCCGGCGTAATATGGGACTCTGCTTATACTGTGCCCTCAAGGGTCATATGCTCCGTTCGTGCCCTTCATGTCCGGGAAATGCAAGGACCTAGGTGATTGCAGGGAGGTCACCTTAGGTCTACTCTCATCTCCCAGGGGGACAATCGTATACTTTTACCCGCTGTCATTCACTTTGGGACAGGGGCTCCTGAATTGCTGGCCTTGGTGGATTCTGGAGCAGCTGAGAATTTTATTGATACAACTCTGATCACCTCTTTGTCCCTGGAAACTCATGCTCTAGATTGCCCAGTCCGCCTGATCTCCGTGGATAATCGGCCTCTCTCACAAGACCTAGTGCTCCAATCCACCAACCCTTTCCAGTTACAATTAGGGGCTTGCATTGGGAGAAGATTTCATGTCTTGTCATTGACTCTCCATCCACTTCTTTGATCCTAGGCCTTCCTTGGCTTCAGAAGCACAATCCTGTAATTGACTGGCCAACAGGAGATATTCTGGCTTGGTCCAATCAGTGTAAAAAGAGCTGCATCCAGCACCTTGTTCGACTTGATACCTGTCAAGTGGGAATGGAACAGATTCCGCTTTGTTATAAGGACTTTCGGGATGTGTTTTCTAAAGGAATTGCTGACACTTTACCTCCTCATTGCAGTTATGATTGTCCCATTGACCTCTTGCCTGACACTACACCTCCTCGAGGGAGAGTCTTTCCACTGTCTGAGCCAGAGAATCTTGCTTTGCAAGAATACATCCAGGAAAACCTAGCTAAGGGTTTCATCCGTCCCTCCACTTCTCCCGCAGGAGCAGGATGCTTCTTTGTCCCGAAGAAGGATTGAGGACTGATACTTTGTGTTGATTACAGAGGTCTAAATAAAATAACTGTTCCCAATCGGTATCCTCTCCCTCTCATCACAGAGTTGTTCTCTCAAATCCAGGGAGCCAAAATCTTCTCCAAACTGGACTTAAGGGGAGCCTATAATCTGGTGCGAATCCGTGCAGGCGATGAATGGAAGATGGCCTTTAACACCAAGGATGGTCATTACGAATGTCTTGTCATGCCTTTCGGCCTCAGGAATGCACCAGCCGTCTTTCAGAACTTCATGAATGACATTTTCCGTGACATGTTGGGTCGCTTCATGCTTCTATATTTAGACGATATTTTGATATACTCTCCCAATCTTGAAACACATCAGAAGCATGTCTGCTCGGTATTAGCCCGACTAAAGACTCACTCCCTTTTTGTGAAGCCTGAAAAATGTCTTTTCCATGTTAAACAAGTACCTTTCCTGGGTTACCTAATTTTTGACACAGGCCTCACCATGGACCCATCCAAGGTTCAAGCCATTTTAGATTGGGCACCACCTTCAGACCTGAAGGCAGTTCAACGCTTCCTGGGCTTTGCAAATTTCTATCGAAAATTCATTAAGAACTTTGCCACCATTGCACATCCCATCACCTCTCTCACCAGGAAGACTCCTACTACATTTAAATGGACTACTGAAGCCCAGGCAGCCTTCACTCAGTTAAAGAAAGCCTTTACCTCTGCACCAATTCTATGCCATCCTGTTCCTGAGCTACCTTTTATTGTAGAGGTAGATGCATCTGAAGTAGGGGTGGGGGCGCTTTTGTCACAAAAAGATCCTGTAAATGCTGCCATCCACCCTTGTGCCTTCTTGTCCCGTAAATATTCCCCAGCAGAGCGCAATTATGATATAGGCAACAGAGAACTTTTAGCCATAAAGCTAGCTTTGGAGGAGTGGAGACATTGGCTGGAGGGAGCTCGCTATCCATTCATAGTTCTGACTGACCACAAAAACCTTGAATATATCCATTCTGCTAAAAGACTGAACTCACGTCAAGCCAGGTGGTCACTGTTCTTCTCCAGATTTGACTTCACAATTTCTTATTTACCAGGTCCAAAAAACATTAAAGCTGATGCCTTGTCTCTGAGCTTTTTATCAGAGTCTCCTGCTCCGCTTCCTCCACAACCCATTATCTCTGAGGATAGGATTTTGGCTTTTACCCAGACTGACATCTCTGAGGCCTTGTTACCAGCACAGGCTGAAGCCCCTCCCTCCACTCCCTCTGGTATGCTCTTTGTGCCCCTGGCTCTTCGTTTGCAGGTATTGCAACAAGTACATGCATCAAAACCTGCAGCACATCCAGGGTTTAGACAAACTTTTGAGATTGTCTCTCGCAACCTCTGGTGGCCATCGCTTAGGCAGGATGTGTTAGCCTTCGTCCAGGCCTGTGAAGTTTGCGCCAGAAGCAAGAACAGTACCTCTAAGCCCCCCGGTCTCCTTCGTCCTCTACCAATGCCTACCTGTCCCTGGACCCATTTATCTATGGACTTTATTACAGACTTGCCTCTGTCCCAGGGATGTTCCACGATCTGGGTGGTGGTAGACAGGTTCAGTAAGATGGCCCACTTTGTTCCGCTTCCAAAGCTTCCATCTGCTAAAGAACTGGCATCTTTATTCATTAAGCATATTTTCAGGCTCCATGGGGCACCAGTTAACATTGTCTCTGACCGTGGCTCTCAGTTTATAGCCCAGTTTTGGAAGGCCCTTTGCTCTCAGATTGGGATTAAATTATCATATTCTTCAGCATATCATCCTGAGACAAATGGCCAAACAGAAAGGACTAATCAGACTCTAGAGAAGATGGTACGTTGTCTGATGGCCAAAGATGAGGTGGAGTGGGTCAACATCCTTCCATGGGCAGAGTTTGCCTTTAATAATTGTGCCAGTACATCTACAGGGACCTCTCCTTTCTTTTGTGTTTACGGGTTGCATCCTCGTGTGTGCTCGTTTGATCTTCCGCCCTCTGATGTTCCAGATGCCAACACCACGATTGAACATTTCTCCAAAATCTGGTCAGATGTAAATCGTGCTATTTCTCACTCTGTGCAGGCTTTTAAGAAAACTGCTGACAAGAAGCGCTCAAAGGCGCCAGGATATAAAGTTGGTGACAAAGTGTGGTTATCATCTCGGAATCTGTCCCTGCATGTTCCATCTAAAAAGCTTGGGCCAAAATTCATCAGGCCTTATGAAATTTCGGAGATTGTTAATCCTGTGTCCTACAGATTAAAACTTCCCCCATCCATGCGCATTCCAAATGTCTTTCATGTTTCATTGTTGAAACCTGTTGATTCCAGCCTCCTAGTAAATGAACCAGAGCCTGTGGATGTGTTGGACAGTCAAGAATATGAAGTGGCATTTATTCTTGATTCCAGACGAGTGCGCAATTCCTTACAATATCTCGTTCATTGGAAAGGGTTCGGCCCAGAGGATCGATCTTGGGTACCAGCTCGTGATCTTCATGCTGATCGACTTAAGAAGAAGTTCCATCTCCATTATCCAAGTAAGCCTGGGGGTGCAGGAGCAGCCCCTCAAGAAAGGGGGGGTACTGTCACTACTAGAATCCCTTTAGGACCCAGCACAACTCACCTGACACAGCCTGTGTCTGGGAAACAACAGTGATTGGCCAGCTCACGTTTAAATCACCTGTATCAGCATTCAGTCAGTGCTCCTGTTAGAGTTCACTTGTGTTTGATCCAGCTAATATTTGCTCTGTGTCTTTTGTGTTTGACCCGGCTTGTCTGACCCTCCGTGCTTGCTTCTGATTTGGTACCATTTGGATTCTGATCTACCTGTGTATGACCCAGCTTGCCTAGACTATGCTTTGCCTGATTCTACTAGAACCCTCATCTGCAGCAGTGAACCACAAGGTCCAGCAATCATCTATCCTCATCTACAGCAGTGAACTACAAGGTGCAGAAATCATCTACCTTCGTCTGCAGCAGTGTACTACAAGTCCCAGCTGACCTGCGCTGGTTAGACCTGCTCATGGTATGTGCTTTGAACTCTTGTATAATCAGCACACCTGAACTGTTACTTGTTATCTGCTCCTAGCCTGACACATAGCCATTCACGGCATAGCCACTTACACCGCAGTCAGTCAAGACGTAGGAAATCTCCTCCCTCGCACCATCAGAGTCGCCATGCTCGCCCTGCACCAAATGCCTGCTGGGTATGCAATGCCCCGGCTTTGCCAGACAAGCTTGCTTGTCGTTCCTGCTTCAGTGAGGCCACTAGAGAAAAAGAAGCAGATGCTAGAATGGCCACGGATCTCGTTAGGGAGTCCGTACGGGAAACATTGCTGGAGTCAGCTGCACCGGCTATGGATAGAGCAGTTCCTAGCACATCCTCTGCGGAACCCCGTATCACCCAAGCATCATAATCCTCCTCGGAGGACGAGTGTCAGGATATGTCAGCCGGCTTTGACTTTTCCCTGGTGGAGCCTTTTGCGAAATCCGTTAAGGAGGCAATTGGCTGGCAGGAGGATGCGGCTAATCCTCCGAAGGTACGGAAATATTTTCCGAATTTAAAAAGGGATCCAGAAACCTTCCCTTTTATTGAGGAACTTGAGGACGTCAACAAGGACGAATGGGAAAGATCAGATAAGAGAGCTAGCCTCTCTAATAGACTGGCGAAAATGTACCCTTTGAAGGAAGCAAAAGTGAAACCCCTAATGAACGCCCCCGTCGTTGACTCTTCATTGATGCGCCTGGCCCGTCACGTAACCTTACCGATCGAGGATGCGGTCTCTTTCCGGGATGTTTTGGATCGAAAAATGGATCTGGAGTTAAAAAAAGCTTATTCCAAGGCTGGAGGGGCCTGTAGACCAGCGATTACTACGGTGGCAGTGGCCAGGGCCATCTCAGTATGGGCATCCGTAGTGGAGAAGGACCTCAGAGACGGTGTTGAGATGGAGAAAATAATATCTTCCCTGCAGGAGATCAGACTCGCAGGGGATTTCGTGGCAGAGGCCTCGGTAGATGTTATCAGATCTTCTGCAAGGTCAATGTTGGCCTCAGTGATGGCAAGAGCTCTATGGCTCAAGCCATGGGTAGCGGAGGCAGCCTCAAAAACGAATTGGTGTCAGATTCCATACGATGGTTCAAACCTGTTCGGTGCCAAACTAGATTCAGTCATCTCCAAAGTTTCCGGAGGGAAGTCAGGTATGATCCCCTCCAACAGAAGACCTAGGACACAGAGAGGTCCAGCCTTCAAGCATATTTACCAGATAAATACCGGGAATCCAGATCCTCCGTCCTGGTAGGGAGTTTAGAAGGGACTGGAGGAGCACAAAACCCTCCTTTTTCAAATTACAAAAATCCAAGGCCAACCCGGCTGGGGATCAGCAAAAATCGTTTTGAAGATCTGCCTGCCCACC
Organism: Lithobates pipiens; assembly: GCF_037356315.1. NCBI lineage: Eukaryota > Metazoa > Chordata > Amphibia > Anura > Ranidae > Lithobates > Lithobates pipiens. Next base: position 104,663,504 of record NW_027507788.1, on the reverse strand, counting down.
CGGCCCAGGTGGTCGCCAGGCTGAAAAGCTTTTCCAAAATTTGGGCAAGTCACATAAAAGACTTATGGACACTTTCCACAATAAAATTTGGTCACAAATGGAAGTTCAAGAACGGTCTTCCACCAAGCTACTTCTGTGTGACCAGGCTTCCGTCTTCATTGTCCAAGAGGAACCTGCTAGTGAAATATATCACGGAACTGAGACAAAAGGGTGCAATCCTAGAAGTACCATCACACCAAAAAGGGAGAGGGTTCTATTCCCCTCTTTTTTTGGTGAAAAAGAAAACGGGCGACCCGTACTGGACCTCAAGAGACTCAACAGAGGCATCCAAGTGGAGTCCTTCAAAATGGAGAGCTTATAGTCCATTTTCCTAGCAATAAACCTAAACGACTGGATGCTTTCTATAGATTTGTCGGACGCCTATCTTCATGTGCCAGTTCACCGTTTTTTTCAAAAATTCCCGGAACTTTGGGGAATGCCGGAGATAGACCTTGCAGCTACCCCAGCAAATACCAAATGCCTCAGGTTCCTATCAAGAGGGTCATTCCCATCAGCAGAAGGGGTGGACTGTCTGAGTCACCCGTGGAATTTCAGGCTGGGATACATTTTTCCTCCAATTCCATTGATCGCGAGGTTTCTATCCAGACTCCGGAGATCCTCAGCGACGGTGATCACAGTTATACCACTGTGGCCAAGGAGACCATGGTTCACAACACTTCTCCAACTCAGCCTTCAACCTCCTATTCCCCTTCGGGTATCTCCGAATCTTTTGTCCCAAGGTCAGTTCCTGCACCCAGCTCTGGAGAAGTTGCACCTGATGGCCTGGAGATTGAAAGGGCTAGGCTGAGAGCCCAGGGATGTTCTCAAGAGGTCATATCGACTCTAATGCAAGCTAGGAAATTCACAACCAATTCTATTTATTCTAGAATTTGGGAAAGATTCTGCTCCATGGCTCAACAGAGAGGATGGAATAGCGTTTCTCCAGAGCCTGCTCACGTTCTGGAATTCCTCCAGTCAGGGGTCAACAAGGACCTGAGTCTAAGTACCCTCAAGGTTCAGGTGTCTGCCCTATCAGCCAAAACGGACACGAAGTGGGCCTTTCATCCTCTAGTTGTCCAGTTCTTAAGAGCCTATCTGAAAATCAAACCTCCCAGGAAGCCGTTTTTTTCCGTCATGGGATTTATCAGTAGTTCTTCATGCCCTGACTTCACCTCCATTTATTCCATCTGAAAAAATCTCTCTATGGGACTTGACCTTAAAACTGACTTTCCTGATTGCAATCACATCAGCAAGAAGGGTATCGGAAATACAAGCATTAATGATCTCGGAGCCTCATTTAGTCCTTTTTTCTGACAAAGTGGTTCTAAGACCCTCGGAGCAGTTTATACCCAAAGTAGCCACTCCATTCCACTACAACCAGGATATCATTCTTCCATCCTTCCGTAACAATCAGGGGGATCTGCACCCTCTGGATGTGAAGTCAACCATCATCAATTATCTATCCGCTACTACCTCGTTCAGAAGGACGGATTCTCTCTTGGTCATCGCTCACGGCTCCAAGCGGGGTCAAGCAGCCTCTTCACGCACCATCGCATCCTGGCTGGTTAGGATCATTAAAAAAGCATATTCCTCCCAGCAACTGACAATTCCCGAAGGCATCAGGGCTCATTCTACAAGGGCAGTGGCTACCTCCTGGGCAGCATATTGTAGAGTATCTCCAGAGACGATATGCAGAGCAGCATCTTGGTCCTCCAGGCATACCTTAATTTCCCATTACAAAGTGGATTCAGCTTACTTGTCCATGACTGACTTCGGCAATTCTTCTGCGTTATAAGGAATTAAAGTTTATTTTTTACTTGCACCCACCCGACTGGCGAGTTATCTCCCAGTGCGTGCTGCCATGAAGGCGTCAGGAAAATGGAAAATTGTATACTCACCTTCCGTAATTTTCCTTTCCTGACGCATCTTCATGGCAGCACACGATTCCCTCCCTGACTCTTTGTGATGATATATACAGAGAATGCAGTGGGGGGGTCTCCCCTTCAAATTTATAGCTAATCCAATCCTGTCAGGTTGTGGGGGCGGAGTCACAACCCAGTGTGTGCTGCCATGAAGATGCGCCAGGAAAGGAAAATTACGGAAGGTGAGTATACAATTTTCAGTTTTTCTGATCACTTTTATTCCTTTTACAAGGAATGTAAACATCCCTTGTAATAGGAATATGACATGACAGCTCCTCTTTACAGTGAGATATGGGGTCAATGAGACCCCACATCTCACTTCTAGGCTGGGAAGCCTGAAATAAAAAAAAATGAAAAAAACTATTCTAGCTTCGATCGTAGCGGTGAATCAGTAGAAGCACCGGGGGGTGGCGGGAGGGGTTGGATGTCCCCTCTCACCTCCTGTAAGAACAATCAAGCAGTGGAACAGCCGCTATGATCATTCTTATGGTGTAGGGAATCGCTAGCTGAAAAAAGATGATATCTGAATGATGCCTGTAGCGCACAAAATCAAGGACATCATATGACGGCCGGCGGGCGGGAAGTGGTTCAAATGCTTTTTTTTTTTTAACACAAGGTTGTCTATTTATACAATATTTCTAACACATAGCATGTACATACCAAAAATGACACCCAAAATAGATTCTCCTACTCCTTTTGAGTACGGCGATACCACATGTGTGAGACTGCCGCAGCCTGGCCACATACAGAGGCAGAGTACAGCCGAGCATGGCTGAGCATGGCCGAGCATGGCTGGGTATAGCCGAGCATTGGCCGTGCATGGCTGGGTATCACCGAGTATTGAAGAGTATGGCTGGGTATTGCAGGGTATCACTGGGTATGACTGGGTATTGCAGGGTATCACTGAGTATGGCTGGGTATTGCAGGGTATCACCAAGTATGGCTGAGCATGGCTGAGTATTGTAGAGTATGGCTGGGTAACACAGAGTATTGCAGAGTATGGCTGGGTATTGCAGAGTATGGCTGGGTATTGCAGGGTATCACTGAGAATGGCTGGGTATTGCAGGGTATCACCAAGTATGGCTGAGCATGGCTGAGTATTGTAGAGTATGGCTGGGTAACACAGAGTATTGCAGAGTATGGCTGGGTATTGCAGAGTATGGCTGGGTATTGCAGGGTATCACTGAGAATGGCTGGGTATTGCAGGGTATCACAGAGTATTGCTGGGTATTTCAGTTTATGGCAGAGTATTGGCAGGGTATTTCTGGGTAGTGCAGAGTATTGGCTGGGTATTGCAGAGTATTAGCAGGGTATTGCTGGGTATTGCAGAGTATCGGCAGGGTATTGCAGAGTATTGGCTGGGTATTGCAGAGTATTAGCAGGGTATTGTTGGGCATTGCAGAGTATTGGCAGGTTATTGCTGGGTTAATTGTTACAGAGCAGCGCTGTGGGCACTACAGATCTAGTGCTGTGGGCACTACAGATCTAGCCCACAGCGCTGCTGCCACCGATCTCTCCCTTCTCACACTGTATCGATCGGTACAGAGAGGGGAGGGAGGAACTGACGTCATGATATGTTTGTTTACAAGTGATTGCTCCATCATTTGAGAGTGGAATTCTGGGAGGACGTCACACTCACTGTACGCCCTCCCAGAGTTAAGCAACGGCCCTGTAGCCATTATACAGCTATGGGCTGGTTGTTAAGTAGTTAAAGCGGGAGTCCGCCGGGAGTTCCACCATTTTTTTTTTAAAAGCCAGCAGCTACAAATACTGCAGCTGCTGACTTTTAAAATAAGGACACTTACCCGCCCAGTGCGCCCGCGATGTCGGCACCTGAAGCCGATCTCTCGATCGTCTCTCGGGTGCTGCCGGCGCCATCTTGGGTATGGGAATCAGGAAGTGGAGCCTTTCGGGTTTATTTCCCGGTTCCCTACTGCGCATGCGCGAGTCGTGCTGCGCAATAAGGATGGTCCCGCTGCCTCTGGGATCCGTGTGTTTCCCAGCAGGCAGCGGGGGACTTTCGGAAAGGGGCGTAAGCTACGCCCCTTTCCGCAGATAGCTATGCCGGAAGTGGGTGCAGATACCTGTACTGTACAGGTACCTGCACCCCCCTCCCCCCTGAAAGGTGCCAATTGTGGCGCCGGAGGGGGGGAGGATTCCAATGAGCGTAAGGTCCACTTTAGGGTGGACCTCCGCTTTAAGTTAAATCTGATTGTAATTTGGAACAGGTACATTTTGTGTAGCTCCAGCCAAAAAAAAACAATTTTTAAGCTTTTTGGATAACATAGGGAAGGGTTATCACCTCACTTTCTGTCCCAATGACAATTGGATTTTGAAAATTTGGGGTTATTAGGGAAACAAGGATTGGTGATAAAGCATCAGTGGAGACACCTGTCGGGTCACCTTGAGGCCAGGTGACAGATGCACCCCGTAGGGATTAGGAGTGCACCGCAAGGTTGTGGACCCTACGGCTAACTGCTGTGGACGGGGGTCAAGGTGATAGGAAGGCAGGGCTGCCAGAACACCAAGATGGATCCCACCGGGGTTAGAGTGTAAGATTCCCTGGGGCGCGGAGTCTAAGAGCCAGCAGGTGTTCACCAGAGCCTCGAGTGGTGAGGATGCACTTGGCTGCAACTGGCTCCAGGTCACGACCCCCAGCTCACACCCACAGTAGGCAAACAGGAGGATAGGGATGGTGAGGGACAAAGCCAAGGTCGGGGCCACAAGCAGACAGGAAAAGTCGGGGACACGCCAAAAGGTCAGGATCACAGGCAAACAGGGATAGTCAAAGACACGCCAAAGTCGGTAACGGAAAACAATAGAAGAGCACAGGGCAGGTAACAGGAAGCTAACACACAAAGGTTGATCTGCAGGGTTGGCTAGCAGTGCACAGGTTAATATAGTGTTCTCTGATAGGAGCTAGGGTGGAGCCATGCCAGAGGATGGATTATAAAAGCAGTCAGGTGAGGGTCGGCTGGTCTCTAGAAATGAACACATGGAGACAGGTAAGCAGACGAACTCTAGTCCATAACCATGACAGTACCCCCCCTCTTACGAGGCCTCCCCCTTCCCCGCCTGGGACCAGGTTTAGAGGGGAACTTCAACTGAAACTTCCTCAACAGACGAGGTGCAAAGACCTCGGAAGCCGAAATCCACGACCTCTCCTCAGGACCAAAACCTTTCCAGTGCACAAGGTACTGGAGAATGCCTCTACAGAGTCGGGAATCCAAAATTTGGCTAACCTCGTACTCCTGATCATCCTCGGAGACCGGTGCTACGGTAGAGAGAGGACGAGAGAACTTATTGAGGACTAAAGGCTTCAGAAGGGCAACATGGAAGGAGTTCGAGATTTTGAGGCTTTTGGGAATCTGGAGCTTGAAACAGACTGGATTCAGTTTAGAAATTATGGTGTATGGACCAATGAATCTTGGGGCCAATTTGAGAGAAGGAACCCGGAGTTTGATGTTTCTGGTGGAGAGCCAGACTTTGTCTCCTGGCTGAAGAGAAGGTGGCTTACGCCTGCGATGGTCAGCAAAACTCTTGAATTTGTTGGCAACTTTCTGGAGGGAATCATGAACGTCAGCCCACATGGAATTGAATGATTCCTGAACAGTAGCCGAAGCTGGAATGTCAGAAGAACAAGTAATAGGAAGAGGAAGCTGAGGATGTCTTCCATAAACAGTGACAAAGGGTGTTTTCTGAGAACTGACGTTGACATGATTATTGTGGGAGAACTCAGCCCACGGTAATAGTGCTGCCCAATCATCATGATGGGCAGAGACCAAGGTACGGAGAAAGACCTCCAACTCCTGATTAACTCTCTCAGTCTGGCCATTGGATTGGGGATGATAAGAAGAGATGAAATCCAAGGTAATGTCAAGGGATTTGCAAAAGGCTCTCCAAAAACAAGAAGTAAACTGCACACCCCTGTCTGAAACGACATGGGAAGGAACACCATGAAGGCGGAAAATCTCCCATACAAAAATGGGAACCAAGGCAGGGGCAGAAGGGAGACCAAGAAGAGGAACAAAATGAGCCATCTTGGAGAACCGATCGATTACTACCCAAATGGCCGTATTATTCTCCGACAGTGGAAGATCAGTAATAAAATCCATGGCGATATGAGACCAGGGCTCCTTAGGAATGGGCAAGGGCATGAGAAGAACAGCAGGGGCTTGAGTGGAAGATTTAGACTGAGCACAGACGTGACAAGCCTTAACATAGTCTTTAACATCCGAGCGGAGATTAGGCCACCAGTAGTGACGACTGATGAGCAGGAAGGATCGGAGGAACCCAGCATGACCTGCCACCTTGGAATCATGTCCCCAACGAAGGATCTTAGTTCTTAGCTCCGTGGGAACAAAGGTCTTACCAGGAGGAATTTTTGATTCCAGGGTGGTAGAATGGGCAACAATGCATGAGGTAGGAATGATCGGCTCAGGATCAGGGTTGAAAGTCTCAAATGACCTAGAGAGCGCATCAGCTCGACCGTTGCAGGAACCAGGTTTGTACGTAATCGTGAATTAAAAATGGGAAAAGAAGAGACTCCACCTGGCCTGTCTGGGGTTCAGACATTTAGCATTCTGTAGGTACTGTAAATTCTTATGATCAGTAAAGGTCGTTATGGAGTGAGGGGAAACTTCCAAGAGATGACGCCACTCCTCCAACGCCAATTTAATTGCGAGAAGTTCCCGATCACCAATGGCATAATTTCTCTCTGCCTGAGAATTTTTTTTTGGAGAAGAACGCACATGGTTGACGTTTCTTCTCAAAGTCCAGAAGAAGCACAGCTCCCACCCCCATCAATGAAGCGTCTACTTCAATAAAAAATGGGTCCTCAGGATTTGGTCTCCTCAAGAGAAGTCCAGAGACAAAGGCCTGTTTCAGATCGTGAAATGCAGAGACAGCCTCGGGAGGCCAGTCTTTGGCATTCGCACCCTTCTTGGTCAAAGCGATAATAGGCACGGCAATGGAAGAGTAATTCCTTATGAACTGCCTATAATAATTTTTGAAGCCAAGAAAGCGCTGTGTGGCCTTGAGGCTAGCGGGAAGGGGCCAGTTGGTAATGGCTGAGACATTTCCGGGATCCATGCGAAGACCCGTACTAGAAACAAAACATCCCAGAAACAGGACCTCGGAACATTTCTCCATCTTGGCATAGAGATTGTTCTCTCTAAGGCACTGAAGTACGGTGCGTACATGGTTTCTGTGAGCAGGCAGATTTTTGGAAAAGATGAGAATATCATCCAGATAGATGACAACAAACTGGTACAGTAGATCCCTGAATATTTCATTGACAAAGTTCTGGAACACAGCTGGAGCATTACACAAACCAAAAGGCATAACCAGGTATTCGTAATGCCCGTCCCTAGTGTTAAACGCAGTCGTATTCGAATGAGATTGTATGCACCTCTGAGATCCAACTTAGTGAAAATGGAAGCCCCCTTCAACCTGTCAAATAGCTCAGATATTAGAGGTAAGGGGTATCGGTTTTTAATAGTCACAGCGTTTAAACCTCTATAGTCGATGCAGGGTCTGAGGGTACCATCCTTTTTGGCAACGAAAAAGAACCCTGCTCCTGCAGGCGATGAGGATTTCTGGATGAAACCTCTCTCCAGATTCTCGGCGACATACTCAGACATGGCCTGGGTCTCTGGAATGGACAAAGGGTAGGTACGACCCCTGGGCAGGGTTGCTCCAGGGACAAGGTCAATAGCATAGTCAAAAGATCTGTGGGGAGGAAGCACCTCAGCAGACTTCTTGCAGAACACATCCCGGAAATCGCTGTATGCCGCGGGAAGATCAGACGATACAGATGTGGTAGCAATGGGTAGTTTCCTCTTGGGGGTCACCTTGGGAAGACAGGATGAGAAACACGAAGGACCCCAAGCCAGGATCTGCCCAGAGACCCAGTCCACATGTGGCGAGTGGAGCTGTAGCCAAGGAAGGCCCAATACAATGGGGATAGAGGCCTTGGGTAGGATGAGGAAGGAGATCCACTCCTGGTGGAGTATCCCTACCGACATCCTAATAGGTAGCGTCTGGAAACGGATAGGGCCCCCTGGGAGCACAGTGCCATCAATTGCCGAGACTACCAGTGGAGTAGCGAGGGGAGAAAGGGTAAGCTTCTTAGAAGAAGCAGTTCTCCAGTTCATAAAATTGCCGGCAGCCCCGGAGTCCAGATATGCTAGGACCGATTGGGGAGAAGTGCCTACATGGAGGAACACCGGAAGAAGAAGACGAGAAGGTGATGTTTCTGGGTCCAATACTCCACCTTCCAAATGTATTAGACCCGAGCGTTTCCCGGACGAAGCGAGCAGGAGTCACGAAAATGACCCTTGCCCCCACAATAAAGGCACAAGCCCAGAGTTCTGCGTCTAGCATGTTATTCGGGGGTTAGTCTGGTCCAGCCCAGCTGCATGGGTTCCTCAGCAAACAGAGGATGCTCCACAGGGCGACGGGAAAAAAAGCTCAGGCTGACTAAGACCTAGGGGGTGTTGGCGTCTTTTTTCTAAGGACCTCTCCTGGAAACGAATGTCAATCTGATTACATAAGGAAATTACATCCTCCAGACCGGCAGGGATAGCTCTTCCTGCTAATTCATCCTTCACTCAGTCAGAGAGGCCATGTAAAAAGGTTGCGACCAGGGCCTCATTGTTCCAGCTCCATTCTGCTGTAAGGATATGGAACTGAAGTGCATATTGTCCCACTGAACAAGATTCTTGGCGAAGGCGTAAAAGGGCACTAGCCGCAGAAGAAACCCGAGCTGACTCCTCGAAGATATTACGAAAGAGCTTCAAGAAGTTGGACAGGCTGGAAACCACTGGATCGTTTTTCACCCACAGGGGAGCAGCCCAGGCTAAAGCTTCACCGGAGAGGAGGGAAATTATATAGGCTACCTTTGCCCGATCAGACAGAAAGTTTTGAGGCTGGAGCTCAAAATGAATGGTGCATTGGCTGAGGAAACCCCTGCAGGCCTTAGAGTCCCCAGAGAAACGGGACAGAGCTGGCAGTACTAATGAATGCATGGATGCGACTGGTGCGATAGGTGCAGTCGCAGACTGTACTTGAGGCTGCAGGTTCGGGGTCCCCAAGGAAGCTTGTAGCTGCTCGAAGCGGGAAGCCAGATCTTGAAGGAATCGCATCACCTGAGTCTGATTAGATTCCTGGGTTTCAAGTTTCCGAACTATGCCCTGCAAAGGATCGACTGCAGGAAGCGGCACGTCAGCCGAGTCCATGGCTGATCAAACTGTCGGGTCACCTTGAGGCCAGGTGACAGATGCACTCCGTAGGGATTAGGAGTGCACCGCAAGGTTGTGGACCCTACGGCTGACTGCTGCGGACGGGGGTCAAGGTGATAGGAAGGCAGGGCCGCCAGAACACCGGGGTTAGAACGTAAGATTCCCTGGGGCGCGGAGTCTAAGGAGTCTAAGAGCCAGCAGGTGTTCACCAGAGCCTCGAGTGGTGAGGATGGACTTGGCTGCAACTGGCTCCAGGTCGCGACCCCCAGGGTCCCCCAGCTCACACCCACAGTAGGCAAACAGGAGGATAGGGATGGTGAGGGACAAAGCCAAGGTCGGGGCCACAAGCAGACAGGAAAAGTCGGGGACACGTCAAAAGGTCAGGATCACAGGCAAACAGGGATAATCAAAGACACGCCAAAGTCGGTAACGGAAAACAATAGAAGAGCACAGGGCAGGTAACAGGAAGCTAACACACAAAGGTTGATCAGCAGGGTTGGCTAGCAGTGCACAGGTTAATATAGTGTTCTCTGATAGGAGCTAGGGTGGAGCCATGCCAGAGGATGGATTATAAAAGCAGTCAGGTGAGGGTCGGCTGGTCTCTAGAAATGAACACATGGAGACAGGTAAGCAGACGAACTCTATTGCATAACCATGACAACACCTTTTTCCAAAATTAACTCTTACAGGAGAGAATTTCCCTTCCTAGGGGTAGATTTCCTCTCACTTCCTGTTGTCTCCCTCTGTTTGTAAGTAGATGTTGTTTGTAAGTCGAAAGTTTGAAAGTAGGGGACCGCATGTATATACTATACGGCATGCCCTATATACTCTTCAGAAAACTGGGCCTTAGGTGTTTGTGGTACCAGAACACCGTAAGCCCTCACAGTTACTCTTGGTGGGTGCAGGAACGGGCCCTGCTGTGAAATATTATATCAAGAATTGTAATTACATGCCCCTGTTGAACAGAGGCAGAAAAATTTGACTTTTGGTGGTGGTGGTGCTACAACAGTGTAAACCCTCACAGTTACTCTTTGTGGGCACAGGAACGGACCCTGCTATGAAATATTAGAGCAGATATTGTAATTACACGCCCCTGTTAAACAGGGGCAGAAAAATTGGGCCTTCAGCACTGGAGGTGGTGCAACAACACTGCAACCCCTCACAGATACTCTAGTTGAGCACAAGAATGATCCCTGCTGAGCCCACCTTTGGTGGTGGTGGTGCTACAACACTGTAAGCCCTCACAGTTACTCTTTGTAGGCACAGGAACGGGCCCTGCTGTGAAATATTAGAGCAAATATTATAATTATATGCCCCTGTTAAACAGGGGAAGAAAAATTGGGCCTTAGGCACTGGTGGTGGTGCCCTGAAATGAAAATGTTCTTAGAAGCTATCAACATGAACATTGAGGAGGAATAGGATAGTCACTCAGCATAACAGGATAGTCACTCAGCATAAGCAATCTTCAAGGGATCTCACATTCATAGAAAAATTTATCTGTTACATCAGTATCAGGTGCTTGGTAACTGGTGATCCAAGACCTATTTCATTTTTATGAAGGTGAGTCGATCAACTGAGTCTGTGGACAGGCGCACTCTGTGATCTGTTACAAAGCCTCCAGCAGCACTGAATGTGCGTTCAGAAAGAACGCTGGATGCAGGACAGGCCATTAGCTCAATTGCATATTGTGCAAGCTCTGGACAGTGATCCACCCTCAAGACCCAGTAACCCAGTGGATTTTTGGCTGGAAAGGTCTCCAAGTCTGATCTTGCCCCTAGGTATTCCTGCACCATGTAAATCAGACGCTGGCGATGGTTGCTGGAACCGATCAGACCTTGGAACTGCGGACTAAAAAATTTTCTGAACGCATCGGTCAGACAGCCACCTTCTCCACCGCTCCTTCTGTGACTGACTGAAGCCTCAGCAACACGTTGTCCAGGAGGACCAGGAAATTGTAATCTCCCAGGCTCTGGAAATGCATTGCACAAACCTTTCTGCAAGGCCTCCCAAAGATGTTTCATCCTCTGCTCTCTCTACATAGGCTGGATAAGTTATGCAACCTTACCCTTGTAACGTGGATCAAGAAGGTTTGCCAGCCAGTAATGATCCCTCTCCTTGATACCACAAATCCGAGAGTCCTTTCACAGGCTTTGCAGGATCAGGGAGGCCATGCAGTGAAGGTTTGCTGAGGCATTCGATCCGGAGTCCTGTGGGTCACTAAGGATGAGATGATCCACAGCCACTTCCCCCAGCCAAGTACAAGTCCATGGGTTTCTGGGAACTTAAAACCATCCCTTAAAGACTGCTGCTGATGCTGAGTGCTAGGCTCCACCTCCTCCTCCTTCTCCTCTTCCTGTGTGATCGGCGGGCCCGCTGGAATAGTGTCTGGATAAAGGGGGCCTTGAGAGGTAAGGAAGTCTTCCTCTTCCTCCCTCTGTTCTGCCTCAAGTGCCCTGTCCATTATTCCATAAAGCGTGTGCTCCAACAGGAAGACAAGAGGGACAGTATCACTGATGCATACACTGTCACTGCTCACCGTCCTTGTGGCCTCCTCAAATGGTGACAGGACAGTGCATGCATCCTTGATCAGTAGCCACTGCCAGGGACAAAAAAAAGTCAAGCTCCCCTGACCCTATCCTGGTGCCATACTCACACAGGTACTCATTGATGGCCCTCTGCTGCGTGTGCAACCGCTGCAGCATTGCCAACGTTGAGTCCCACCTGGTAGGCATGTCCCAAATGAGGTGGTTCTTGGGCAGGTTCCATTCCTTTTGAAGATCAGCCAGCTGAGCACTGGCATTATATGACCGGCGGAAATGCCCACAGACTTTCCTGGCCTGCCTCAGAAGATCCTGTAAGCCCGGGTACTTGCACAAGAGCCGCTGCACCAAGAAATTAAGGACGTGAGCCAAACAGGGAACATGGGTTAAGTGTCCCTGTCGGAGGGCGGAGAGGAGGTTGGTGCCATTGTTGTAAACCACCATTCCTGGCTAAAGCTGGTGTGGCATCAACCACCTCTGAGTCTGCCCCTGCAGAGCTGACAGAATCTCTGCCCCAGTGTGGCTCCTGTCCCCTAAGCAGACCAACTCAAGCACCACGTGGCATCTTTTTGCCTGAGTGCTTGCGTAGCCCCTTGAACACCTACGGAACACCGCTGGTTCCGAGGCCAAATCTGCAGAGGAAGAGGTCATAGAGTAAAAAGAAGAAGAGGGGGTGGAGAAGAGAGATGTGGCAGAATCACCACTACTAGCATTTTGGAGGCGTGGTGGCGGAACAAGCTCCTACAATACTGCACCCTGTCCTGCATCCTTCCTAGCTGCCAGAAGAGTTACCCAGTGCGCAGTGAAAGAAAGGTAACGTCCCTGTCCATGCCTGCTGGACCATGCGTCAGCGGTAATATGCACCTTACCGCTGACCGCCCTGTTCAATGAGGCCAAAACACTGCCTTCCACATGCCGGTAGAGAGCCGGAATGGCCTTCTGTGAAAAGAAATGGCATTTGGGAACCTGCCACTGAGGTACTGCACATTCCACAAATTCATGAAAGGGGGCAGAGTCTACCAGCTGAAAAGGCAGCAATTGGAGTGCTAGCAGATTGCCCGCAAGTACTTGGCACACCTAATTCTACTCCTTCATTCCTCTCAGTGCAGGTTTCAGAGAGGACTGATGGTATAGTGGGGTTGGAGATCCCAGCGGATGAGGAGCAAGGAGAGGTCCGCCTTGTTCTTTGGTGTGGGTCTTTTAAGTACTGTTGCCAAAGGACTGCAGGGGAGGTCGACATATGTTTGGTCAAGCATGTGGTGCCCAAGCGGCTGCTGTTTTGGCCATACTTGATACACTTCAGACATATGTTGCAAACAGCAATGGTGCGATCTTCTGCACACGTATCAAAAAAGGCCCACACCAAATAACTTTTCAAAATACGCGGGGAGTCAGCAGCACCCTGTACATGCGGAGCTCTGCGTTTTGATACAGTCGGGTGGCTGCCCTTAAGCTGGCCCCTAGAGGGCATCCTGCCTTGTTGGAGATGTGCTTCCTCCTCCTCTCTTCTATCAGGCACCCATGTAGAGTCAGTGACCTCATCACCCCCTCCCTCCTCATCACTGGAGCAAACCTGGCAGTATGCTGCAGCTGGGGGAACATGACTGCCAGTTTCTTGTCCTTTTTGGGCACTCCCTCTCTTTGGGCTCACGTTACTGCCTTCCTCAACCTGGATACCATCATCGGAGCCTTCAAAACACTGCACATCCTCCTGTAGCATATACCCGACACTGTGGTCAAACAGTTCAGGGGACTCCTCTGTGCATGATGGGAAGGAGTGACTGATGACATTGAGTCGATGGAATAGGCCGCTTTGGCAGGCAAACTACTCTGAGCCTGGGTGACAGAGGAAGAGGAGGAAAAAAGGACAAGCGTGTCCCACTGCCCCATGCTGAGGATGCCCCATGCTGAGGATGCACCGCGTCCATGACCAGCACTGTTGGCTGCAGACACAGAGCCTGCTTGCCCTCTTTTAGTGGCATGTGAGCATCTGCCTCCCCTTGGTGGCCTTCGAGACATGCTGTAAATTGTATTAGCAAAACACTGCCTGAAGTTTACTAGAAAAAATACACCAGGAATGGCCTGCAGTCAGATATAGGGTTGGCTAGACTAGAATGCAGTGGATATATATGTAGGAGACTGTATATATGCGTGTGTATATATATATATATATATATATATATATATATATATATATATAAATTCACTACAACTCGCTGAATCACTGAATTTCAGACTCACTGAAATTGACTAGACTAGAATGCAGTGGATATATATATTTAGGAGACTGTATATATAGTTTATGCACTGCAGCTCACTGAATCACCTGCCTGTCTGAAAGTATATTTGAGAACGTACATCAGAAACGGCCTGCAATCAGATATAGGCTTGGCTAGATTGGAATGCGGTGGATATATATATATATATATCTATATATATATATATATATCTATATATATATATATATATATATATATATATATATATATATATATATATATATGTAGGGGGCTGTATATATATTTTATGCACTGCAACTCACTGAATCACCTGCCTGCCAGAAATATATTAGAAACAGTACACCAGGAACAGCCTGCAGTGAGATATAGTTAAACTGTGTATATATATATATATATATATACAGGCCTGGATTAATATATATATATATATACTAAATACACTGCAGCTAACTGAATCGCCTGCCTGCTCAATCTAAATGAAATGACACTCTCTCTTGGTCAATGCCAGCAATAGTGTGAGGTGTGGACCTAACCCATAATTAGCCAAAGCCGCTAGTTTGCCTCCACACCAGTCATATGATTGCACAATTGACCTTCAACCTGGTGCCATACCCCCTCGTGGCCGGGTTTACCCTTTGTCGTTCTTGGAGGATAAGGTCATGGAGGAGTATGTTGCAGACGCACTTTCTTAAGGTTTCATCTGCAAATCCTCGTCTCCTGCTGGTGCTGGTTTGTTCTTTGTGAAGAAGAAGAGTGGTAAACTGAGACCTTGTATTAATTTTAGGGGTCTCAATTGTTTCATGATTAAGAATCTGATTCCGTTGATTACAGAGTTATTTGACCGCCTCAAGGGAGCAACGGTTTTCACAAAGCTTGATTTGAAAGGGGCATATAAGATTGTGGATTAAGGAGGACGACGAGTGGAAAACTGCGTTTAATACCAGAACAAGCCATTGAGTACCTCGTAATGCCCTTTGGCCTTTGTAACACCCTGGCAGTTTTCCAAGAATTTATTACCAATGTCCTCCGAGATTTGTTGCAGTTATGTGTGGTGGTTTATCTCAACGATATCCTCATATTTTCCAAGTCCCTGGAGAGCCACCACACAGATGTCTGTTGTGTGCTTCAGAAACTAAGAGAGAACAATCTCTATTGTAAATTGGAGAAGTGTGCATTCCCTCATGAACAGGTTAAATTTCTGAACTCTGGCTATGTTTTGACTACATTTACTCTGTTTACCTTTTTTATTATTTTTAAACATGTGTGATTTAACTGTACTTCTGTCTCAGTCTGATTCATGATTTCTGACAGGGTCCGCTCCAAGATTTTAAGCAGAACCCCGCACCAAAAAAAAAGGCATCCATACCAGACCCTTATCCGAGCACAGAACCTGGCAGGCTGCAGGAAAGGGGGAGGGATGAGAGAGTGCTCCCCCTCCTGAACCATACCAGGCCACATTCCCTCAACATGGAGAGGGTGCTTTGTGGTCCCCCTTAAAGAAACTTAAAGAAAGATGGGGACAAGGGTCTCACCCCCACAACCCTTGCTCAGTGGTTGTGGGGGTCTGCGGGCAAAGGGGTTATCAGAATCTTAAAGCTTCCTTTAACAAGGGGGCCTCCAGATCCCGGCCCCACTATGTGAATGGGTAGGGTTACATTGTATCCCTACCCATTCACCTAAAAAAGTGGCAAACAAGTAAAAATGACAAAAGACAGTTTTGGACCATTCCCTATAAAAAAAAGTGTCCCATGATGTTCATCCATCTTCAATCACGGAGCTGATGGGCCATCCATGGGAGGCATCCCACCAACTGCCGTCTTTTTGCTTTGACAGCTCTTATATAGTCAAGGGTGGGGCCACCCAGTGACATAACTGGATGAACCTGACCCCCTCTGACATCGCATTATGTCAGAAGGGGGCGGGGTCACTCTGTTATGTCAGTGGGTGGCTCTGCCCTTGGCTATATAAGAGCTGTCAAAGCAAAAAGAAGGCAGTCGGCGAGACGCCTCCCACAGAGGCAGAGTTTTTCCACTTTTTATATTTTTTTCTCCAGACCATTGGCGCCGTGATTGAAGATGGATGGACATCGCGGGACACTTTCTTTTTTAATAAGGAAATTGTCCAAAACTATCTCCTGTAATTTTTTGGTGAATGGGTAGGGGTACAATGTATCCCATACCCATTCACATAGGGGGGAGGCCAGGATCTGGGGACCCCCTTGTTAAAGGGGGCTTCCAGATTCCGATAAGCCCCCCACCCGCAGACCCCTACAACCACCAGGCAAGGGTTGTGGGGATGAGGCCCTTGTCACCAGGGAGGGAAGGGAGTTTAACATGACTAGTGGCCACTCATTAAATTAGAAGAAATTAGGTTTAACCTTAAACTTCATAGAGGGTTCATTACTGTAAGAGTGGCAAGGATGTGTAATTCCCTTCCACAGGCGGTGGTCTCAGCAAGGGGCATTGATAGTTTCAAGAAACTATTAGATAAGCACCTGAATGACAGCAACATACAGTGATATACTATGTAATACTGACATATAATCACACACATAGGTTGGACTTGATGGACTTGTGTCTTTTTTCAGCCTAAATACTATGTAACTATGTAACCATCAACATGGGGACAAGGTTCTTCTTTTTCAGGGGGGCCACAAAGCACCCTTGCCATATTGAGGGCATGTGGCCTGGTATGGTTCAGGAGAGGGGGGCACGCTCTCGCCCCCCTTTTCCTGTGGCCTGCCAGGTTGCTTGTTTGGATAAGGGTCTGGTATGGATTTGGGGGGACCCCACGCCATTTTTTTTATTTCAGCGTTGGGTTCCTCTTAAAATCCATACCAAACCTGAAGGACCTAGCATGGATTTTGGGGGGACCCCCACGCAATTTCTTTTTATTTTGGCATGGGGTTAACCTTAATATCCATACCAGACCCTAAGGGCCTGATAATAGATTGGGGGGAGCCCGCGTCTTTTTGTTCAATGATTTAAATGTATATTGCCGGGATTTGCAATACATTACAGCTGCGAGCAATCTTAAATTATATTTTTTCCTTTGGAAATGTCATTTTGCTGTGGGACTGTTATGAACATGGGAAAATGCGCTACTTTACAGACAGACTAAGGGGACCTTCCAGGCACAATATTTAAAGGAATATTTCATTTTTCTTTTTTTACTTTAAGAATTATTAAAATCACTGCTCCTGAAAAAACAGACAGTACCCAAGTCCCCATACACTTTTTTAGGGCAATAACTTGCATATAAGCCTTTAAAATGAGCACTTTCCCGTTCGTGTCCCATAGACGTTAACGGTGTATGCATGTTCGCAACAAATTTTTCGTCTGTTCGCATGTTCTGGTGCGAATCTATCTGGGGGTGTGTTTGGCTCATCCCTAGAGGTCATGGGCCCTACTCTAGTGGTTTTGATACACAGGTCACATGATTTGCCCTCCCCTTGTGGGCCTGGCCAGTATCACTACTATTGCTACCAGCCTTCTTATTAAACATTTTTAGTAAACATCATATCCGTGATTATTTCCTATCTTCAGCTGTGCGTTGACCAATCAGCTCCCAGGGGTGTGACTGGAGCAGAGCTAGCAGATATCAGATGTATACTTTTTTCCTCCCCCGTGCGTTGACCCAGCAGCTTTCCCGGAATGTGCTGGTAGAAGGGCTGCAGTCCAACTATTTTCTGCCATGTGTCGACCCAGCAGCTTCCAAGGATGTGCTGGGAACAAGGCTGGAGTTCTTCCCTCTGATCTCTCTGGTCAGTTTTATCTTAAAGGGTCTTGAGGGTCTACTGTATTCTGCCAGAAGTCTGTGTGGTCAGCAGCTCGCTTTGCCCCTGGAGTGGTGTATCCTGGTAGACAGCAGAATAGTGTAAGGACCTCTCCATCTGGGCCCTATAGGGGTTAGGTTCCACTCTTTTACCCACATGGCATCTCCTGGTACAAAGGGGTGGTGTCATGTACCTGGTTTGTGAGCCTGATGTGTAGAAGGGAGCCTCTCGTACCACACAGCTTGTGGGCCACTGAGGTTGAGACAGCAGCCACAGAAGCATGGTGGCGTAGGAGTGCCTAGGGTCAGTCTAGTATTCAGTATGGCTGGTTGACCATGGCTGGAGGTGCAGCAGGCAGATCGGTAATGGTTAGGTAGACAAGAGCTGTGGCAGGCTGGAATCACAGCAGGAGAAGGAACCGGATACAATTTGCAGAGGCTGGATGAGCAGGTGCAGGGTCAGGCAAGCCAGGTCGGTAACGTTCAGGCAGATCCTCAGAGCAGCAGGCAGAAGAGAAGTCCAAAACAAGCTGGGTCGGGGTATCAAGCAGACAGCCTTAGTGAGAACAAGCCGGATCAAGATCAGAGGTCAGCCCAGGTAACAGGTCAGAGCACACAGAAGATGCAGACCAAACAGCAAATAGTCTTTGGTGCACTCAGTTTAATGAGCTTCTTTGGCACCAGCGTTGGTGACAGGTGTGCGTATGTGCACGCTGACGCACCGCAAATGTGCTGCCCTGTGGTGCAACTCCTGCTGCATGGCCATGCCTTTCCTGACATTGCCCCCCCATGGGCAACCTCCAGATGGCCAACTGGCTCCTCTTCCATGGGTGGCTATGAAAAACACACTAATCATGTCCACTGCATGCACATTACTACCGGGTTCCCAAGAGTTTTCCTCCAGACCATTTCCATTTAATTAATGAATTAATAAATTATTTGCCCCCTTCTCTTCCTGTAGTCTATGATGGCCTTGACTTCAAACTCCTCATCCCCATTAATGGTAATAGGAGCAGGGGGTCCTGAACTACGATTGCGAAAAGGATCTGGTACTGCCGGTTTCAACAGGGATACATGAAATACTGAATATACTTCGAGGGACTCTGGTAATGTTAATTCATAAGACACGTCATTAATTTTTCTCCTTACCAGAAACAGTCCTATGAGTTTCAGTGACAGCTTCTTAGATGGGCAAGTCATCCTTAAGTTTGTTGTGGTGAGCCATACCATACCTGGTCCCCTGGTTGCAGCAACAGTTCCCCCCTTCTTCTCCTGTCAAACATTCTTTTGTTGTCCTCCTGAGCCTTCTTGACCGCCTCCTGTAACAACAAGTTTGATAGTAGAAAAAAATTCCAGAGTACTCTAGATAGCAGGAACAGCAGTTTCAGGAATCAGATCAGGTAGAGAGGTTGGGTGAAATCCATAATTTGCAAAAAATGGGGAATGTTTGGTGGCAGAATGACTGGCGTTATTATAAGCGAATTCTGCTAGTGGCAAAAGAGATACTCAGCCATCCTGGGCAAATGATGTGACACATTGGATATATTGCTACAGGGTTTGATTGGTCCATTCTGTCTGCCCGTTTGTCTGGGGGTGATAAGCTAAAGCTAAAGAAAGAGAAAGTTCAAATTTTAAAGATCCACATAATGCCTTGATGTGAATTTGTCAGGTACTCACCAAGGCCGAGATGCTGAGCGCGGTTCCCCTTGCAACTGAGCACACTCTACCCCTGAAAGTGGTATAGAGGGTATAGGGCACAGAGAGGCACGGGTTACCAGCAGGTAGAAGAGAATTGTGTGGCGATCTCCTGTAGGACATATGTACTGTGCAAGAGTGGACTTGGCATTGAGCTGGGATGGGAAGCCCTGCCGAGGCTCTAACGCTATAGATCCAGAAAAAGAGACTGGAGCAGAGTCTTAAGGAGAAGGACGAGGGTCCAACACAGAAGGCCAGCAGAAGCAAGTCCTTTAACATGAGACAGGGTCATACGCAGGAAGCAGGTAGTAGAAAAGTCCTTTAAGCAAGCTGGGGTCATACACAGGAAGTAGGCAGTAGAAGAGTCTTTAGGCAAGCCGGGGTCAAAGTATTGGAGAAGATCAGAGTAGGTCATGGTCAAGCCGGGTCACAACAGGAAAACAGGTTAGCAGAACATGGAACAGGAACACAGGAAGCTGAAAGACAAACCAGTAATTAGACAAGGGGCTGAATTGCCTTTTATAGGCCAGCCAGGGTGATCTCATGCTGTATGTGCTATGGAGTGCTATTCTGGCATGCAGAAAATGCTGATACTGGCATTTCTCTGACAGTGCCCCCCCCCCCCCCCCCCCCCGAGGGCCTGCCCAGTACTCCTGGGTATCTTCTGTGGAAGTCTTGTACCAAACGAGGATCGTGTACATTGTTTGAAGGTTCCCAGGAATTATTTTCTGGGGATACCCTTTCCATTTGATGAGATACTGGATTTGTCCCCCTCCCCCATTTTTCTACAGTTCATTATCGCCTTCACTTCGAATTAGTTTTCACCTTCAATTTCAACTGGTGGAGGTGGTAATTCTTCCCTTCCTGAAAACGGGCTGGGGACCACTGACTTCAGTAAAGATGCATGGAACACAGGATGTATCTTATAAGAACTGGGTAGAGCTAATTAAAAGCCACAGGATTTACCACTCTTTTTACTTTGAAGGGACTGATGAATTTTGGGCCCAATTTTAGTGACGGCCATGGTAGTTTGAGGTTAATGGTGGATAGATAAACCTTGCCTCCTCTTTTGAAGCTTGGGTTACTCCTTCTCCCCGTCATAATATTTCTTATAACTGTTTGGGCTCTCTGCATGGCTTCCTGGATCTGCAAAAAATTTGTTTGGATGAAATTTATCCGGTCTTGTACTGCAGGGGTTGAGACTTTGGGAATAAATGTACCCTGTGAAGTCTTACCACTTCCTTAATGAATATATTTGCCATATCCAGGGCAAAGGGAGTGCCCATCATGGGCAAGAAGTGCACCATTTTTGAGAGACGATTGACTACTACCAGAATGGTGGTGAATCTTTCAGGGGGGGGAAGGTCAATGATAAAGCCCATAGAGACTTCCCTCCAGGGTTGTTCTGGAATAGGTGAAGGCTTTAGTAGACGCCAGGCTTTAGTGTTTGACCCCTTGCTACGCTGGCAGATAATACAGGATTTAACATAGTTTTTACAGTCCTGCCTCCAACCCAGCCACCAGAAGGAACAATTAATTCGGAGGTCTTTTGTACTCCAAAGTGCCCTGCCATCTTGTGATCATGGAAAGTCTTTAATATTTTAAATATTACTTGTGGTGGGAAGAATATTTTGTTTTTGGCCCATAGCAAACCATCCCATTTTTCTAGGTAGGACACCTCTGATTCAGTATACTAGCTGGAAGCCTGTTTAATGTCAGTTTTAAGATCAGGCTGGATGAGGCATAGAAAGTTTTGTGGAGATAAGATGGTACTAGGTTCTGTCATCTGGATGGTTTCTGGGAACATCTGGGAGAGTGTGTCTACCTTCCCATTTTCCCATTCTTTGAGCCAGGTCGGTAGGAGATGTGGAAGTTGAACCTGGAGAAAAATAATGCCCATTGGGCCTGTCGGGGTCTAAGACATTTGGCTGTTCTGAGAAACTCCAGGTTCTTATGATCCGTGAAGATCATGATAGGATGGGACGCACTCACCAATAGGTATCTTCTTTCTTCCAGAGCGAATTTGATGGCTAGCAGTTCCCGGTCACCTACATCGTAGTTCTTTTCAGGTGAGCTTCGTTTCCGAGAAGTGAAAGCCACTGGGTGAAGAAGCGCCTTCTGACCTCGTCTTTGGGACAAAATTGCTCCTGTCGCTGACACGGAGGCATCTATTTCATACATAAGGCAAGGCTGGGTCAGGGTGTTGTAGTATGGGAGCGGAGGTAAAAAGATTCTTGAGTCTATTGAAAGCTTCTTGGGCTTCCTGGGACCACTGGAACCAGCGAGTCAGTCGGGTGATGAGAGAAATGATTAATGAGAACCCTTTAATAAATCTGCAGTAGAAATTGGCAAAGCCTATAAACCGCTGGACTCCTTTCTTATCCGAGAGGGCTGGGCACTCCTGGATTGCTTTTACCTTTTGCGGGTCCATTGCGACCCCTTCTGTGGAAATGATAAACCCAAGGAACTGGATGGTTGTCTTTTTTAACTCACATTTTTCTCCTTTCACAAAAAGTCAGTGACATTCTTTACGTGAGTTCAGTGCAGTTCTACTGTAGTGGAAAAGATCAAGATATCGACAAGGTAGACGATTACGAAGTTGTCCAGGTATTCTCAGAATATGTCATTTACTAGATGCTGAAAAGTGGGCGGGGCGTTGCACAGCCCAAATGGCATCACTAAGTACTCAAAGTGTCCAAACCTGGACCTGAAGGCTGTCTTCCATTCATCCCCAGCTCGTATTCGAACGAGGTTGTACGCACCCCACAGATAAAGTTTGGTAAACATTCGGGCAGTTTGAAAATGTTGAAATATTTCCGGGATGAGCAGGAGCGGGTAGCGGTTTTTAATAGTAATTTTGTTGAGTTCTCTGTAGTCTACACAGGGTCTTAGGGTGCCATCTTTCTTTTCAACAAAGAAGATACCCGCTCCAGCCAGGGTAGATGAAGGGTGAATGAAGCCCTTTTCAAAATTCTTGTCAATGTAGGACCAGAGGGCTTCCAACTCGGTCTCAGACAGTGGAAATATACGGCCAAGGGAATCTCGGAACCAGGTAAAAGATCAATAGGGCAGTCATAAGGCCGATGAGGTGGTGAACTGCCAGCTTTTCTCTTATCAAAGATGTCCATAAATTCATGATAAACTGAAGGAACATGCTGGAGATTGTCAGACACTGTTACTGGAAACTGGAACAAAGCAATGTTGGTAGCAGTAGGCAGAGGAGAAGGAGATTTCTTTCTTACTCCAATCGATCTGAGGGTCATGGGCTTGTAACCACGGAAGTCCCAAGATGATGGGGAACATGGGTGAGCATATTGTCAGTACTAGAATCCCTTTAGGACCCAGCACAACTCACCTGACACAGCCTGTGTCTGGGAAACAACAGTGATTGGCCAGCTCACGTTTAAATCACCTGTATCAGCATTCAGTCAGCGCTCGTGTTAGAGTTCACTCGTGTTTGATCCAGCTGATATTTGCTCTGTGACTTTCGTGTTTGACCCGGCTTGTTTGACCCTCCGTACTTGCTTCTGATTCTGTACCGTTTGGATTCTGATCTACCTGTGTATGACCCAGCTTGCCTAGACTACGCTTTGCCTGATTCTACTAGTACCCTCATCTGCAGCAGTGAACCACAAGGTCCAGCAATCATCTATCCTCATCTACAGCAGTGAACTACAAGGTCCAGCAATCATCTATCCTCACCTACAGCAGTGAACTACAAGGTCCAGCAATCATCTACCTTCGTCTGCAGCGGTGTACTACAAGTCTCAGCTGACCTGCTCTGCTTAGACCTGCTCATGGTATGTGCTTTGAACTCTTTGTATAATCAGCACACCTGAACTGTTACTTGTTATCTGCACCTAGCCTGACATTAACACGAGCCAATACATAAAGGGAAACCTATCATGAATCCTGAACAGGCTCAGTTGTTTGCACAAGAACTTTGCTGTTTATCACATCAAGTTCAGGAAATGGCCACAGAGCTCACCAAGGTGCAATCTCCTTCTACTACCACCATTACTAAAACTCCATCTGAACCTAAAATTCCTTTGCCCGACCGGTTTTCTGGTGACCGTAAAGCGTTTTGCAACTTTAAAAACAGCTGCAAATTATATTTCAAGTTGAGGCCATCCTCGTCTGGCCATGAAACTCAGAGGGTTCAAATCATTATCTCTCTGCTACAGGGTGACCCCCAGGCTTGGGCCTTTAACCTGGAACCTAACCATCCAGCCTTACTAACAGTAGATGCCTTCTTTGAAGCCCTTGGGTTGCTATATGATGATCCAGATCGTGCTGCTACTGCAGAATCGACCCTGCGTAACTTAAAACAAGGAACTACCACAGCTGAAATGTATTGCTCAGAGTTTCGCAGGTGGGCCCCGGAATCTGGCTGGAATGATGCAGCTCTCCGCAGCCAGTTTAGAATTGGCCTTTCAGATGCGATTAAAGACGCTCTGGTCAACTTCTCCTACCCAGCCTCACTGGAGGAGGCTATGTGTCTAGCTATTAGAATTGACCGCCGCCAGCGAGAGAGGAGGCGAGAACAAACAATGGCTGTGGCAAACTGTATACCTTCCTTACCACCTGATTATTCCATCTCCAGTGCCAAATCTGAGGAAGAACCTATGCAGTTAGGCTCCACCCGGTTATCTGCCCAGGAACACAAACGCAGGCGTAATATGGGACTCTGCTTATACTGTGGCCTCAAGGGTCATATGCTCCGTTCGTGCCCTACACGTCCGGGAAACGCCAGGACCTAGGTGATTGCGGGGAGGTCACCTTAGGTCTACTCTCATCTCCCCAGGGGGATAATCGCATACTTTTACCCGCTGTCATTCACTTTGGGACAGGGGCTCATGAACTGCTGGCCTTGGTGGATTCTGGAGCAGCTGAGAATTTTATTGATAGAACTCTGATCACCTCTTTGTCCCTGGAAACTCATGCTCTAGATTGTCCAGTCCGCCTGATCTCTGTGGATAATCGGCCTCTCTCACAAGACCTGGTGCTCAAATCCACCAACCCTTTCCAGTTACAAGTAGGGGCTTTGCATTGGGAGAAGATTTCTTGTCTTGTCATTGACTCTCCATCCACTCCTTTGATCCTAGGCCTTCCTTGGCTTCAGAAGCACAATCCTGTAATTGACTGGCCAACAAGAGATATTCTGGCTTGGTCCAATCAGTGTAAAAAGAGCTGCATCCAACACCTTGTTCGACTTGATACCTGTCAAGTGGGAATAGAACAGATTCCACTTTGTTATAAGGACTTTCGGGATGTGTTTTCTAAAGGAATTGCTGACACTTTACCTCCTCATCGCAGTTATGATTGTCCCATTGACCTCTTGCCTGACACTACACCTCCTCGAGGGAGAGTCTTTCCACTGTCTGAACCAGAGAATCTTGCTTTGCAAGAATACATCCAGGAAAACCTAGCTAAGGGTTTCATCCGTCCCTCCACTTCTCCCGCAGGAGCAGGATGCTTCTTTGTCCCGAAGAAGGATGGAGGACTGCGACTTTGTGTTGATTACAGAGGTCTAAATAAAATAACCATTCCCAATCGGTATCCTCTCCCTCTCATCACAGAGTTGTTCTCTCAAATCCAGGGAGCCAAAATCTTCTCCAAACTGGATTTAAGGGGAGCCTATAATCTGGTGCGAATCCGTGCAGGCGATGAATGGAAGACGGCCTTTAACACCAAGGATGGTCATTACGAATGTCTTGTCATGCCTTTCGGCCTCAGGAATGCACCAGCCGTCTTTCAGAACTTCATGAATGACATTTTCCTTGACATGATGGGTCGCTTCATGCTTGTTTATTTAGACGATATTTTGATTTACTCTCCCAATCTTGAAACACATCAGAAGCATGTCTGCTCGGTATTAGCCCGACTAAAGACTCACTCCCTTTTTGTAAAGCCTGAAAAATGTATTTTCCATGTTAAACAAGTACCTTTCCTGGGCTACCTAATTTCTGACACAGGCCTCACCATGGACCCAGCCAAAGTTCAAGCCATTCTAGACTGGGCACCACCTTCAGACCTGAAGGCAGTTCAACGCTTCCTGGGCTTTGCAAATTTCTATCGAAAATTCATTAAGAACTTTGCCACCATTGCACATCCCATCACCTCTCTCACCAGGAAGACTCCTAGTACATTTAAATGGACTACTGAAGCCCAGGCAGCCTTCACCCAGTTAAAGAAAGCCTTTACCTCTGCACCAATTCTACGCCATCCTGTTCCTGAGCTACCTTTTATTGTAGAGGTAGATGCATCTGAAGTAGGAGTGGGGGCGCTTTTGTCACAAAAAGATCCTGTAAGCGCTGCCATCCACCCTTGTGCCTTCTTGTCCCGTAAATATTCCCCAGCAGAACGCAATTACGATATAGGCAACAGAGAACTTTTAGCCATAAAGCTAGCTTTAGAGGAGTGGAGACATTGGCTGGAGGGAGCTCGCTATCCATTCATAGTTCTGACTGACCACAAAAACCTTGAATATATCCGTTCTGCTAAAAGACTGAACTCGCGTCAAGCCAGGTGGTCATTGTTCTTCTCCAGATTTGACTTTACAATTTCTTATTTACCAGGTCCAAAAAACATTAAGGCCGATGCCTTGTCTCGTAGTTTTTTATCAGAGTCTCCTCCTCCGCTTCCTCCTCAACCCATTATCTCTGAGGATAGGATTTTGGCTTTTACCCAGACTGACATCTCTGAGGCCTTGTTACCAGCACAGGCTGAAGCCCCTCCCTCCACTCCCCCTGGTATGCTCTTTGTGCCCCTGGCTCTTCGTTTGCAGGTATTGCAACAAGTACATGCATCAAAACCCGCAGCACATCCAGGGTTTAGACAAACTTTTGAGATTGTCTCTCGCAACCTCTGGTGGCCATCGCTTAGGCAGGATGTGTTAGCCTTCGTCCAGGCCTGTGAAGTTTGCGCCAGAAGCAAGAGCAGTACCTCTAAGCCCCCCGGTCTCCTTCGTCCTCTACCAATACCTACCTGTCCCTGGACCCATTTATCTATGGACTTTATCACAGACTTGCCTCTGTCCCAGGGATGTTCCACGATCTGGGTGGTGGTAGACAGGTTCAGTAAGATGGCCCACTTTGTTCCGCTTCCGAAGCTTCCATCTGCTAAAGAACTGGCATCTTTATTCATTAAGCACATTTTCAGGCTCCATGGGGCACCAGTTAACATTGTCTCTGACCGTGGCTCTCAGTTCATAGCCCAGTTTTGGAAGGCCCTTTGCTCTCAGCTGGGGATTAAATTATCATATTCTTCAGCATATCATCCTGAGACTAATGGCCAAACAGAAAGGACTAATCAGACTCTAGAGAAGATGGTACGTTGTCTGATGGCCAAAGATGAGGTGGAGTGGGTCAACATCCTTCCATGGGCAGAGTTTGCCTTTAATAATTGTGCCAGCACATCTACAGGGACCTCTCCTTTCTTTTGTGTTTACGGGTTGCATCCTCGTGTGTGCTCCTTTGATCTTCCGCCCTCTGATGTTCCAGATGCCAACACCACTATTGAACATTTCTCCAAAATCTGGTCCGATGTAAATCATGCTATTTCCCGCTCTGTGCAGGCTTTTAAGAAAACTGCTGACAAGAAGCGCTTAAAGGCTCCAGAATATAAAGTTGGTGACAAAGTGTGGTTATCATCTCGGAATCTGTCCCTGCATGTTCCATCTAAAAAGCTTGGCCCAAAATTCATCGGGCCTTATGAAATCTCGGAGATTGTTAATCCTGTGTCCTACAGATTAAAACTTCCCCCATCCATGCGCATTCCAAATGTCTTTCATGTTTCATTGTTGAAACCTGTTCATTCCAGCCTCCTAGTAAATGAACCAGAACCTGTGGATATGTTGGACAGTCAAGAATATGAAGTGGCATTTATTCTTGATTCCAGACGAGTGCGCAATTCCTTACAATATCTTGTTCATTGGAAAGGGTTCGGTCCAGAGGATCGATCTTGGGTACCAGCTCGTGATCTTCATGCTGACCGACTTAAGAAGAAGTTCCATCTCCGTTATCCAAGTAAGCCTGGGGGTGCAGGAGCAACCCCTCGAGAAAGGGGGGGTACTGTCAGTACTAGAATCCCTTTAGGACCCAGCACAACTCACCTGACACAGCCTGTGTCTGGGAAACAACAGTGATTGGCCAGCTCACGTTTAAATCACCTGTATCAGCATTCAGTCAGCGCTCGTGTTAGAGTTCACTCGTGTTTGATCCAGCTGATATTTGCTCTGTGACTTTCGTGTTTGACCCGGCTTGTTTGACCCTCCGTACTTGCTTCTGATTCTGTACCGTTTGGATTCTGATCTACCTGTGTATGACCCAGCTTGCCTAGACTACGCTTTGCCTGATTCTACTAGTACCCTCATCTGCAGCAGTGAACCACAAGGTCCAGCAATCATCTATCCTCATCTACAGCAGTGAACTACAAGGTCCAGCAATCATCTATCCTCACCTACAGCAGTGAACTACAAGGTCCAGCAATCATCTACCTTCGTCTGCAGCGGTGTACTACAAGTCTCAGCTGACCTGCTCTGCTTAGACCTGCTCATGGTATGTGCTTTGAACTCTTTGTATAATCAGCACACCTGAACTGTTACTTGTTATCTGCACCTAGCCTGACACATATGATATCAAAGCAAAGAAATTCCTGATGGCCAGAATCCGTGGCCGTAAGCATGGTTCTGGTTTCTTGGGTGATGGGTCCCGAGCAGGGTAGAGATCCATCTGCCAAGTGTATCTGGAGGCTTTGTTTCTTGTCTTGAAGGGAGATATGCAGTTTTCAGACCAGAGATGCATCCAGGAAGCAACTGCATGCCCCAGAATCAATGATAGCCAACAGCCGGACCTCCTCTTCTGCCACCTATAATGAGACAGGGAGGACAAGGTGAGATTAAGCCAAACCAGCAACTTGGAAGTTGATGGCATACTGCAGGCAAGACTTACTGGGTCTCACAGGGCAGTTGCGTAAGAAATGGAATGCTCCTCCACAGTAAAGGCACAGATTGGCTTGACGCCGGTGTTGTTTCTCATGAGGAGTGAGTGGAGACCAGACCAAACCCAGTTCATTGGGTTAAATTTCAGAGGAGGAAGAAGGAACTGGAAAGGGTAAATGAACTGGAGGAATCGGGGTAGCATCTAGATAGGCCATGAGGACTGGAAGCGTTTGGAGCGGCGTTCTTGCAGGCGTCTGTCCAATTTAATGGCCAGTTGAATTAAGTATTCCAGTATTCCAGTTTCCACCCATGGCAGCTCATCCTTAAGTGTTTCAGAAAGACCCTGACGATACTGGTATTTGAGAGTTGCCTCATTCCAACCAGTATCCCCAGACCATTTTCGGAACTCAACAGTGTAGCCCTCCACTGGTCTTTTTCCCTAGGACAAGGTGTGCAGGATGGTTTCAGCAATGGCCGTGCGCTGGGGATTGTCATAAAGTTGGGCCATAGACTCGAAGAAAGTTTCCACAGAGTTGAGAAGGGGGCTTTTCTGTTCCAGGAGATTATAGGTCCATGCTTGGGGTTCTTCAGACAGTAAAAAAATAATGAACCCCACTTTTACTGTTTCCGCATAAAAAGTCTTGGGCTGGAGGGCCAGATACAACAGACAGGCATTTTTAAATGGCCTGAATTTCTTCTGGTTTCCTGAGAATCGCTCTGGTGTGGGAACCCTAAGTTCAGGGAGAGTCGTTACCACTGCAGGAGCTGCATTGGCTCGATTTTGTGAGGAGGATGCCCCACTGGCACATGATGGAACTGGATCAGTAGGAGCAGGAGATACTGTCAGGTGTTGGAGATGACCTGTCCCTCTGGACTGCCTGCGTGAGAGCTGTAACTTGATGGCACAGAGCCTCAAGGGGAGAACCAGCTCTGTCTGCCTCTGACACAGCTGGTTTATACTGTCAGGCCCTCACCAAGGCCGAGATACTGAGAGTGGCTCCCCTTGCTGCTGAGCGCACTCTACCCCTGAAAGTGGTACAGAGGGTATAGGGCACAGAGAGGCACGGGTCACCAGTAGGTTGAAGAGATCTCCTGTAGGATGGATGTACCGTGCAAGGATGGACTTGGCATTGAGCTGGGATGGGAAGCCCAGCCAAGGCTCTAAAACTATAGATCCAGAAATAGAGACTGGAGAGGAGTCTTGAGGAGGAGGCCGAGGGTCAACACACAGAAGGCCAGCAGAAGCAAGTCCTTGACCAGTGTAGTTCAGAGGTACCCAACCTGCCTCTTACTGCTATACCACCTGTACTCCAACCTCCCCTTTTTTTACCCTTCTAAAATGATGAGACCACACCTTAATTTTGGAGTATAAATGGCCATAGCAGCCTATTTATTATTCACACCATATAAATAACTCCAATATCAAATATATACCAAAATATCACCCCCGTAACAACTTGTTTAACTCCAGTCTGTTAGTCTTTGATGGCACCCCCGAACTCCAACACATATTCCACCAATACACTGCGGGACCTTTTTCTACATGATAGGCCTCCAGCGGATAATGAGCTCGGAGACAACCCCCTTCCCGCAGTGCAACCATTACCGTATTCCAGCTAATCTTTCGCTGGAATACACCGGAGGGGCACATACTACCGATGAGCCGCCCACCCCTTTCCATCACATATGTTTACTGCCACTGTCAAAGACCAACAAAACACCACCAATCCACAGCTGCCATGACCACCATCTGCCATGCTCCTAAAAGAAAGAAAACACGTAAACCAACAAACACAGACAACATATACAGAGTGCGGGTGGGAAAAACTGCCTCCTCCTTTCTTTCTCCACAACTTTCTGTTCCCCAGCCCATTCCCGCTTCCTCCTTATATAGTACCACTCCCCCTTGGACTTTGCTCACTGTCCCCTCCCCTCTTATCTCTTCATATTAACCCATGCATTGTCTCCTCTAAACACACTGTCATGCCTGGCCCTGCACTACTTTTTCTTTTCTGTCTTTTCTGTTCTGGTCCTCACTTTAACACGAGCCGGGGTCATACACAGGAAGCAGGTAGTAGAGAAGTACTTTAAGCAAGCTGGGATCATACACAGGAAGCAGGCAGTAGAAGAGTCTTTAGGCAAGCTGGGGTCAAAGTACTGGAGAAGATCAGAGTAGGTCAGGATCAATCCAGGTCACAACAGGAAAACAGGTTAGCAGGACTTGGAACAGGAACACAGGAAGCTGAAAGACAAACCAGCAATTAGACAAGGGGCTCAACTGCCTTTTATAGGTCAGCCAGGGGGATCTCACATTGTGTGCCCGCCCGATCACACTGTATCATGCACTCGTATGCGCCGACCTGATGTATCACGCACTCGTATGTGCCAGATCGCTATTCTGCCACGCAGACACACAGGAAAGTACCAATACTGGCAAGTCCGGCTTCTGCCATTTCTCTGACAGAATTGGACTCCTAGGTTTGACACAATATTCATCGGGATGTCGTGAAGTCTGACCACCTCCTTAATAAAGACCCGAGCGGTATCGGCAGCAGATGGGGTACCCTTCAGGAAAAATACGTTTTTGAAAAATATGTTTTTGAAAAATATGTTTTTGATAAACGATCCGCCACTACAAAAATAGCAGAAGGTGGAAGCTCGGCAACAAAGTCCATGGCAATCATCTTCCAAGGCCAGGTACAGGTAGGGGTCTGAATAAGCCCCAAGCTTTATTTCAGTTGTTCTTGCTCCAAATGTAGATGTGTTGACATAAGCCCTGCAATCCTTCTTTAACCCAGGCCACCAGAATGTACGTTGTACCAACTTTATGGTCTTGTAGATTCCAAAATGACCTGCTAACAGGTGTTAATGGCAGGACCCTTAGGACAGCCACTCAGGCGGTCTATAGCACAAAAATGTGCTCCCCTTTCCATAGTAGGCCGTTCTTTGCCTGCAATTGACCCCTGGAGGACTGGATGTACCTGCTGAGGCTTGCTGCAATTGTGGTAGCAGGCTCGACTGTAACAGAAGGAAACTTCCGGCTGGTAAAATGGTATTTGGTGAAAGTATGTTCTTTGGATTCTCAAACATGTGTGATAACGTGTCGCATTTGGTGTTCTTTGAGCTGGGTCTGTAAGTAATGTGAAAGGAGAACCTTGAGAAAAAGAGTGTCCAGTGGGCCTGGTGTGGTCTGAGATGTTTTGCAGTTTGCAAATACTCAAGGTTCTTATGGTCTGTGAAGATTATTATCAGATGAGTGGCTTCTTCCAGCAAATACCTTCATTCCTCTAATGCTGCTTTGATCGCCAGAAGCTCTCGATCTCCCACGTCATAATTCCTTTCTGGTTGGGTAAGCTTCCGGGTAAAGAATGCAACCGGATGGATCACATCTTTGAGGCCCTTTCGCTGCGACAAAACTGCTCTAACTGCACTTTCTGATGCATCTACTTCTAAGATGTAGGACAGAGCGGATCCAGATGACGTAGAACAGGAGCAGTGGTAAATTGTTCCTTCAAGGTTTCAAATGTGGTGTTTCTCAATAGACCAGTGGAAGCTGATGCCTTGTTTGGTAAGTTGAATGATAGGGGAAATAATAGCTGATAAGTTCCTGATGAATTTATGATCATTTTTGCCCCTGGAAGAAGTTCCATGGGACAGTCATATGGCCTGTGAGGAGGAAGCATATCTGCACCCCGTTTACTGAATACATCCAGGTATTCATGGTAGCATTTGGGGACTACCTGACACAGTTCAGAAAGTGATTCCAAGCAATGTAAAGAAGCAGGAATCTGAGACGGTACTGGACAACACTGTTTCTGACAGTATGGTGATAGGAACTCTATTATTCCAGACTCCTGCAAGATCCATCGGCCAGGAATACAGTGAGTCCTTGGTTCTTAGATTGTAGTGGAATGTGCTGCTGGGCTGCAGAAGATTGTAGTGGAATGTGCTGCTGGGCCACAGAAGGACAGGTCAATGAAGCAGCTGCAAGCTCCTGAATCAATGGGGCATGACAGTGAAAGAGGCTGTAAACCCTTGCGGTTTTTCACCTCCATGCATGGAGGTGAAAAATCTCTTGTAGCGCACCAACCCCCCAGAGACCCCCTTTTATTTACTTGAGCATGATAGTTCCTGTGCCATGGAAAAGCACACCCACTCCAGCTAGTGTTTCAGTTCCTGATTGGATGAATTGATAATAGCGCAGCCATTGTCCTTCGCTGCTGTCAATCAAATCCAATGATGCAGGAGCCGGGGGAAGAGCCGAGTCCTGCTGTCTGTGTCAATGGACGTAGCAGTAGGACATGGGAGCACACCCATACGGGTGCCCCGAGAGAGAACGCTCCTCCAATGGGGCACTCAAGAAGAGGAGGAGCCAGCAGCACCGCTGAGGGACACCAGAAGAGGAGAATTGGGGCCACTCTGTGCAAAACCAACTGCACAAAGGAGGAAAGTATGACATGTTTTTTTAAGAAAAAAAAAAGAAACGGAACGTTTACATATCCTTTAGGCTGCATTCACATCTGAGCCTTTAGTTTTCAGGCAGATTTTAACCGCAATTTGAAAGCATTTTTTAACACTTTTTTGACACCTTTTTATACAGGTCAAAAACTCACCAATGTAAAAAGCAGAAAAACACTTTTAATCTGCCTAAAAAGAAGCTCATGTACTTTTTTGAGCTTCAGGCATTTTGCTTCAGGCGACAGAACACTCAGATGTGAACAGGGGCTATTGAAATGAATGGGATTTTGCTCGTTGGGCGCTTTTCTGGCGCTTTCCGAGCGTTTTATGAGCTGAAAATGCTCAGGTGTGAATGCAGCCTTAAAGCGGAGTTTGGCAAAAAAAATCCTCCTTTTGGATCCTAGTATTATTGCTACTGTAATTAAAATAATAAAATACAATGATCTAGATATATTTTTCAAATATTTAAATTCCTTACTGTAATATTGTATTCCTTGGTTTGTGGCCATTTCCATTGTTAATGTGGGCATGTTAAGGCCACATCGATATTGCTTCCTGGAATATCTTTGTAGAGGTGTATGCTGGGTAACCAGCATGCACCTCTCGATCTCACGCATGCGCGATTCAACGGCGGCTGTTTACAGCCCTTGGTGCTGCCCAGTGACTCCTGGGAAATGATGACAGATATCTCCCATAAGCACTAGCGAGTGCGGGCACCGAGAGAAATGACAAGAGGCACATTGGAGAGGAAGAGGCAGATTACAAGGGAACCCCTAGCAACAGACCTGAAAAGGTGAGTAAGAAAAAAAAAATATTTTTCCAAAGGTTGTTCTTATATTTAATGCAGCTGAATAATGTAACATTTGTTTTATGACTGGAACTCTGCTTTAAGTCAGCCAGTAATTCTTCCATCAGTGAGGCTCCTTCAGCCTGTACTCCAGGAGCCGGTACAGGCCCTTGTCTTGGGTTGTTATGGGTACATTCTACGCATTTGTTGGCTGCAGCTTGTGTCAGTGTAGGTAGCCAGGGAATATAAAAGTGTCTCTCTAGGGCAGGGGTTGGCAACCTCGGCTCTCCAGCTGTGGTGAAACTTCAAATCCCATCATGCCTCTGCCTCATGCCTGTGATTGTCAGGGTCTTGCAATGTATCATGGGAATTGTAGTTTCAAAAGAGCTGGATTGCCTAGCCCTGCTCTAGGGCCTTTCAATGGCTGTTTTGCCCATGTGTGTTCCCTTGTGGAATTCTGTCACTAATTCAGTTGCTAAAGCAGCTGGGGTGACAATTCTCCCATCCTGCGGTTGGTACCGACGGTATTCACTGTACTTTCCAGGTTCAGTCTCTATCCATTCTTATTCTGCCTTTGTAGGCCAGATCCCAATTAGACAGTATTTCTGTCCCATATTTGATGCTCTTCCCTCTGGATGTAATAAGTCCTCTTTCCTGCAGCCAGTTGTAATGGTCTGGTCAATGTGATTATTTCTGCTTTCTGAGCAGAGGTTCCCTGTGGTAAGGCTCCTCCCTCTATCACTGTTTCCTGTGTAACCACTGCGTAGCCGGCATAGCGGACCCCATCTTTTACAAAGCTGCTGCCATCAGTGAAGTATTCAACATTTGGCTTTCCCCGAGGGACTGTCTTTAAAGTCTGGCCAGCTTGCACAGACTTCATCCATTACCTGGAGTTGGATACAGATGGTATGAACGAAAAGACGCTTCTAAATAAGCTGGCGGTGTAGCTGTATATCCTCTAAAGCAGTCCGGAAAGCCACAAGGTACAGCATACAAGCGTACTAGGCATCAAACGGAAACCGGAAGCTGGAACCAGAAATGCATTCCAGCCTGGGACGCAAACAACGAGGACCGGAAGTCACGTAATTCGGGCAGCCAATAGAATGACGTGTTTCACAGCATCCGCTGTTTCATCAGATCTGGCTAACCAGAGGGGAGAAGATGAATAATTAAGCTAAAGGGGAGGGCACAACAGACGTCCCAAAATTACATTATGCTGTAAACACACATAGAACTAGTATAGACTGATGAAAACACCCTGAGTCAAAATACACATATAGAAACAGTACAAAACGGGAGCAAGAATTAAAATAAAAACATATACATCACTATTAAAATAATATGACATTAAAATACATAATAAATTAAATAATTAAATTAACAGTTAATCATATACATTTTGTCAAATCATAGAAAAATATCTAAGGCAAATTCATAACATCTAAAAATAGTTACATATACATTAATACATCATGAGATCACGGGAATGAACCGTGAGAAAGGACACATCATCAGAAAAAACAACATCTAAACTAGATTGGCCTAAAAATGTGGTATGAACAGGCATGCGCTTATAAAAATTCACCTAACTATATTATTGTGTTAGTTTCAAATTCTTCATTCAAACAACTTCAGAACGTGAATAGCCTAATAATGTAGTATGTACAGACGTGCGTTTATAAAAACGCACATAGCTATATTATTATGTTTATTTCAATTTCTTCATTCAAACCATAAGGCGACATACTATTTAACGTATATATCCAAAAAGTTTCTTGCTTGTATAGAAGTGAGAACCTCTCAGCAGGGGAATGTTTGTCAGGTATGGATTCAATGACCCATACTTGTAAATCTGAGATCTTACTATGATCGTGAGCGGTAAAATGACATGCGACACTATATTTAGGATTATTGGCCTGCACGGCTCAGCAATGTTCTCCAAATATGGCTCGCAATGCCCTAATCGTTCTCCCAATATATAGAAGGCCACAAGGGCAAGATATGCAATAAACTACATATGGGGTAGAACAATTATAGAATGAGCTGAGGGTAAAAGTTGGTAGTAAAAGATTTTTTACCATGAGGAACATGTGAACATGTAAGACATAAAGTTTTTTTTACAGCGAAACATACCTATAAGAGGGATGAGCGTAAATTGTCTAAGCTGTTGATGTTTGTGATTGGCCTGGGATCTCGTTTTGCTTGGAGCGATTTTGCTCCTTATGTTGGTAGCTCTTCTATAAGCAAATTTAGGAATATCAGGTATAGATGTAGATAAGTGTGGATCTTGAGTCAGGCTGGGCCAATGTTTTTGACAATGTTCTCCATTTTCTTATAACCAGTATGATACTGTGTAATGTATCGAATTGACGGTTCTGAAGTGTGTTTGATGGAAAAAATTGTCTGATTCTCTGTTTGAAAGACGCACTCGATCTATGAGGTTGATAGGATAGCCTTTATTAAGAAACTTCTTTTTGAGTACTGGACACTGGGAGGTATAATCTTCCAACTTCATACAATTCCGTCTGAGACAATGGAATTGACTCTTTGGCACATTGTTTACCCACCTAGGGTGATGGCAGCTTGAGTAATGTAAAAATGAATTTCCGGCTGTCAGCTTAGTATAATTCTTTGCTTTGATGGTACTATCCGAATTAAAAAGTTCTAAATCCATAAAAACATATAGAATCGGGGTCCATGACTGAAGTGAATTTCAAGCCAAATATGTTGGTATTATAATAGGCCACAAAATCCTGAACTAAATTCACAGTACCATCCCAAACAATAATAATATTGTCAACAGCAGTAGAAGACCAGGTGTGCAGTAGAAGACCAGGTGTGCAGAAAAGGGGTTGTCAACCTCCCACAGCACTATAGATAAGTTGGCATAACTGGGGGCGAAATTTATCCCCATAGCAGTCCCCTATTTTTTTAAATAAAAATCGCCATTGAAAGAAAAATAATTGTGCTCCAAACAGAACTGAGTAGCTAGGAGAATAAATTCAACCTGCTGTGTATTAATGGTGGAATCCTGATTAAGAAAGTGTGCTACTGCTTGTAAGCCAACTTGATGCGGTATTGACATTTTTTTTTTTTATTCTTTATTTCTTTGCAGAAATACAAAACATAGGTTATTAATAATAGTTACATATCCAAAGCACTTTCTAACCACCACATGTTCTATTGGACAACACCAAAAAGAAACAACATAATGTATTCCTGCCAATTTTATAGACAAAACATTATCAATTCCCCATAGTAATCCCCTTCCCTCCCCTCCTCCCTTAAAGAGGGAAAAAAAAAAGGGGGGAACAGAGAGAGGACAGGGAAGAGGGAGAGAGGAGAGGTACCATCGGCCAAATGGCAAGGTTCGCATCACTCGACCAATTAGTCTAATCCTCAAGTTCCTCTCCAATCAACCTCTTCCCTTCCTCTGACTGTAAAAAAATTTCCCAAGGAGCCCAGACTTGTAATATAGATTCCGTTTCCTCCGGAGGCATAGGGATCAATTTCTCCATGATCCCAATTTTTCTTACTTTGTTTAACCATTGCGGAATTCGAGGTGCCCCTGTTTCCTTCCAGCAAATGGTGATGCAGCTTTTAGCTGCATTCACCAGATGACATAGCATTGAATTCTTGTATCTCTCTAGTGGGATATGTGTACATTGTAATAGAAAAAAGGCCGGATCTTCCACAACATAATATTCAGTGAATAGTTGAGAGATTCTCCGAACTTCTTCCCAAAACTGTCTAATTACTGGGCAATACCAAAAAATATGGGCAATGGTGCCTCTCTCCTTACCACACCTCCAACACCTGTCTGATAACTCTGAAAAAAGTGTATTCATTCGTGATGGAGTATAATACCAACGCATTAATACTTTATAATTTAGTTCCTGTATCTTGGTACATCTAGATGATTTAAAGGTTAAATGTATTGTTTTCTGCCGCTGGGCAGAAGTGAAGGTTTGTCCAAGATCCCTTTCCCACTTATCTAAACTCATTATATTGATATCCTCCGAAGGTGAAATTAATAAGGCATATATCTTAGAGATAATATGAGTGAGAGACTCCTTCTCCTCACAGTACCCTTCAAACTTAGTAAGTGGTCGATTATAATCCTCAATCGGTCCCAAAGTATCCAAGAAGTGTTTAACCTGTAACGCCTGCCAAAAGGGTAGTTCATATTGTCCTCCTGATTGCATTAACATTTCTATTGATGGCCATTTTTTAGACCTAAAAAAATGTGAGGCCTGAAAACATCCCTTCTCTCTTAAATTCCTAAATACTCCTGGCTCCAAGCCAGGCGGAAAGCTTGGATTCCCCAGGATAGGAAATAAGGGAGAGTTTGCTGTTGAGATTCTGGGGATCCGCACGGCTTTAGCTCCCACATAGAGCGTAGGTCCTATTAAAGGATGGGCTTTTAATATAGGGGGTATAGCCGCGTAGCACCACATGGCTCTATCTAAAGGGATGAAGCTTACTTGTTGTTCCATAGCGACCCACCTTTTACTGTCTATAAGACGGCACCAATCAATAATTCTACCAAGCTGAGTAGTTTGGTAATATTTATATAAATCCAGTGCCGCAATTGCGGTATTGACGTTTATAGAGAACACATGTCTAACGATACCCACAGATATGATGGTTCCCAGGTAGAGGGACGTTGTTTTTCTATCAGATATGTACCGTCCCTTATGTAAGAAGGGAGTGACTGAGCCAATGGCTGCAAAATATGGTATGTATACAATGAATAACTAGTAGTAATGCTATCCATTGAAGCAACTATTGGGTGACGTCTTTATGGATTTTGGGTAAATGATATATGTATGGGACTTAAAAAAACAGTTTCTTAAAAAAGGCTGCCTCTGTTTTACTCAAAACACCATCTGTCTGAGCTTGTGCCACTAGAGTATTAAATTCCTCAATAAATTTTGATAGAGGATCTTTAGTAAGTTTTTCATAAGTTGTGGAATCAGAAAGGAGACCTCTTGCTTCTTTCAAATCACTGTATTCTGTAGAACTATACCCCCTCCTTTATCTGCTTGTTTGATAATAATCTCTGAGGTGGTACTAAGAGATTTAAGGGCAGATTGTTTCCCGAGGGGCTGAGATTATTTTTAGGGTAGTGAGACCTAGAGGACTGAGATGAGCAGAGGTCAGTAAGTTCTTTATAAACTACCTGATAAAACTTAGACAGATAAGGGCCCTTCGACTGAGTAGGGTTGAAAATTGATTTTGGTCTGAATGGAGTATGTAAAATGGGTAAAGCAGTTGGGGAATATTGAGATAGTGAGACCAGACAACCAAATCATTATCCTCATTCACATTCCAAAGATCACGAAGATCTTGGAGAGCTTGTTGCTCGATAGAATTGTCTCTTGCAGACTGACTGACAAAGGCCATATTTATCAAATTCACAATGTGAAAGCTTATAAAACTGTCCTGGACTTTCATTGGCCTGTTGAAGGATTTCTGCCGTCTTACTAAGGTTAGTGAATCTTTTGCCGTCCAATTTCATCCGCTCTATAATAGCTGTCTGAAACATTCTAAAGGCCCATACACAATGCAAAAATTGGATGGAAAAATTTGTACGACGAGCTGTCTGACGATTTTTGTTTTGTTAGTACTGTGCTTTCGACAGCTTATTTAGCTTTTTGGTCAGACAAAAGCTGGATGTGCAGATTCTAACATTTTTGTTGTATGTGAACTCAACGTCCGATTTTCGTTTAATTGGTGCGGTTTTCTTACAAAAAAAATCATAAGAGCAAGACTACACATGCTCAGAAACGAAAGAATACATACAAAATTATTCAACACATTATGTCACTTCTGGCAACTAACTGTCTTACGAAAATTTTCGTATTGTGAGTAACCTCTTCACTTTTGACATGAGACTAGCATGCCACAAAAAACGGACGTTCGGACATCGGAAAATCAAGGCATGTGTACAAGGCTTTAGACTGTCCATATCTTCCTTAATTTTCGGATCCCAATGGGGGTTCTGACTTTAGATAATGATCTTCAACCCAGCCACGGGGGTCGCAATCATATTCTCCTGACTTTTCAATATACTTTGAAGTTACATGGTGTCAGGTCACCTTGAGGACAGGTAACAGATGCACACCGTAGGGATCAGGAGTGCACCGCAAGGTTGTGGACCCTACGGCTGACTGCTGTGGATGGGGGTCAAGGTGATAAGGAAGGCAGGGCCACCAGAACACCAAGACAGATCCCACCGGGGTTAGAGCGTAAGATTCCCTGGGGCGTGGAGTCTAAGCCCAAGTACACACGGTCAGAGATTTTGCCAACCAAATCCGTCGGATTTTGCCCGTCGGATTTAGTCCGACGGATTGTGTCCGAAACTGTTGCATACACACGGTCGGGCCAAGTTGGCGAAAAATCCGATCTTTCAGAACGTGATGATGTAATTTCATTACGATGGGACTACATTCAGGCTAGTAGCCAATAGCTTTGATGTAGGAATTTGATCTGAGCATGCGTGGCACTTGGTCCGATGAAAATGCTCTACACATGATCGGATTAGGTCCATCCGGCCCAGTTGGTCGGGAAATATTTCCAACATGTTGAAAAATTGGGTTGGACGGAGATTCGGACGGAATCAGTCCGATGCATACCACACACAGTCAGATTATCTGACGACACGGTCAGATA
The DNA here is from genome assembly GCF_037356315.1 of Lithobates pipiens. Lineage (NCBI taxonomy): Eukaryota > Metazoa > Chordata > Amphibia > Anura > Ranidae > Lithobates > Lithobates pipiens. Next base: position 104,623,192 of record NW_027507788.1, on the reverse strand, counting down.
AGACTCATTCCGACAGATTCTCCGACCATGTGTATAAGGGCTAAGAGCCAGCAGGTGTTCACCAGGGCCTTTAGTGGTGAGGATGGACTTGGCTGCAACTGGTTCCAGGTTGCGACCCCCCAGGGTCCCCCAGCTCTCACCCACAGTAGGCAACGGGAGGATAGGGATAGTGAGGGACAAAGCCAAGGTCGGGGCCACAAGCAGACAGGAATAGTGAGGGACACGCCAAAAGGTCAGGATCACAGGCAAACAGGGATAGTCAAGGACAAGCAGGGTTGGCCTGCAGTGCACAGCTTAATATAGAGTTCTCTGATAGGAGCTAGGGTGGAGTCATACCAGAGGATGGATTACAAAAACAGTCAGGTGAGGGTCGGCTGGTCTCTAGAGATGAACACATAGAAACAGGTAAGCAGACAAACTCTATTGCAAAACCATGACACCTGGGTTATCCTTTGGCTCTTTTCCAATTCAGTAGGTCCGTTGAAATAAAAGGGGTGTAGACTAGAGTCCAATATACCCCCACAGTCTGTTTCCTTAGGGGCATTTGCATAGATAAGTTAAAGTAGGGGGCAAGAGCCTGGTAACTGACATTGGGATTCTTTGCGGTGGAGGTGGACAATTGACCTGTGCGCCTACTGCTTGCTTCTGTTATTCTAGCTACCATCCTACGTAAACTGAGTGTGTCATGACTGGGGGTACCCCTAGGAGCGTGTTTGCTGAGATTAGGCATTGACAGAGTCTGGGTATCTGACTGGGGGGGGGTAACAGCCTAAGCTTGATTTCCCATTTTACAGGGTGGGGTGTTAGGACCTGTCCTCTGCCTATACCCACCCTGGATCTGTCCTCCCATGTACTGGGGGGGGGGGGGGGGCTGTGTATGGGATCTGACCATGCTTCTGTGAGTCAGTCCGAACATATTCTTGCAGCCCATCTATAATCCCTAGGTCAAATGCTCCCTTTGGCCCATAGCGGAGCCAATCTTTTTCACACAATTTTTTCTAGCCTTTTAGAACTAAGTATCAGCTTGCAACCTTTGCAGAAACCCTTCCTAAATTTAGCGACCAAACACTGTAAGGGGGACAAGACTAATGACTGGTTCCCACCCATTATGTAACCTACAGACACCAAGACAGAGGGTAGGGTAGGGTAGGGTAGGGTAAAGTTTTGAGAATCGGGTGAGGGGTCTGAATCCTCGACACAAATAGGGTTAATACACTCAGGTGCAGTCTCCTGGCTGAGAAATGTGCATACACAGGGTCCACAATCACTTTGTTGCTGAGCAACGTCTCATACAAGCACAATTCAAACCAAAATCTACCACCCAATTATTACTGACTGACTAAGGTCTGCCCGGAATGCTCTATCATCCAATGGGTTTTCCTCTGGAGATGATCAGGCTCCCTTCCCTCCAATATTGTTGAGAGCCCCAGTCTGACAGATATCTCAAATCAAAAAGCATAGATCTCACCTCTTCCTGAAGTTTGAAGCTCCACCTGTTTGGTTCCTGAGTTTGGGTTCGAGACACAGAGGGTTGTCCCAGAGCAGGCAGCCAAGATGTAGCGCAGTCTCCCAGAGAAATGTGGTCCAGTGGGACCTGACACAGCGCAGAAATCCAAGATGCTGTCTTTGGTACAATGCCTGCAGGTCGTTGTGGAATGCCACCTGTCACAGCAGTCACACCTGGTTTCCCGGTCAATGCACCAAAGAAATATAGCGGGAAAACCACTTTGGCAAACCAGTGATAACTCTGGACGACAGACTCTAATGCTGTGTACACGCGGCGGGCTTTTCGACAGCAAAGGTCAGACGGAACGAATTGACCGTGTGTGGGCTTCATCGGACCTTTGCTGTTGAAAAATCAGGTGGACTTTAGATTTAGAACATGTTTCAAATCTTTCCAATGGACTCAAGTCCGGTTGAAAAATCCATTTGTCTGTATGCTAGTCCGATGGATGAAAATTGATGCTAGGGCAGCTATTGGCTACTGGCTATGAACTTCCTTATTCTGGTCCGGTCGTACGTCATTATGGTCGAATCCGTCGGACTTTGGTGTGATTGTGTGTAGACAAAAAAATATACAAAAGAACAAATCAGCTCAATATATAAATAATCATATAGCAAATAGCCGCTGAACATCAGGGTCAATAATCAAAAATCCCTTAGAAAAATATACAATAGATGGTGCAGCGCTAAAATCCAGTCCACATATCAAACAATGTCCATTGTGATTCTTAGTGGCGATATACAGATGCAGCATGCAGATCACTCCATAGGTGTATGTGAACCCTCCACCAATGATAAGGATGGCCTCTCACCTTACTACACAGATCCTTTAAATTATAGAGGATCAAATAATGCCTTCCCTTACAGGCACATATGGATGGTACACAGCAAGTCAGGATGCAGCAATAACTACTCAACGTAGATATCTCCAAAAGCACATGGGCCATGAAATCAAAAAGGATGCAACATAGTGTTCTCCACAGTATAGAACAAATTTATTAATAAAAGTAAAAGGATACACTCACAAACATGGCACTGATCTAGTGCCAGATTGTCAGCATGTAAACAGCAGGATGCGAGATGGCCGCGGGTGACGTCACAGAGGCAGCACAGAGCTACTTTCATTTCAATGGATAACACATCAAGCAAAAGCGTAAAGGTGTGAATCCAGCATTAAGCTGGCCATACATTGTTAGATATTTTTCATTCAGTTTGTGGGTGAAACAAAAAAAATTAAACAGATTCTTGCATCCACACTATACAGTGCAGTTGTGTCAGAGTACCCAGACAGCAGCTCTAGCAGCACTAGAGTTGTTGGTTTGAATTCCAACTACGGCACTACAGGCATGTATGGCACACAGGGGATGAGACCTGGTGCTACCAGTTCTATCCGAAATCCAAGCGGCAATGAATGGAATGGTGTTCACTGTCTTCCCCGCGACCCAAAAAGAGTCGTCTGTTTCCCCACTCGAAGAGTATCATGAAAGGAGCACATTTTTCAGACGTGGTGACAATCCACGAACGTGTGACAGCGGACTTTTGCTTCCAGAAGCTTTATGAATGTTGCCAAAAGTGTGTTGTGAAGGATGGCAATTATTTTGAAGGCCAATAAAGGTCATTTGGATCTTCTATTTTGTTTGTTTTCTGATACAATTCACTGAACTTTTTAGAGACACCCCGTATGTAAACTGCTGCGTAAATTGATGGCGCTATATAAGTACCTGTAAAAAATAAATAATAGATTTGCTGATCAGCAGACAATATGTACATTTTTCAATCGAAGGAAGTTGGGCAGGGGGAGGAGGCAACAGGGCCACCCATGCAGTGAATTTTGGTCAAATTATTAGGTACCAGACAACATTAGTATGGTGTATGGCCAGCTTTATAGTTTATGTCTGAGCAAAATAAAATCAATATTAATTCCATTTCTTAATACATTTCACCATGTTTTTTTCCTTGAAGAACACTGTGAGTAAAGAAAAATACTTATTAAATTGCCAGAAATCCAGGGTGCTCCTAATTGTCTTTTTGGACTGAAAACACTGAGCCTTTACTGCACTGAAATCCTAGATAGCGTTGTCAATCCTGCCTGCTGGACTACAGAACTCTACCCATCCTCCACTCCTCTCTGTTTCACTCCACAAGTCAATGTTGATTTTGTTCCTACCACAAAATGCTGTTGCATAGACTCCCAAAAGCCTGTCCATGTAGAGAATTGGCTCTGCCAGATCCATACTCTGTGACTCACATGGGACAGCACAGCCACTGCTGCAAATTCCCAGCCTTTTTTGCTTCTTCTCTGCACAAGTGGAGTAAATCCTAGCAATTCTTATAGAGAGGCCCTCTATTGTGCAGCTCAACAACAGATGGCCTCTTCAGAGGAATAAATGGTATTTTTTTGCACATTCACAAAAGAAGCGAGGGACCAGCCAGGAGACTTTACAATGGCTGTTCCCCATAAACAACACAGAATGGCTCTTAAAGGAGGCTGGACAGGTGAGTATAAAATTCTCCTGGGAGGGGGGTAACTCCCAAAAGTGTTATATTGCACTAAAAATGTTTTATCCAACCTCTACTGTATAATATTGCTTTTGTTATTTTGAAAAGCCAGAAAAAGTAGTGGCAAAAAAGGACTTCTAGGTTTACCAATCATCTTTTCCTACATTGACACTTTGTGGTCTGTATCTCAGCAGAAATGTACATAAAAATACAGGCTGGGCTGATACCACATTCATGTTTCTGTAATGGCATTTAAGATAGTCAGACTTTAAAGGTGTCACGCAAGAAAACATATCTCAAATAAAATCACCAGCTTTATTATTGCCTAAATATATCGGCCAATATTTGCCGTTTTTTAATTAATCGGCATCGGCTGATTGTGCTGATAAAAAGGCCGATTATAACTACAGCGTGACTTGCAAATGACTTCTGTAATAGAATTTAATACAAGTTGCCTGAGTCTTCAGTGAAGCGACTTTCCTCCTCTCTGGGCAGTCTGCCAAGAAAAGAGTAAAGAGATACAATGTTTACACTTCTGAATGAACTAAGCTCTGTGTGTAGAGTTCTCAGTTTAACCATTTAAAGACTAAATCTTTCCTGACACTTGTTGCTTACAAGTAAAAATCCTGTATTTTATGCCAGAAAATCACTTGGAACCCCCAAAAATTATATAATTTTTTTAGCAGAGATCCTGGGGAATAAAATAGCGATTGTTGCAATATTTTAAGTCACACGGCATTTGCGCAGAGGTCTTTCAAACGCAATCTTTTTGGAAAAAAATACACTAATGATTTAAAAAAAAAAAAAGTAAAGTTAGCCCATTTTTTTTTTTCTAAAAGTTTTGATTACCTGTTTTTATTTAATATATAGTTTTGTTTTTTTTAATCTAAATTATACATACAAGTAAACTGATTGGAGGTTTGTTTTGTTTAATAAATGTTTAAATGTAATTTTCTTTATCACTTATTTTAAGGCTGCTTTCACACTGGAGCGGGCAGGCATTGACAGAAAACTCTACTAGTTTTAGCGGCGCTTTACCGTCATTTTAGCAGTGCTATTCGGCTGCTAGTGGGGCGCATATAAACCAGCTAGCGGCCAAGGAAGAGGTTAAATGCGCCTGTGAAGCGCCGCTGCCAAATCGCATTGCATGCACTTCGGCAGTGGTGCCCATTCATATCAATGGGCAGGAGTGGTGGAGGAGCGGTATACACCACTCCAAAGGTGCTGATGGCAGATCTTTTTTTAACATCCTGCCATTGCATCGCCTCGGTGTGAAAGCACTCTGTCTTTCACACAGACTGCAGGGGAGCCATTTTGCAGGCACTTAACAGGCGCTATTTTTAGCCCAAAAGTGCCTGAAAAACGCTCCAGTGGGAAAGGTGTCTGTTAGATTTTATGAGATGAAGCAGGAAAAAAAAGAAAAGAAAAAAAGCATATCGGCCCAAAAAAATCGGCATCATATATTGGCCATCAGCCGCCATGATTTCTAAATATCAGCATTGGCCAGAGAAAAACCCATATCGGTCGACCTCTAGTCAACATCACACAATTCCATTGAAATTTTTTTTTTGATCAGTATAAAAGGGTATTTTCCTAATTTTGGGTCTTGCACCATTGTCCTTACATATATTTATGCTTGTTCTGCACATATCTGCTTTGTGATGGGAAGGCATCCTATTTCCCCAGGATAAACCAGTGATATCTATAAGAACTTTAGTAAATCCATATGTTATTTGTAATGAACCAGAACCATTAAAACCTCTCCCACAGGCAGACATGGGGTGAATGAGGACAACGCCATCCAGCAATCCTAAGTATGAGGAGCTGCAGAGTTATGAATATGCATATCTCTTTCAGCCAATGAGCATGCTGGGAAAGAGTGTATATTTGGAGGAATCAGGTGATTGGGATCCTTCCACCTAGACCTTGGTCTGGAGTAGATGTGTGAGGAACAGCTGTTGGATGAGGCCTGGATTCTAAGGCCTGGCCATGTGCGGCTCTGGTGGAGAAAGCCTGTTTATTGCCTGTAAGCAGGAGGGAGAATCAGGCGGAGAGAACCTGTCTGTTGCCTGGAGGCATGAGGAAGGCTCTGGTGGAGAGAGCCTAGTTGTTGCCTGGAGGCATGAGGAAAGGGATGGAGTTCTGAGATGGAGTACCAGAGATTACTCCTCCACAAGCCAGGGGCTGTGGAGAGGCTGGGAAAGCATCAGGAGGGACTCATCCAAAGAAACCCTGCATGGTACCATGATTTTTTAGCTGCTATTGGAGACAGTGGTTGCTACATAGATACAGAGTGTTGGGTACAGGCCTTATCTCTGTATTGCTGTCTACCTGACTGGTTTTGTTTTTGGAGTCTGCTAATCTGTCTGCCTACTGCCCTCAGGGTGTCCTGTGCCCTAACCCTCTCTCCCTTAATTTTTGTCATTGTAAGCAATAAACCCACCTTTGTTAATTTTTAAAAGTGACTGGCGCCCATCTTTTCTACAACCATCTACACCCACCATGCCTAAGAACCAGTACCCTGAGGTGAAATATCAGCCTTCCCTGATAGTGGGGATCAGGGGTGCCCTACATATTGAACAAAAAGAACCCTTTAAATTGTAGTTGTATGATGTTGACTATTATATATGGGCAATAATAACCATTATTGTTTTTACTTGCTGTCACGTACCTGGTGGGTAGAGCCTGGTTATGCAGAGGAAGGCCTCTTTTGCACCTCTGACTCAGGCCCCTGGTAGTGTATACAGCTAGTGCAGGAGTGCAGAGTAGCAGGAGTGCTGTATTAAATGGGCTTGCTGTTGGGCTGCTGATTCAGTAGTTTGCAAATGGCAGTGGATCTCCGTGGGCAGCAACAGGCTGGTACTTAACCAAAGCGCAGGTCCCAAGGCTAGCTGGACAGGTGCTAGCAACTTGGTAGCTCTGGAGGGGCTGGAACTTAAGCAGGGTCAGACAAGCTGGGTCATACACAAAACGATCAGATCAAGTACAGATGCCGAGGCAGGAGAATAGTCAAAGGACAAGTCGGGGTTGGTGCAGATGGAAAACAGGAATAGTCAGAAACAAGTCGGGTCAATACTTCAAGAGCAGATACAGGTACCAGGAAACAGGATACTCACAGAACGCTGTAGATGAGACAGCACTCATCCTGGTTGCTGAACCAGCTTAAATAGCCCATTTACCGCCTTTATCTGTCACAGAATGCACCGAGCACATTCACGCACGCATGTTCACCTTGCGTATGCGCTAATGCTCCTCTTCTTCCAGGCATTCAGTGAACAGGGATTCTTCTGCGGCTATTATTCTGTCTTCTGACAGAGCCTTCCTTTACATTTCCTTATGTTGTACCTTTAAAGTCTATCTATCTTAGATGCTATAAATGTGTCTTTTGCCTACATACTCTGTGTTCCATGGTGTCTTCCTCATACCAGAAAGTTGAGAAGTATGGAATTGTGTATTTGAATTGTGTTCAGTTTCTTAGCCTAAAATGGGAAGGCCCATCTGTACATCATTTGTGTACAGCAGCACTAGTATTCACCAGGAAAAATTCAACCAACCTGATCATCTTTCCCCAACCAAGTCCAGTTGGGGATAGGCTCCTGTGAGGATCTAAAGAGGCTCATATGAGATGATCAGCCACCAATCGTAATACCTCAATAGGTATCTTAAAGTAATGCTGTAATTACAATACACATACTGCGCCGATCACATGTTCATTGTTGGTAATGAGCTTTTACTGAAGCCTTAGCAATACTCATACACCTTTGCAACTTCTGCAAAAGTCAGAAGCTTTCTATTTTCTACAGCCTTAAAGCTTGACACCCCACCCCCTCTGTATCACCATGGCTCTGGCATCTGCATAGTAAGCCTCACTCTGGACTGTGCTCAAGAGTGTTCCAAGGCTTCCATTTATATTGCTGAATACTGGCCCTGTCTCACTTGGAGTAAACAGTACAGTTTTGTGACTGACAGCACTCCCATAACACTAAATATAATATGCTGACATTTGTCTAAGGAGTTCAGAGTTTTGGAGAAATGTGGTAAAAGAATTTGAAAAGGCACCTGTCAGATCTGTAGATCTTAAAGTGGAATTCCATGCCTAACCCTATGTAGCATCACCCTCAAAGGAGCTGCTTATTTAGATGGGTCCTCCAGTTCCCGGCCTCGACCACTTCAAAGACCTCAGCCCTTCTGCTCAGCCTTTCGCCTGGCTGAGTATTCACACCCTCCATATAGGAATCATCAATATCATTATTAGATGCTCAGCAACAATGCAGTTTTAAGAACTCACACCTAATGGTTATAAAGAAAAAGAAAACTGGTTGTATTATAAGTAACAGGGTTAAAGGGAAACAGGTTAATAGTAACGATAGGTATTCAAATAGATATGAAAAAGGATTAGCACAGGAAAGTCGTTCCAAGTATGAGATAACACCTGCTATCCAGATCAGCATAAACCGCCACCTATAGTGCAGAAATGATCAAAAGAAATAACGTGTAACCAACACGAGGGACTAGTCTGTCAATGTGCACTGTCAGTAGTAGTGCCCAGCCTAAGGCAGTCTGATAAATTCTATACCTGCTTAACAGAAGGGTAATAACCAAACAGTAAAGAGACAGAGCCAGTAAGCCCATTATAACACAGGGGCAGTCTTTAAATGTTTAGTTTGTTGGCTATCGTTGGGGCCCTTTAATAGGAGTTAGTACACTTTATAATGATCCTGAAGGAACTGTATGCAGAGGATGTAAGCTGTAGCTGTGATGTAGCCTTTTTAACCACTTCAATACAGGGCATTTATACAGCTTCCTTACCAGATCAATTTTTTAGCTTTCAGCGCTCTCACACTTTGAATTCCAATTACTCAGTCATGCAACACTGTACCCAAACAAAATTTTTATCATTTTTTTCATACAAATAGAGCTTTCTTTTGGTGTTATTTAATCACCACTGGGTTTTTAATTTTTTGCGGCATAAGTGAAAAAAGAGCGAAAATTTTGAAAAAAAAAACACTTTTTTTTAGTTTCTATGACAACATTTTGCAAATAAGTCATTTTTGTTCTCTTTGGTAAAAAATAAACCAAATTAGTAGATATTATTTAGTCTCTTTGAAAGTTATAGAGTCTACAAGCTATTGTGAAAATCATTGAAAATTGATCACATCTGATTACACCTGATGCACTGACAGCCTATATCATTTCCTGAGGCTCTGAAATGTCAGGAAAGTACAAATTACCCCTTTTTGAAAAGTAGACAGTCCAAGGTATTTAGTAAGAGGCATGGTGAGTTTTTTGAAGTTGTAATTTTTCCCACAATTCTTGGGAAAAAGATTGTTATAATAACAAGTTATTTCTCATACACAGCATATGCATACTTCCAATTACACCCCAAAATACATTCTGCAACTTTTCCCGAGTATGGCGATACCACATGCGTGGGACTTTTACACAGGCTGGCCACACAGAGAAGTCCAAAATGTAGGGAGCACCGTAAGGGGTTCTAGGAGCATAAATGACACCTCTAATTTCTAATAACGACCTATTACATTTGTGAAGGTCCTGGAGCACCAGGACAGTAGAATTACCCACAAAATGACCCCATTTTGGAAAGCAAACACCCCAACGTATATTCTATGAGGCATAATGAGTCTTTTGAACAGTTAATTATTTTCCACAAGTCTTCGGAAAACGTGGACAGAAAATGAAAACATATTTTTTTTACACAAAGTGGTCAGTTTATAAGATATTTCTAACTCAAAGCATGTATATAGCAAAAATTACACCCCAAAATAAATTCTGCTACTCATCCTGAGTATGGTGATACCACGTGTGTGACTTTTACACAGTGTGTCCACATACAGAGGCCCAACATGCAGGGAGCGCCATCAGGCGTTCTAGGAGCATAAATGACACCTCTAATCTCCTAACGACCTATTACATTTGTGAAGGCCCTGGAGCACCAGGACAATGGAATTACCAACGAAATGACCCCATTTTGGAAAACAAACACCCCAAAGTATATTCTATGAAGCATTATGAGTCTTTTGAGCGGTTAATTTTTTTACACAGGTCTTCAGAAAACGTGGAAAGAAAATTAAAATCTTTTTTTTTTACTCAAAGTTGTCCATTTATAAGATATTTCTAACACATAGCATGTATATAGCAAAAAATACACCCCAAAACACATTCTGCTACTCCTCCTGAGTATTGCGATACCACATGTGTGAGACTTTTACACAGCCTGGCGATATACAGAGGTCCAACATGGAAGTGGTACCTTCAGGCGTTCTAGGAGCATAAATTACACATCTCATTTCGTTCCTACCTATCACACTTTTGAAAGTCCTGGAGAACCAGGACAATAGAATTACCCACAAAATGACCCCATTTTGGAAAGCAAAAACCCCAATGTGTATTCTATGAGGCATGGGCTGCAAATAGGTACTCGGGTAATCTGACGGGCTGGTGACAGGTACTCTGTTACTCCGACGGGCTGGTGACAGGTACTCGGGTACTCTGACGGGCTGATAACAGGTACTCGGGTACTCCGACGGGCTGGTGACAGGTACTTGGGTACTCCGACGGGCTGGTGACAGGCATTTGGGTACTCAGATGAACTGTGACAGGTACTCGGGTACTCAGATGAACTGTGACAGGTACTCAGGTACTCAGATGGGCTGTGACAGGTACTCAGGTACTCGGGTACTCAGATGGACTGTGACAGGTACTCAGGTGGACAGTGACAGGTACTCAGGTACTCAGATGGGCTTATGACAGGTACTCAGGTACTCAGATGGGCTGTGACAGGTACTCAGATACTCAGATGGGCTTTGACAGGTACTCAGGTACTCAGATGGGCTGTGACAGGTACTCAGGTACTCAGATGGGTTGTGACAGGTACTCAGGTACTTGGGTACTCAGATGGGCTGTGACAGGTACTCGGGTACTCAGATGGGCTGGGACAGGTACTCAGGTACTCAGATGGGCTGGGACTGGTACTCAGGTGGGCTGGGACAGGTACTCGGGTACTCAGATGGGCTGACAGGTGCTCAGGTACTCGGATACTCAGATGGACTGTGACAGGTACTCAGGTACTGAGATGGGCTGTGACAGGTACTCAGGTACTCGGGTACTGAGATGGGCTGACAGGTACTCAGGTACTCGGGTACTCAGATGGGCTGACAGGTACTCGGGCACTCAGATGGGCTGACAGGTACTCAGGTACTTGGGTACTTAGATGGGCTGACAGGTACTCAGGTACTCTAGTACTCAGATGGGCTGACAGGTACTCAGGTACTCGGGTACTCAGATGGGCTGGAACAGGTACTAGGGTACTCAGATGGGCTGACAGGTACTCAGGTACTCGGGTACTCAGATGGGCTGGGACAGGTACTCGGGTACTCAGATGGGCTGACAGGTACTCAGGTACTCAGATGGGCTGGGACAGGTACTCGGGTACTCAGATGGGCTGGGACAGGTACTCGGGTACACAGATGGGCTGGGACAGGTACTCGGGTACTCAGATGGGCTGGGACAGGTACTCGGGTACTCAGATGGCCTGACAGGTACTCGGGTACTCAGATGGGTTGACAGGTACTCAGATGGGCTGTGATGGGTGATTACAGGTACTTTGATGGGTGGTGACAGGTCCTCTTTTTATTGGGGGGGTAATCAGTGTGATTGGTGTGTACACTGAGCAGTAACAAGATGGGCTGTGGCAGGTACTCAGGTACTCAGATGGGCTGTGATAGGTACTCAGGTACTCGGGTACTCAGATGGGTTGTGACAGGTACTCAGGTACTCGGGTACTCAGATGGGCTGTGACAGGTACTCGGGTACTCAGATGGGCTGGGACAGGTACTCAGGTACTCAGATGGGCTGGGACTGGTACTCAGGTGGGCTGGGACAGGTACTCGGGTACTCAGATGGGCTGACAGGTGCTCAGGTACTCGGATACTCAGATGGACTGTGACAGGTACTCAGGTACTGAGATGGGCTGTGACAGTTACTCGGGTACTGAGATGGGCTGACAGGTACTCAGGTACTCGGGTACTCAGATGGGCTGACAGGTACTCGGGTACTCAGATGGGCTGACAGGTACTCAGGAACTCGGGTACTTAGATGGGCTGGGACAGGTACTTGGGTACTCAGATGGGCTGGAACAGGTACTAGGGTACTCAGATGGGCTGGGACAGGTACTTGGGTACTCAGATGGGCTGGAACAGGTACTAGGGTACTCAGATGGGCTGACAGGTACTCAGGTACTCGGGTACTCAGATGGGCTGGGACAGGTACTCGGGTACTCAGATGGGCTGACAGGTACTCAGGTACTCAGGTACTCAGATGGGCTGGGACAGGTACTCGGGTACACAGATGGACTGGGACAGGTACTCGGGTACTCAGATGGGCTGGGACAGGTACTCGGGTACTCAGATGGGCTGACAGGTACTCAGATGGGCTGTGATGGATGATGACAGGTACTTTGATGGGTGGTGACAGGTCCTCTTTTTATTGGGGGGTAATCAGTGTGATTGGTGTGTACACTGAGCGGTAACGAGATGTTACCGCAATCATGTGTGAGGAGGAGAACCCGGTAACATCTCGTTACTGCAGTTTGTTTACATTCTGTGACCGGCTGTGATTGGACACAGCCGGTCACATGGTAAAGAGCCAATTTCATTGGCTCTTTACTGTGATCGGGGTTGGGCAAGACCGGATGACAAGCCGCATCCCCGATCGGCGCTCTGCACGTGCCCTAGGCGTGTGCACGAGCCCTATAATGGCGCAGTAATATGTGACCGGCTGTGATTGGACACGGCCGGTCACATGTATCGGGGGGGTCAATGGGGAGGAAAATCCCACAAATCGGGGATGGATCGCCACGCTGCGGGCCCACGGGGACCCACAGGAGCGGCGAAATACCGCGGTCGTCATATGACGGCCTTTTTGGAACAATATATGAAATAAAAATGGTTCCTAGAGGTCTACGGTGGGATGTGTTTCCCCAACAGGGATATTCAGATATAGAGACATGGTTTGGGTATTTTAATGAGGTGGGGCTTCAGCTCCTTGGTTTCCTAGTTGGCAGGAAAAAACTAAGGTTGGCTGCCATTGATAGAAAAATCAAGGACCTGAAAGAGAAACTCACACCTCATAATACTTCCTCTGAATATATTTCCCTTTCCACAGTCTTGAGAAACCACCTTGAGAAAGAGAAGGATCAACGAAATAAGAAACAAAAAAAATATAATCGTGATGTGACCGATTATAAGACTAACTGCGTTTTTGGGTGGCAAAAGAAAATGGGTCTTTCTACGTCACCACAAGAGGACCCCCCTGAGATGGAGGTTACAGAGTCCTCAATACCTTCAGTGGATAGAACATTGGTATATAAACCCTTAGTTGGTGAAACAACAGGTAAAAATCCTCAATCTCAACAGGGTCCAACGAGAATTCTGCCATATAGGGGTGCACCTAATACCTCCACGAATTCCAATTCTACCCATTCCTCTGGTAACAGAGGAAGAGGTAATAAACATAATTTTAGAGGGGCACCTGGAGGTTGGGGAAATAACCCTCATTATTATGAACAAGGGAGAGTCCCCCCCAGGGTAGTATAATCATCATGATCAATATGATTATAATACATATAGACATGACCAAATCCCAAGATCACCGATACATACACAAAATCGGTTTCTTCCATTACAAGGTAGGGGTCAGAGGACACCATATGATAATACATATCGTTACCTAGATAGGGAGGAAGACTCTTATATCCGTTCTCCCTATAGATATAACCAAAATCAACCTGGACCCTCTTATCAATTGGGTTTTCCCGGATCAACACAGGAATACCTGGGAAGTTCCGGAAGAAAAGAGGTACCAGAGGCGGGCGGAGGATCCAAAGCAAAAAGGAAAAGGACCTGACTTGTCCAGTTATCTTTAATTTGAGCACAGTCACTTTGACCCAGGAAGCAAAAATAGTATTAGATAAGGGACTTAAATACGTTCCTCCTAAGACATTGAATACATTTTCAACCTTTATCGATGTCCAGAAGTTTGTTCGGAAAATAAGTATCCAAAGACATTTTTTGTCGTTTCCGTCCAACACTACCTCTAGGGCAGAGGATAGTTACATACATACTGGTCTTTCACATCCCTCCTTGTTTAACCCTCCGGGGACTATCGCTCCAGCTATTAATGTGTTTCGTAATTTAGTACTTAGGGATCTTGAAAAATTACCCCCCAAGAAGACCTATCTTGATCCTAAATTCAAAAAAGGATTGGAATCCTTGTGTGAACAAAAGGATTTAATTATACGGCCTGCCAATAAAGGCGGTGCGATAGTCATACTAGATAAGGCAAAATATATAGCCAAGATGGATGGGATTTTGAGTGACTTGGACACTTATGCTCCGATTCATTTTGATCCCATCACCAAATACAAGAAAGCTTTGTTAGATTTGGTCAATGAAGGTTATTCTTTGGGAATATTGGACAAAAAAGAACGGAGTTTCTTGGTACCACTTGCACCTCGTATTCCTGCCATATACTATCTTCCCAAAGTCCACAAGAATCCCACTGACCCCCCCGGGTGACTGATAGTCAGTGGGATTGATTTGGTTACATCTCGTATTGGAAAATATGTTGATTTTCATCTCCAGCCATTGGTACGACGCGTGCCCTCATTTTTGAGTGACACAGGTGACACCATTCGTTTATTACAATCCTTCGAGTACATTGAAGGCACGTTATTGGTTACAGCAGATGTCTCTGCACTATATATGTGCATCCCCCATGAGCTGGGTTTCCAGGCTGTTGAGTATTACCTATCTAAGGATGCTTCACTTCCGGTGTTACAACGCAATTTCATCATGGAGCTCCTTAGATTTGCCACCCAGCATAATTATTTTTGGTTTGAAAACAATTTTTTTTTTACAAACTACTGGTGTGGCGATGGGGGCTAAGTTTGCCCCCAGCCTGGCAAACCTTTTTATGGCTAAATGGGAGGATGTCGTCTATGCCCTTCGGAGACCTGAACTGATTCTCTGGGCTAGGTATATAGACAACATCCTTCTCCTGTGGAAGGGTGACCTTGCTTCTCTCGATGAGTTTATGTCTGTAGTCAATATGAATAATAGAAGCATACACCTCAGTTATGAGGCCAGCCCCACTTCTATACATATTCTGGATTTGGAGATCTGAGTTATAGAAAAACAGCTTGAATTTAAAACACACTTCAAATCCACTGACCGGAATAGTCTGTCACCATCCACAATGGTTGAAGTCGGTTCCTCGGAGCCAGTTTCTCCGACTAAGGAGGAACTGTACCCGATTAGAGGACTTCTATGCACAGTCAACTATTTTGAAAAACAGATTTTTGGAAAAGGGATACCAATCTACTCTATTAGATATGGAAATAGAACGTGTTTCAGGTTTAGACAGAAACACTTTATTGCTGCCCCCATCTAGGAAGGACCCTGGAGACAAATGCAGATTGTCCTTTCTTACTTCTTATTCTATCCAATTTAGAACCATTAAAAATATCATTCAAAAACATTGGGGCATTCTCCATAGTGATAGACTCCTTAGTGCTAATATTCCCAACAAAGCTGGGGTTATTTTCAGGGGAGCACACTCAATACAAGGGAGAATAGCACCTAATTGATCCACCTAAACGAATTCCCTTTTTTCAGAGTGCAAGGGGTATTATCCATGCCGAAGGTGCAATGTTTGCCTTAACAACATCCTCGGCAGGGGTAAAAGGGAGTCCTTTACATCTACCAGCACTCAGCGTTCTTATCAAATGGAACACTTTACAATGTGTGCCACAAAGTTTGTAGTTTACATGTTGACCTGTCCATGTAAAAAACAGTATGTGGGACGTACAATTCATTCTTTTTCTGTTAGAGCCAATGAACATTTGACTAATATCAAAAACGGCAAGCCCAATCATAGTGTCTCTCGACACTACTTGGAACACCACAACCGTGACCCCAAGGGAACTGAGTTTGTCATTATTGACAAATTCGTTCCACATTGGAGGGGTGAATCCCGGTTGCGTGGTGTTTCTCATTTAGAAATCAGATGGATCTATTATTTAAAAACCTACTCACCGTTTGGTTTAAACGTTGAGTGGGACATCAATTCATTCATCAACAAAGCTTGAGTAATTATATATGATTATTTGTATTATTCATATAATTTTTATTTTTTTGCCCATGTTGGAGATCTGGAGACCTTGAGCATATTGTTTCTATACAGGGGCCTGTGTGCATTTTCTATATAAAAGAAAGTGGAGGGAAGAAAAACCCTTCGGTTCTTTCTTTACTGACTTCTGTATTTTTACATGCAAATGGTTCGTAGGTTAGATCCCATTTTTATACGAGATTTCATGTTCTCGTTATGTCTGCGGTCTGTATTTGGAGACGGTAGGTTTTCTATTAAAGAACTATGTGCCCAATGGTAAACCCTCCCCTAATATTTCTGTAGAAGCTGTTTCCTTTTTTCATTTTTTCATTTTTTATTTTTATTTTCTCTTTCATTTTATTTTTATTTATTATTTTTTATTTTTATTTATTTATTTTATTTATTTATTTTTTTTTTTTATTTCCATTTTTGTTTCTATTTCATTTTTATTTTCATTTTTATTTTTATTGTGTTCATTTTTTATTCCTTATTTTTAGTTTTAGTTTTTTATTTTTTTTTTATATTTATTTTTATTTTTATTACGTGCATCTTTCATCATGCTGTTTGTTTCATTGGCTCCTGTTATTTCTTCTTAGTCTGAGGGTATTTTTATTCATTAAAATTTAGTTTCATCTTTATTCCCTGGATTTGGTTCCTTCCCCCTTTTGTAATCAGACTAAGCATGTTATGGCCATGCCTCTCTCCCGTTCGTATTTGTGGGATTTCTATTTTTGCCCTGTTGTTTCGTTCGGGAGAGAGGCTTCGTCTGGTTGGAGCGTGGCGGAGCTTACTACAGTCCTCCCCGTGATGTCATCTATGGGGGAGGTTTGGCTTTGTCCGAATAGAGGTAGCGCCGATTGTTCCTCTATTTGTGTTTACGATTCCTTTTGAAAGTGAGGCTTGGCTGAAGTACGGCCAAGCCTCGCTTCGGAATATGTGGATTGAGTGATGTGCCAGGTGAATTCCGGAAGTGATTAGGCGCGGCATTAGCCAAATCCTCACTTCTGGATTTTCAACATTGAGAGAGAGGCCTGGTAGTTAAGCTAGATGGAACCAAGCCTCGCTTTGGAAGCCATAGGAATAACATAGCGTTTCTTTGTTTGGGCTTAAGGCTTTATTTATTTATTTACATTCGGACTTGAAAGTGAGGCTTGGCTGTGATAGAGCCAGACCTCCCCCTCATTGTTTACTATATATTACCTCTTTCCCAATTGGTCAGTCTGTTTTGCAATGTTTTTATATCCTCAATGTTGATTGGCTCTTTGTGGATGTGACACTTTGACCCGTTTTTCACTGGCTTTTTATCCGTTTTTCGCGGGGTTTGTTAGTGTGAGTCAGGCTCTCCAGGTTTCCATGATTGGCTGAAGTTCTCTTATGATGTTTTGGGGTTTAGTTTTGAAAATGCTGATTGGCTCGTTTCTAGATGGGGGTTGATATTGTTACATCATGTGAGTAACGCTGTCCTACTAGAGAAGATGTTATTATTGATTGTATAATCTAATCTGTTATTGGAACTACAATTTATTGAGTAGTCTATATATTTGTGTGCAATACAGGGGAACAGTTAGATGCCCCTGTTGAAGTCCTATGGGACGAAACGCGTAGGGCGTGGTAGTCATGTTTCCTGTATTGCTTTCTTTTATGTGACCATGCTTTTTATTTTAAATATTTTATACATTTTGTATTTGCTGAGTTTATGCCAATAAACAGCCATTCGATATTTTTCATCTACACTATGGGAAGCTGTTCTTTTTTGTCCCTTATGTGATCCTCTATATGAGTTTGGAGTCATCCACCATTCCTAGTTTTTGTTGGAGTTGAGTTTGTTTCCGTCCATTCCATTGGGACCCTGGAGAAACAGGCATCTTGGGGACGATACGGATCATTCCTCCTATGACCAGAGGACCTCCGGTAATCTCAACGGCTGGTAGACCTGCGGAGATCCACCTATCTCTATATGCACATATGACCTCATGGTTCTGGTAAGAGTACCCATCTTGTTTGTTTTTACAGAGAATCCACTGCTTCAAGATGTCTTCATGATCACCTTTTAGCGTTTATTTTATGTGATATATCACAATTCTTGTCCTGTGAGGACTCTAAGGACTTTTTGTACTCACTGAATATTTGGACTTTCATTTATATACTTTTTCTCCTTTTCACTATTTGTCACATGTGTTTTTCACAGCCTTTTTTTAGCGCTACATTATATTGTTGGAGTTTTATATATGAATTTGGTTATGATCGTATGTAGCTGCTGGTTTATGCACTAATTTTTGCTTTTGGGGTTAGCACAATATATTTTTTTCTTTTTCTCGTCATATGACGTTCACCCAGGATGGGAGATCCCATCTGTGGCCGTCATATGACTATGGCCGGGTATTGAAGTGGTTAATAATTGGAGAATAGATTCAACTCAAAAGAGATAGTTTGGCACAGTGACAGTTTTAAACTAGCTTGGATGCAGTGTCAGTCTGCCAGAGATGTGGAGTCCGGCTGCGGTGATGCAAAGCTTAAAAGTGTAGTTCTGCAGTCAGTAACATAGTTTTGGAAATCATTAACAATCTTGGACTCATAGCCCTCTCACCCATTCCAGAATATAGATAAAGATGCACTTGGCAGAAGTCTATCCCTGAGGTTTCTGGGGAACAACACTAGTACCCAGTAGTAGTAGTACTTCTGGCTCCTAAAGACAGTGGTTCGGTGATGAAGGATGCATCTGAAGCCGAGCTGCACCGGATGCCCTCAACTCACAATCACTGAACCCAGGTCTCACAAACCAAATCGGATCATCTTTTCTACATTACTCGACTCAGCCAGTGATTGTGGATCATGCACCTGGGAGCTATTCTAGCTATCTGTTGTATGAGTAGTAGCACTGATTTTTATGTTTTCCACCTCACAGGCCAAACTCCCTGTGAGCAGGAGTTGATGCACGAGGTCCTCTCTCTCTCTCTCTGTCCAAAATTTTCAGATGATAAAAGCCCAACTTTCTCTCCTCCTCCATCCCATTTCCCAATGGGGTCTGTAGTTCCTGTCACTTGTACACAGCACAGCTATCCTTGCCCTTGTGAACTACATCTCCCAGCATGCAGAGAAATAGCCATGCCCTCCTCCTCTAGCTGATTAGCCAGAAAACAGTGCTAGAGAGTGTTGGGGGGTGAGGTTTTCACAGACTGCCCCCTGCTGCTGTGTCCTGTCTCAAATGCAGCAGTGGCAAGCCACCAGTGACCAAAGCTATTGATGACCAGCTACACCTAACTACTTTTAAAACTGTCCCCTACTCACTCCTAACACCACTGCTTATTAACCTGTGTAAGAAAGATCTGTATACTTGCCTATTTTCGACTTGCTCTGGTCTGGTCACAGGATCTCCTATGTGTCTACCAGCAGCACTGCAGGGGAGAGGAGAGAGCCCTCCAAACGGCTAGTAAAGTCTGAAGCAGTGACATCATCCATAGGCTTCAATGGCCCATCCCCTTTCGGCACTCCCTCCTCTCCCCATACACAACCCCTGGAGAGAATGTTGTGCTCCTTGTATATTACCAGTGCCTGTAAGTTTGATGATTTCAAGTTCCTGAAAGGTGTTAACCACTACAAAACAGGGCACTTTCGCCCCCTTCCTTCCCAGCCCAATTTTCAGCTTTCATCGCTCTCGCACTTTCAATGACAATTGCGCGGTCATGCTACACTGTACCCAAAGGAAATTTTTATCATTTTGTTCGCACAAATAGAGCTTTATTTTGGTGGTATTTATTCACAACTCCATTTTTTATTTTTTGCGATATAAGTGCAAAATAGTGGAAATTTGAAAAAAAAAAACGATATTTTCTTTTTTCTATTTTAAAAGAAATCCAATAAAATCAAATTTTGTCATAAATTTAAGCCAAAATGTATTCTGCTACATGTTTTTGGTAAAAAAAATTCAGTTAAGTGTATAATAATTGGTTTGTGTGATCACGGACATATGTACGCAAATGATCATGTACAGATGTGTGCAGGTGATCACGTACATATGTGTGCAGATAATCATTGGAACATGTGATTTAATGGGACATATGTGGGGGACATGTCTTTTTTATTTGGGGACATGTATTTTTATTATTTGGGGACATGTGTGTTTTGGGGACATGTGTGGTGACATGTGTATTGTGGTGACATGTGTGTTTACACTGTGTGGTGATGTGTGTTTACACTAGACTGGTGATCAGTTAGTAAAAAGCTGTAAAAACAGCTTATACTCCCTGACCAGCCGGCTGCAGCGATCTGCTCTCCTCTCCTCAGCGATGACTTCTGTGTGAGGAGAGGAGGAGCCGATTGCCTAGCAACCGGCTGTTTGTTTACATCACATGACGGCCGTGATTGGACACGGCCGTCATGTGATCAGGAGGGCCAATCACAGAGCCCCCCTGCCGATCCGAGATGCGCCGTGTCCGGGTGACACGAGCACATCGGGATCGCGCGCGCGCGATCCCCCTCCTTCTGAAGGACGTTCCTGAGCGTCCTATCAGAAGTAGAGAGCTCCCACCTGGCCGTATATGTACATTGGCCGGGTGGGAAGTGGTTAAATTCCAAGATGGGAACTCTGTTAGGCTAGAGTTAGGTAACACATTCCACAGATGAGCCTTGATGAGGCAGTATGACTTCTATATATAAACGGTGTTCAATTCACACATGTAAGGTATGGCCAAGATTGTCAGAGCAAGAGCAATAATTCTAGCACTAGACCTCCTCTGTAACTCTAACATGGTAAACATAATTTGGATATTTTTAGGTAATGTAGTTTGTCGCCATTCTACGATTCCGGATATTTCAGCTTTCCCTCCCCTCACCTAATCACATGGAGAGACTGGGCTGGCTGGGTTTATTTTCCCCAGCAACATCCGAGCTGGCATCTTCACAGGTGAGACTGTTGCGTTGCGAACATTAACTGAGATCTTCCCTCCTCTTCTCTGTTAGCCCTTGTACACACGGGCGGAGATTCCATCAGAATGTTACCTATCGGACCGTTTTGATATTCTGACTGTGTGTGGTCTGCATCTGACTGTTTCCGTCGGAATATCCGACGGACCAACTTTTCCAACTTGCCGGTAAAATTTTCCGACAAAATGCTCCGATCGGACATACTCCGATCATGTGTAGCCTACTCCGACGGACAAGGTGCCACGCATGCTCACAATCAAATTTGGACACGGAAGCGCTCGCTCAGGTAAAACTACTGTTCGTAATCGATATAGCACATTCGTCACGCTGCAATGTTAAAAATTCTTTCATTCTTTCTTGTTATTTACAATGCTGCAAGAATGAACTTCTTTTGATGCTCATAGTCACACACACTTCTCCCGAACGTATTTCCTAACTCTTTTTTACTAATTTCAGCAATACAATTTTTGAAATCGTCACATCTACACAATTTTTTTAATTGTTTTTTGGGTGAATTTTGTGTTTGTTTTTTTTCATAAACATTTCCTTTTTTGACAGTTTGCTCATCTTTCCATTTTTTGGGGTGTGTTTTGTGTGTCAACTTACCACAACAACATTATTATCTTTTTTATATTTTCTTTTTTAATCTACAGGAGGTTGTTTAGTGTTGGTACCCCTTGTTATTCATGTCACTTTGTATTTTTGAAATGTACCTGCCTGCTCACAAATAAACTGTCCTTTTTGAAGTCAAACACATACGCAACTATTTCTTCAAACAAAAAAAACCTTTATTTAGGTGTCAGTAACAGATAAAGAGGGAGGCAGCGATGGAGAAACTGGGGAGATTAGCGAAGCCTTTGGCCCCCAGGGCACAGATCAACTATTTAAACGCAAAACTTGGTGGCCTGAGGAGTACATATCTGAGGGAGAGAAGTCTGGTCCTGAAGTCCAAGAAACCCGGAACAGCAGCAGGTGACATCTATGTTCCCAGGCTGTGGTACTACAAGAGGCTGCATCTTCTGTCAGACCAGACTGAACCCAACTCATCACACTCTGTCTTCCTTCCACGCTTCCTTCCAGGCTGTGGCTGTGGTGCTGAAGGTGTGGCAGAAGGAGGGGGAGGAGGAGGGGCATGGGCCAAATCACACAAGTGTGTTGTTTGTGTCATTTGGCCCAACAGACCCTTGTTGAGGGTGTGTATAATTATCTCCTCACACAAGAGCTGATGCCCCTCCTCCATTTTCTCCAGTTTGCACGCAGCCAAGGCGGCAAAGGCTTCTTGATAGGTGGGTTTGGCTTGGAGGGCCGCTGAAGCTTTCCCGATCAGCCTCAGAGCCAACTCCTCCACATTCCCCCCCTTTCTCGCCCTTTTGCGTGGAAGGTGGAGGGGAGGAACCTGGCATTCTGTGAGGCTCCTTTGCCCGCCCACCGCCTGGCTGCCACTTACCCCCGCCTCCTCCAGGCTGCCACTTTCCACAGCCACCTCCTGGCTGTTGCATTCCACACCCTCCTCCTGGCTGATGTCTTCCTGTGTATGAAAAAGGGACATAGTTTTAGTTTTTGGTTCATCAAACACACACAATTTTCACATCAAGACTGTTGCAAATTGTTAAGCAATACAAAAGACTATCATTCTGAGCCCAGCATTTTTCTTTCTTGTCCCAAAGGTTTTGGCCACTACTGTCTATTGATATGTGAAACACTTTCTAAAATCAGTAAATATTCAATGGACGTTCACGTCATTAACAGCTGGATATTTTTTTGCACTCAGCACTTTCTGTTTATGGAGTTTTGAGCTATAGCTCGATTATTATATGTTTTTTATTAATATTTTTTTTTTTTTTTTTTTTTGCCGGACTTCCGGTGGAGAGGAGCGTGTGAGTGAACGAGTGACTGATGCCGCTCCCCCCTCCCTCGCTAGGAGATATCCTCAGCGGGATGAATGACTGACTTCCCTATCCCCTCAGAGCGGAATGAAGAGATGGCTAACCGGTGGCAAGTCTGAGGATTCCCCCCCGAAATAAAATTAGGAAGGCCTCACCTCTCTGCCTCCCCCCTTCTCCTTTTCTCCAGCTGGTCCGATTGACCCCCACAGCACAGCGGCTTCGGTTGCGGCGCCCGACGACTGGAACTGGCGGGCCGGCGGGGAGCCGAGCGCTGCAGAGCGGGAGACGGAGCAACGAAGCAGCGAGTCCAGCGAGAGAAGCGGAAGATCTCGCGAGACTCCGGGACTCCGAGACCTTCTACATCCAAAAGCGGAGCAACGAATGGTCTGTGCTGACGCTGCGGGAGGAGATCAGGTGGAACGCTCAAACGGATCTTACCCGGACGGCGGAGCGGGTCAGTGAGCCCCTGTGAACCTCCTGCCTGCATGAATCGAGGACACACAAGGAAACAGTCTGGAGACTAGCTGGAGAGTACCAGAGCGTCAGAAGAGAGGGTGAGAGAACTTACTTTTTTTTTTTGCTATCTCTATGGGAGAATAACGTTGACTATAAAACTTGAGCTACCCAGAGTGCATACAAAGGGCTGTATAATCATAAGTATAATAGTGTATGGACATTTGTGATCGGGTTCATAGGAACGGAACCAAAGACAATTGGAGCATATCAATATAAACACCTATACACCAATATACGGGAAGCGGTTCTTAGCTGTGGAGTGAAACCGGCAACTAAAAAAAAAAAAAAAGAAAAAAACTGAAGAGCTGATGAGCTGAACAAAGTTAAGAGCACCCCTCCCTGGCAGACTCTGGTTTTTCTTGTTTAGACCCAACAGAAGTGCAGATGCATAGATGCACAGTGTGGGGTAGCATATAGATTGGACTTTAAAAAAAAAAAAAAAAAAGAGATAGTAAAGAATAATAGAAGCGGAGAAAGCAGTAGGAATGACAACACGTAGACGTGCGGCATTACAACCGGCTGCAGGTGGAAGTAGGAATTCGGCAAGTGTATTGCGGGCCTATCTGACGCCGCCAAAGGGAGAACGATTGACAACCCGAAACCAGGAAGGGAGACGGGGGAGTTTGGAGATGGCTGGTGGGCATACAAAGGTGGGACGAGGAGCATCAACATTGGATCACAATGAGCCAATGGGATATGGCCGGGGGTCACAAACCACAAGCAGAGAAGAGCGGAGAGTAAGTGGAAACTATTTGGAGGGAAGGCAAAGAGAAGGAATACCAACCCCAGGAGGCATGAAAGAGGACTGGAGGGGGGGTGGAGTAAGGGGAGAAAAAAAAAGACTCTCAATAATGGAAGGAGCTCCAACAGACCAGAGCTTGGACTCACAAAGATCCCCCGATAAAGAAAGAATAGCTGTCAGCGAAGAGGAAGGAACCCAAGATATAATAGATGAGGGAGGTAATATACCCGAGGAAGAGCAAAAAGAAAAAAAGATGAAAGACAAAGACCATAAAGGACCTCATGCTGATACACCAAGGAAAGAAATGGCAAAAAAGAGTCTGGGAAACTCTAATAGGAAAGAGCAAAATAAAAGAGGTTCTGAGGGGGAAGAGACGGAAAGTATAAATATAGAATGGGACCTAAGAGAGCACATAAAGGCCCTCCCTACGAAGGCGGACATTCAACAATTAATAGCAACAGTAGAGAAATCATGTAAATTAGCAGTAGAGGAATTAAAAGAAGAGGTGATGACAATAGGTAATAGAATGGAAGGTATTGAAAACACCCAAGAAGAGATGGCACAGGCGGTAGCAGAGGCCCAAGACACTATTAAATACCATGAGGAAGTAATGAATAATTACAGAGATCAAATGGACGAATTTGAGAACAGGGATCGGCGACAGAATATACGCATACGAGGTCTACCTGAAAAATATCATGGTAGCGACCTGCCAACAGTAGTTCAAAAATTATTCTGTCAAATTATGGGAACAGCCGCGCCGGAATTTATTGAGATAGACAGAGTCCACCGTGTTACCTCCTTCAGTACTCAAAATAAAGAGAAGCCTAGGGATGTGATATGCAAACTGCATAAGTATACAATAAAGGAAACAATAATTAGAATTGCACGAGACACCCCCACAATTGAATACGAAGGAGCCCATATCCTTCTGTTCCCTGACATATCCCGTCGCACATTAATGCAGCGAAGAATGGTCCGACCATTGTTGGAAGCTCTACAGGCAGCAGATATTAGGTATTGATGGGGGTATCCCTTCCGTTTAATAGCTTCAAAGAACGGGAAAACAGCAGCACTCCGTACTAAGGATGATCTAAAAGAATTTTTAGAAATACTAGAACTCCCATCCGTAGATTTCCAGGACTGGAGAATCACTAACGTCAAGACAGTAATCCAACGACCGGAGCCATGGTCCCAAGTAGGAGGGAAAGGCTAACGAAAGAAGATAGCACATTTTAGCATAAAAGAACTGTAAGAAGGGAAGAGAAAAGAGACTTAGGAAGATATAAAAATAAGTGAAGTCAAGAGGGAGGGGGGGGAAGTATGGGTCAGTACTCAAACCCTCGCCTAACTTTACTGCAGGGTTTTTTTTTTTTTTTTCGTTTTTTTTTTTTTTTTTTTTATTTTTTTCCCAATTAGGCGGGTCCCGTGGAAAGGGACTGACCAGACCTGCAAATGCGGGAAGGGGGGAGGGCTCGGGAGGAGTTAGGAGTAACCAAACGGGCTCACCCTATCATTAGTTGGTACATTTTACTAAGTAAAGTGTTAAGTTGTGGATGTGGCCGGAACGGAATTTTTCTCTTTTCCCATTTTTTTTTTTTTTTTTGGGGGAGTTTTTCACAGGTGTACATGGAAATGGGGAGAAGAGACACTTAGCAGCAGATTAAGAATGGTATACAATTACTCAGAATAAAGAAATGGTTAAAGTATTAAAAATAATGACTTATAATGTAAGGGGATTATGCTCACTTCAAAAAAGGGGACGTCTCTGGCAGGAATTAAATCATCAAGCTGTAGATATAGTGTTCCTACAGGAAACACACTTTACATCAGGATCCATACCAAGGCTACCGGTATTCCCATATAACCAATGGTTTCATGCGGTATCACCAATTGCGAGAGCAAGAGGAGTATCGATAGCTTTTGGGAATACGTGCCCTTTGACATCTATAGTGGTGAACACAGACCCAGAAGGGAGGTTCCTTTTTATTAAAGGAACATTGCAGGGACAAAGGTACACATTTGCTTCAATATATGCACCAAACACATGCACAGTTGATTTTTTAGGAAAAACATTAAGAGCATTAGAAAAATTTAGGGAAGGGTTTTTGATTCTTGGAGGGGATTTTAATGTGATAGTGGACACTAAATTAGACACAACAACAGGGAAAACACCTTTATCATTCAGAGCACTTAAACAGGTTAAAAAATTATTTCAATCCTCACATTTAGTAGATAGCTGGAGGGCACTAAATGGAGAAAAAAAAAACTATAGTTACTACTCAAAGAGCCATAACACCTATTCCAGGTTGGATTGGATCCTGGTAGATCAGTACTACCTGGAATATGTAAAAGCAGTAAATATAAAGTCAATAACGATCTCAGATCACGCCCCGGTGGTGGCAGTGATCTCCCTTGCACACACAGGTCATAAGGAACGAACATGGAGATTAAATGAGTCATTACTAGATGATAAAAAAATAATAGAGGACCTTCAACATAAACTAGAGGAGTACTTTGTACTAAATACATCAGAGGAAGTATCTGAGCAAACTGTGTGGGAAGCCCACAAAGCGGTAATTAGAGGAGAATTAATAGCTCACGGGACACGAGTAAAGAGGGAAAAAAGAAAAGAGATAGAAGATCAGTTAGAAAGAATAAAGGAACTAGAGAACAAACATAAGAGCACTCGTGAACCAGAAGATGCCAGGCAGTTGGGAATTATGAGGGAGGAGCTTACCAAGTGTCTTGATAGAAGGGTCAGGGATAAATACAGATTTATAGCACACAGATTCTATGGACATGGGAATAAATGCGGCCGATTATTGGCTAGACAACTAGAAAAAAAGAGGGAATTATCCCATGTACATGAAATCAGAGTGAATTTTGTGTTACACTAAGCACTTTGCTTGCATTTTTTTGCACTTTATTTCTGCTTGCTTGCATTTTTTGCACTGTAGTTTTGCATTTTTTGCACTTTATTATTGTCACTAGTTTGCACTTACATAGCCAGTAACTGTTTATATTTCAGTCACCTTGGTTTTGCTATGATGCACTCAGCACTTTCTGTCATAGAAGTCTGATTTATAGTTAGATCACTGTATGTGGTTTTGCACTTAGCACTATTTTTATATCATAGAGATATAAGTTGCACTTGGGATTGTGACAGTTATTATTGTGTACACACTGTTGCAGGCACTATTGATAGAAGAATTTCTACATTAGGATAAAGCCCCGTACACACGAGAGGACTTATGTCCGACAGACTTCCGAAGGAGTTCTGCCGGAGTTCTGCCGGAGTTCCGACAGAGTTCTGACGGACTTTTCGACTGAGCGGACTTGGCCACACACAATCACACTAAACTCCGACGGATTCGAACGTGATGACGTACGACTGGACTCGAATAAGGAAGTTCATAGCCAGTAGCCAATAGCTGCCCTAGCGTCGGTTTTAGTCCGTCGAAATAGCATACACACGAGCGAATTTTTCGAAGAGACCGGGTCCGGCGGAGTTCCGTCGGAAAAATTTGAAGCATGTTCCATATTCTAAAGTCCGTCAGACTTTGGCGAATCAAAAGTCCGTTGCAGCCCACACACAATCGAATAGTCTGACGGAATCAGTCCGTCGGACTTTGGATGTTGAAAAGTCCGCTCGTGTGTACGCGGCATAAGAGTTCTCCCTTACTACTTTACCATACTAGTTTGAATATATACCATCTGACATATCTCCATCTGAATAATTAGCTCTATAACATTTTCGTGTAAGGTCCCATTTTTTTGGAAGCGCAGCACCACCATTTTTTCTTTTACTTTCTAAAATCAGCAATTAGTGAGCAAAAATCAAGTTAACATCATTCATTTTTACTCCCAAAATATGTACAACAATACTATACCTGGCTCAAGCTGGGCTCTCCCAGTTCTTCCTGAGTGGAAGGCCCAGGTTGGGAGTCGGAAGACTCAGCGGGTGTGGAATGTAGCATAGGACGTGTGGAAGGAAGAGTAGAGAGTGATTCTCTGACCTCAGCCTGGTCTGACAGAAACTGCATCCTGTTATAATACCACAGCCTGGGGACATAAACGTCATCTGCTGAAGCACCAGATTGCATGGACTGCAGCACCTTCTTCCTCTCCTTCAGATATGTACTCCTTGTCAGGGTCCCGCTCGCACTTTGTGAGCGGGCCGCCGTTCGCGCATGCGCACTCGTGCCACTAGTCAGTCTGGGCATCGTTGCGGGTGCGCGCGTGCACAGCGGTCGTGTGCGCACGTGCACAGCGTTCGCCTGCACGCTAACGCGACTGCCGCCAGTGGCCCTATTTAAAGGTACAGCTGCAGATGCTGTTTGTCTGCAGCTAGTACCTGAAGAACCCCGTTATCTGCCTGCTTGTTCCTGATTATTTGACCCGGCTTCCGTCTGACTCTGCTGCTCTCTCCCGCCCTGACCTCGGCTTGCCTGACCTTGTTACGGACTGCTTACTGTTGCTGAACCTCTGCCTGTTTGATGTTGCACTATCTACCACCTGTCTGCTGGTTCCAGCCTGCCTGACCTGTCTTGCCAATATCTCGTTCCGAGACCTTCCAGGATCCGCTACTGCCTTCCAGGTTCATCGGGTTGCCTGACTTGCCTCAATTGCCAGTTCTGCCAAGCCGTCTTCTGCTTCCACCAGCTCCTGTGGTTCCAGCATCTGGAGGTTCGCCCGCTTCACCTGCATCTGCTGCTGCATACGGCCAGGCGCTCCTACCCCGCTGTGCTCTCGTACCACTGTTCTCACTCCAGTGGGATTTGAACCAGAGCCGTAAGAGAGGTCTTCTTCCGTCAAGTCAAGCTCACCACCCAGGTACCTTACACTCCTCAGGCCACCGATTTTCACTTTTAAATAGTTGACGTCTGCCCTGGGGACCACCGGCTTCACAAACTCAACCAGTTTCTCCATTGCTGCCTGCCTCTTTTGTCTGTTACTATAATGAGGGTGCGTCGCTTGCCACAGGCAGGGCAGCTCCCTGTATTTATCGATGAACAGAGGGAGGAAACTATGATCAATGAAACCGTCCATAATCTCTGCAAGACACAACACAAGACAAACCCTAATGTCAGGCTAAACTCCACTAATGCAGGCCTCAATCTAGAAGCAGTATAGCCTAGTGATGTACCAAGTTCAAAATTTTACCTTCGTTTGCACGATCGTCGCGTCAGCTTCTCCCTCTGTTCACAGATCGTACGGACGACACACGCGTGTTGCGTTATATATACAGTGCGCATGCGTGAAACTCCGCCGGCCCTGACGTTCTTTCTAGACTATTCCCCGCCCCTTTGCTTTCAGCGCAGTGGGGAGAGCACATGGCGGAGAGAACGCAGGTGCGCAATCAGAGTTCCACTAACGAGGAGGAGGGCGAGGAAAGCCCGGAGCCTGAAACGTCCCGATCCAGGAAGAGAAGATTTAAGGCCTCAAATATGTCTTTTGTAGAGATGTTGGAGATGGTGGACATATTGAACAGGACCGACTATGATGGGAAGTATGGACCCAAATATCAGAAAGGCCAAGATCATGACTAAAGTTGTGAAGAGTCTTAAGAAGAATTTTGGGGTACACCGATCCATGGATCAACTGAGAAAACGCTGGTCAGACCTGAAACTGAGGGAGCACGATCAGTACAGAAGAATCAAGCGTGTTCTTGAAAAAAGTAAGTAGTTGTCGTGTGTTCATATGATTATTCTTGCTTGCATACTGCTCCATGTGCTTTGATTTCATGTTGTGCATTTTAAAATGGCCACATTCAAGTTCATGGTTTCATTCGTTCGTAAGAAACATCGTTCTGCAGGTAAGTATTCCAGCTTAACAAAGTGTCCACAATAATGTTCTCACCTTTGAACTCGGCCAAAAAACACAATTGTACAACACTTCCAAGCAATGTTTCATATTCCTATTTCTGCCCTCTGTGTGCTAATTATTCTTTTTTTACATTCTCATAGGGGAGAGAAGACTCGGCAAGTAGGAGGACACCAGGGACCCCACCCCTCCCAAAGAAGGCAAAATTCCAAAACCAGAAGCAGAGGAGCAGGAGGAGGAAGGAGAGATCGTTGAAGTTGGACAAATTGTCACCACAACAGGTGAGTGTTGGAGACCACAGCTTCCGGTAACCTGATCAATGTATGTCGTCATATTTATAATACATGGTGTGTTTTTTTGCTTTGTTTTGTAGGTGATGTGGAAGAAGAATCACATTTTACCAGTGAAAGTGCCCAGATCCTGATTGGGGAGATAATGGGGTGCAATCTGGATTTAGAAAATATACAGAAAAACATCAATGATGTTAACCACTTCAGGACCGCCGTATTGCCATTGTACGTCAGCACAATGGCACAGGCAGGCAGAATCACGTACATCTACGTGATTGCCTTCCAGCGGGTGGGGGGTCCCATCGGACCCCCTCCCGCTGGATACGGCGGTCCGATTCGGTCCAGGAGCGCTCCGTGAAGAGGGGATGGCCGTTCGTTTTCGGCCACCCCCTCTGGATCGCTCCTGGCCAATGAGAAGCTTCCTCCCCTGTGTATTGTTTACACAGGAAGGAGGAAGTGATGTCATTCTCCTCGGGGCGGTCTTTTTGACCGGACTACGAGGAGAAGAGTAAAAGTAAGTCTGCACGAACACTACACTGACATGTAGGTACACACAGGCACACAAACCCCCCCCGATCCCCCCCCCGATCGCCCCCCGATCCCCCCCCCCGCCCCCCTCCCCCCCCAGTCACAGTGTCACTGATTGCATTGATCATTTCTTTACTGATCAATGCATTCAGTGTCAGTTGTGACAGTAAAAACTGTCAGGACAGTTAGTGTTAGGTCCAGGGTAGCCCCCTATCACCCCCCAATAAAGATTTAACCCCCTGATTGCCCCTAGAGTTAACCCTTTCACCCCCTTTTGCCAGTGTCACTAAGCGATCATTTTTCTGATCGCTGCATGTGTCGCTAGTGTCGCTAGGTAGCTAGTTATTTTTTTAGGTTCACCGCCAGGTTTTTATATCGCTAGGTACCCCGATATACTACCCAATAATGTTTTTAACCCCCTGATTGCCGCTAGTTAACCCTTTCACCCCCTTTTGCCAGTGTCACTAAGCGATCGTTTTTCTGATCGCTGCATTAGTGTCGCTACAGTCGCTAGGTAGCTAGTTATTTTTTTAGGTTCACCGCCAGGTTTTTATAGCGCTAGGTACCCCGATATACTACCCAATAATGTTTTTAACCCCCTGATTGCCGCTAGTTAACCCTTTCACCCCCTTTTGCCAGTGTCACTAAGCGATCATTTTTCTGATCGCTGCATGTGTCGCTAGGTAGCTAGTTATTTTTTTAGGTTCACCGCCAGGTTTTTATATCGCTAGGTACCCCGATATACTACCCAATAATGTTTTTAACCCCCTGATTGCCGCTAGTTAACCCTTTCACCCCCTTTTGCCAGTGTCACTAAGCGATCGTTTTTCTGATCGCTGCATTAGTGTCGCTACAGTCGCTAGGTAGCTAGTTATTTTTTTAGGTTCACCGCCAGGTTTTTATAGCGCTAGGTACCCCGATATACTACCCAATAATGGTTTTAACCCCCTGATTTCCGCTAGTTAACCCTTTCACCCCCTTTTGCCAGTGTCACTAAGCGATAATTTTTCTGAACGCTGCATCAGTGTCGCTAGTGTCGCTAGGTAGCTAGTTAACTAGGCTCCCAAAAAGTCCCCCACATGTGGTATCCCCGTACTCGGGAGAAGCAGCAGAATTTATTTTGGGGTGTAATTTGACTTCTGCCCATAGCATGTGTGAGCAATATATCATTTAGTGACAACTTTGTGCAAAAAAAAAAAAAGTTTGTAATATTCCCGCAACTTTTGGCAAAATATAAAATATTCCATGGACTCAACATGCCTCTCAGTAAATAGCTTGGGGTGTCTACTTTCCAAAATGGGGTCATTTGGGGGGGTTTTGTGCTATTTTGGCATTTTATGGCCTTCGAAACTGTGATAGGTAGTGAGGAGTTAAATCAAAAATTTGCACCCTTAGAAATCCTGAAGGTGGTGATTGGTTTTCGGGGTGTCGTGCGCGACTAGACTCCCAAAAAGTCCCACACATGTGGTATCCCCATACTCGGGAGAAGCAGCAGAATGTATTTTGGGGTGTCATTTCACATATAACCATGGCATGTGTGAGCAATATATCATTTAGTGACAACTTTTTGTAAAAAAAAATTTTTATTTTTTTTTTTGTCATTATTCAATCCCTTAGGACAAAAAAAATAAATATTCAATGGGCTCAACATACCCATCAGCAATTTCCTTGGGGTGTCTACTTTCCAAAATGGGGTCATTTGGGGGGGATTTGTACTGCCCTGCCATTTTAGCACCTCAAGAAATGAGATCGGCAGTCATAAATTAAAAGCTGTGTAAATTCCAGAAAATGTACTCTAGTTTGTAGACGCTATAACTTTTGCGCAAACCAAAAAATATACGCTTATTGACATTTTTTTTACTAAAGACATGTGGCTGAATAAATTTTGCCCTCAATGTATGACTAAAATTTAGTTTATTCGATTTTTCTTATAACAAAAAGAAGAAAATATCTTTTTTTTTCAAAATTTTCGCTCTTTTTTCATTTATATCGCAAAAAAAAAAAATCGCAGAGGCAATCAAATACCATCAAAAGAAAGCTCTATTTGTGGGAAGAAAAGGACGCAAATTTCGTTTGGGTGCAATATTGCATGACCGCGCAATTACCAGTTAAAGCAGCGCAGTGCGAAATTGCAAAAAGACCTCTGGTCCTTAAGGTGTTTATTGGTCCGGAACTGAAGTGGTTAAAAATAAAATGAAGAACATCATTGATGTTTTGGGGAGAATCTGAAACACCACAAAATAGCTTGTGTTTTATTTTTTTGCTTTTAAACAAAAACTTTTGTCTTTTATAAAAATCAAAATTTGGAAGATGCACACAGTGTGTCAACATGCGCTATCTCCCATCATGGGGGATCAATTTGGCTTTTCCAGGGGTGACACCCCATGTGATGAAGGCAATATCAGCCCAGTTTGTACATACTCATGTCTGATATTGTCTTCACTTTTCAAAGTTGAACTTTGTAAGTTCCTGTGTTCTGTATGTTACGCTTTGATACATGCCTGTTTACACAAAAACACCAAGTTAACAAAAAATTACCTGAAATAATGTTTTTGATACACCCAATATGTTGGTTTGTTGTAAAACCCTTTTCTAAACGCACATGTGAATGTGCTTTGATTAAAAAGTTAAATTATCAACAATGTGTGGCTTCCTTTTTCATTGCGCAAAAGCAGTATTTGGAGTAAAATTGTTGTTTTCGGTGACAATGGGTGTTATTTACTAAAAGCAACTCCACTTTGCACTCCAAGTGCAGTTTCAGGTGTACTTTTGCAGTGCACTTGTAGTGCATAGTGGATGTGCCTTTAGTAAATAACACCCACAGTGATGTGTTAATTTTCACAATCATGCCATTTTCCTGCCATGGTGCTGAAAATGAGCAAGATTTTGGTAAGTTATGCACTACATACAAAAACAAGGTGTGTGTGTGTGTGTAGCAGACCCACAACATAATAAGATTATCTGAAGCAGAGACTGTCACCTCATCTCACTCAGAACTTGGGTTTGCACTTGAAAAAGGCACAACAAGAAAAAATATAAATTTACCTAGGAGACACCTAAAACCAAGCCAAGCAGTAAATGAAAACAAAGATTATTGGAGTTTCAAAGAAAAATGTATTCCAAAAATGCCGCTCAGACATTGTCTGGCATATGAATGGCCCCCCTACCCACAAAGTACTCCATGTATTCTAACCTCATGGGCGCTTTGGGGGGGCAAGCCAAGACAAGCAGCTTCAAGGCCCGTGAGGTTCTCATTTTCAAGCAAGTCTGCTTCTTGGACAACTGAGACCGCATAGTTTGCAGAATGTCTTTTTAGGAAATTGTGAAGAACACAGCAGGCCAGCACAATGTGATTTATTTTGTATTCCGCCATGTGGATAGGCGTTAAAAAAAAGGCGGACCCGGCTGGCCAGTATTCCAAAAGTGTTCTCCACCACTCTTCGGGCTCCGGACAGCCGGAAATTAAAAATCCTCTGGTCCGGGGTGAGGGTCCTCATCGGGAAAGGCCGCATCAGATGGTTTGCCTGGGCAAACTCCTCATCCACGACGAAGACGAACGGGAGTCCTTCCTGATTCTCCTCTGGGGGTGGCAAGCCCAGACTGCCACTCTGGAGACGGCAGTAGAACTCCGTCCGTGAGAACACTCCTCCATCCGACATTTTGCCCCACTTCCACATACAAGAAGTCATAGGTCGCAGACACCACCGCCAAAATCACAATACTATTAAACCCCTTGAAGTTAAAATAGTACAACCCCTAGTTGGGTGGTGGGACGATGCGGACGTGTTTCCCATCAATTGCACCTCCACAATTGGGAAAGTCCCAACGACTGGCAAAGTGGGAGGCCCCAGTCTGCCATTCCTGTGGTGTTAAAGGACACTGTGGAGTGAAACAAGACAAAAAATTTGTAATTTTGCAAATCAACATTGCAAGCAGATTAGACACAAACATTTTTGGCCAAGATCAGTATAACATTTTGGGAACTGAGTATTTAAAGCCTAAAGTATAAGGTCCCCTCATCAGAGTCATCACCCCCCCCATCCCTCCCCCGCCCCCCATTCCCCCCATCTGATGGGCCCTTGCTAAAAATGAGGGGGAGATGTTTTGGACATGTAACCCTCTCCACTTGATTGAGAGCTGAATGCCTAAATAATGTGTGATACTTTGGGCAGCCCCTCCTTACTTACACTATTGGCAGCCCACCGGACAGGTAAGAAGTGTCATAATACCAAAAATAAAACAAAATGGAAGCACATTTTCACATTCTGCTATTACATATCAAGATAATAATAGTGGAAAAAACAAAACAAATGATAGCATTTGAAAGTATTGAGGCAGGCCCTTGCACTGCATGCTTTGGTGAATTCATCCATAAAGGTGACCATCAAAAAGGTAGGTAGAGTGTGTATTGGGTTTGGTAAAGTCAGCAGATAGAGGATTGCTAGCAGCTGAGCTAGCTTTTGGGGGGAGGGGGGTTCCTAATGAGTTTGGCACAACCAAAATGAATTGAAGCACACACATAATATTTTTTGACATTTTAGGGGGTGTTTAGGGGAAAGCAATACTATGGAGCTGACAAAAGACATTGGTAAGTGACTAGACTATACTTTTATGGGCCAAGAAGAGCATGGTGGGGAAGTTAGTGAGGCAAATATGCATGAGGACAAAGGGGCAGAGCATATGAATTAGAGCATATTGCAATCATGGTAATTAGGGAGTGAGGAAAGAAATGCAAGACATTAGCAATCATTAAATACATAGAATGGGATGTTAAAGGATAAAATTTACCTTCATATAGTCCTTCTGCAGGACCTGAATGATGGCAGAACAGGTCTCTGGAATAATGATCCCCAGAGCCTGGGGGGATATGCCTGTAGAGAACTTGAGGTCCTGAAGGCTTCTCCCTGTCGCCAAGTAGCGCAACGTGGCAATGAGCCTCTGCTCCGGAGTGATGGCTTGCCGCATGCAAGTATCCTGCCTGCTGATATAAGGGGTCAGCAAAGCCAGCAGACGGTGAAAAACGGGGGTCCGTCATCCGGAGATAATTCCTGAAATCATCAGGATTATTCTCCCGGATCTCACGGAGCAAAGGCATGTGCGAGAACTGATCACGCTGGCATAACCAATTATTGGTCCACAAACGCCTCCCCTCCCTGTTTATGGACCGGGCTTGTGTCAAAGTAAGAACCCCAACACGAAGCCCCTGCACAGCACAAACTCTACGAGTACGTAGACGAAACATGTTTTTTTTTAAACGGTCGGCTGGTCAGAACGGACAACAGAAAGCACCAATAAACATCAATGCCTGAAAGAACGACCTGAATAGCAGAAGCAAGCAGACAATAAGCAATGCAAATCAAAGCGTACTATACCAAGATATAGTCCACAATGAGAAACAAATACTTACTGACTACACGCACTGATTATCAGATACGCAAAGACAAGCAGAAACTGAAGAACAGTAGCAAACTGAATCACAAATCTGAAAAGCGCGAATCGTCTCTCACAAACTTCTACTAACACGCGATGTACACAAGATCAGCAGAAGGAGCCCAAAGGGTGCCGGACGTGGTGCTGAACTTCCCTTTTCTAGGCCCGCCGTACGCGGCTTATGTCACTGCGTTCTTGGCAACCCGAATTTCCAACAACTTAGTCTGACCGTGTGTATGCAACATCACTTCCGGACCTCGTCCGGAATTAATCCGTCGGAATAACTCCGACGGATTTGGTTGTTGGAATCTCCGACCGTGTGTACAAGGGCTAATACCTTAGTTGGGCCACATCCCCATGTCTTCTTTCTGACCGTCCACTTGGAGGACAATGAAAGGGCCTGGTTGCTTCCAATTCAGCTTGATGGGTGCTCTCAAACAAGCTACCTGGCCAGGCTGTAACACTTTCTCCTTTCCGGTCCAAGCACCAGATCTTTCCCACTCCTTCAGCTGGAGCCTTCTGTTCTTGCACCAGGCACCAATAGGCTTGTCTCAACATGGGGTGCACACTTGTAGTTCAAGTGCCCTGCTCTTTGACAGGAAGTATTAACAGTCTTCTGACAAGGTCAGTATTAGTCCCGATGATGAGGAAACTTTTACTAACCTCTGTTGGACGAGGACAGACTACTGCCAAAGTATCAAAAGTCTCAGCTTTCCCAGCTACGGAGGGGTCAAAGGTCAGTTTGACTGGTAGATAGCCATCAAAGGGGTAGTTCTGTGTCCCAATACACCATATCTCTAGCTCTTATAACTTCTGTAATGACAGGTGCTTGAGGTGCCTGTCATAAAAGTCTCTATAGAGTAGGGTCAGTTGAGCCCCAGTATCCAGGAGGGCCTTCATGTAGATTCCTTCCACTTGGATGGAGACAGCTGGGGAGGGACCCACTAACTTGAGTTTGTGACAATTGATGGCAGGCTGGGCCTGTTCAGTGGCTTGTATCCAGCTTTAGTTTCTGTTGAGCTCCGGGGGTCCGATGTGCATGGACTCTCCGACGCTGGGTAGTCTGGGTCAAAGGGAGTGGGACGCTGGGTCGCTCAGAGGCAACAGCGGGAGCCCTTTGTGAGGGTTTGGACCATCGTTGTGGCCTCTATGTGCTGTTGGGTTTTTTGGAGCTAGCTAATGTAGCCGGGCATCCGGTTGACGCCTTCACCAGGGCCCTCTGGAGTTTCCCACCGGCTTTTGGCGCTGTGCCTCCAGCTTTAATAGGCTTAGCCACACTCGTTGATAATGTCCAGTTCCTCCGCAGTTGAAGCAAACTTCATTACTTATTGACCTCTGGTCTGAGGTAGTAGATGGAGTCTGAGGCACTCTTGCATGCTCTGAGGAAGCTTCGTTACAAGCGAAACATGTAAGCATTTAGATGGGACATCACTACGTTTGTGTGATGTGAACCCCGGCATGTTTACTCTTACAGCACTGTATTTCCTTCATCCTATGGCTCCACTAAGCACTATACCTTTTCCATCCTGAGACTCTGCTAAGGTCTGTGCCTTGGTGACTGGAGAATATTGTAAGACTGTCGTTTCTATATATACAATGTTACTATGTGACTGAAATTGCTGGCAACGATCCAAGCTCTGTGAATATAGAACCCTGATGTGTTTGAACAAATCGCAAGTTGATACTTATGTGGCAATCTACATGTGATGAGGCTGTGTGTATGAGAAACAGAAAGTATCAAGTAAAAGAAGAGCATGAGACAAGATGTCAAACAGTGAGCGGTATTTGATAAATGGAAAGACTGCCTATTTAAAGCCATAACTATTTGTTTCCTTATCTAGTTGCCTGACTGATATACCTGGCTTTGAAGATAAGCCTTTATGAAGTCCTACCAGGGGTCCTTTCATATACTTGGATTAGATACTTCTTTACACAGTCACCTTCATTCAAAGGGAAAACTAACAGGATATCTGTAGCAATAAAGTTAATTAACATATCGATGGAATTTTGAATAAGACTATTTAAAGAAAAACATTTTTTCATTATATTTTTCACATTTTTTAATACCATGCATGGTCCAAAATTTCCAATAGAGTGAAGTGTGTGTGTGTGGATTGAATGGATGGTGTGGATGAGTACATATGTTAGACACCAGTGTCTCATTAAGACCTTGTCTTAATTTTAATGTTTGTATTGGAGGAGTTAATTATATAGAATTTTTGTACTATTTATCTGTGGTGTGAGAGCTATCAATAAAATGTTGTTATATCCGGTGTATCCTCCTTGAAGAATATCTTTTTG
Organism: Lithobates pipiens; assembly: GCF_037356315.1. NCBI lineage: Eukaryota > Metazoa > Chordata > Amphibia > Anura > Ranidae > Lithobates > Lithobates pipiens. Next base: position 104,584,562 of record NW_027507788.1, on the reverse strand, counting down.
GAAATTTCCAGTACTTTTCTAATATATGCTTTTTGTTCAGAGGGTTACCACCCCAAGGGGGGTGTTTACTGTTTTTGAAACCAATTACCCCCGGCTGACGGTGTGTACAGATCGTTTAACAGGGTTTCTGAATAGGGTTAATCCCCTTAACCCTATCGATCTGGACAAGATTAGGATTAGTCAAGGTGTTCTTGCCTTTTTTCTTTATCACTCTTGCCTCTGTGACCTTCATTGGTTGTTTTGGTGATTTTTGCTATCAATAAGGTAATTTTCTCATGGCCCTGCCCACATGTTGTAGATCACAGGGACAAGACAAGAGGTAGGTAACATGTGTGGTCCTACAAGTGATATATTTTTTAATTTCAAGAGACCTACCCTCAGAAAAAGAGCTGAAGTGGGTAGTTTTCCTTTTCCTATGTTTGGAGGTTTAACACATCACACATTTACCACAACTAAAAAAATCAGTTTGATCCAAAAAAGTAATTAACTTCTTGGGAGGATTAATAACATTGTGTGCCAATTTGAGCCTGAGTGTTGGAGGTTTCATATAAATAAACCTGGGCTGTGTGGGCAAGACTTTTTAAGCTCTCTGTCTTTCAATAACAGAGGCCAGTGTTCCTTAATTATTTTTTCAAACTGTTTATATTGTCGGTTATATCCAGTTAAGAAAGCCACACCATAATCTTTCAGTTTTTTCGCTTTCTTTTGAAACACATTTTCCCTATCTAACTCACCAATGGCTTCATTAGTTCTATTTAGATCTTTTGGATTGTACCCCTTTTCATGAAATCATTCCAAAATCAATTCCGCTTGTGTGTGTCATAATCTTCTTTTTTATTGCAATTCCTCCTTGCTCTCAACATCTGGCTTTTAGGGATGCCACCCAGCCAACTAGGATGGTTGCAACTACCTAAAGGGATGTATCCATTTCTATCTACATCCTTAAAGAAGGTCTTGTTAAATAGTTTTCCATTCTCTTTGTATATGGTAAGATCTAAAAAATGTACCATAAGACTATAGGTTTCTGAGAAAGAGCTGCCATAGGGGTTATTCCCCATCTTCTCCAGAAAACTACAGAATGACTCATGCGATCTTTCCCATACTATTATAATGTCGTCTATGTATCTCTTGTAGCGTCTAAGCTCTGGTCTATTTCTATCATAGATGGCCTCCTTTTCCCATAAACTCATGAAGAGGTTTCTGTCTATAGTTTTTTTCGTGCCAAAAGAAATTATGGCTCATTGCCAGAGCTAGAGCCTGTAAAAGAAAAAAGTCTTCTGTTTCTGTTTATTCTTTTTTCTGTTTTATTCGTACTTCCCAGTGCCCACTCAACAGCCTTTAATGCATGGTGCTGCTGGATATTGGTATAAAGGGAGTTTACATCAACACTAGATAAAATATGATCTTCATCTATAGTCATTGATTTGATCAATTCATTTAAACCTTTACTATCTTTTAAATATGAAAATAATATTTTAATTTGAACTCTACTACAATAGTGTAAAAGATCAATATAAGCGGTGCTTAAGAAACACTTCTAAAGTGAATGCCTGTTTTCACACACCTACAGCACAAACAAACCAATAATATATCATATAAATCACCCTGTGCCAGTAGTGAAAATAATATATATATATATATATATATATATATATATATATATATATATATAAAATAAAGTCCATAAACTTGATGCAATTGTTGATTATGTATAGAATATCTCTAATCATCCACCACCCCCAAACCCGTGTAAATACAGGATCACTCCACATGTAAATAAAGAATGTGCTAATAGTGTGATATCGTAAAAGCAAATTTAATAGCCACTGTGTAAACTTCAACCATTACACTCACATAAATCTTTAAAAACAAGCAGTACATATCACAGCAAACTTCCAGTATGTGCCCAAACCAGTGCAATATGGTCACAGCTGGCATGTTTTGTCACACCGACGTAATCATGAGATTCCCAAGATTAAGTCGGTGTGACAAAATATGTCGGGGCGTGGCTGTACGGTAACCATCTGAGCTAGCGTGTGACGTGCTGAACCAAGTCAGGAAGCGGAAATCCAAGCCCAAGCAGCGAGTGGTGGTGAGATTATAACCGCACACCTCGGGTTTGCCGTGACCATATTGCACTGGTTTGGGCACATACTGGAAGGTTTGCTGTGATTTGTACTACTTGTTTTAAAGAGTTTTATGTGAGTGTAATGGTTGAAGTTTACAGTGGCTATTAAATTTGCTTTTACAATATCACACTATTAGCACATTCTTTATTTACATGTGGAGTGATTCTCTATTTACACGGACGGAATTTGGAGAATCTGATAAACCTTTCTGTGAGGTTTTTTCAAATCTTTTTGCCGAGCAGGAGAGTGCGAAGCATATGTAGTTGATGAGTGTTTTATCTGACGGGAAAGGAATCACTGACACTTGGGTATGGTGGATGATTAGAGATATTCTACACACAATCAACAATTGCATCAAGTTTATGGACTTTATATTATATATATATATATATATATATATATATATATATATATATATATATATATATATATATATATATGAGCCACCCCCATCAAATCATTCTCTGCAGCTATTACCTTTTGTACCACCACCCCCTCCCTTTAGAATGTAAGCTCTACGAGCAGGGCCCTCCTGTCCTTTTGTATTGTACTGTAACTGTGTTGTCCCCCCTTATACATTGTAAAGTGCTGCGTAAACTGTTAGCGCTATATAAATCGTGTATTATAATAATAATACAAATATATATGTTATATTATTTTCACTACTGGTACTGGGTGATTTATGTGATATATTATTAGTTTGTTTATGCTGTAGGTCTGTGAAAACAGGCATTCACTTTATAACTTTAGAAGTGTTACTTTCAAATTAAAAGTGTTACGTTCAAATTAATATATTATTTAAAGTGGCAGGTTCGCTGAAATATTACTTTTAATCTGTAAGCGCAGTGGTGGGAACTCAAGAGGGGTCGATTTTTGCTTGATTACCATTGGTTTATCTTTTAAATATGCAGGACATTTTTGAGTAAGCAGTTGAAAAAACAATCCAAATAATCCCCCAGTCTAGTAAACAGCGAGTCAGCTCCATTGACTATAAGTCTGCCTGATGGCCTAAGTGGATTCTTATGCATTTTGGGTAACTGGTAAATGACAGGAACTTTAGGTGCATCTGGAATAAGATATCTTGCTTTTTTCTTTTTTTTAAATACCATCCTTTTGAGCTCCTTTAATCAGCCTTTTCAATTTGGCTCTAAATTTGTTAGTAGGATTCCCCTTTAATATTTCATATGTCTCACTGTCTCCAACTAATCTATCCAACTCTTCCAAATAGTCAGTTTTATTTCGAATAATCAGCTGATCTGATAACTATGCCCTTTTCCTTTTCTAATAGCTCTAAACTTCTTTCCAAATCTTTTTTTCGTCTACTCAGACAAATATTCATTTTGTCAAAATCTTGCTCAACCAAAGACTTAAATACTCCCACAAAGTGGTTATTGGTGATTTGGGGATTTAAAATACAATTTTTTTTAAAGGAAGTATGCTGATACTACCCACTAGATAATCCACTGATGAACTACTATTCGCATAAAACTTTTTAATGTTAATTTTTCTTATAAATTGTTGGAAATTAATAAAAACATAAAATTTGTTTAAATTCCTGTCTAACACATATTTAAGACCTAATTCTAAAACTTTAAGCTCATCTTCTGAAAAGATAACATCACTCAAATTAAAAATTGCTTCCATTATGTTTCTCTTTTTCTTTTGCCTTTTGCCTTTTACCTCCCCTGCAACCTCTTGCCCTTCTCTTCTTTCCCCATCCGGATGCATTTGGGGTGCCATGGGATACCATGGTCTCCATTCCTCTTCCCTGCTGTCCGCTGGATTGTAATCCTTCCCACGTTCCCTGGGGGTCGGCCCCCCTCTTTCCCTCAGGGGCGGTCCCCCAGAACCTCTTCTCTGAAAATCCCCTCCATACACAGATCATAATTGGTTAATTTTTACTGCATAGAGGGAGGTTCTATCCTCCCTAGGGTATAAATAGATTGTAATGGAACCGGAAGTGATGTCCTTGATGACGCCCTGGAGGAGGGTTGAAGCCCGTCAACGTAATTTCAGTTTGTGATGACCATTGATGCAAATTTACGTCTCCATGGAAGGAAAGCCATTCAGTGGCGAACTCGGATGATTTTTTTTACTGATGCCTGTTTTTTCCAAAAATCCAGTAAGCTGTGCATTGAATGCACTTGATAATTGATGGCAAACGTTATTTTACTATGCATTCTTTCTCTGTTTCCCCATCTATAGGGTGTGGTATATCCTTCCTATCTTAAAACGTCTCCCTGCAAGATTTTACTGGGGAACCACCCAGCATATCCTCAGATCATTTGATCAATGCCTTTTTGATCCCAGACTGCGAAGCTGAGGATCCAATCATTTTGATGAGTGGGGACATCAAGGGGGGAGCCACTTCACTGATTCAAACATTTTAGAGCACCGTTGCACTTTTCACTGAAGCACCTGAGCACTTTTAGATTTTATGTTTTTGTTTTCTACTAACATTGATACAATAGGCACTGCTAATTAGGATTTATATTGCTTGATAGAGGCTACTAGCACTGTTTTATATATTTTTCATTGTTTTAAGATTGTAGCACCTTTGTGCAGCAGCTGCGGTCTTCCTATTAATTTTTATTTATTCATATTTCACTATTTCAGTTAACTCTCCAGTGTGAGTTTTTGAATTAGATATATTGTCATTGGGGTAAGCACAATCACAAAGAAGTGTTCATAAATTATTAAATATATTAAAAAGGTTAACAGGTTAAAAATTACAATAATGACATTTGGTCACATAAGATAGACCAATAATCAATACAACAGTAGCATTTGGTCATGACTATTTGTCCCATAATTGATACTCAATACACAGGATAAGGCAGATGCTTGTATATGCAGAAAGCCTATGAGAATATGTATATATAACACATGCGGCAAATGGTAGGGTGAGGTCAGGTATAAGGCATAGATATGAGACATTCAATTAGCCCACACCCAAAGATCCTCCATCCCCTCACCCATACATACATGGAATATAGCCTAGGCAGAAACAGGTGTCCCATGTATAATGGGACAGTAGAGGTAATCATCCTCATTAACCACTAGGATAGCCATAGACATTGCACTATAAACAGACCTGGGGCATAAGGGAAACAACCAGTGCTGCAATAATAAACCTGCTGGATATACACTTGCCAGTAACAAAATGGGATAAACAAAAACCCAATTCCTGAATGCCTATGAATATATTAGGGTTATTAGAAGCATAAATGTATGGGACATTACCTCAAAGTGTTAAGAGCCCTAAGGCAAATGCTGCGCTACAACCAATAATCAAGTGTAATATATATAATAAGCAGCTAGCAGCAAAAAGTCCAGTACTGAAAACTTCTAAACAAACATAATTTAACAAAACAGATGCAGCGCTAATAATTATTAGCTCTACATCTTTTTTGTTAAATTACCTCGAAGTGGCCTTCAAGAGCAAATACCCCAAAAAGACCAATAAATAGGGTGCAAATGCACATCAGTCTTAACACGATCCACAAACTGTCACTGCAGTGTGTTCGTCTCGATGGCTCAGCTGTTTAAGCGCTATGCTTAAATACGCGGTCCCAATCGGAAGTGAATGAGCCGTAAATGGCTCACTGACCTCCTTTCCAATGTGGCTACCCCTGCAAGTGTGCATGTGCCCAGTTCCCGGTCACGTGATACACGATGAATCTGGGATACAGAGCGCAGGCGCCACCCACTCAATAGATGTTATAAATGGATGGGTACCGAGAAGGAAATCTCCTCGTCCACCAGGGGCACCCAAATGTCCAAACAAGACTTGGGTAGAAAATACATGCATCGAAATTTGTCCGGTCCCTGCTGTAGTGGCCAAATTTAGATCTATGTATGTCCAGCTTTAGTGGTATCAGCAGAGAGTGTAGATAATGTAAAAAAAAAATTAATTCACACCTACATGCACAATTCTTATAGCCTTTCTTGGACATGTGTCATACGCACGTACTCGCGTGTTTTTACTTATTTGTGTGCATGTGTAAAATACTGTCCAGCAATGCAGATTTTTGTATTTTTATTTTCACAGATCTATTTACAGCACAAGTTTACATGCCTGTGTGTACAGGCCAATTAAAAACAACTTGCTGCATTTAGATCATTAAAATACAAAAGGAAATGTGGAAAAACATGGTGCTTTAAGGCATCTGTGTGCACAAAGCCATAGATGTGTTAATAAATTAACACAATATACTGTAAGATCATACTCAAGTGGTGCATGTGGTTTCAGGAACATGTGTCAGTACAAACTGTATTTTAAAGACTTGGCAGCTCACTTTAAAAAAAGTAAAGTTAAAAGTAAAAAAAAGTTAAGTAAAGTTAAAGTTAAGTAAAAGTAAAGTTAAAAAGAAAACAAAGTTCAAAGAAAATAACAGCAATTTCCCTCAAAGGGGGTTCCACCATTGCTGTATAGTTCAAACCTTCAGCCTCCTGGCTTACTCATCTGCAACACCGCTGCTTCAGACCTCATGCCTAGGCCTTTGGGTTGCACTTCAGAGTGTATGCTCACACTGCTAGCAGCAGCCTCCCTCTCCTAGGGAACATGGGTGTCCTCCTGACACTCGTACACAAACGTGTCTATAGGGCAGAGTCCTCCTGACTCCTCAGCCAGACTTCCTGTCTGCCTGGGTGGAGCTGTCTCCAAGTGGGCACTCTGAGCTCTAACCATGGGATGCATATGAACCCAGCCCAACGGTGTGTAATTAGCATGCCTGCTTCTGACACAGTCAGGCATATATTGCCAATCTACAGTGTAACACGGAGTCGCCTTGCCACAATACACTTATATAGGAATTCTTAGTGATATGCACACACACACATTGAGCTGAATGGATCTGTGTCTACTAGCCTTGTACATGTTCCAGTACTCCTCTTCCTACCCTTAATACCCAAACCATGACAACCCCTAAGCATACTCTTAAACAAGGCTTCCTATGCAGATATCAGAGCCTTGATGATGTAAAGCCGAGAAAGCCGTAATTGTGGATGAAAACTCCAAATCTGATTGTTAAACGATAAAAGAACAAACTAATTAAAGCTTTAGAGAGCACTCATTCATACCTTCCAACTTTCTGAGATGGGAATGAGGGATGCCTATTAGCAAAAGTATGTATGCAAGCATAGGACACACCCCCTGCCAAGCCCCCTTAATGGAGACTTATACAAAAAAAAAGATTAGTTAAACCCAAAAGTGCTTTTTTTTTACCACTAGTATTCCTTTATACTGGCTTTTGGAATTTACAAATGCATCAATTTAGAAATAGGTTGTAAGGTTTAGCACCGGGAAACACCCTTTGAAGGATAAAGTGCATTTTATATACAACTATAAAAATCAGACCAAAATGAGGTACAAATGAGAGTGCCGGAGGGACTTTGTTCCAAATCAGGGTCAGTCCCTTGAAATCAGGGACAGTTGGGAGCTATGCTCATTGCCTGCTTTTACTGCATGTGATCAGCCATATCACATAAAAACACAGAGTGATGTTTTAGAGCAGGCACCATAAGCCTCTTGCTCCTACCTTGACAGTGAACGCATCCTCGATAATCTGCAGGTTGAAGCACACCTGAGCACTGTCACATGGGAAGGGGGCTTACATAGTTCTAGGTCAGGAGTCTCCAAACTGAGGCTTGTGGGCCAGAGGTGGCCCTTTATTTGCCTTTATTCGGCCCTTGGGGCATTATTCCTTCCACTGACACCAAATTCTCTTTATTATTTTCAAATAAAACATACAGTAGAAAAAAAGCAATTTAACAGATAGCTGCCCAAAAATTAAACCCAAAAGAAGCTCCTCTTTGTGTCTCGAGCAGGTGTGTCTGCCACCAGCAAAAATACAAGACAGGAGTTCAAAAACAGCAGTGGATGGCTGAAGTCCATAACTACTAGCATGCATTTAGGTAGTAGCATTTACCATGCTCCCACAATGGCAGAGGATGAAAAGACAAAGAGAAACTTGAAGGACGTCACCTCAAAGATGGGGTCCACACCAGAACATGTACTCTGCATGGAATGCGAGAGACAAAATGGATCTGTAATTACAAGAGAATTTTCCCAGAGGTCCGAAGGTCTCAGGGGTCAGTCACAGTATCAGGGTTTTCAAGCCACTGTGACCAAATTTTTACGAATTTAGTCAGACATTGTAACTGAACAATAATTCTCTCACTGATGCCAACAATGGGGCACTATTATAATACTACTATCTTTCCGGTTACTCTATGTTATATAGAACAAACCTAGAACAAACACAGAAAACCAAATACAATGTGTTTTAATGTGTTTTATTTTATTTCCACAAATTCATGGTTTTTAAAATGCATTTGTATATATATATGTATATATATATATATATATATATATATATATATATATATATATATATATATACACACATACATATATATATGTATGAACAATGGTACTTGGTTTTTCAGCTCTTCACTTTTTCATTCTCTCATTTATTTTTTCATCATTTCATAATTTTTTTCCCCATTTTTTCATAGATTCATTTGTTAAATTTTAACTTCTTCAGATCCACGCTATAGCATCATATAATGATGGCTACAGCACGCATCTACTTTGTCCCCAAGCGGTCTTTGTGCCCCCTGCAGGGCGCATGCGGCGCGCCCTGTGATCAGCGAGTCTATGAGACTCGGCTGATCACAGATCGGAGTAAGGGGTCGATCCTGACCCCTTACCACGTGATCAGCTGTCAGCCAATGACAGCTGATCATGTGATGTAAACAGAGCCGGTGATCGGCAATTTTTTCTCCTTGCGCTGATAGCGTGAGGAGGGAAAAAAAAGCCGATCACCGGCGGCTCTCAGAGGGACATCGGTCCCGATCAAGGAGAGCTGCTGCCAGCTCATCTGTGCCCACCTGTACCACCTACTCAATAGTGCTGTCTACCAGTGCCCACAGTGCCACCTATCAGTGTCACCAATCAGTGCCTCATCAACAGTGCTGCCCATCAGTCTCACCCACCAGTGTCCATCAGTGCCACCTATCAGTGCCATCTATCAGTGATACCTATCAGTAACATCTATCAGTGCCCTTCAGTGCCATCTATCAGGGTCCATCAGTGCCATCTTATCAGTGGCCATCAGTGCAGCCTTATCTGTGCCCATTAGTACTGCCTTATCTGTGCCTATCAGTGCCCATCAGTGCAGCCTATCAGTGCCCACCAGTGCAGCCTATCAGTGCCGCCTCATCAGCGCACATCAATGAAGGAGAAAAACTACCTGTTTGCAAAATTGTATAGCAAACTATAAAACATTATTTTTTTTTCCCATCTTTTTTTGTTTGTTTAGCAAAAAATAAAACCCCCAGCTGTGATTAAATACCACCAAAAGAAAGCTCTATTTGTGTGAAAAAATGATAAAAATTTAATTTGGGTACATTGTTGTATGACAGCTATTGCTAAGCATCCCATAGTACAAGATATCCTTCACTTTGCGAGCATCTAGTTTTGCTATTATGATTTTATTACCTAAATTACCCTATTTCTAGTATTGACTTTGTCTAGCAAGCTATAATATGGTATTTTAATTGTGCCCTTTAGATATTCTAAGTATTTTGACCTTGGTTGGTGTATCACCCCTGGTGTCAATCCACCGTTGAACCTGTGTTTCTGGTCTTTCTATACCATCTATGGCGGCCTCTGGCACACGGCTTGTCTGACATAGCGGTACATCTAGGTATCCCGGCAGTCTCTGGTCCCTTTGTTTTTAGAAACACGGAAGTCGGCGTATGCCGCGAATGACCAGCATACCCTGAGGAAGCCAGTTTAAGGGGCGAAACATGTTGGGAAGTCTGTCATCCATTACTGTGTTGTTTGAGCTGTAAAATAATTTGATTTGTACTAGCCACAATTTGTACCCTCCTTCCTTTGCCAATTTGTTTTATGGAATAAATGTATTTTTACTTTGATTCTCAAATAAAGGAATATTTTTTATATATTTGACATTTTTTCTATTTGATTTTGCACCTATAAAGTCCCGTTTCCGTGTTTTTCTAAGCATCCCATAGTGGTGTGAAACATATCAGCTTTTCATTGATCCTGTGCCTCTGATGTCTTTGTACCAGAAGAATTTTTAAACCGTCTTCAATAAAGGTGTTAACAGAGTGTGGCCATCCAGCCTTTTCTTTTATTCAATGGGGCACTATTCCTCCCATTGACACCAGAGATGGAGAGCTAATTCTCCCACTGACACCAATGATGTCATTTTTTTACTTCCACTGACCCCCACGCCTATGGCATTGTTTACTCCCACTGACCACAGTCTGGCCTCCATGAAGTTTGAAGGACAGTAAACTGGCCCTTTGTTTGAAAAGTTTGGAGACCCCTGTTCTAAATCATAACTTTCAGAAAGTCAGTATTTAATTACATTTTCTGGGGTTGTTCAAGCAGCAGATTGGAAAGGGGGTTGCTCTGTCATGATAGTAGCATTCAACTTATTGTGCCTGAACTGTGTCAGTCTTAGATTGCCTGATATAATATTTACACTGGGAAAAGTGGATTGTAGGGGAGGGGTTATCATAGACCGTTGGAAGAAGAGGAGGCAGAATGGAAGATTATTATGGACTAAAGGGAAGGTGGTAGAGTGTGTAGAATGGGAACTGATTGTGAACTAGAGGGGCATAAAAGAGGCAAAGCATAAGGCAGGCCATACATGGAGCAAATTTCTTTCCTGCCAAACAGGCTGAGATTTGAACCATCTATGAATCTATGACCAGCCTTAGGTGATCATTGCAGATGGTGGATGGTGGAGAGTGGAAGCTGAACATCAGCAGTGAAGGCAGAATAGAAACTGATTTTGGGCCCTGAAAGGTAAGAGAGTGGAGTATGACCGATCAAAGACCAGGAGGATATGAAGGGAAGGTTCTGATTGCTAACAATGTATACAGAAGCTGATCATAGACCACCAGTAGAATAAAGTGGAAAGTGAGTATAAACAGGGTAAAGGGAGGATAATTGTGGAGGCAGAAGAGGGAGGCTGATTGTGGTACTCCCTAAATGAACTTCACAGCTTCTATTTGATTCATTTGAGAGCAAATCTGCAGTCTGACAGCAAAGTCACCGGTTTAAATAATTCCGTAGAGGCTGTGTGGTGCCAGGCTGACTGTGCAGGACTGTAGGTAAACCTGATCTATACTGAATGTGCTGTGGAAAAGCAGGAGGTACAAGAATGATAAGTGCTCTCAAAACTGCACTTATCCTTACAAATAATCATGGCTTGCTCTATCCCAGGGGTACAAGAACAAGAGGAAATAATAGAAAAATTCCCAAAAGCAAATTCAAAAGTAGAAAATACCTCCACCAATTTCATTAAAATTAGACAACGTTGTATACAGACTCATATGGCCACCACAAACATGCGTGCACTCCCCCATGAATGATGTTATGCGATTAGTAAAAGTCACTGATAATACCTAAAAAGGTATAAATGATCATTTTCTCAAAAGCAGTATGCTGATATTGCACGAAAGTCAAACAAGAGATTGGAATCCCATCCAATAATCTGTGTTGCCACAGTACTGGAAGATAGTAAGGGCAATTGGTTACTAGAGCAAGTTTGAAAATTCATAAACAGTTCATGGATTGCAGACACAAGAAAGCAGCAAATTGGTGGTAATGCAATTTTTAGAAAGTAGGCAGGAAATGATTATTTAGGAATTCTTTCACTGAGTTTATTGGTACAAGGCAAGTTGTTGAGGCTGTAGACTACCTATGCTGGCAGTTAGGTAAGTAACTAGGGGGCAGGTGAGTGTATGTGTGTATACCTTCCTCCCAGCCGGTAGGTGTAAAACATTAAATCTCACCGCTCCCAACGATCACCTCAGCCACTGCACTGGTGTGAAGCCGACACTACGCTTGCCGGTAGCTCGGGATATGGCTTCCATCTATTCCTCCAGTTCTCAGGGATCTAGCCAGTGATGTTGAAAGTCCTTCTATGAAGTAGGAGTCTGCAAAGCAGCCAGGGTAGGCAACCTTTTCAGCACAGTGTGCGGAAAAATATTTTCAAAGAACTTGAGAGTGCCAATTTTATTACAAAAAAATTTCAACTTCACACTCTAAATCGCAAAAAGGATTTTTTATAAAAGTAAATGCTGTAAACTACTTCAGTAGTAGTAAGAAATTAACATCCTGCACTCTCAGGCCTCAGATCAGCCCCAATTCTTGCAACCCCACACTTCAGATCAGCCCCAATTCCTGCACCTTCACACCTCAGATCACTGTCCCCCCTGCAAATCTGTTTCACCGCCGTACCCCCTGCTCATCTGTCCCACCACTGTAACCCCCTGCACATCTGCTCCACCAACTGTAACCCCCTGCACATCTGCCCCACCACTGTAACCCCCTGCACATCTGCCCCAACACTGTAACCCCCTGCACATCTGCCCCACCACAGTACCACCCAGCACATCTGCCCCACCACTGTACCACCCAGCACATCTACGCAACCTCTGTACCCCCTGCTCATCTGTCCCACCACTGTAACCCCTTGCTCTTCTGTCCCACCACTGTAACCTCCTGCTCATCTGCCCCACCACTGTACCACCCTGCTCTTCTGTCCCACCACTGTAACCCCCCTGCTCAACTGCACCACCAAGGTTCCCCCTTTTTCATCTGCCCCACCATTGTACCTCCCTGCACATCTGCTCCACTGCCATACCTCCATGCTCTTCTGTCTCACCACTGAACCATCTTCTCATCTGTCCTAACGCTGAACTTATCTGCTCATCTGCCCCATCACTGTAAACCCCTTTCTCATCTGCCCCCCAATGTACCTCCTGCACATCTGCCCCAACCCTGTACCTCCTGCACATCTGTCCCACCAATGTACCACCCTTTCTCCTCTGCCCCACCACTGTACCCCCCTGTACATCTGCCCCACATCTGTACCCCCTGCTCATCTGCCCCACCACTGTACCCCCTCCCCACTCGTCTGTCCCACCGCTTAACCCCCTTCTCATCTGCCCCAACACTGAACCCCTTCTGATCATCTTTTCCACCACTGTAACCCCCTTCTTATCTGGCCCATCACTGAACCCCCCCTTGCTAATCTGTCCCACCACTGAACTCCCTTCTCATTTGCCCCAACACTGAACCCCCCGCTCATCTGCCCCATCTCTGTACCCCCTGCTTTCCTGTCCCATGGCTGAAGCCCCTTCTGATCCCTCCCACTACTGTACCTCCTGAACATCTGCCCCACCACTGCACTCTCTTGCTTTTCTGTCCCACCACTGTAACCCTGCTGCTCATCTGCCCCATCAATGTACCCCTTTTCTCATCTGCCCCACCACTGTACCTCCCTGCACATCTGCTCCACCGCCGTATCCCCATGCTCTTCTGTCTCACTACTGAATCACCTTCTCATCTGCCCCACCAATGTAACCCGCTTTCTCATCTGCCCCACCAATGTACCTCCTGCACATCTGTCTCACCTCTGTTCCCTCTGCTCATCTGTCCCACCAATACACCTGCTTTCACATCTGCTCCACTTCTCTACCCCCCTGCTTTTCTGTCCCACCACTGACACCCCTTTTCATATGCCTCAACACTGGACCCCCCTGCTATCTGTCCCACCACTGTAACCCCCTTGTCATTTGGCCCAACACTGAACCCCCCTGCTCATCTGCCCCATCACTGTACCCCCTACTCTACTGTCCCACTGCTGAAGCCCCTTCTTATCTCTTACACCACTGTACCTCCCTGCACATCTGCCCCACCACTGTACCTCCTGCTCTTCTGTCTTACCTCTGAACCCCTCCTGCTAATTTTCCCCACCGCTGTACCCTCCTACTCATCTGCTCCACCTCTGCACCCTCTTCTCATCTATGATATGCAGAGTGGTGAAAGGAAGCAGAGGTGAGACACATCTACCTGTCCTGGCCCACTTATCCTGCTGATACACCTCTTGCATCCAACCCACATGCTTGTATGTGATATATGTGATGTCACATACAAGCATCTGGAATGGATGCGCAATGATGAGCCCAAGTCTGGGGTATTTTCTGAAAGCAGTGGGCCTGTGTGCAGGATCATAAGTTGGCAACCTGCAGCTGAGAAAAAGTGTGGCGCTCTGCACTGCAGCAAAAGTTGGGTGTTATTTTCATTGCGTTGAATACTGACTGTGGCTTAAAGGGACACAGAGTGCCGAAGTTCAGTAGTAAGTGACGCAAAGGTTCAGGAATAATAATAGTCCCCAGAAGCTCAACAGTAATTCCACAAACTGTCACCTGATTGGGGTTTTCTCAATCACAGTGAAATCCCTTCTTTCTGTTATTGGAAGTGGCAACCAAGCGAGTCATCTTCCTCCAGATGGTGGACGGGGCTAGCAGGACTGTGATTGGCTTTAGTAGTGGCCAATGACAGTCCTCCTCCTCCTGTAAACTGGGACCCCTCCCCTTCCCTTTAGCAGAACTGCACCCAATCTCTTCCCCATCACAATAGCTGACGATTGCAGCTACAGCAAAGTTAGAAAACCAATGTTTCCCATTTTTTACAAACAGTGCCTCCCCCTCAGTGCAGGTGCAGTGTGGGGAAATCTGAGATTGGAATGAATGCATTAGTGTCTCACTGACACTTCCCTGTGCTGCTCTGCTGATGGGGACGAAGTCGAGTGGTGGCAAAAGAGGCTCCGAGTGCCGTTTGCGGCACAAGTGCCAGGGGTTGCCTACCCCTGCTCTATCCTAAACAATAGCAACAATGAATCCCAATGAATCCCATCTGAATATGTCCATTCCACGTGCAAGGTTAAAGAATAATTCTCTTTCTTAGTGAAAATTAACTGTTCCAGTTCTCTCGTTAGAGAACCCCCCCCTGTGCCCAAATCTGACCAATTCACATCTTTTGTCACATACAGTAGGTATAGAAAAGAATCACTACCCCTTCCCCTTTAAAACAATCAAATTTTGTTGCTTTGCAGCCTGAACTGAAGACAGACACATTTTTTTTATCCAACTGTATTTACTAGGGCAATTTTTAACACCAACAAGTGAAAGATATAATTCAAACATATCGGAAAAAAATAAAACAAACATTCTAAAACAGAATCACACCCCCTATGTCAGTATTTTTTCTTTAATTACAGCCTTTAGCCTGTTGGAATATGTCTCTATTAACTTTTCACATCTAAAATTTGCAATATTTGCCCACTCTTCTTTGCAGAACTGCTTAAATTCAGTAAAATTGATGGTGACTGTTTGTGAACTGCAGTCTTCAAGTAATTCGACAAATTTGGGGTGTGAGCCTAGGTTCACATTACAGTGATTTGTCATGCAAATTGGCATGTCAAAATGCATGCCAAATCGACAGCTATTGCCGGCAGTGGCACCTTCTGAATCGGTGCGACGTCGACATTGCGGCACCACACAGATTCCCAAAAGTAATTTCTATACTACCTTTGGCAACTTTGTGTTGTGATTTGTATAGACATCTGAGCAGCAAATCGCACAGATGTCTCTGAAATCACCCCCAAGTTGGGACTGACATGCGGGTATGAGATTGCGGGAGTTCAGCTGAACTACAATTTCAATCCTGCTGTCAGTGTGAACCTGGGTTTAGTCTGGACTCAGACTAGGCCATGCAACGACATTAACCTTTTTCTACTTCAACTACTGTGTGGTAATTTTTGCTGTGTGCTTTGGGTCATTGTCATGTTGAAAGGTAAACCTTCTTTCCCATTAACAACGTTCAAGCAGAGGGCAGCAGATTTTCCTCAAGAATTTGACGGTATTTTACCCCATCCATTTTTCTTCTATCCTGACAAGTGCTCCAGTCCAGTGGCGCCTGGTGCTCACTATTTTGGGGGGGAGACTGACGGCATCGGTCAAACCCCCACACACCCACTTGCGGCCGATGGATGGAAGCAATCTTCCAACTTCCCCCTAAGAGTCCTAAGACTCCATGGCCAATATGGGCTTCCTGATTGGCCTGGAAGTGAATGAAAAAGACAATAGCGAATATTCATTCGCTACTGTCACACAAATGGGTGTGCTCAGGGCACAGTGATCTGCGCCCCAAGCCCACCCTTTTTTGAAGCCTATTCGAGCCTCCGGTTCTAATCATGTCCTTCAAAAAACAAAAAACATTGGAATCCATGTGTCCGGCGCCCCACATGTAGATTAGGGGGGCAGGGCCCTTTGTCCCTTATGGAGTGGCCACCACTGCTCCAGTCCCTGCCGCAGAGAAACACCCCATAACAGGATATTACCACTTCCATGCTTTACTGTGGAAATGGTGTTATTTGGATGGTGAGCTGTATTGGATTTCCGCCAGACATATTGTTTGGTGTTGAGGCCAAATAATTACATTTTAGTCTCATCTGACCACATTAAATGCACCTTAAAGATTCTGAGGCCACATGGAAAAAGATGTTAAGCCCCATACACACTATCAGTTTTTCTGCTGAGTTTTTCCTTCAGATTTACCAAAACCATGTAGTGCAAGGGCCTGTCTGATTGCATACAAATTGAAACACCTAAGGTTTGACCTAGGGTTTTGTTAAATCTGAAGGAAAAACTCAGCAGAAAAACTGATATTGTGTATGGGGCTTTATGCTCAGATGAGACTGAATAGAATTTTTTGGTGACGATCGATCAATCAACTTGGGTACAACTAGCCTGCTCAATTCTCTTGAGTTATCACTAGCGGCTGCTGTAGCCGCTAGCGATATTTATTGTCTTCTTCTGGTGGGCATGGCTTTCCCTGCCTGCTAGGAGAAGACAATGGCCTGACAGGAGGGATTCTTGCATCAACACTGTGGTTGCAAGAAAGAAATTTGCAGTGTGTATGGCTGGCCTTATGTGTCAGCAGAATGTGTCAGCAGAATGAATGCAACACGTGTCCTTAATAACCTCCCTGGCAGTATGATTATTTCAGATTTTAGGTGCTTAAAGCGGTACTATTTTTATATTGTAGGCCTGTAATTCTTATAAATAACTCACTTAAATCTATCCAAACAAGAGTCTAGTAGACATCCCGGGTATGATAAAGTTTGAAACATGAAATCAGAAATTATAATATAATAAATAACTATAAATAATTCTAACAAATAATAATAATACAAATTATTCAATAATTTAATCAAATCAAAAACACTGAAACGTGCTGAGTTGCAGAATTGTCCCTGTCGATGTGGATACCCACTTGTAGAGCCATGGCTGCAATACTGGAACCAACCACCAGGCTTCCAAGACCACCAACAACAAACAGATGACCCTAGATGTATACACCATTCCTACGGTGCTGAGAGTGCTGTGATGTGGAAAGATAACCCCTACAGCCTAAAGAGAATCTGCCCACAAAACTATACCACCTATGTATTGTTATACTACCCATCCAGCCTCCTCTATCTATTTTCATACATTTTAAAACACAGATTCGACTTGGCTCTCCAAGGCTCTGATGAAGAGGAAAACCCTTGAAAGGTGTTAGCCAATATACAGTTGCCCCCCTCCTTACATAACCACCAAGATGTTTTTTTTTTTTTTAAAAAGCATGTAAGGGGATAAAAAAATAGATAGCATATTCCCTTTTCCCAGCTTCCACGCACAGCACATAGGTGAGAGTGGCAGCATCCTCCTTCCAGCAAGATGTCCAACTCTCAGTGCCTTCCTGGGAGAAATGGAATACTCTGTGACCTCTATGTAGGAAGATGATGTCACCCACTCAGGGCTGTCTTTAAGGCAGGGCAAAAGGGGCAGCTGCCCTGGGCCCCATCATTGTTGCCAACTATCCCAGTTTAAATTCCCTAGTTTCTTAAAGTTTTAGCCCCATGCTATATCCCAATATGTCAATATGAAGTCCTGTTACAAATGATGCCCAGCTTTGCCCTATTGCCGTGTACAGATGACTCATCTGCAGACCCTGTGTTTACATGTAAAAATAACCTGCATTAGTATGTAAATAGCAGTGGAGCGGCTGCACTAATATGTAAATAGAGGCGGCATTCATATGTATATGATGCCCCCTGGGGCACTTAGCAGTAGGGTGGGGCCAGGAGCACCAAAAGGTACCGGAGAAGAGGAGGATTGAAGCTTCTCTGTGCAAAACCATTACACAGAGTAGGTAAGTATGACATGTTTGTTATTTTGAAACAAAAAATAAGGAGACTAGCCAGCTCGGATCTGCCTGTTCGTTTTTCAGGCAGATCCGAGTGGGCCATCCATTGACTCCTATGGGGAGACAGATGTCAGCGGAGATGTGATCCACTAAAATCAGACGTATGGCGATACATTCTCCAATGTCTTGGCGGATAGGATCGGCTGAGATGTGATGAAAACGGACATGCTGTGCATTTTAGTCTGATCTCTCCAAAGGAATCAGTGGGGCTCTGACAGGCCCCTCCCCACTCAGTGACCAGAGACGGACCTGTCACCCACCAGAGAGTCATGTACATGGCATGATGGTCTCCAGTATGTGTGGGAGAGGAGAGTCATGTACAGGGCATGATGGCCTCTGGTATGCGTGACAGGGGAGAGTCATATACAGGGCACGATGGCCTCCAGTATGTGTGGGGGAGGAGAGTCATGTACAGGGCATGATGGCCTCCAGTATGTGTGACAGGGAAGAGTCATGTACAGGGCATGATGGCCTCCAGTATGTATGGGAGAGGAGAGCCAACTCACCAGTGGTATAAATACTTAAGGCTGAGTTCAGGGCTATTTCGATCTTTCAGACGCACCACATCCGGAAGGACATGCCGTAACTACTGTGGAGGGCTATTGCGCCTTCCAGTCTGTCGAAGGAACTGGGGATCTGGAGATCAACCAGCACTTGGACAATAAGCAGGGGAGAAGCCGCACTAAAAATGTATAAAAACAATGTGTATTATACCAAAATAGTGATCGTATAAAACTAAGTACACAAAGTATATAAATTGATAAACCTAATCAATCAATAGTGCAAATAAAGCAAAAAAATGCGTTGTGCTAAATAAAGTCCACAGTGATAATTGTTATCAACCACCACCTTAAGGGGTTCATGCTTACCAAAATGTAAGCCAAACGAGCAGACGGCTTTAACCCAGCCAGGGTCCTGGATAAACTTGGCTCCACAAAAATGTGAATTAAGTGTAAACATAAGGAATAAAAAACACCCAGTGATATGTGAAATACAACAAAACCAAGTGCACCAACACCACATGAAGGGGCCCCTGACCAGCCCACAAATGCAGATATTCCCACAGCGGTATAAATCCTCAGCCAGATATATAAGTAAGCCAAATGATGATTGATTTAGAATCCCAGCAAAAACAAACTCTGTATCTCCTGTACGTTTGGTGAGTATCAACCCAAAAGAAAGGCATAACAGACCATAGCGTAATACTATCATAACCCAATTTATTAAAAAAGAGAATTGCACTTACAAAAGCTCTCGACATTCTTAGCATAAAAAATTAAGCCGGGCGGCAAACAAACTAGACTGCCATCCTCCTCGGTGGCATGGTGACGTCAGCACGTACCCCCCAGACGCGTTTCGTCATCAAATGACTTTTTCAATGGAGAACGGGTAGCGTGCTGATCCACCACCATTTTATACACACACCAAGCCTCGTTCTGAGTCCCGCATATCGAGCTACAGCATGCCATCTTAAGTGCAGCAAACCATTGTTTTTTTTATAAACCGATGTATTGGAACTTAATATCAAAAAGAAAAAGGAAAAATTTAATTGTAACAGCAGGAAAGCATAACGCCTTATCTGCATTAATAGCGGTTATGTCCCAAACCACTAAGGACAGCAGTAATGGCGCCACTAACTATAACAAAAAAAGTGCATATTAATTAAATTACATATAGTTGCTATGAACAGCATGATTAGATTATCCCCTAAAAATTATATATATTAATATACATACCATATAAACAATTAGCAAAACATTATAAAATTAGCAAAAAAAGTTTTATTATATATATTTTTCAAACCCATATCATGCAATATGAGATTATTTATAGTGGTATAAGTCTCCCATGTCACCATACCACCACATATAGGCCAAAAAGAATAATAAAAAAAATATTTTTAATAAATGATAACCACAAAAAATAATAATAAACACCATATACATTACTCATCATCCAATGTTCATAGCATTTAACATTATTTAAAAAGAGTCTAAAGACTTTAATGCAACTAGTCATTTAGCGCTATAACTGATATAGACGACAGGTCCCCTGGTAACGAGGGGGTGGATGTCCTGGCTCCCTCCCTAAAGGTCGGTTTCCAGTAGCAAACGGAATCAAACCTGCATTACAAAGATCCAAGACCTGATCACCATGTATGAGAGTGAAGGAGTTCATAAGTACGTGCATTAGGTCCACGGCGGGACCCCATTCCTTTACTGGGTGTGAAGTAACAGAAGTATACTGGACTGGTGGCGAGGGCATGGGCTCAGCGGCATCCCTCCTAATGCAAATAAAAATAAATATATGTTGTTGCACTCTAGTGAAAAAATGAGTACCATAAATAAAGTGCTAAATGAGTTAATGTGCTATATAACGTGACATTGCATTTGCAAAATTGCATAAAACGCATATATAGTGACAACTTATGTGCAAAATTGCATAGAAACGCATAAAATTGCTACATAATTGCATAACCTTCAAATTGAATAGAATAAAAACGTGCTAATGCTGGCAAAATATGAGGTAGAGTCTAACAGTGCACGTGAATAGAAAAAATAAAAAAATAAAATAAAAATAAGATGCGGTGAAGTGCTGTGCTCCAAGTGAGTCAGTGAAAATACAGTCTTTCAGTGCATAAGTCATGTGAATCCTCTTCAGTGTATAAACACTTCAGGTGTGCAGTGGCTATCTTTCCTTACTACAGTAAGGTAACAGCGTGCTGTAACAAATGACGGTGGTCAGTAAATCCTCCAATAGCTCACATCTGATGTTTCTCTTGTGTGGTAGTTGCCAGGGGAAGCATCAATGGACTAAATATCCTAATATGCCTTGGTAGCCTGATCTATAGCCTTCATATATAATGATAGGCTATCGCTATATGCCTCAGTAACAGTGGACAGCCTCCCAGGTCCGTGAACATAGAGTAAAAAGGAGAGGGGGGACCCAAATCATGAAGTATGTAATCACAGATATTTATTTGAGTTTGCAGGTTTAAAAGTACTCACATAATGAAACAGGTAAAAAAAACTAGATAAAAACGAGCAGCGAGCTTGTGGCCTGACGTTACTTCTGGTGCCCGTGAAAGCCAATCCAGCGCATATCGTCACGATCATGTGACTTCATCAGGAAATTTAAAAATGGGACTAAGAAGTGTCCTTAAATAGGTTAGCTAATAATAATACCGAGTGGCCATTTTCTTGTAGTCTATGTATAAAAACATATTGTGGCCATTTCCCAATAGATATCCTGGACGTTCTATGGTCGCAGCCATTTTCTTGTGGTCTAACAAAGATAAACAAAGCAACGGCCATTTTCCGACTGATGGCCAGGTAGAAAATAGAATTATAATCGAACTACAACCATGAAAAAATGTGGAGCTAAAGAGGAGGTGAATTAAAATATTTTTACTGGATAAAAAATGTTATATAGCTAGAATGAAGAGAAACGGTTTAACTGCTTGCCGACCAGCCACCGCAGTTGTACTGCGGCAACATGGCTCGGCTGCGTGAATCGCCGTCATGTTACGCCGCTTCCATATTCGGCCACTAGAGGCAGATACCTGTTTACACACACAGATTCCGGTTCTCGGTGTGCCCCCTGCTCACCCACAGAGCTGGGGGCACACCGAGAACCGGGATCTGTGTGTGTAAACACAGAGGGGAGCGGAGAATAGACAGATCGTCTGTTCATACAGAGTATGAACAGCGATCTGTCATCTCTCCTACACAGTCCCATAGTCCCCTCCCCCTACAGTTATAACACACACTAAGGAACCCAATTAACCCCTTGATCGCCCCCTAGTGTTAACCCATTCCCTGCCAGTAACATTTATACAGTAATCAATGCATTTTTATAGCACTGATTGCTGTATAAATGCCAATGGTCCCAAAAAATGTGTATAAATTTCCGTGTCCGCCATGTCGCAGTCCCGATAAAAATTGTAGATGGCGGCCATCACTAGTAAAAAAAAAATGAATAATAAAAATGCCATAAAACTGTCCCCTATTTTGTAGACGCTATAACTTTTGCGCAAACCAATCAATATAAGCTTATTGGGATTTTTTTTTTACCAAAAATATGTAGAAGAATACATAACGGCCTAAACTGAGGAAAAAAATATTTTTTTTATAGATTTTTGGGGGATATTTATTATAGAAAAAAAGTAAAAAATATTGCGTTTTTTTCAAAATTGTTGCTCTTTTTTTTGTTTATAGTGCAAAAAATAAAAACCGCAGAGGTGATCAAATACCCGAAAGAAAGCTCTATTTGTGGGAAAAAAAGGACGTCAATTTTGTTTGGGTGCAACGTCGCATGACCTCACAATTGTCAGT
Organism: Lithobates pipiens; assembly: GCF_037356315.1. Classification (NCBI taxonomy): domain Eukaryota; kingdom Metazoa; phylum Chordata; class Amphibia; order Anura; family Ranidae; genus Lithobates; species Lithobates pipiens. The sequence continues at coordinate 104,561,955 of NW_027507788.1, read as the reverse complement.
TAAAGCGACGCTGTGCTGAATCGCATAAATTGCTCTAGTTGGGAAGGGGGTAAAATCTCCCGGGGCAGAAGCGTTTAAATGTTTTTTTTTAAAAAGGGCTATAATTAATATCCAGACAAAGAGGACATTCAAAAAATGAGAATCCCATTGCATTAAAGGGACAGATGAAGCGCCATGTGTAAATATAGAATCATATAGAATCATCACCATCCCCTACCTTTAGAATGTAAGCTCTACAAGCAGGGCCCCCCTGTCCCTTCTGTATTGAACTGTACTGTAATTGTGCTGTCCCCCCTCTACATTGCAAAGTGCTGCATAAACTGTTGGCGCTATATGAATTGTGAATAATAATAATATAGCCCGTGGAAATTATGTCATAATCTCCTTGGAGAATAACATAGTAAATCACATATAAACATATAAAAGTACAAGGGATCTTTGCTTAAGGGATCATGAAGGTATCAGAGGTCTCAAGACGTAGTATAAAGTAAGTGAACCAAATAGACAATAAAAGTTCCACTAATGGTGACCCATTATACAACAAATTAAAAATCGCTCAAAAAACAGTTAAGATCAAATTCAATGTTTAGTCCTCAGGGTGCAAAATAAAAATCCATTTGGATTCTAACCGACTGAGGGTTCTTACGCCAGTGTTTTTTGTGTGGTTCAATCCCCCAAAACTTAAGGTGAGTAGGATCCTTATTGTGGTGTGTCCAACCCTTTAATTATATTCTGGACGTATTCTTTAACTACTTTCAGACCGGACCAATTTGCTGGTCAAAGACCAGACCACTTTTTGCGATTCGGCACGGCGTCGCTTTAACTGACAATTGCGCGGTCGTGCAACGTGGCTCCCAAACAAAATTGACGTCCTTTTTTTCCCACAAATAGAGCTTTCTTTTGGTGGTATTTGATCACCCCTGCGGTTTTTATTTTTTGCGCTATAAACAAAAATAGAGCGACAATTTTGAAAAAAAACGCATTATTTTTTACTTTTTGTTATAATAAATATCCCCCAAAAATATATAAAAAAAATTTTTTTCCTCAGTTTAGGCCAATACGTATTCTTCTACATATTTTTGGTAAAAAAAAAAACGCAATTAGCGATTATCGATTGGTTTGCGCAAAAGTTATAGCGTTTACAAAATAGGGATAGTTTTATAGCATTTTTATTAATATTTTTTTATTATTTATTTTTTACTAGTAATGGCGGCGATCAGCGATTTTTATTGTGACTGCGACATTGTGGGGGACCCATCAGACATTTTTGACACATTTTTGGGACCATTGTCATTTATACAGTAATCACTGCTATATATAAAAGTGATTCCTGTGTAAATGACACTGGCAGTGAAGGGGTTAACCAGTGGGTGGCAGTGTAGGGGTTAAGTGTTCCTAGGGGTGTGTTACTAACTGTGGGGGGGTTGAGCTTTCATTTAGTGAACACTGATCTCTGCTCCAATCACATGGAGCAGAGATCAGCGTCACTAGTTGCTAGGCAGAATGGAGAAATGTTGTTTACAACGGCACTTCTCCATTCGGCCGCTCCGTGAGACGATCGCGGGGATGCCCGCAGCGATCGAGTCCGCGGGTCCCGCGACCGGACTCACGGGGGTCCCGACCAGCGCGGGAGCGCGCCGCCGGTGGCGCGCTCCCGATGGCAGGGCGGCAAATTTAAATTTTTTTTAATTTATTTTTTTCTAGAAAGTACACCAATTAGTTTTGTTCACCTTTCCATAGTATGCAGATGTCATCAATGTATCTTTTATAGATGTAGAGTTCCATGGGTGTGTCTGAAAAGACCATTTCATCTTCCTATTTTGCCATGAAAAGTCCAGCGACACTAGGTGCAAATTTAGCGCCCATGGCAACTTCTGTCTTTTGGTGATAGTAATTGCTATTGTACCAGAAGTAGCTGTTTTTCAAGCAGAAATGCAGACATTTTGACTAGGTATATTCTCTGAATACAGGGAAGTGTAGGTGATGTAGTATTATAGTGTAGAGCGAAGATACATCTGCTGTAGCCATAATCCAAGGGCCTCCTTCATTGGGTATCATGTCCAAGATATTTAGCAGTTGTTTCGTGTCTCTTAAGTATGCTCTAGAATCCTGTACAGCTGGCTGAAGATAATTATCTATATACTGGCCTATTCTGGCAGTGAGGGAATCTATCCCATTAACTATGGGTCTAAAGGGGGGGGGGGGGGGTTCCTTATCTTTGTGCATATTAGGTATTAAATATATGATGGGGGTGGGGCAAGATTTGGGTATTAGAAACTATGCCTCTTTTTTGTGCAATATGTTCCTTTTTTAGTCCTAGATGTATGACTTGATCAAGTTCTTTTCTACATCTGAACATAGGGTCACTTAATAATCAACTATAGGTATCCGAATCTTCTAGAAGTTTCAACATCTCATCTGTATATTGTTCTTTGGAGAGGATTATGACTCCTCCTCCCCTTATCAGCACATCATTCCTTTTTGTAAATTTTCTAATACCACTCTCAATATAATTAGGTTTATCTTTCTTCTTGATTTTCAGATCCTTTCGATCCTGGATCGCTACTTTCTTAAATACCTCAGTGTTATTTATGGGGGGTTAAAGGTCAATTTGTTTCGAGGTTCGCTATGTACAATCTCTTGATTCTCCAATATAGGTCTAGTTTTTATCTGGTTACTTGCTATATATTATTTTTAATATTGACCTAATATAGTTCTGTATCCTTATGCACGTCTGGAATTTATCCAGATTTCTTTGCTGGGCGTATTTCAATCCTTTATCCAGGACACACATTTCTTCCTGTGTGAGTATCTTACCATTTAGGTTAACGATACCCTCTCCCTTTATTCTCTTTCGTCTCTTCCCTGATCAACATCCTCTCCTTTCATGACTTTTCCTTGTTCCTCGTATTTCATCCGTCATCTCGGAGGGTGATTGTCCGTGTTTCTCCCTAAAAAAGACTTGTTGTAACATGTGTCATGATAGTATGTCTGACGTTCTCTCCTTCATCTTCATGACGATCTCTTAGGGGGGCATAATAATTGTACGTTGGTATTGGACTACGTTCATAGGGGTGGTATGTTTCCTGGGGTGGACCCCCCCATCTCTGTGTCCATAGCCATAGTTCGATGCAGGGCTTCTTGCTCATTGTCCATATGGCGGTCCTCTTGCATCCCTTTGTTCATATTGTGGTCTATTACCATTAATGTTTCCATTATATGGTTTATTATTTTTCCAATAATGTTTTTTTTTCCCCAATCATTCTGAGGGGTTTGATTATGTTCTGGTGGTCTTGTTTCTGTATATTGTTGAGTTGGATGGCTGGAATTGGCATATCTCTCATTGGGTCTCTGTAAACTTAGGGTCCCTACTCTATTCCCATCCCTTGAATCATTATGTTGATAAGGTCTATTGGATAGATTGCGGTCATGTTCTGTATTTATATGTTGTGTGTGTACTCCCACAGTTTTTTTTCTGGTGTGGAGTAGGTCAATATAGCGTCCATGTATTCTAATTGGCTTTGCCAGTTAAAAACTTGATCGGTTTTAAAATCATTGGTGTCCCTACTGTATTATTTACCCTTTCTTGACTGGACTTAATTATCTTTCTTCGTCACATCTCTATTTAGTTGTGCTGTGAGTGCAACAAACTCGTTTTTTTCTTTATGTATTTCTAGTTCCTCCTTTATCTCTCCTATAATTTTATCAATTTTACTCATCTTCCTTTGTTTCCTCTTTAGTAAGAATATCAAGAGCTCTAGTCCTTTCTCATTGATGCAAACATACATCAAGGGAAGGTGTGTAGTGGTACAAGCCAGCACTTTTCAGAGGAATTCTGCACTTGTATTACTGAGCACAGTGATGGCTCATCTCTAAGTCGGGGAACTGCCTTAAAGTGGAGGTTCACACAAAAATTGAACCTCTGCTTTTTGGAACCCTCCCCCCCTCCGGTGTCACATTTGGCACCTTTCAGGGGGGTGCAGATACCTGTCTAAGACAGATATTTGCAGGGCATAGACTCCCACGGGAGTGTATGCCTCTTCCTGTCCCACCTCTGCTGGGACACACACAGGTTTGAGAGACAGCAGTGACCATTCGGATTGCGCTGCATGGCTCACGCATGTGCAGTAGGGAACCGGGAAGTAAAGCCGCAAGGCTTCATTTCCTGATTCCCTTACCGAAGATGGCGGCAGCAGCATCCAAGGATCGAGGGACGGTTCGGCCTCGGGTGCCGACATCGCTGGACCCTGGGACAGGTGAGCGTCCTTATTTTAAAAGTCAGCAGCTGCAGTATTTGTAGCTGCTGACTTTTAAAAAAAAAATTTTTTGCGGGACTCCCGCTTTAATGTTAGACTTTCCACATAACTGTAGTCCCTGCCTGGTCACAGGCACTGTTGAACGTGCTACCTGTGAAAAGTACCCCCAAGCGCAGGGCAAGTTGGCCATGCCACACCCACAAAGTATGTGCACGAGAGGTCTGTGCAGGGCTCGACACCATCCATGTGTGGGAGAGAGGAAAGGAATGCACCTTGTATGTTAGAGGCATAAGAAAAATGCCCAGGGTAATTCGACTGTACAGTATGTTTATGAGAGGCATGTGCTGTGTATGCCGGCAGCCAGTATAAACATAAAAGAGGTGTGTGCAAGGTATGAGGGCATCCATTAGGTGCATGGTCATGCTTGGTAAGTAGGCAGTATGTGTATAAAAGGAGGGCACAAGGTAAGTTAGCAGTATGTGTATGAAAGGAGTGCACAAGGTAGGTTGGCAGTATGTGAATGAAAGGAGTGCACAGGGTAAATTGGCAGTATGTGTTTGAGAGGTGTGCTTAAACCGCCAGGAGGATTTCAATGACTGCCATTTGTGAAAGTGTGCTATATGTTACTACTGTTCTGTTAATCTACCAATGTTTATGACTAAATAAAAAAGGTAAACGCAGAGATAACCATGCTATGTACGTTTTTATTAGATAACTTGTCACAAACACTGTTAAGACATAATCTTTGCTATGTAATAAATCAGACATACTGTATATGTGGTGCACAGTTCACCTGTCCATTTTCATATTTAGAATTTTTTTGATTTATCTGTGTTATGTAGAGAGACATTGCTGAGTTATGTAACAGTGTCTGATAGACTTCAGGTTCTATATCATTGCACATCCATGAGAAGATCCACTGTCCTAATTGTAAGGGTACATTTGTCAACGCAAACATTCATAATGGCCCAATTCAAAGACATTTGATCACCATCATTTAATATTGTGATGTTGAGAAAAAAAAACAACAGATGATGTAACTTTCCAATCTGCAACAAGTTTGTTAAATTCCTTACAATGTTCATATAGTACATCTACATAGGCTGCTTATAGTGCCTTGAAAAAGTATTCATACCCCTTGCAATTTTCCACATTGCTATTCACAGATGCTCTCCATCCAATCTGACAAAGCTTGAGCTATTTTGCCAAGAAGAATGGGCAAAAGTGTCACTCTCTAGATGTGCAAAGCTGGTAGAGGCATTCCCAAACTGTAGCTGTAATTGCAGTCAAAGGTGGTTCTACAAAGTATTGACTGAATTTATTTATAAAATATGTTGAAAAGCATTCATCATTTTCCTTCCACTTCACAATTACGTGCCCCTTTGTGTTGGTCTATCACATAAAATCCCAATAAAATACATTTACGTTTTTGATTGTAACATGACAAAATGTGGAAAATGTCAAGGGGTATGAATACTTGTTTAAAGCACAATGACATCTTCAGCATTACTAAACAACACTTGGAAGAGGAGCCGTCAATGTAAATATAGCAACTGCTATATTTTGCTGGTTTGCATGCAGACTCCAGCATTGTGCCTCACTGGGGGTCGAGTTTATAAAATGGTCATGTAGTGGCACAGGGTAGTGGAGAAACTGCTTAATGGGGATAACACACATCCTAAAGTTGAACTCCTGGAATTCAGTCACTTTCTAAAATCTGCTCGCTTACTATGGTTTAGGTCCATTGAAAAGCTATTTTCTTATATAGCAGCAGCTTTGCCCCCCCCCCCCCCCATTGTCCGTTCACAGAAGGATTTGTATTTTGTGAATGGGTGCACATACTACACAGCACTCTGTGATTAGGCAGAAGGAGGGGGAAGAGCGGGCAGAGCGGCTGCATATGACTCTATGGCTGGTAGCGGAGACCAGCTCGTCAGTAAAAATGTAAATTGTAAATTATAGATTTACTGTAAGTCAAACAAGGTGCCATGCATTTTATTGGACTTAACACATAATAAAACAATGTACTTTAAACAGTGGCTAAATTCTTGAAGTTTAGCTTTAATCCAACATTCCAGGTAAATGACAGATTCACTGCAAACTTGTATTCAAAAAGGAAACCAATAAGGTAATACCATTGCGCAACTACTGCATGCAACCTAAAGTGTTACTAAACCCAGGACCCTGCATTCACTATATCTAGTCTGCCACACTACACCGAACATGGAAATGAAAATATTTTAGTAAATAATAACTGCTAAATACTTTTTCTCATTAGCAGTATATAGCAGTCTTGTTACTTCTGTCAGTGTCTGGTTAAAGCTTGTAGGAGATTCTATTCTACTCTGACTGTCCTTTGAGGCTTCAGGACCCCTGACCCTCTGTCTAGACAGTGCTGATTGGCCCTGTGCTGATCACATTCACCCTCCCAAGAAAAAAAAACCTCTCTAGCAATACACATCAAACTGAGCATGTGCAGAGTGCCTCCAAAAGCTCTGTGTGATCACGAGATGGATTGGTGACAGTGGAAGAAGGGGTGGATCAGAGAAGACAGGATGAAACTGCCTTTTTACACAATGCAGAGGATTAACCCACTAGGTTCCACATGGAGTATAAAAAGCATGCTTTACTGCATATCCAGACTAACACATTTATAATTTACACGAATCCTGCATGGCATAAATAGTTTGAAGATGCCAAATGATAACTTAAAATATAATTCAAATGTAACCTTAACTACTGTCCCTCCCCTTCTTCTAACACCTATGTTGACTAAATTGTGTAAAAAAGATGCATGTATTTACCCATTTCCAGGATGTTCCAGTTCGGTCACACGATCTGTCTCATCTATGTCAGCCAGCGTGACTTCAGGAGAGAGGGAGCACTGACAACAGATGAGCCATTGCAGCCCATGGGTGACGTCACTATGCCAGGCTTTACTAGCCATTGTTGAGTGCTCTCTCCTCTCCCCTGTAGCCGCTGCTGGCTGACATAGGGAAGATCACACAACCAGACCAGAGCTTGCACAGGTTTGTAAGGGCTGAGCATGCACATGTACGCATATTAAACACCTTGTAGTGAGCCTTTGAATGTAATTAGTCGCATGAGCATTCAAAGGTTAAAGATCTTATCATGGCCCTCTACCACATAAAAATGAGATTAGGGCACTTTGGCTCAGCAGGATCCCATGCACTTATGAGAAAATTTGTCACATTTTATTACAAAATAGTTATTAGATTATCTAAAGCACATCCTTGGAATTGTCAAACTGCTTCTATAAATTTTTTCTCATAGTCATGTTCTAAAATTTCTACAAAAAAAAAAAAAACTGCTGAAAACAAAACTGGTTTAACCAAAAATGAATTGGCTGAACTTGCTACCATACCATCAGTAATACCCACCTTAAAAATGGTCCTGGAATACAATCTGTGACTGGTGGGTAGTGTCACCCTCGAAGGAGCCACTGGTTAAGATCGGTGGTTAGCCGAGACATGTTCAAAATTGTGGCCAGTATCACGACTCGGACAGGTCAAATGACCAGGTTTGCCTCCCTCTGGCTTTTTTTATTCGGTCATTGAAATGAAAGGTGCCACATTTGTTTGAGATTTCAAAAACTCTGCATAAGTATTTTGTGCTAGTGTTTCACACCTATCAATTCATTGAGAGTAAAATGTTTTTCATGTCTGGTGCAACATTACAGTGTGTACTCAATGTGAATTGGAGGAATTGGAAAAAACACAATTTTTGCTAGAAAAAAAAGTTTTACCTTGCATTCTCCTAAATCTCCAGGCCCAGACGGTTTCTCCAGCCACTATTACAGGAAATACCAGGAAATTCTGATTCCACACCCATGCTCTTCTTTAATGAAATTCAACAAGGTACTTACTTCCCAGCACATGTGAATGTGCCATATATAAGTGTCTTACCGAAACCAGGAAAAGACCATGGGGACTGCTCCAACCTCATTGATAAAACGTTAAAAATTGCAATCATATAGATGTCACGGGGATAGGTTGCGGAGATAGGGAGCATAACTGTGCCCTATTTGCGGATGACATCCTGATGTTTATCTTGTTACTGATCACTACCCTCCCTAACCTTTATGTTATACTCCAGCCCTTTTTGAGGATTTCAAGTCTTAAAATTAACCACAAGAAATCTCCGGCTTTGAATATTTCTTTAAAGGAAAGCCCACTAGAAGCCATTAAAAAGTCCTACAGGTTTTATTAGCAATCTGAGGCTCTCCCGTATTTGGACATTAACCTTATGCCCTCCTTGCACTCCCTATATGCCATTAACGATCCCGCACTATAGAAACGTCTTGCAGCATATATGGTTACATGGCAACTCCTCCCTCCATCGTGGTTTGCAGACTATTGTAAGAAAACTGCTCTGACACATCGGGCGCACACACATACACATACTATTGCCCATAGAATTGGGCACAGGCGAATATTAGGTACTTGTATATCCGTTAATTTAAACAGCGCGTCACATAGATATTGTACATTCACATCAGTCCTTGTCCTCAAGGAGCTTACAATCTATGATATTTATGCTTTTGATCATTGATTCCTGACTTCAGCCTACTCCTGATCTTGCTCCTGCCTGATGCCTTGGTACCGCTCTGTCCACATGTTGCTGACTCCGGCCATCCATCTTACTATGCTTCTGCCTCCTGTTTGGCTTCACGTTACCTCCGAATGCAGTGGACACAGTGTGCTCTTGTCTCAAGCCTGTGGAGAGCTCAGACGAGCTGTGCATCCTGAACCTGCAAGCCTGGTGGAGTGCATCTTTAACCTCGGCTGATCTATCTGGCATCATTGCAGTTCCTGACCTGATGTTCAGCCTGTCTCACCAAGTTTACAACTCCAGCCACAAGCAATACCTACAAGCACTTGTGTTCCTCCTGTCCCTTGGCACCATCTATTCCACTCTCAGTGGGGCCTGGGCTGGAGATACAAGAGAGGCGGAACCGCATAATTTCAGACCCACTTCAGGTACGTGACAACTACACTCCCTAAAGATGAATATCCTCCAGAGAACTTTATATTTATTTCATACTTTACCAGTGACACTGGTTCAGTCTGACTGGATCGCATTTTAAAATAAGTTATTCTCGTTTATTTGGGAAGACAAGAGGCCTAGGGTGAATAAGTGCAAATTATTTACACCAAAACAAAAAAGGATGTCTGGGGGTCCCAGATTTACGTAAAAAATTTTGAGCAGCCCAGAAGGCTCAGCTTATCAGATTTAATTGCCTCTAGCCCCACCCATTTTGTATGAAAGTGGAATCCTATTTTTGCCTGTCTAGGCTGATTTCCCATGCCATGAGGCTGCCAGTGAAGGACCGGCCTCAAATCCTGTGCCCTTTCCTTTCATTTTCGCTCAGCATATAGGACAGACTTAAATCACCCCATAGTAATTTGGCTTCATTACTTCGAAACAGGGAATTCCCCCCAGGCCTCATCCCCCGCACAATCAAATGGTGGTCTAATAAGGTTTTTATGGGAAAAGCATACCTCTGTGACCATAGGGGAATTTTGACAAAACAAACTCTGATAAAGAAGCACCAATTTCCGGAGTCGGAACACTTTTTAGTATGCTCAGATAGCACGTTTTTTGATTACTTTACCTTGTGGGTCCGATATGGTATCTAGGCCACCTATGGAATACTTATGCCACAAGTATGATAGACTTTGAACTTATATTAGGGATGCACCGATACCGAAAATGAAAAATACACTAGGCCGAAAACAAAAAACAATACCGAAACAGCACCAATACAGAAAATTACTGTTTTTAAAAAATATTTTTATACAGGAGATGGTCAGAGACTGGGAACATGGTACGGGAGGTGGTCAGAGACTGGGGATATGGTACAGGAAGTGGTCAGAGACTGGGGACATGGTACAGGAGGTGGTCAGAGACTGGGGACATGGTACAGGTGGTGGTCAGAGACTGGGGACATGGTACAGGAGGTGGTCAGAGACTGGGGACATGGTACAGGAGGTGGTCAGAGACTGGGGACATGGTACAGGAGGTGGTCAGAGACTGGGGACATGGTACAGGAGGTGGTCAGAGACTGGGGACAGGGTACAGGAGGTGGTCAGAGACTGGTGACATGGTACAGGAGGTGGTCAGAGACTGGTGGCATGGTACAGGAGGTGGTCAGAGACTGGCGGCATGGTACAGGAGAGGGTCAGAGACTGGCGGCATTGGTACAGGAGGTGGTCAGAGACTGGCGACATGATAAAAGAGATAAGTGTGTTGTCCCCTGTGTAGCCAGTGTGTTGTCCCCCTGCAGCCAGTGATGCAGCGAAGAGAGAGGAGAGCCGCCTCCACCGTCTGGTTCAGTAGAGCGCCGGGAACATCACAGCTTTAATTTCAATAGCTGTGTGCTCCCCCGTCGCGCGCCGTCGCATAAGTGCCTCCCCCTTGTCCGGGGAACTGTGATAGACAGATCACCCCTCCAATCTGGACGGGTAACCTGTCTATCACAGTTCCCCAGACAAGGGGGAGGGGCTGTATGCGACGGCGCGCGACGGGGGAGCACACAGCTATTGAAATGAAAGCTGTGATGTTCCCGGTGCTCTACTGAACCAGATGGCGGAGGCGGCTCTCCTGCGTTATAGATCTCCCATGATGGGCGGCACCAGGGGCGGCTCAATTATCGGCCGTTTTTTCCTTTCGGCAAACTGCCGAAAAGGGCATTTTCGGCCGAAATTTCGGTGCATCCCTAACTTATATATTAGAGATATATGCTATTCTAACATATACCTCAGCTAAACAGGGTTATATGGACAAATGGGAACAGGATCTCCAGGAAGTTTTCAGCACTCGAATGGCACTCGATAGCCCAGGAAGCTTCAAGGTCTCATCAATATTTCTATAATTGAGGCAAATGTTAAAGTGCTATTGAGATGGTATTTCATACTGGCCAGATTGGCTAGCTATGTCCCGAATGCGTCTTAAATGTGTTTCTCAGGCTGTGGTCATGAAGGGACAGTATACCACATATGGTGGCAGTGTCCTAAGGTGAGGCGATTCTGGATCAGAGTTTATCATTTTATTTGATACCCTCACCCAAATGAATCTGACCTAGTCTCCAAAGCCTTCTCTGCTGGGATGCACGGTGGAGGAAGCTTCAAAAAAATAAAATAAAAAAATCTGAGCTGACTCGTCACCTTTACATTTGTATCTGCAAAAAAATACCAAAAATTGTTAGTCAGCAACTATACCCTTTTGGAAATATGGCAGAGGTCGTCTTCATAGACGACACGTTTAATTATAACTGTAAAGTACATTGGTACATGCCTTTTGTTTCCTTTTTACTCTGTATTTACAATGTTCTTCATATGCATTCTATATAGTGGAAAATCCACAATGTTTGTAATAAAAATATTGAAAATTAAAAAAAAATGTTTTTATTTCTTAGAGAAGTAACTTTGTTCAATAGGGATATTGTACAATAAAAGGTTACAACACTGCAAGAAATTCAAGATGGGATTTTCCTAAAATTACAAAAAATGGTTAATCAAAGTTAAATAGTTGTATTTTTACAGCAATAGTAATTGTGGTACTGTAGTAATATATAGTGTATTCTACATTTAACGAATGATGACTAAAACTTTATTGTACATTTTTAGACAACCAAGTGCAGTTTTAAAAAGAAATATATAAAATGTGGTATGTAGTAAAGACAGTAAATTATATTAAAGGTACAACCTGCTTTAGCTGTAGCACTGTAAATAAGTAAATAAAAACAAAAAACAAAATGTGCTCATAAAAAAAAACAAAAAAAAAAAAACAAACAGTCTTGGTCCCTAACTAGATATTGAAATGAAGGATTTCTAAAAATCATTTTACCAACTAAGTGGGTTTAACTTGCAAAGTGAACAGCCTGTTTGCCTTTAGTAAGACACATTTTCCATAGTACAATAGGTTACATTTCTCTTTATTTATTTCAAGAATACCCAATCAGATGCAAGAACAATTAAAAAATAAACTGTATTTTTGCTTGCACATTAATTAAATGATGGAAGTCAGCAGAACATTTCATTTACTAAGTTAATGGACACCCAAATAAAACATTTCCTCGCAAAGAAAAGCCCATTTGCCCTAAGTATTCCCTCGCAAAGTAAAAAGCCCATATGCGGTAAGTAAAAAAAAACACCAGTGTTTCTTAGAGTTTGTGATGCATACCACTGGAGGTGCACACAGACAATGGCAAAGGCATTATGACTTCTTTGATCCGAAATAAGCAGCTGAATCATGCTTTCTAATTTCACTGATGATATGCTTGTTTCAGGTCAGTGATAAAATAGGATTTTTATAACAGCTTACCTGTAAAATCCTTTTCTTGGAGTACATCACGGGACACAGAGCCACAGTAATTACTGTATGGGTTATATGGCGCCTTCAGGTGATGGACACTGGCACACTCTAGACAGGAAGTTCAATTCCCCATATAACCCCTCCCCTTACTGGGAGTACCGCAGTGTTGTAGCAAAGCATTACACGTGTAACCAGAAAGAAGGGAGGAACCTCTGTGTCCCGTGATGTACACCAAGAAAAGGATTTTACAGGTAAGCTGTTATAAAAATCCTATTTTCTTTTTCGTACATCACGGGACACAGAGCCACAGTAATTGCTGTATGGGATGTCCCAGAGCAATGCCACCTGAGGTGAGGGGACACAAACAAAAGTAGGGTGCAATCAGACCTGAGGAACTATACTGCCACCTGCAGTACACTGTGCCCAAAGGGGATATCCTCATGCCTTCTTACATCCACCTGATAGAATCTTGTGAATGTATGGACTGAATACCAGGTTGCGGCCTTGCAGATTTGAGCACGAACGGCTTAACAGCCTAATTCCCTAGTGGAGTGCACTTTGATTTGAAAAAGTAGAACCTTCCTCTTCAAGCCATAAGCTTGAATAATTACTTGTCGAATCTATTTGAAAATATTGGATTTCGACACTGCCTGTCCTTTCCTAGGGCCTTCAGGCAACACAAACAAAACATGTTTTCCGAATCCGAGCAGTCGCCAGAAGTTTTGTAAACATCCGAGGTGCAGTAGCTAGACCGAAAGGCAAGGCTATAAACTGAAAATTAATTTTTTCTACTTCAAAACGCAGATACTTCTGGTGAGAAGGGAAAATAGGTACATGCAGGTATGTATCCTTGATGTAGATTGATGCCAGAAGTTCTCCTTGTAGGATGGAGACTACTGATCGGATTGATTCCATGCGAAAAGCGTGGTCTGACATCCCCATTTGGTTTTGACACTGTGAAAAGGTTTGAATAAAACCCCAACCCCTGCTCTTCCATGGGGACCACCATGATCACTTTTTGCAACAAAAGTCAGTCTAACGCTAGAAAGAGAGACTTCCTTTTCTCTGGATCTTTGGGGACTTTTGACCCGAGGAGACGAGAATTCTAAGAACTCTATTTGTAACCGAGAGCTATTGTGGAGACCACCCATTTTTCTAGAAATTCTTCCTGCCAGACCCTTGAGAACTGCAGAAGTCTCCCCCCCACTCGAGCGAGCGGGGGCACCCCTTCGTAAAGAGGCTTTAGCGTTCTGTCTTGTGGGTTTCCTCCCCCAGGATTTCTTTTGTCCCCGGGGTTGACCTTGAGGTTTACCTCTTGAACCTGATGGTGGAGGCCATAGTGACTGCCTGGAGGCTGATGCCCCTGGCACTGGAGGAAGAGCCCATTTAAATGAGGGACGTTTACTATTTTTAACGGGCAAAAGGGTACTTTTCCCACTTGATATGTTTTGGATATATTTGTTTAAATCCTCCCTAAACAGTTTTTCACTGAGGAAAGGAAAACCAGCCAGGAGCTTTTTGCATTATTTTCAACCATAAGATTCTAAGCATATGTAGCAACCACTGAAGGTTGAGCCACTGAACCTGCCAAGGAGAAACATTTTTTTAACAGAAATTCCAATTTTTATCCCTTATATTAATCTATTATTTTATAGTTGGATCCCTAAGCATTTGCGCATTGTCAACCGGACAAGTCAAACTTTTATTCACAGGGGATATAGCAGCATCAATTGCTTGTATACTCCACATCTTAGTATATTTTTTGTCGAATCTATTTGAAAATATTGGATTTCGACACTGCCTGTTGAAAACTTTTTAGGAGGGAAAAAATTTTTATCTGGGGATCCCACTCATATATCCCACTCAATACATAAGCTTTTCTAGTAAATGGACAGGAAAGGCATGCAAGGCTTGAGGAGGCTTTAGTGAACCCAAACAGGAAGTGGGCTCTTCAACCGACTCCGTTAAGGGTAGCTTAAATGTGGAGCAGACCATTTCAGTAGAGAATGCACCAGCAACTTCTCCGCATGTGAAGCTGAAGAAGGTCCCTCCCCACTTGTTTCCTGGGAAGAGGAATCATCAGCCTCTTCACGGTCCCCTGAGGGGGATTCTTCTTCCCTCTCCCACTGTTCCTCTGTTTGAGGATCCTGGGTGGTTGAAGGGGACCTAATGTGTTTTCTTCCACTCTATGAAGATGCGATTAAAGCCGCTAATCTTTCCTCTAATCCACTCATAGCTGAGGAGAAAACCTGCTCAGTTATATAGACATGGGCTGAAGTGTCGGAAGCAATTGCAGCCCCTGATGACCCCGATGGCTCTCTCTGACCAGTCTCCCTAGATCTTTCAGGGGGGGGGGGGTGGTGTTGCCGAGGGAGGGTCCTTAGGGTGACCCCTTTGAGCCCTTGGTTTTTGTGATATTTTTACCACCCTTTCTGGTTATAGTGCTGAGTACAAACGTAGAGGTACTACCAGAAAAATGCACCCACTGCTGAGCAATAGGCCAGCAACTGCCGCTGCTATTAAGCTCAGCCTGATGCTTAAGTAAATGTGCCTTGGGAATGCCTGTGTCACCAACACTCACATGCCACCCATCTGGTCTTTGTCCCTCCTTCAGCTGTATGCACCTGAAAAAAAGTGCACTTTATAGCTACACAGCCCCGCCCCTTCCTCCGACGACCCACCACGCCCCCCCTCATCTTTTTCAAAATAGACAGCTTTCCCGCACGAGCGGGCTGATCCGACCAGATCGCATGGAGGAGGGGTAAAGGTGGAGAAGAGCTGCGATGGGAACTATTGAAATGGCGGTTGGAGTGGCATGGCACACTGCCCACTGAGCCATGCCCCCCCTAATGCCTCCTGTAGTAAAGCTATCCAGGTGGGGGGGACATTCCAAGGAGAAACCCCCCTTTCCCACATCTTACCTGGAACTTGGGCCGGAGGAAGCGTGCAGGTTGCGATACAGAGCGAGACTGATAAGCATGCTCTTGACAGCCCCCAGTGGTGACTATAGGCATGACAAGAATTAGATAAAATTCCTTAGGAATCTCCCTTACCTTATCCAGCTGCAGGGTTCTATGGTAACAGACCCAACCTTCGCCACTCACGGTGGGCTCCATTAGAAAACCTTCAGGGACTGGGGCCCCCTTTTTAAATTGGGGGATCCACAGCCCTGGGCCTGTACAGCACCCCACCAGGAATATGGCTGTAAAAAACAAATACTGGATACCGGGGTCAAGCTCTCTAAAAAGAGAAGTGTTACAGGCAAAACCTAATTTCTTTCGCCACGAGGCCCGGGTACCATTCAATTCGGCCGGGAAAAGACACTTTGAATGGATCCGGTTGCATAGCTTGCCCCAGCAAGGAATATTCCAGTGGAGCTCAGCACAGCACATCTTTACTTGTGACCAACACCTAAGACACTAGCAAAAAAACTGAAGTACTCCCGGTAAGGGGAGGGGTTATATGGGAAATTGAACTTCCTGTCTAGGATGTCCCAGTGTCCATCACCTGAAGGCCATATAACCCATACAGTAATTACTGTGGCCCTGTGTCCCGTGATGTACGATAGCAAGGTAGTCAGGCTTAGGACCTGTAGTTATGAGCTTTGGGCTTGTAATGATGGTATCAGTTTGACTGAGATCATTTCGAATATATTTACATGTGCATCAGAACTTCAGGTGAACACCTTCTAACCAGCTTTTGACGTGCTTTAAACAGATTTTGCATTCTCATAGTCTTGTATGGTAATGCAAAACCCACTTCAAGTATGTCAAAAGCCCATTGATATGGCCCCAAAGGTGAGTGTAGTCATATTTTTTGCACTAATAGTTTTCAGGGGACTACCCCTTTTTTATAGGTCCTGGCAGTACTCCCACATTTCCATCAGGACATGTAATAATGGTAACCAAAAAAGTAGGGTTGCACCAATACCACTTTTTTAAGACCAAGTACGAGTACCAATACTTTTCTCAAGTACTTGCTGATACCAATACTTTTTTTTAATGTCATGTGGCAATGGCGCTAATATGCAGCAGTGTCAGTATTTTTTTTTTCATTTTATGTTATACAATTTATTATTTTTTACAATTTATATATATTTTTTACAGTACTTTCTTTGTGGGGGAGTGGACGGTGTCAGTACATTTTTTTATTTATTTTTTACCACCCCTGTTTGGGGGGGTTGGTGAGATGTCAGGGGTCTAAAAAAAACCCTGCCATCTCCCTTGAGACAGGGAAAGGGAATGAGGATAGAGATTCCCCAGTCCCTTTCTCTGCAACCTCAGCTCCACTGAAGATGAATGGACAGGAGACAGCGGCTCCTCTCCATTCATAAACTAAAGTACACTGTATTGTACACAGTTTACAATGCTCAGTCAGGGATCACGGACTCTGTTCATTCTCAAAAAGTAAATGTAATTTACCAGCTACTTCCTCCGCTCTCCACCCTGACAGCTCCGGCACGGGGGGCCCCGGAGGAGAGGCCGGAGCGCCAGGGAGGACAGATCAGGACATGGAGGACAATACAAAGGTGGACCCGGAGGATGACACAGATCGGGACCTTGGGGAGGACACAGGGGACATAGGAGCACAGAGGGGTACTCGGACGAGGACACAGAGGACATTCAGTGTGGTGGTGGGGGGGGGGGAGTTACAAGCACCGATCTCCCTGACAGCTGTGGGAGGGAGAGGAGGAGAAGCGGCTGTCAGAAATGTTATACAGGGAGATAGGTGCTTGTACAAGTACTCGTGTAAATGCTTGGTATCAGTGCAACCCTACAAAAAATATGGATGATGGTTTAATCAACTTGGTTCATAGGTTAATGTAGACTGTTGCCACCTTCTAGACATTAGTATCTTGAATAGATTTGTCCAAGGAACGCAAGTGTGGACAATGGCACAGTAATCAGTGACCAATGATGGCAGGAAGAATACAGTATACAGAGTTAAGTGGCAGTATTTGCTAACAGTGCTCAGATATACAACTGCTACAGAATAGATAAGGAGGTGGTACATATAGCCAACAAAGATCCCACATTATGACCAGTTTGTTTACAGGTGACAAAGGCCATGACTGAGGTACACAACAAAAATCTGTCAAACAAGGCACTAAATTTACTGAGTGAATTTACAAAGCAATGCACAAGGAGGAACAGACACCAAGAAGTGCAAGTAGAACCATATTTATCAAAGGCTTTGTAATATTTTATATTCATTTGCATTTCTGGAATTGTTGTATCAAAATTATTTTTGCATTTGTTTCAATTGAAGTTTTAACTTTGCCAAGGGCATGTATATTCTGTAACAGCAATAGAGGTGGATTACCCACATAAAGCTGCAATTTGTCTTGACTAGTAACACAGTACACTTAGTCTGCACTTATTTTTTTCTCCCATCCCTTGTAAATTAGCTGGGCGAAAAAAAAAAATTCTTCCATTAGAGTAAAGAAAATATAATGGTAGAATAGAACCAAATTCATGCCGTTGCCTAGGGAGAGTACCAGACTGACTCTCAAATTAAAATCATTTCAAGGTTAACCTGTATTTTTTTGCATTTTGTTTAAGAAAATTTATTAAAAAACGTGGTTTCTGTAATGCTAATATCCATGCAGCAGTATGACTGTATATATTTGATCAGTGATTAATCAGATTTAAGTAAACTATCCATCTTATTGTTTTTTTAAATAAGTGTAGCAGAAGAATAGGACAAGCAACAACAATAAAAAAAGAGCAAAAAACATATATATTGTTTATATATGTACATATATAATAAAGAGTTGTTCAGGATAAATACATATTGACCCTTGCTCCTGACACCCCCCCCCCCCCCACAAAAGTCCTGCTTTTTCTGGGATTAAAGAGCTGAAAGTTGCATTTTCAGATTTTGCATTGTGGGTCAATTATTAAAGTAATTTTAAACCCATAAGTTATGAATTATAAAGTGTTATAAACACTTACGTTGCCCAGGCCATCTATTCTGTAGGAGATGAACTTAAATATCTGGCAAGGCAGATTTCCATGTATAGGGTGGCTCTGATGTCTTGCAGGATCTCCCTGGTGATCATCCCTATGTGCACGCTCCAGAGCACAACTAAAGCCGCACGAAAACAGACTGCAGAGTCGCAATAATGGGTTGCTAGGTAGATAGCTTTGCCTACCTCTTCCTCTGCTCACTAGCTCTAACCTGACATTTGGACTGACCAATGCTCCTGTGTGTTTACCATATGGTCAGGAGGTCCATCTGTGACTGCACTGTGTACATTTTTTTCAGGCACAATAAAAAAAAAAAAAAAGGCATAGTGCAGCTAGTGATTTGCACCTGTAGTTAGTTTAGTGATGAGGGTTTAAAACCTTGTACACATGATGAGAGAGTATCGGACGAATAATCAGCCGTTTTTTTTTTTTTGCATGCTCCATATCGAAAATGAAGAGGTTACTAAAAGGTACAAAAATTCTCGTACGACAGAATACAACTTTGGAAGTGATGTAATGTGTTGTATTGTATTGTAAGGTATTCTTTCGTTTCTGAGAATGCGTGGTCTTGGTCTTCTGATTTTTTTCGGACAATTACTGTACTGATTAAACGAAAATGATTTGTTCAGGTAACATACAAGAAAACTTTTAATGGAAAACTTTGAATGTACGGTCGTGATCAGCTCTCAAAAGCTGTGCAGTAATGATCAGATTATCGTACAATTGCTTGGAAAGCTGTATTTTACATCAGATTTTCTGATCGTGTGTACTAGGCATAATACTACTTTAAGATATAGCTTTCTACACAGCAGCAGGGAAAAAAGGGTCCCATCGCTTCATACCAGGATTGCAGAGATAAGACCTTTTTAGTTTTTTATCCATCCTGAACAAAAAACCTTCTAAAAATAGTGCTTTTGTCATTCAGTCAAATTCTGTATTGTAAATGATAAGCGACAGTACACTTTTAGGCTTCATGTACATGGGACATTTTTACAACCTCTCCTGAACGATTTAACTTGACAGATAGTAACCCATGTTGAAAACATACGCTTTGCCATGTTTGCGTTTAAAAAAATAGCCAGAAATGAAAAACGCTTGTTACCACGTTTAGAAGTGTTTGGTGCTTGAAATGCCTCTAAAATCAGCTTCTGAACCCATTTTTTTGCATTCCAAAAAAAGCCCCTAAACTCAACTGCCTAGAAACGACCCTGTGTACATGTACTGATAAGATAACAGAGGAGAGTTCAGGAGCAGTTGGAAAAACTGCCCGACTGCTCCTAAATATCCATTTAGAAACAGCAGTGTACACGAGGCCTTAACGTACAAGTTTCTGAATGCAAAATATTTTGTATAAGTGCTTAATGTAATTCATTTTGTGGTGTCTTAGCCATTAAAAAGGCATCAAGCTTATCTGAGAGCTCCAGTGTAATGCATATCTAGTATTTCACACTCACAAAATGTTTAAGGTGTTTCTTTAGTTTAAATGTACAAATATGCTTCATTAGTAAAAACAAAGGGAAGCACCGTTCTAACTGCACACTCTACACTGAGAATACAAGGTTAGTTATTAAATGGATTGCTACAGTAATATAAATCTATGTGCAACGTTTAAAAAAAAAAACAATATGGGGCTTCCCTTATGGGAAGCAAGTGCTATATAGTTAAGGTGTCATTTGGTCCATACAAGTCTACAACATAGGGTACCCCCTATTTGGTCCATCAAAGTCTACTACAAAATATGGACCAGTATAATAATTTTGTAAAGCTATTCATTTTGCAGTTAGGTGACTGTTGTGCCATGAACTTATCACAGCTTTCCAAGGTGTCTTGTCTCTTAATGTTTTGCAAGCATGTGACGCTGCAAAGTGCTGCGCTCTCCGAAACGCATGTGGCAGACTTCACATTGGTGAGGTCGTTCCCCAGTATGGCTCAGTTGATGACGTGTCAGCTCACCAATGTCCCGAAACCTGCGATGGCAAGTTTGGCACTGGCAAGGTTTCCCACCAAAATGAGTATACTTATGACGTGTAAGATGAGATGTCCTCTTAAAAGCTTTGCCACAAATCTTGCATACGTGAGGTTTCTGCTGGGAATGGGCAATGCTGTGTCTCTGGAGGTAGGAAAGATACTCAAATATTCGAAAGCACACTGGACATTTATAGACCTTTCTTGGTGCTGCAGACTTTGAGACGTTAACATGTGTAATGTCTGAGCTGTAATCATTGGTTGGAGTATTATCTTTTGCAGTTTTAGACTCTTCTACAACCACAGTATAAGGCAGACCTTGGCTGTCAATAAGTAGAAATCTCCTAAAGGTGGAGCTTCCAGATTTGTCTTTTGGCATGGAACCAGCAAGTTCCCCTTTTGGTTCTTCAGGTGGTAAACGAATATATTTATCTTTTTGAATGCTACTTACTGCGCTATCATTTTGCATAAAGTTGCCACTTGCAGCAGGTAATTCCTTATATTGAATATGTTGCTGATGGAGCATTTTCTGGTTTAATCTCTCAGCTGTGCACACTAAAGACTCCTGACCACTTAATTTCATTCTCCTCAATGGCTGACTTGTACCACCCTGATAGGGCACATTATTAAGCCTCACTACTCTCTTGTGGGAAGGATGGAATGGAATTCCATGATAAAAGCTTGAGTCTTCATTATTATGATCATCATCTTCAATTAAAATTGGTTCTGTTTTTATACTGATTTTATCCTTAGAAACTTTAAAAGCAGGATCTTTGGCATTACTACACTTGGAAGCACTGATTTTTGCACCTCCTCTGAGCATCGGTGAATGTGTCTTCTCCTGTTTTGTAATATAGGAACAAGTAATTTCCTTGTTCCGTGTAGGCAGCTTTTTAAGTTGCATTTCATAAGGTGCCTTAAAGTTCTGTACACTGTTTCCATAAGTAATAAATGCTACATTTTCTCTGTGGTCCAAAGAATCTGGTCCGAGGTTGACCCACTTGTTTACTGAATGTTTATTGACCATTACCTTCCTGCTTTCTTCACCATAACCTTTGTTCATTTCCCCTTGATCGAATGATACGCGGCCACATCTATAACTGGTTCTGCCTTCAACATGCAGTGACCTGCTCTCCAGCTGTGCAGGTTCTTCCTTTGCCATTACAATGGCTGTTTTTTTTAGTCTTTCCATAGACAAGTATTTACTATGATTTACTTGTAAGGTCCTTGGTAGAGTCAATTCTTTTTGTTGGTTCAGAAATTTAAGGTTAGTTGCAGCCATTCTCCAGCCTTCAGGATCCATTCACTAAGACGGTATATATCACACTAAAAAGGGATACAAGGATTCTGTGTACCTACAGAACAACATAATACCATTACTAAACATTTGCATATTATTTGTTATCACTGTTCAAACATATTCTCTTATAAATTTATGAAAAATCACAGTACTGCATATAAAGAGATAATAATCACAGTATGCATGTAATCACAGTAATAATCACAGTATGGATCAGAGGGTTCACATCAACAGCATGTGATCTAAGACAGCCTTTTTCAACCAAGGTGCCTTCTGGGTTCCTCAGGGGTGCCTTGACAAAGTGCCCAATACGTGTGTGTAAGCCAGGGGTGAATCAAGCTTGCAGTTTTGTTACACAAAGCCATGGGTTTTCATTGTGCAGCATTGCAGACTTCGGCACTGTGCAGGCTAATTGGAAGGCAATTGGTTCCACTAGATTTTAGTTAGGGGTATCAGAGTAAAGGGGGCTGAATACAAGTGCATGCCAAATTCAAACATAATTTTCCTTCCACTTGACAATTATGTGCCACTTTGTATTGGTCAATCACATGAATCCTAATAAAATGCATTTACATTTTTGGTTGTAACATGACAAAATGTGGAAAAATGTCAAGGGGTATGAATACTCTTTTAAGGCATTGTATATGGTGATTTTTGATTGTTGAAATTAAGTAACCGAGTGTTGCATTCTGAAGTAATGTAACATTCACTTCCCTTAGGAGCTGAGAAGATATATTTCATTTTCTCTTTATGCTAAAATTGTGAACATCTACTGTAATTTCACTTTCCTAGTGCCTACCCATGGAAGCATACACATGGATGCTCATTGCTTAACCTATTTATGGGAATAAGGCGACATGGGCTACATCTAAATGCTTATAAAGATTCAATGGGTCTGTGGGTTGAGGAAAGAGTGGAGCTTAACCACTTGCTTACTGGGCACTTAAACCCCCCTCAGTCCCAGACCAATTTTCAGCTTTCAGCGCTGATGCACTTTGAATGACAATTGCGCGGGCATACAACACTGTACCCAAATGACATTTCTATCATTTTTTTCCCACAAATAGAGCTTTCTTTTGGTGGTATTTAATTACAGCTCGGAGTTTTATTTTTTGCTAAACAAACAAAAAAAGATGCAAAAAAAATCATGTTTAATAGTTTGTTATAAAATTTTGCAAACAGGTAATTTTTCTCCTTCATTGAAGTGCGCTGATGAGGCGGCACTGATAGGCTGCACTGGTGGGCACTAATAGGCTGCATTGGTGGGCACTGATAGGCTGCACTGGTGGGCACTGATAGGCATAGTTAAGGCGGCACTAATAGCAACAGATAAGGCGGCACCGATGGGCACAGATAAGGCGGCACTGATGGGCAAATATCGGCACAGATAAGATGGCACGGATGGGTGGCACTAAGGGGCACTGATAGGTACCACTGATAGATGGGACTGATGGGCACTGATAGGTGGCTCTGATAGAAGGCACTGGGCACTGATGGGCGGCACTGCTGGGCACTGGTAGATGACACTGATGGGCACGGATATGTGGCACTGGGGTGCAGCACCTTTGTTGAGGCAGATTGTGGGCACTGCTGAGTGGCACTGTGGGCACTACTGGGTGGCACTGTGGGCACTGCTGGGTGGCACTGACGGGGGGCACTTATTTTTTTATTATGCTTAGTGATGAGGGGGCAGGTGGGCACTGGCAGGGGGCAGGTGGGCACTGGCAGGGCTGGCCCTGATGGGGACTGATGTCCCGATCACGGCCGCCGGTGATCGGCTCTTTTTTCTCCTCGCGCTGTAAGTGCGAGGAGGAATAATAGCCGATTACCAGCTCCGTTATATCACATGATCATTGGCTGACAGCTGATCACGTGATAAGAGGTCGGGATCGACCCCTTGCTCGGATCGGTGATCAGGCGAGTCTCATAGACTCGCCGATCACAGAGCGCACCGCGCGCGCCCCTCAGGGGGCGTGCAGGCCGCTCGTGCACGTCTATTGACGTCGTCCCGGCAAAGGAGATCCGCGCTGTAGCCGTCATTCGGCTATAGCGCGGGTCTCAAGTGGTTAAGCAAAATGTATACGGTCATGGTTAGGCACTAAGAAAGGAAATTACGGGTATTATTAATACCATTTTCATTTAATGTGACCAAAATGACACCAGTGTAGTTAAAGTTCTTCCTTTCTTATAAACTGAATCATGGAACATTTGCAAGCAAACATTTATTCAAATAGCATATGTTAAAAGGGACATTCTGGCCGCTATTTTTTATTTTTTTAAGTCAGCAGCTACAAACAGTCGCGTGGCGCTTTGTGAATGGCCCCATGGTTTTCTGGGACACACACATGTCCCAGAAGGCAACAGGGCCGCTCGCCAAAGAGGAGGAAGCGCCACAGAATAGGAATAGGCAGATTAGGAAGACTGCCTTGCAACTGCGGTTTCAGGGAAGTTAAAAAGAAAAAATTATATTTTGTTCTTTATTTTTTTTTAAGAATTTTAATGCCATTTTTTATTTTAGGGTGGCCCTCCACTTTAACCATGACACAAAATAAATGAGGTCTATTGTAGAGCTTGTATAACAATGTCAATTTGCTGTCCCCTCAAATTAACTCAACACACAGCCATCACTAAACCAGTGGCAACAAAAGTGAGTACACCCCTAAGTGAAAATGTCCAAATTGGGGCCAATTAACCATTTTCTCTCCCCAGTGTCATGTGACTCGTTCGTGTTACAAGGTTTCAGGTATGAATAGGGAGCAGGTGTGTTAAATTTGCTGTTATTGCTCTCACTCTCTCATACTGGTCACTGGAAGTTCAACATGGCATCTGAGGATCTGAAAAAAAGAATTGTTGTTCTACATAAAGATGGCCTAGGCTATAAGAAAATTACCAAGACCCTGAAACTGAGATGCAGCACGGTGGCCAAGACCATACAGCGGTTTAACAGGACAGGTTCCACTCAGAACAGGCCTCACTATGGTCGACCAAAGAAGTTGAGTGCACATGTTCATCGTCATATCCAGATGTTGTCTTTGGAAAATAGACATATGAGTGCTGCCAGCATTGCTGCAGAGGTTGAAGGTTTGGGGGGTCAGCCTGTCAGTGCTCAGACCATACACCACACACTGCATCCAATTGGTCTGCATGGCTGTCATCCAAGAAGGAAGTCTCTTCTAAAGATGATGCACAAGAAAGCCTGCAGTTTGCTGAAGACAAGCAGACTAAGTACATGGATTACTGGAACCATGTCCTGTGGTCTGATGAGACCAAGATACACTTATTTTGTTCAGATGGTGTCAAACATGTGTGGCAGCAACCAGGTGAGGATTACAAAGACAAGTGTGTCTTGCCTACAGTGGTGGTGAAAGTGTCATGGTCTGGGGTTGCATGAGTTCTGCCAACACCGGGGAGCTACAGTTCCTTGAGAGGACCATAAGTGCCAAAGTACTGTGACATACTGAGGCACAGCATGATCCCCTCCCTTCAAAGACTGGGCCGCAGAGCAGTATTCCAAAATAATGGCCCCAAACATACCTCCAAGATGACCACTGCCTTGCTAAATAAGCTGAGGGTAAAGGTGATGGACTGGCCAAGCATGTCTCCAGACCTAAACCCTATTGAGCATCTGTGGGGCATCCTCAAACGGAAGTTTGGGGAGTGCAAGGTCTCTAACATCCGCCAGCTCTCTGTGATGTCATGTGATGTCATCATGAAGGAGTGGAAGAGGACTCCAGTGGCAACCTGTGAAGCTCTGGTGAACTTTATGCCCAAGGGGGTTAAGGCAGTGCTGGAAAATAATGGTGACCACACAAAATATTGACACTTTGGGCCCAATTTGGACATTTCCACTTAGGGGTGTACTCACTTTTGTCGCCAGCGGTTTAGACATGAATGGCTGTGTTGAGTTAATTTGAGGAGAGAGCAAATTTACACTGTTATACAAGCCGTACACTCACTACTTTACATTGTAGCAAAGTGTCATTGCTTCAGTGTTGTCACATGAAAAGATAGAATAAAATATTTACAAAAATGTGAGGGGTGTCCTCACTTATATATATTGTACATTTTGATACTGAGGTTAACTCATGGCCCACATTTATTAGGAAGAAAAGCAAACAAAAAGGAACTAAGTCTCTCAATTATTTTCCCAGGCACTGGTTTCAGCTTCACAAAGGACACTTTAGAGCCTTCAAGCTCCAGGCCCCGATCTATGATTACAAAACCTAGAGAAAACCAAAACCCCAGTCTTCTCCGCCCAGAAACAACAGTCTGGAACGTCACTCCTTGGTGCGAATTTTGTGTGATTCCTATATCTATTTCCTAAACTCAAACCTTAGCAGGGCCTAGCATATTATTATATGTGCACTCTTGCCAATGT
The DNA here is from genome assembly GCF_037356315.1 of Lithobates pipiens. NCBI lineage: Eukaryota > Metazoa > Chordata > Amphibia > Anura > Ranidae > Lithobates > Lithobates pipiens. The sequence continues at coordinate 104,535,750 of NW_027507788.1, read as the reverse complement.
GGTCATCATAATAAATGTTGAAATATATACAGTGCCTTGAAAAAGTATTCATACCCCCTGAAATTTCCACATTGTGTCATGTTACAACCAAAAACGTAATGTATTTTATTAGGATTTTATGTGATAGACCAACACAAAGTGGCACATAATTGTGAAGTGGAAGGAAAATGATAAATGGTTTTCAAAATTTTTAACAAATAAATATGTGAAAGGTGTGGCGTGCATTTGTATTCAGCCCCTTTTACTCTGATACCCTTAACTAAAATCTAGTGGAACCAATTGCCTTCGGAAGTCACCTAATTAGTAAATAGAGGTCACCTGTGTGCAAATTATTCTCGGTATAAATACAGCTGTTCTATGAAGCCATCCAAGATTTTTTAGAGAAACTTAGCAAACAAACAGCATCATGAAGGCCAAAGAACACACCAGACAGGTCAAGGATAAAGTTGTGGAGAAGTTTGAAGCAGGGTTAAGTTATAAAAAAAAAATATCCCAAGCTTTGAACATCTCACAGAGCACTGTTCAATCCATCATCAAAAAATAAAAAGAGTATGGCACAACTGCAAACCTACCAAGACATGGCCGTCCACCTAAACTGACAGGCCAGGCAAGAAGAGCATTTATCAGAGAAGCAGCCAAGAGGCCCATGGTAACTCTGGAGGAGCTGCAGAGATCCACAGCTCAGGTGGGAGAATCTGTCCACAGGACGACTATTAATTGTGCACTCCACAAATCTGGCTTTTATGGAAAAGTGGCAAGAAGAAAGCCATTGTTTAACCACTTGCCGACCAGCGCACGACGATGTACGTCCACAGAATGGCACGGCAGGCAAATGAGCGTACATGTACGTCCCTTTAAATTTGCCGCCCTGCCATCGGGAGCGCGCCGCCGGCGGCACGCTCCCGCGCTGGTCGGGACCCCCGTGAGTCCGGTCGCGGGACCCGCGGACTCGATCGCCGCGGGCATCCCCGCGATCGTCTCACGGAGCGGCCAAATGAAGAAATGCCGTTGTAAACAGCATTTCTTCATTCTGCCTAGCAACTAGTGACGCTGATCTCTGCTCCATGTGATTGGAGCAGAGATCAGTGTTCACTAAATGAAAGCCCAACCCCCCCACAGTTAGTAACACACCCCTAGGAACACTTAACCCCTACACTGCCACCCACTGGTTAACCCCTTCACTGCCAGTGTCATTTACACAGGAATCACTGCATTTATATAGCAGTGATTACTGTATAAATGACAATGGTCCCAAAAATGTGTCAAAAATGTCCGATGGGTCCCCCACAATGTCGCTGTCACAATAAAAATTGCTGATTGCCGCCATTACTAGTAAAAAAATAATAATAAAAAATTATTAATAAAAATGCTATAAAACTATCCCTATTTTGTAAACGCTATAACTTTTGCGCAAACCAATCAATAATCGCTTATTGCGTTTTTTTTTTACCAAAAATATGTAGAAGAATGCGTATCGGCCTAAACTGAGGGAAACATTTTTTTTTATATATTTTTGGGGGATATTTATTATAACAAAAAGTAAGAAATAATGCGTTTTTTTTTTCAAAATTGTCGCTCTATTTTTGTTTATAGCGCAAAAAATAAAAACCGCAGGGGTGATCAAATACCACCAAAAGAAAGCTCTATTTGTGGGAAAAAAAGGACGTCAATTTTGTTTGGGAGCCACGTCGCACGACCGCGCAATTGTCAGTTAAAGCGACGCAGTGCCGAATCGCAAAAAGTGGTCTGGTCTTTGACCAGCAAATTGGTCCTGTCTGAAAGTGGTTAAAGAAAGCCATAAGAAGTCCCATTTGTAGGTTGCGAGAAGCCATGTGGGGGACACAGCAAACAAGAAGGTTCTCTGGTCAGATGAGACCATAATTGAACTTTTTGGCCTGAAAGCAAAACGCTGTGTGTGGCAGAAAACTAACAATGCACATCACCCCGAAGACACCATCCCCACCGTGAAACATGGTGGTGGCAGCGTCATGTTGTGGGGATGCTCTTCTTGAGCATGGGCAGGGAAGTGGGTCAGAGTTTATGGGAAGATGGATGGAGCCAAGTACAGGGCAATCTTAGAAGAAAACCTGTTAGAGTCTGCAAAAGACTTGACGCTGAGGCGGAGGTTCACCTTCCAGCAGGACAATGACCCGAAACATACAGCCAGAGCTACTATGGAATGGTTTAGATCATAGCATATTCATGTGCTAAAATGGCCCAGTCAAAGTCCAGACCTAAATCCAATTGAGAATCTGTGGCAAGACTTGAAAGTTGCTGTTCACAGACACTCTCCATCCAATCTGACAGAGCTTGAGCTATTTTGCTAAGAAGAATGGGTAAAGTTATCAATCTCTAGATGTGCAAAGCTGGTAGAGACATCCCCAAAAAGACTTGCAGCTGTATTTGCAGCGAAACGTGTTTCTGAAAGGTAATGACTCAGGGGGACTGAATACAAATCCACGCCACACTTTTCACATATTTTTTTATAAAAAATGTTGAAAACTGTTTATCATTTTCCTTCCACTTCACAATTATGTGCCGCTTTGAGTTGGTCTATCACATAAAATACATTTACATTTTTGGTTGTAAGATTACAAAAGATGGACACTTTCAAGGGGTATGGATACTTTTTAAAGGCATTTTTATACTCTGTATGCAGGTTTCATTTTGGATGTATTTGACTCTTTGTAGAAACAACAGGTTTTATTTTTGGAAACAAGCAGTACGCCGACACCTGTGTCCACAGCAGAGAGCATTCTTCCCTGGGGGAGACCTTTATAAGCTCTGACACCTGGAGAGCAGAATAAATTAAGGGCTTTATTATTTAGTTCTCCAATTAATACAAATTGAAGAAAAAAGCTCCTAAAAGAGAAGTCAGATTTACTGCCAACACCTTTTCCAGTGACCTTTAGGATGGACAGGAACACAAAAGATTAACATAAGCATTAACTAAAATGAATGCTGCTTAATTATAAAAAAACAAAACAAAAAACAACAACCAGCAGTAGCATCAGTACTTAAAGGAGAAGTCCAGCCTGAGCTTGTTTGGATGGGCTCTCCTATGGGTCACAGGAGTGCAATTAGTTTTGCACTCCTGTGACCCATTTTCAGCAGAGAATGGTCTGATGTCTGCTGATGTCACTGGAATCAGTCCAAGCTCCGCATCATCCCGACTCTGGAAGTCTGGATCCACCGGGTGCCTGGACTGACAGTCTCAGCCTCTCAGCTCCCTGCTGAGACAGCCGTTCCCCGCCCCTCCACAGCTCAGCGCTCCAGTGAGCATGGAGGAGCAGAGCAGGAGAGCTGCTGATTGACAGGCAGCAGCTCTCTGCTCGGGGAACCGTGAGAACCGAGCCATCGGCAGTGTTCGGTTCTCAGTGCAGAGGCGGCGAGGGACAGATGCAGCATCTACCTAGGTAAGTATGATTTTGAAAAAGTGCAAACCCATACTTTAGTATTGGTGTCCTAGAAGATTTAAAAAATAAATCCTTGCTTATACAGTGGGGATCGAAAGTGTGGGCACCCCAGGTAAAAATGTGTATTAACCACTTGACCACTGGGCACTTAAACACCCTTAATAAGCAGGCCAATTTTCAGCTTTCGGTGCTCTCACATTTTGAATGACAATTACTCAGTCATGCAACACTGGACCTATATGAAATTTTTGTCCTTTTTTTCACACAAATGGAGCTTTCTTTTGGTGGTATTTAATCACCGCTCGGTTTTTTATTTTTTGTGCTATAAAAGAAAAAATACAGAAAATTCTGTAAAAAAATGAATTTTTCTTTGTTTCTGTTATATAATTTAGCAGATTAGTAATTTTTTCTTCATAAATTTTGGCCAAAATTTATACTACTACATATCTTTGGTAAAAATAAGTACAAATTGGTGGATATTATTGGGTCTTTGTGAAAGTTATAGAGTCCACAAGTTATGGTGCCAATATCTGAAAATTGATCACACCTGAAGGACTGACGGCCTATTTCAATTCTTGAGACCCTAACATGCCAGAAAAGTACAAATACCCCCCAAATGACCCCTTTTTGGAAAGAAGACATTCCAAGGTATTTAGTAAGAGGCATGGTGAGTTTTTTGAAGTTTTTTTTACTTTTTTTTTTCACAAAATTGTCATATTATCCATTTATTTCTCACACACAGCATATGCATACCACAAATTACACCCCAAAACACATTCTGCTATTACTCCCGAGTACGGCGATACCACATGTGTGAGACTTTTACACAGTGTGGCCACATACAGAGGCCCAACATGCAGGGAGCACCATCAGGCGTTCTGGAGCACCCAGGACAATTCTGACATTTCTCTCCTACATGTAAAAATCATCATTTATTTGCTAGAAAATTACATAGAATCCCAAAACATTATATATGTTTTTTTTAGCAAACACCCTGGAGAATACAATGGTGGTCGTTGCAACTTTTTATCCAGTTTTTATACAGTTTTGTGCTTAAAAAAAAAAAAACACAGTAAAGTTAGCCCAATTTTTGCATAATGTGAAAGATGAAGTTACGTTGAGTAAATAGATACCTAACATGTCACTCTTCAAAATTGCACACGCTCGTGGAATGGCACCAAACGTCGCTACTTAAAGCGGGATTCCGCTCTTTTTTTTTTTTTTTCTTACCTGTGTTACAGGTGGGCGACTGCTACCTTCGCTTAGCATCCACGTCCGGCGTTTTTTTGACCCCCGGCGCGACGATTCTTTTCCTCGGGATGACTTTAAAAAAAGTGCTCTGGCATTTTCCATTTTAAGTGTGGGCGTCTGAAGCCCACAGGCATTTACTTCCTGTATATCGATGACGCTCGGCTCCCAGCATGCTCCGCTTCATCTCGCACATGCTCAGTGTGCAATGGTGGTAATGGCAGATACAGCTGCCTGCCCACTTTAAAAATGGCAAATTCGGACACACCCTCGTCACGTGACCGGCATCCTAACGAAATCTCACGAGATTTCGCAATTTCATTGTCCCCCCATGGATTCCTGGGAAATTTCCCAGGGACCATTGCGAGGACGATAACCACGCCTACTCCCACGGGAGGACAACCAGGAAGTCAGCAGAAACATCTGAAATAAAAGGTAAGTAAAGAATATTTTTTTTTTTTCAGGGTTCATTTAGGTAAGTATTCTATCTTGTGATTTTAATAATATGAAGTTTAATTTTTAGGTACCAAACCGCTTTAAAAATCCCCATAGGCGACGATTTAAATTTTTTTTTTTACTGGTTACATGTTTTGAGTTACAGAGGAGGTCTAGGGCTAGAATTATTGCTCTCGCTCTAACGTTCGCAGCGATACCTCACATGTGTGGTTTGAACACCGTTTTCATATGTGGGCGGGACTTACGTATGCGTTCGCTTCTGCATGCGAGCACATGGGGACAGGGGCGCTTTAAAAAAAAAATATTTTATTGTTCATTTTACTTTATTTATTTTAGTTTGACTTTTTTTTCCCCAAAAATAAATTTTTTGATCACTTTTATTCCTATTACAAGGAATGTAAACATCCCTTGTAATAGGAATATGGCATGACAGGTCCTCTTTACAGTGAGATATGGGGTCAATAAGACCCCGCATCTCACCTCTAAGCTGGGAAGCCTGAAAAAAAAAAAAAAAAAAAAAAAGATTCTGGCTTTGATCGTATTGGCGAGTCGGTAGAAGCACCGGAGGGCGGCGGGAGGGGGGGGGGGGTGTCTATGGCTGGGTATTGCAGGGTATCACAGACTATGGCTGGGTATGGCTGGGTATCTCAGAGTATGGCGTTGCAGAGTATTGCATTGCAGAGCATTGCAGGATATTGGCGGGTGTTGCAGAGCATTGCAGAGTGTTGCAGGGTATTGGCGGGTGTTGCAGAGCATTGCAGAGTGTTGCAGGGTATTGTCGGGTGTTGCAGAGCATTGCAGAGTGTTGCAGGGTATTGGCGGGTGTTGCAGAGCATTGCAAAGTGTTGCAGGGTATTGGCGGGTGTTGCAGAGTATTGGCAGGGAATTGAGGGGTTAAATTTCGGTGAGCAGCGATGTGGGCACTGCAGATGCAGCCCACATCGCTGCTGACACCGATCTCTTCCCCCTCCGCTGTCCCGATCGGTACAGAGAGGGGGGAGGGAGGAACCGGCGTCATGTTTGTTTACAAGTGATCACTCCGTCATTTGACTGAGCGATCACGTGGTAAACGACCGCGATGAGTGGCAGTTTACCGTGATGCGCCGGGTCCTGCGGTCACAGATGCTCTCGAGTGCGCGCCCCAGGGGGGCGCGCGAGAGCGGAATTCTGGGAGGACGTCATATGACAGGCTCCCAGAGTTAAACAACCGTCCTGTAGCCGTCATTCAGCTATGGGCCGGTTGTTAAAGTGGAGGTCCACCCTAAAGTGGACCTTCCGCTCATCGGAACCCTCCTCCCCTCCGGCGTCACAACTGGCACCTTTCAGGGGGGAGGGGGGTGCAGATACCTGTACAGAAACACACAGATCCCAGAGGCAGCGGGTCCATCATTATTGCGCAGCGCGACTCGCGCATGCGCAGTAGGGAACCGGGAAATGAAGCCGAAAGGCTCCACTTCCTGATTCCCATACCCAAGATGGCGGCGGCAGCACCCGAGAGACGATCAAGAGATCGGCTTCGGGTGCCGACATCGCGGGAGCGCTGGACAGGTAAGTGTCACTATTTTAAAAGTCAGCAGCTGCAGTATTTGTAGCTGCTGGCTTTTTTTTTAAAAACGCGGAGTCCCGGCGGACTCCTGCTTTAAGTGGTTAATGTGCATAACGAAGCCAAGGAAAGATGGAAAAATCTCCAAATGGCATCAAATTACAGATTAGACATTCTTATAATATGTCAAAAAAAGTTAGATTTTATTTCCATCATTTACACTTTCAAAATTACAGAAAACAAAAAAAATGTTGTCTGCAAAAGTTTGGGCACCCTGCAGAGTTAATATCTTGTACTGCCCCCTTTGGCAAGTATCACAGCTTGTAAACGCTTTTTGTAGCCAGCCAAGAGTCTTTCAATTCTTGTTTGAGGTCTCTTTGCCCATTCTTCCTTACAAAAGTGTTCCAGTTCTTTGAGATTGCTGGGCTGTCTGTCACGCACTGCTCTTTTAAAGGTCTATCCATAGATTTTCAATAATGTTGAGGTCAGGAGATTGTGAAGGCCATGGCAAAACCTTCAGTTTACGCCTCTTGATGTAATCCCCCGTGGATTTTGAGGTGTGTTTAGGATCATTATCCATTTGTAGAAGCCATCCTCTCTATAACTTCAGCTTTTTCACAGATGGCATCAAGTTACCATCCAAAATTCACTGCAATTTTATTGAATACATTTTTTCTTCTACTCATGAAATGTTCCCTGTGCCACTGGAGGGATCGTGCAGTCAAACGTTGGGTTTGAATTGCTTTTCTCACAATCCTGTGAGCTGTTCTGTCTGATATTTTTCTTGATCTTCCAGATCTTGCTTTAACTTCCACTGTTCCTTAAGACTTCCATTTCTTAATTACATACCGAACAGAGGATATTGACATCTGAAAACGCTTTGCTATCTTCTTATAGCCTTCTCCAGCTTTGTGAGCGTCAACTATTTTCAGTTTCAGTTTTCTAGACAACTGCTTAGAAGAGCCCATGGTGCTGATTGTTGGGGCAAGGTCGGATGAGTCTGGCCATTTAAAACCTTTGAGATTGACATCACCTGATCTTCCCAGACGATGATTGGAGAACAATCCATGACACTGGCAGGTCTCAGCTTTGCAAAGGGGGCAGTGCATGTTATAAATTCTGCAGGGTGCCCAAACTTTTGCAGACGCCATTTTTTTGTTTTCTGTAATTTTGAAAGTGTAAATGATGGAAATAAAATCTAACTTTTTTTACATATTATAAGAATGTCTAATCTGTAATTTGATGCCATTTGGAGATTTTTCTATCTTTCTTTGGCTTCGTTATGCAAATGAATACACATTTTTACCTGGGGTGCCCAAACTTTCGATCCCCACTGTAGGTCTGCCTGCCTCTTTACTCTGTGATCTCCAGGGCAATACAGCACAAAAACAGGAAAACTTCAGAGAGAGAGAGACATAAGTTCAAATAGATTCTGAATAGCTAGCACATCCAATGCCGTAACATTTGTTAATGCTGCAATAGGACCAAAAACAAAATTTCCACGTAGGCACGATCAGGTCTCTCTCTCCCCCTGCAAGATACAATCCAGATATATCCAAGGAACGCAAAACAAGACTTTTCTGCTAAACTGCATGTCTGCAGGATGGAAAAGACCTGCCTTTGGTTGCTGGTTTCCTGAAAGCTTTAAAGAGGACGTAAACTCCCCTGGTTTGTGTGTACGTACTAGGTAAGCCTATCATAAGGCTTACCTATAGGTACTGTACATATCTCCTAAACGTGCACCGTTTTCAGAGATATTTACTGTATATGCCACCGATGACTTCATCGGTGCTTGTGCTTTGAAGGAAAAAACGTTTGTGCTGTTTCATCAGAGCCCTGTGCTGTGACCCTGTGATGTGTGCATGCATGGGAGTGACGTCATCATGGCTCCGGGCCGCTTGCAGCACCAGAGCCAGTGAACCCAGGAGGAAACACCATGGAAGATGTCAGCTGTCTCAGCGGTGTGCGGGTGCCGCTGGAGGGCTTCATTTTAACCTCCCTGGTGCTTTTCCCAAATTTGGCTCGGGGGTTAAATTTCAGCAACATTAGTGGTAACCCAGAGCCACACTCGGGATTGCATTGCAGGATCCTGGTGCGGTATATTTACCTTGTCCTCAAGATCCTGCGATGCCCGTCCCCCCCCCCCCCCCCCGTTGTGTCCGTGGGCCCTGTCCTCTGCCCGATGCCTCTCTGTGCCGGGCTTCATTCCCTGCAAGCATCACGAGGCATTGGGCCAGGGCCGGGCAGCAAATTCACAGTAGTGAAAAATCATAATACATACAGTACAGTGTAATCTTACAGATTACATTACTGTATGAAATAATTTCACATCCATTTTGTCCCCAGTGCTTTGTCCAGTGCCCTGCATGCAGTTTTATATTACATATACTGTTCTTTCTGCCTGGAACCCATAGGGTTAAACAAAAAAAAAAACAACGAATAGTGTGTACCAGGCTTAAGATGCTTGGATGATGTTCAACAGCCAGTGGTTTAAAAAAATAATTCTGCCAAGCTAAAAGGAAAGTGTTTTAATCTCCCTTCCTGCATCACCTGGAAATTGGTTTATTCAGAACAAGTGAAAATTGACTGGATTTGACTCTGCAACTTTTAGCATAAAATCATTTTTTCTTCTTACATTCTTCTGAATGTCTTGAGAAATCCTCCTTTGTAGACAGACAACAGGACCTCCCGATTTGAAATGTGTTTTTCTTGGATAAATTCTTCTGAACTATCCAGAACTTTTCCCAGGCCAAAAATGAATAAAACATTTGTTAAACTGAATACAAAAAAGCATAGATTTTGATTCAATACCACCATCCTGCATACAAGCACTCTAATCGGTTCCATGGTGTCCTTTCATCAGGTCACTTCCAGTCTGAGGCCCCTGCACCTGCTGATATCAGTAGTGCCAATTCTGCTTATGGTCACTTCTGATGGTGGTCAATATGTGTGTTCCTGGACATTCTATATGTTTTTTAAAAGGTCAACCTGAACAGCAACAGGAGCCCTCGGATCATCTTTTCTCAAAGTCACTTCAAAAGCAGTTTATTCAGCACAGATCATCTCTGCATTTTCACATGGATCCACAATGACCTACTGCAACCCTGCAAATGAGTTAATGGAGAGAGGGTAGAAAGGCGGGCAACCTGGACAGAACCTGATGAAGTCACGTTGGCAGTGAAGCAACACGTGAGAGAAGCCGGGTGACGCCGATAAGGCTGCCCATTCAGTTTAAAGGCATATTTTACCTTTTTTTTATGTAAGTGCATCACTTTTATTAACCACTTGCCAACCGCTGCACGCCAATATATGTCAGCACAATGACAGCAGTGGGCAAATGGGCGTACTTGTACGCCCCCTTTAATTGGCAGGGTTAGCAGACACGCCACATACATCGTGCTCATCTCCCGGTGATAGAGTCACAGAGCCGCAGAATGGGGAAGTGCCTATATAAACAAGGCATTTCCCCGTTCTGCCTTGTGACATGACAGAGATCACTGCTCCCTGTCATCGGGGAGCAGTGATCGCTGTCATGTGAGTTGTAGCCCACCCCCCCAGTTAGAATCACTCCCTAGGACACACTGAACCCCTTCATCGCCCCCTAGTGGTTAACACCTTCCCTGCCAGTGTCATTTACACAGTAATCAGGGCATTTTTATAGCACTGATCACTGTATAATTAACAATGGTCCCAAAAGTGTGTCAAAAGTGTCCGCCATAATGTCGCAGTCACGATAAAAATCGCAGATCGCCACCATTACTAATAAGAAATAAAAAAAAAATGACATAAACTATCCCCTATTTTGTAGACAAAATAACTTGTGCAAACCAATCAATATATGATTATCAAGATTTTTTTTTTTTACCAAAAACATGTAGAAGAATACATATCAGCCTAAACTGAGGATATAGAGATATAGATATAGATATAGATATATATATATATATATATATATATATATATATATATATATATAGAGAGAGAGAGATAGATAGAGATATAGATAGATAGATTTTATATATATATATATATATATATATATTATTTTATTTATTTTTTGAGGGGGGGGAGGGGATATTTATTATGGCAAAAAGTAAAAATATATTTTTTTTAAATTGTTGCTCTTTTTTTTTTGTTTATAGCGCAAAAAATAAAAATCACAGAGGTGATCAAACACCACCAAAAGAAATCTCTATTTGTGGGGAAAAAAAAGGACACTAATGTTGTTTAGGTGCAACGTTGCACGGCCGCACAATTGTCAATTATGCCGATGCAGTGCCGAATCATAAAAAGTGCTCTAGTCAGGAAAGGGGTAAAATCTTTCAGGGCTGAAGTGGTTAAAACTGCATTTTATAGTGTGCTAAACTATGGGGACACTTTTTGTGTTTGAGGATCTGAAAGCAGAGGATTAGAGAGCGAAGGCCTCTTAAAGCGGTACCAATCATATACCACCACCAAGGAAGGTGCCACTATTCCGAGGAGATCAATGGAAAGAGACAGTAGCCTATCTATACCCCAAGGGGGAACTAAGCGTATCTGACCTAGTAACGTATGTTCTTAGGTAGAGGTCGACTGATATATCGGCCGATATTTGCCGTTTTTTAATTAATCGGCATCGGCCGATTGTGCTGATAAAAAGCCGATTTAGAACTACAGTGGGACTTTGAAATGACTTCTGTAAGAAGTCAGTGTAAATTGCCTGAGTCATCATAGAAACACTTTCCTCCTCTCTGGGCAGGCTGCCAAGAAAAGAACTAAATGATACAATGTTTACACTTGAATGAATGAAATCATCTCTGTGTGTAGAAGTTCTCAGTTTAACCATTTAAAGACTAAATCTTTTCTGACACTTGTTGCTTACAAGTAAAAATCCTGTATTTTCTGCCAGAAAATCACTTATACCCCCCCCAAAAATTATATATCTTTTTTTAGCAGAGATCCTAGGGAATAAAATAGCGGTTGTTGCAATATTTTATGTCACACGGCATTTGCACAGAGGTCTTTCAAATGCATTTTTTTGGGAAAAAATACACTATTTAAAAAATAAAAATAAAATAAAAACAGTAAAGTTAGCCCATTTTTTTTTTTTCGTCCAAAAGTTTTGACTACTTGTTTTTATTTAATATATAGTTTTTTTTTTTTTTTTAATCTAAATCATACATACAAGTAAACTGATTGGAGGTTTGTTTTGTTTAATAAATGTTTAAATGTAAGAAATTTTCTGTATCACTTATGAAGACTGCTTTCACACTGGAGCGGGCAGGTGTTGATGGTAAAACGCAAGTTTTAGCGGCTCTTTACCATCATTTTAGCGGTGCTATTTGGCTGCTAGTGGGGCGCATAAAACCCAGCTAGCGGCCAAGGAAGAGGTTAAATGCGCCCATGAAGCACCGCTGCCAAATCGCATTGCATGCGCTTCGGCAGTGGTGCCCATTCATATCAATGGGCAGGAGTGGTGGAGGAGCGGTATACACCACTCCAAACGTGCTGCTTGCAGGACTTTTTTTTTTTTAAGATCCTGCCAGCGCATCGCCTCAGTGTGAAAGCACTCTGTCTTTCACACAGACTGCAGGGGAGCCATTTTGCAGGCATTTTACAGGCGCTATTTTTAGCCCAAAAGCGCCTGAAAAACGCCCCAGTGGGAAAGGTGTGTTAGATCAAGGGGGATTAAAAAATAAAAAATAAATAAAAAAGGAAAAAAATAAATAAATAAAATAAAAATCGGCCTAACATATCGGCCCAAAAAAATCGGCATCATATATCGGCTATCGGCCGCCATGATTTCTAAATATCGGCATCGGCATCGGCCAGAGAAAAACCCATATCGGTCGACCTCTATTCTTAGGTCCACACATTGTAGTGAAGGTGGTGGGATGACAAATGCAAGGCGGTGATTAGATACCACAACGTTTGAATATACAGCAAAGGAAGAGTTTCCACTTTGGGACGTGTTCTAACTATATATACTGTCATATCCCTAGAGACTTTCCTTTTTTCCCCACATCATGGATGATTTGGTTATGTTCATTTTTGATTCTCACATTTGTGAGGAATGTTATTTACTAGGGGTGCAAGAAAGGTCAAGAAAAATGCAATCTCCTACTTAAACACGCTGCTAATAGTATTGGCAAAATTTCAATTTGGTGTACCTCTAGAACACATGATACAGGAGATGGTCAGAGACTGCAGACATGATACAAGAGATCAAAGCAGCTTCACCAGTGCCTGTCAGATGCAGCCTACCAGTCAGATGCAGCAGCCTGTCTGTGCCAATCAGATGCAGCAGCCTGCCTGTGCCCATGACACGCAGCCCGCTAGTGCCCATGACACGCAGCACACCAGTGTCCATCATGTACAGCCTATGCCGGTGCTCATTACGTACAGCCTACCAGTGCCTGGTAATGCAATGTCACACTGTGTCAGAGCTGGATTTGAATTGTCATGTAGCCGCTGTAACGTAGTCCCACCTCCTATGAAACACGGCACATTAATTCCTAGCATTGGATCAGTGTGCCGTCTATCACAATAGGAGGCGGGACATCGTTACAGTGGCTGCACAGCGATTCAGATCTCTGACATACAGCATGAGATCGCGCTACCAGGCACTGGGGAGGCTGCATCTCATGACACTTGTGAGAACAGCAGGAGGGAGGGGAGACGCACAGGGATAATACATGTGTGGCACCCGGTGGAACGGTCCGCCCCTTTTTCAGCTCCATTATCGGTACTTTTTTTCTTTTGTCCACCTGCCGAAAACACCATTTTCGGCCAATATGTTTTTCGAAATTTCGGTGCGCCACTATTATTTACTCTTTTTGTATTGCAACTTTAAGAGTAGCATCGCGCCATTTTCAATCACGCAGCTAAATTTAGGGGGAGCAGTGCATAATCACTACTTTAAGTGTCATAGTAGACAAAGGTAGCGTGGAAGTGTCCACAAAATCACAGTTCACAACTGCATGAATAGTGGACATTTAAAGGAATTTTTATTTGTGTATTATATTCAAAATTTTTATATAACACTATATAAAGGAACAGTGAGGCTCGGTTCACACAGTACGCGGCACGACTTGCAGCGCCGCGACCTCAGCGGCGACTTGCAAAATGACTTCTGTATAGAAGTCAATGCAAGTCGCCTGAAGCCGCCGCAAAAGTAGTACAGGAACCTTTTTTCTAAGTGGGAGTGACTTGAGTCGCTCCTATTAGAACGGTTCCGTAGTACAGAACGGGGAGCGACTTGTCAGGCGGCGAAGTCGCCTGGACAAGTCGCCCCTGTGTGAACCGAGCCTAACACATGAAGAAATTTGTGTTTATTCGGAGCACTGTATGGAAGTTATGATTCACGTTTATGTACTCAATACTGATTATTTGTGATAAAAGTAGGGGGGTTGGCGCAACAGAAGTAGGCGTTGTGGGAACACAATTATGCTGTTTGCAGCCACCCAATAGGTACATGTCTTGAGTATGTACTATACATGTTGGTGGTAAGGTAGAGTGGGATAGTACATTATTGTAGTAATGCGGGCCACCATATGCTGGGCTTTGTTCGCCCAGTATATGGTGGCCCGCATGTTGGACATAGGGGTTTAGGTTGGGGCAGCAGGATGTCAAGCGCTGAAATGTTCTTTGTGTTTCACCACTGAAATAGATTATACTGTCAGGCGGAGTGTTCTCTCTCTGATAGTACAAATAATGTTCCAGGCTAAGGGCCGGTTCACACTGCGGCGCGAGGCGAGGCGACACGGCTCGCCTCGCCTCGCTCCCGCAAGTCGCCCCCATTCTGTACAATGGAACCGTTCTGAGAGGAGCGACTCGAGTCGCTCCGACTCAGAAAAAAGGTTCCTGTACTACTTTGGGGCGACTTCGGGGGCGACTTGCATTGACTTCTATACAGAAGTCCTCTGCAAGTCGCCGCTGAGGTCCGTGCAGGTCGCGGCGAGGCAAGTCGGAGACGCCTCGCCGCGCATCGCTGTATGCACCGGCCCTTAGAGAAAAAGAAAGAGCAGCGCGGGAGGGTGTGACCAAGTAACTGACCACCAATGACCAACAGCAATGGGTGGGGAGTGATAAATAGCACTGCAACGGAGCACCAATGGAGGAGGAGGAGGGTTAATAGCATTGCCAGTGACCACCAATGTAGGGAATGAGGCTGTGTGTCCAGTAATGGGTACTGTGTCCAGTGACATCCAATTATGTGGGCAATTATTGCTGCCACTGACATCTATGTTGGGGGTTATTATTTGCGTCCAAAGTCCCCAATCCTTGGGGATATTCTTGCATCTAATGATACCAATGATGGTGGCTATTATTGCATCCAATGACACCAACGCTGGGGGCTGACAGCGATTATTGCTTCCAAAGACACCTATGCTGATAGCTATTACTGCTTCCAAAGACACCAATGCTGGATATAATTATCATTACATCCACTGTAACTAATGCTGGGGGTTACTATTGCTGCCACTGACACCAAGTTGGCTGTCACTGCACTAGATGAAAGCAGATATGTGCTGTTACCTCTTGATGCCTACTTATGCCGTAGACACACCACTGGACTTTTTCAAAAGCAAAGGTCTGACGGAACGAATCCGCTGGACAATTCGATTGTGTGTGGGCTTCATCGGACCTTTCCTGTCTAAAAATCAGATGGACTTTAGCAATAGAACATGTTTCAAATTTTTCTGCCGAAACCAGTTCCTATCGAGAAATCCGTTCGTCTGTATGCTAGTCCGACAGAAAAAAAACAACGCTTGGGCAGCTATTGGCTACTGGCTATGAACTTCCTTATTCTAATCCGGTCGTACATCATCACGCTCAAATCTGTGGGACTTTGGTGTGATTGTGTGTGGCCAAGTCCGTTTGTTCGGACTTGTCCGTCCGAACTCAGTCGAAAGTCCTTCGGGAAGACCGGCGGACCTAGTCTGCCGGAAAGTCCGGTCGTGTGTACGCGCATTATAGTTCTTAAACACTTTTTTATAGTGGTAGTAAAGTTCACTTTGCAACTTTTACCTACAGGTAAGCTTATAATAAAGCTTACCTGTAGGTAAAATTACTATCTCTTAGCTTGAAAAGATCAGTTTATAAATGGTTTATAAATGGATAGAAAACTGGCTAAAAGACAAAATTCAGAGAGTAGTGGTCAATGATTCTTACCCTGAATAGTCTAAGGCAGGGGTCAACAACCTTTTTACACTTAAGGGCCTGATTCAATGTACGTGTATGCACTGACGGGCCGGATATTTAGGTTGCCAACCCATGATTTAAGGTTATCAAGTGGTGTACTCCAAGGTTCAGTGTTGGGATCCATTCTTTTTAATATCTTTATAAATTATATAGAGTCTGGGATTAAAAGTACTGTCTCAATCTTTGCAGATGACACCAACCTATGCAGTGGAATAACGAACGTCCTTACAGGATTTCTCCAACTTACACGCTGACCTTAATGCACTGTTTAATTGTGCAACTATGTGGCAAATGAGGTTTGATGTTGAGTTATGCACTTGGAGGCTAAGAATATGCATGCATCATACATACTAGGGGGAGTACAACTGGGGGAATCTATAGTGGAGAAGGATCTGGGGGTTTTAGTAGATCATAAACTTAAGTTTTGAGTTGTAGTAGACTCTGAGTTCTACAAGCACACCGATTTTGGTGGCCGTAGACCCATGGGAAGTGCCCGAAATCGGTTGCTGAAGTTCGCAAAGTAGCCAATTTGGTCAAAACATGGGTCAGCTTGGCACGGTTTTGCCCCCTTTCCTTTGGAGCTGGGACCTCCAAACTCCACACATTTATAGAGGAGGGTCTCGGCTACAGCTGTCATTACTAGTAAAAAAATAAAAATAAATGCCTAAAATCTATCCCCTATTTTGTAGACGATATAACTTTTGTGCAAACTACTCAATATACGCTTATTGCGATTTATTTTTTTACCAAAATTATATAGAAGAAAACATATCAGCTTAAACTGAGGAAAAAAAAATGTTTTTTTTTTAAATAAAATTGGGATATTTATTATAGCAAAAAGTAAAAAATATTGAGTTTTTTTCAAAATTGTTGCTCTTCTTTTGTTTATAGCGCAAAAAATAAAAACTGCAGAGGTGATCAAATACCAACAAAAGAAAGCTTGAAAGGGAAAAAATTGTGTTAGGGTACAGCGTCGCACAAATTCGCAATTGTCAGTTAAAATAACGCAGTGCCGTATCGCAAAAAATGGCCCGGTCAGGAAAGGGGTAAATTCTTCTGGGGCTGAAGTGGTTAAGGTGGATATGATCAACATATATAAAATGCATAAGGGGTCCATATAGTGAACTTGGTGTCGAGTTATTCGCTTTAAGGTCATCACAAGGGACACTTTACGTCTGGAGGAAATACGGAAAGGCTTCTTCACAGTAATGCCACGTACAAATTATTGGACTATCCAGCGGACAAACCGCCGGACTTTGAAGCGGAGGTCCGGCCGGACTTTCCGAATGAGCGGACCTGCTCACACACGACCAGACTTTTCCGGCGGACTAGGTGTGGCGGACAAACCGCCGGACTATGGCGGGAGTCCACCGAACTTTTGAAATGAACGGACTTGCCCACACACAGAGGAAAATCCGTTCATTTTGAACGTGGCTCCAGGTAGACGGGACTAGCGAAGGAAGCCAATGTCACCGCCTTCGGCGGCAAGATTGACATCTTGCTAGCCCCGTCACCTGGTATGGACTTAAAGGGGAAGCCCTACGCCGAAAAAACAGCGTGGGGGTCCCCCCCAAAGTCCAAAGCAGACCCTTATCCGAGCACGCAACCGGCGGGTCAGGAAAGGGGGTGGGGACGAGCGAGCACCCCCCCTCCTGAGCCGTAACAGGCTGCGTGCCCTCAACATGGGGGGGTGCTTTGGGTAAGGGGGGGGGGACTGCGGCCTCTCCCCGACAACCCTGGCCGTTGGTTGTTGGGGGGCTTATCAGAATCCGGGAGCCCCCTTTAATAAGGGGGTCCCCAGATACCGGCCCCCCACCCTATGTGAGAACAATGTACCCCTACTCATTCACCTGGTGAAAAAAATGTAAATAAAACACAACACAAGGTTTTAAAATAATTTATTGCACAGCTCCGGGGGTCTTCTTCCGTCTTGGGGAGTCTTCTCGCCAGACTCCTCCGCTATCTTCTGCTAGCTCTTTTACTAGCGGAGGAGCCAGGCTTTCTTCTTCGTTGCCGCCACCGTCCGGGGGTCTTCTTCCACTTCGGGGGTCTTTTTCCCCCTCTTGGGGTCTTCTTGCCAGGCCCTCCGCTTTCTTCTCCCAGCTCTTTTACTAGCGGTGGCCCGGTCTTGTGTCGCCACCTTCTCTTTTCTTCTTCCTTGAGATGTTGACTCGACGCTGTCTCTGGCCGCAATGACAGGGAAGCTTTGTGTGGTGACTTATTATATAGGGACAATGGGCGGGGTCACCGGGTGATGGGCCTACCCCTTATGATGTCACAGTCCCAGGAACCTCCAGGACTGTGACTTCATAAGGGGCAGGGACATCACCCGGTGACCCCGCCCATTGTCCCTATATAAGTCGCTGCACAACGCGTCCCTGTCATTGCGGCCAGAGACAGCGTTGAGTCAACATCTCAAGGAAGAAGAGAAGAAGAAGAAGAAGAAGAAGAAGAAGAAGAAGAAGAGAAGGCGGCGACGACGACAGAAAACCGGGCCACCGCTAGTAAAAGAGCTAGAAGAAGAAAGGGGAGGGCCCGGCGCGAAGACTCCAAGAGGGGGACAAGACCGACAAAGTCAGAAGAAGACCCCTGGACGGCGGCGACGAAGAAGAAAGCCGGGCTCCTCCGCTAGTAAAAGAGCTAGCAGAAGATAGCGGAGGAGTCCAGCGAGAAGACCCCCCCAAGACGGAAGTTGTGCAATAAATTATTTTAAAACGCCGAAGGCAGCGACATTGAGTTCCTTTGCTAGCCCCGTCTACCTGGAGCCGCGTTCAAAATGAATGGACTTTCCTCCGTGTATGGGCAAGTCCGTTCATTTCAAAAGTCCGGCGGACTAGCGTACAGATGGCCGGATTGTCCGCCGGACTGCCGAGTCCGGCGGACAATTTTGAGTCAAAACTTCTTTCTAAGTCCGCCGGACTTTTGGAAAGAAAAAGTTCGCCGGAGCCCACACACGGGCAGATTGTCCGGCGGACTCTGAATTCTTTCCTAAATGTACATAATATAACTGGATATTAATATTTATAGGTAAAGTCCAGGGAATATCCAATTGCCTCTCAGAGGATCAGGAAGTAATTTTTTCCCCTGCTGTAGCAAACTGCATCATGCTTTATTGTTTTGTTTTTTTTGCATTCCTCTGGATCAACTATGGGTATAGGATTGCGTATATGAGATTGTATGATTATTTTTTTTTTTTTTTTTATTGGTTGAACTGGATGGCCTTGGTGTCTTTTTTTCAACCTAACTATGTAACAGTGCACGTTTAGGAGATATTCAAATCAGTAGGAGCCGGTGACATCACTATCACAAGGCACTGTGGTCTCAATGGATGGCATGAGATGGGAGCTGAACCACAGCCACGATTTGACCAAACGGGTAAGCCCACAAACCTGTCAGGAAGACCGGGTGAAGATAGAAGCTCTGACAGTGACAGTGCACCACTGGAGGGTTTTGTTTTACAGGTAAGTCTTTCATAATGTGCTAGTATGCAGTGCATACTAGCACATAATGCCGTTACATTGCAGGGGGCCAGAAAGATTTTATTTTATACCACTTTAATAAAATAATTTAGATACAGGCTTTCTTAAATTTTATCATTCCATACAAACCAGCTGGTATTCACAATAAATCAGAGTGTCTACACTAGTTGCTGAATGGGTAGAGAAGGTGCTGAGCATCCAATGAGTGACAGAAAAGATTTATCCCCTGTACTGTTGTCTACCATGCACTGGTGATGAGTGGGGCAGGTGTTTATACACCAAAGAAGCACAGAGCACTTTGCAAAGTATGCACTTGTAATGCTTGATGCCTTAAGTGACATTAGCAGGCCATGGCATGAACACATGGGATGTGGAAGATGTGCCTCTTTCCACGAACAGCCACGTTTGATGTGTGTAAAGCTGGATACACACTATACAATTTTCTGTAGATTTTTTTCCTTCAGATTTACCAAAACCATATAATATAAAGGTCAAACCTTAAGAGTTTAACTTTGTGTGCAATAAGACAGGCCCTTGCACTACATGGTTTTAGTAAATATAAAGGTAATCAGACAACAAAAGTTGTATACTGTAGTGTGTATGTGGCCTAAGCCATTAGCAATCTGCTATAGCTCTTAAAGAGGAAGTAAACCCTGATGGGTTTACTTCATCTTTGTTTCCCTGCAAAGGTAAAGCATAATGGGCTACTATGCATCACATAGTAGCGCATAACGTGTCACTTACCTGACACAGGAGCCAGCGATGTCACCGCTGTCCCCTCTTCCACGGAGCGTCCAGCTTCTTTCCAGGTATCGTGGCTCTGGCCAATCATAGCGATTGGGATTGGCCGGAGCCATGATGACGTCAATCCAGTGCATGCGCACAGGAGCCGCCAAGAACGGCATATTGCCGTTAGCAGCGGCATGCTCAGTGCGCCTGTGCACCGCTGTCTATGGTGCATGCGCCGTAGACAGCGGTGCCTGTCTTTTTGCAAACATCTCCTAAACCGTGTAGATATAGGAGATATTTCTTGGATCTGCAGGTAAGCCTTAATCTAGGCTTACCAGCAGGTCAAAGTGGTCTGTAAGGGTTTACAACCACTTTATTTTGATTAGTTTTCCCCCAAAGGTTTACTATAAGATATTTACTACAATTCTAAGGTAGAGTATGAATATTGTAAAAATATTATCCCTTATGGGGGGGGGGGGGGCTATTCGAGATACTACTTTTTATAATGCACAGAAAATTATCAAAATAAATCCACCACTGCGTCCCCACACCTTTCAGTCCCAATAATTCCCTCCAGACATCCTAGTCACTGCAGTAGCTCCCCAAGAATCCTATTTGTATACTGATGTTTTGGAAAGTATTTGCGTATGGTTAATAACAGCCCTTTATAAGAATAGGCAACTAAGGTACCAAGGGATTGTGAGATAGGAAAGGGTGTTTTTGTTTTTTTAGGAGTCTGCTATGGCAAGCTGTCGAACAGAAGGTGCAAGCTATGCAACTGGGCAGAGACCTTGATTTTTCTGGACACAAGAAATATGTTTTAATGCCCAATTGAATCCCTGTGATTTATTCCTGTAAAGCAGCCAGGCTGCATCTACAGTAATAAATCAAGTCGTACTTTACACTTTATTTAAAGCCCAACTTCAATCCCTCCTTCCCACAACCCTATAGCTAATCGCTGGAATTAAAATAAAACATATCCATATAGCCCTTTTACTTATCTAAAAATTAGGTCACATGACTTTTGGTTCCCATTCCTTCACTCCACGTTGGGTCTTCTTCTGGAAGGGTCCTTCTCCAGGTGTCCACATGACTGCCTGCATGATGTGGACACTTTTTATTGGATGTCAAGCAGAGAGTTTTCTCAGGATCCATCCAGAAGAGGATTGACTCTTCACAAAAGGTAGAGTAGGGGACAGCAA
Source organism: Lithobates pipiens (assembly GCF_037356315.1). Lineage (NCBI taxonomy): Eukaryota > Metazoa > Chordata > Amphibia > Anura > Ranidae > Lithobates > Lithobates pipiens. The sequence goes on along the minus strand of NW_027507788.1, from coordinate 104,514,494 downwards.
CAGATGTAAAAAACCTTCTGCGTGCAACAGCCACCCCCCTCCCCCACCCCACACTCAACTGAGCCTCATTTCAAACCAGCGAAGTGCACCAGAGCCTGAGCTCTCTGGGAACTCTCCCTCCTCATTGGCTGAGACAGCAGCAGGAGCCATTGGCTGCGTCATGGCATCGAGCATGCCAGCGAGCAAGAGAAAAGGGGTAGGGTTGAGCCGCGGCTCTGTGTCTGAATAGACTTGCAGCGCAGCAGCTCAGGAGCGAGCTTGCTAGGGTGCCCCCACAGCAAACTGGTTGCTCTGGGGGCACTTGGATGAAGGGAGGGGCCAGAATGGGAGGATCGGGCCTACTTTGTGAAAAAACACCGCACAGAACTGTTGCCTTTAATAACATTTTAAGCTTTGTACACACAATGAGAATATCGAATGATCATCTGTTTTTTTTTTTTTTTTTTGCATGCTAGTCTCATATCGAAGATGAAGAGGTTACTAAATTTATGAAAATTCTCATACGAAAGAATACACCTTCGGAAATGAGGTCATGTGTTGTATTGTATTGCAATGGATTCTTTTGTTTCCGAGCATACGTGGTCTTGCTCTTCCAATTATTTTGGCGAATATTGTACTGATTAAACAAAACTCATTTGTTCTGGTATTGTCTGAGAAAAATGTATGTGTTTGTCCCTTGAGATAATTTTGCATGAATTGTCGTAATCGGCTCTTGAAAGCTGTGTACTAACGATCAGATTATCTTATGATCGCTCTGAAAGCTGTATTTTTCATCCGATTTTATGATTGGCATTAGCCGAGTTTATTTTATTTTAGCAGATACGGCAGAAAAATTACCTAACATAATTGGTTAGAGGCGATTTGTAAGGAGCGATGGTAAAAATTTCATTTTTAAAGCTCAAATCAGGGAAATCTGAAAATTCTCCCTTACAGGCTGTGTCCGAACTGCAAGGGCTAATGGTTTTCTTAGTGTAGAGGAGAGTAAAAGTACTTTTACTTACCTAATCCTCTGCTCCTCCAGGAGACGGCACTCCCCCATGCTTCGGCAATGGACTGTTCTCAGCATCTTTGTGTCCAATGCAGGGCTCACTGGTTTGGATGACATCAGGACCTAAGATCACTGAAACGTAGGATAAGAAGGCCCTGCGGGGACCAGTCTGACAGCACTGAGGATCAGGCAAGTAGATTCCATGCCCCTAGACTAAATAATCGACTAACCATTGCAGTATGGGTGCAGCCCCACTGCAAGGCAGCATTTTTAAGTTTCCTAGAGTTCAGCCTTAACAGGTAAGTGTAACAGTAAGGGTTAAAATACCCTCTGTCGGTGCAATCAGGAGAGTCAGACCACGTCTCTCTCAAAGAAAGAAATGGCCCAGCTCTCCCACAGTCCAACACCCCCTCAAAAGGCTGGAAATGCCCCGCAATGCAGCACATTGCCACACACAGATTGTTCATATGTGTGCGTCACGGTGCCATTCACAATGGCACATTCTGCTCTGTGTGTCAATGCATTTTTCTACACCTACTGTGTTTGTGAATGAGCCTTGAAAGAGAATTGCAGCATGTGTGGTCTGTCCTATGACAACACTGGCAACAATCTGGAGATAAGTAATCCTCCTACAATGCACTGTGTGCAGGGGATCTTCTCATCTCCTGTATGGCAGGGGAAGCCACTCACATAGAGCCCTGTGTGATCTCTGGTAGTGTTATCATCACTGCACAACCAACACTGATCTACACTGCTCCCCTGGGGAGTACCAGAGTCCTAATCTCACCGCACTCCCATAAATCAGACACTGTGATCTCCATGTACTGATATATATATATATATATATATATATATATATATAGTCTGTGATTTCCGAGGATATGAAATTATATATGATGAGATGCTGTGATCTCTGTGAAGACATGCAGTGTCTTGAAAAGGTATTCATAACCCTTGAAATTTTACACCTTTTGTCATGTTACAACTAAAAATGTAAATGTATTTTATTGTGCTTTTATGTGATAGACCAACACAAAGTGGCACATAATTGTGAAGTGGAAAGAAAATAAATGGTTTTCAACCTTTTTTTTTACAAATAAATATCTGAATAGTATTGGATGCATTTGTATTCAGCCCCCAGAATCAATACTCTGTAGAACCACCTTCCGCTACAATTGCAAGTCTTTTTGGGGATGTCTCTATCAGCTTTGCACATCTAGAGAGGGACGTTTCAAGGGGTATGAATACTTTTTCAAGGCACTGTATAAGAATAGATGGTGTGCTCTCTAAGAGGAGAAGGATTATAAATATGATGTGAGCGCTATGAGGAGATGGATTAAATATGATCTCTATGAGGAGATGGATTCTATATGATGTGATCTCTATGAGAAGGATTCTATATGATCTCTATGATGAGAAGGATCATATATGATGTAATCTCTATGAGGCGAATGGTTTTATATGATCTCTATGAGGAGGTGGATTATATATGATGTGATCTCTATGAGGAGAAGGATTATATATGATCTCTATGAGGAGAAGGATTATATATGATGTGATCTCTATGAGGAGATGGCCTGAAAACTTGTCTGACCTGAACCCCATAGAGAATCTGTGGGGCATTGCCAAGAGAAAGATGGGAGACATGAGACCGAACAATGCAGAAGATCTGAAGGCCGCTATTAAAGCATCCTGGTCTTCCATAACACCTCAGCAGTGCCACAGCTTCCATGCCACGCTGCATTGGGGCAAGAATTGCTGCAAAAGGGGCCCAAACCAAGTACTGAGTACATATGTATGAGTATACTTTTCAGAGGTCCAATATTGTTCTATGTACAATCCTTGTTTTATTGATTGCATGTAATATTCTAATTTTCTGAGATTGTGGATTTGAGGTTTTCATGAGCTGTAAGCCATAACCATCCCAATTATGACAAATCATGCCTTGAAATATCTTGCTTTGCATGTAATGAGTTTATCTCATACCCTGTTTCCCCGAAAATAAGACCTAGCGTGATTGTCTGTGATGGCTGCAATATAAGCCCTACCTCCCAAATAATCCCTACCCTGTTTCCCCAAAAAATAAGCCCTACCCTGAAAATAAGACCTACAAGGACTTTAAATAGAGCTTATTTGGGGGGTAGGGCTTACATTGCAGCCACCATCAACAATCACGCTAGGTCTTATTTTTGGGGAAACAGGGCATACTAGTTTCACCTTTTAATTTGCATTAGTGAAATAAATGAACCTTTGCTCGATTTTATTCAATTTTTTCAAGTATCACCTGTATATGAGCTCTATGAGCAGAAGGATTGTATATGATCTCTCTGAGGAGATGGATTGTATATGATCTCTCTGAGAAGGATTGTATATGAGCTCTATGAGGAGATGGATTGTATATGATCTCTATGAGGAGAAGGGTGCTATATGATCTCTATGAGGAGAAGGGTGCTATATGATCTCTCTGAGGAGATGGATTGTATATGATCTCTCTGAGGAGATGGATTGTATATGATCTCTCTGAGGAGATGGATTGTATATGATCTCTCTGAGGAGATGGATTTTATATGATTTCTATGAGGAGAAGGATTATATATGATCTCTATGAGGAGGATTGTATATGATCTCTATGAGGAGATGGATTGCATATGATCTCTATGAGGAGAAGGGTGGTATATGATCTCTATGGGGAGATAGATTGTATATGATATGATCTCTATGAGGAGAAGGATTGTATATGATCTCTATGGGGAGAAGGATTGTATATGATCTCTGAGGAGGATTGTATATGATTTCTATGAGGAGAAGGATTATATATGATCTCTATGAGGAGGAGGATTGTATATGATCTCTGTGAGGAGAAGGATTGTATATGATCTCTGAGGAGATGGATTGTATATGATCTCTATGAGGAGGAGGATTGTATATGATCTCTGAGGAGATGGATTGTATTAATGAGGGGATGGAGTGAAGCCTCCTCCTGGTATACTCCATGCAGTATGCCCCCCTCCTCCCCCTCCTCCTCCTCGGTGTTCCGGGGTGTCCGGCTCTCATGTCGCTCCCTGTCTCTCACACACCAGTCTCCCCTCGTTCCTTACCTGTCTGTCGCCTCCTCCCTCGGCTGGCTGTCTGGAGAGTGGTCGGGGGAGTGTGTATTCTACATAGGAAGAGAAGGGTGCTTCACTGGAATCTGTCCTGATGGAAACACAAGCCAAGTGGAAAGAAGAAGTCGTACTTCGGTTCCCGGGCAGTGCGTGTCCTGGGGGTGGCGGGGTGGCGGGGTGGGATGGTGTACACACAGGCTGGAGTCATGCTGGCCGTCCCTGGATGGGGGAAGGGAACCCCAGTGCCGGTCTCTGCACACTCTATGACTCCTGTGTACAGTCACTGACACTGGCCCAGCTGTGCATAGGAACCAATCAGCTTCTAGCTTCAGAGTGTTCAGTTAAGTTTTGAAAATGAAAGCTAGAAGCTGACTGGTTGCTATGCACAGCTGCTCCAGGTCCTGTCGGCTCCAGTCTTATGAATGCGATTTCCAGGGACAGACTCACATATGGTAGATTTGTGGCTCAAATTGGCCAAATTTTTATTTTATTTTTTAACATTGGGCTCACACTGGCATTGCATGTAATTCTCATCACATTGCTGTGCAGATCATATGCAATGTCTGTTCGAACCAGAATGGTGCAGGACCCTTTTTTGGTCCACGCTGGAATTGGATGACATGGGTGTTCTCATCTATGCGATCCAATACTTGTACCATTTCACAGTTCACACTGCGATCTGCAAACAGGGGGTGTCATTAACCACCTCAATACCGGGCACTTACACCCTCTTCCTGCCCAGGCCATTTTTCAGCGTTGTCACAGTTTGCATGACAATTGTGTCATCATGCTACACTGTAACCATGTGAAATTGTTATCATTTTCTTCACACAAATAGAGCTTCCTTTTGGTGGTATTTAATCACTTGTGTTTTTTTTTTATTTTTTATTTTTTTCAAAAATAAAATAAAAAATAAGATCAAAAATTTGGAAAAAAAAATGTTTTTCTTAGTTTCTGTCAGTAAATTTTGTAAATAAGTAATTTTTCTACTTCACTGATGGGCGCTGATGAGGCGGCACTGATAGGCTGCACTGATGGCAAAAGAAAATAAAACCGCGCTGAGACCCCAAAAAGGGAAATTTCTTCCTTACTTATCAAGCAAGAAGAAAAATATCAAGCAAAAAAAATTTTTTTTCCTTCTCAAAAAAAATCAAAGAAATGAATCTTAAAAATAAATACAAATGATCACAAAAAAAGGGGATTACAAATGAATGTTCACAAGATATAAGGCTGCTGCTCCACTGTGGGATACACACACATAAACGTAGATAGAAAATAAGGGAAGAGAGCTGCGCCAAATAATATTTATCAGTAAACCATACAACTATAAAGAAAAGTCCATGGAAGCTTTATGCTGTTCAAAGAAGGAAGACGATCGCACCACAGTGATTCCACACTTCCTTATCACTATAGTGTCCCACCACCGACAAAAAAGTGCGCTTACCAGATGGTAAAAGCACAAGGAGCGTTTAGAGTACCAAGCCACCGACAGCTCCTCGCCTTCACCAAACACTTTGTCTCTCAGGAACGAACGATCCATACACTGAAGCCGCTCCACATTTTTATTAGTAACCCAGTTTCACGTTCATAATGTAAAAAGAAAAGAAGCCTCCCATAGTGTAAAAAACTTCAATGCTCTTTTAATTAATAGAAATGCACTTACATAAAAACGAACGATTTCCGCATGTAAAAACAAGCCGGGTGGCAAAAAACGAGAGCCCGTCCTCCTCTCGTAACACGTGGTGACGTCACAGCGTTCCCTCCTATACGCGTTTCGTCATACGTGATGTTTTCAATGGGGAAGCGCACTGATGAGGTGACACTTATGGACACTGATTACATTCTTTCTGGCTCCAGATCCTGCTTGCTGATTCCTGGCTTTATGACTTTCTGGCTTGTCTGACTATCCGTTCCGGTTACCGAATTTTGGCTATGTTTTGACTACATTTGTTCTATTTACTTTTATTATTAAGCAAGTGTGATTTAACTGTACTTCTGTCTCAGTATGATTCATGGTTTCTGACCAGGTTAGGTAGGTTAAGGCCATGAATTCAGAAGATGCAGTCAATCCACTTGTCTAATATTTTTTCCAGATTGGATGAGCAGGATCACCACATGGATCAGTTTGCCATGGCGTTACAAATACTCATCGGTCGCACGGCTCACCTGGAATCCCCCACTGTGGCAGATCCAGTACAATCTGTGTTGCAGGCTATCCCTACTGCTACTCCAGTCTCTGTGTAGGCACCTGCCTCTAGTATTACCTCTGTAAGAGGTATGTCTGGTTCTGCTTCACTTCCCCTATCGATTTGGGGCCAATCCAGTCCAATGCAGAGGGTTTCACAAACAGGTTGAGATATACTTTGAGGTGCTGCCCCAGGAGTTTCCCACGGACAGAAGCAAAGTAGCTTTTGTGATAACTTTGCTTTCTGAGAGAGCCTTGGCCTGAGCCAACCCTCTATGGGAGACGCAAAAACCTGTTGTCTTGAGTTACACTCAATTTGTGGCCTCCTTTAAAAGGGTTTTTGATGTTCCCGCAAGCTGAGCTTCTGCTGCCAAGTGCCTCATGTCCATCAAACAGAGTACGAGAACTGTTGCTGACTACCGTACTCTGGCAGCAGAGGTTGCTTGGAACAATGAGGCCCTCGTGGCTGCTTTTTCTCATGGTCTCTCAGATATCATCAAGGATGAGATAGCAGCCCGAGATATACCCACTGAGCTGGAGAATTTGATCACGTTTGCCATCCTCATTGACTCCAGACTCAGAGAAAGACTCTTAAGGAGCGCTTGCGGAAGCCTCCTGTAAATTTGTCTCCAAGCTGTGCAGTCCCATCCTTGCCTCCCTCGCCTCCCATGCCTCCTGGTCCCGAAGGTCAGTGAAGGTGAACCCATGCACTTGGGCTTGATGTGTCTCTCTGCGGATGAGAGAGCCCTTAGGAGGAGGGAGAGATTGTGCCTTTATTGTGGCCAGGCAGGTCACTTTATGAAGTCTTGTCCTACCCATCCAGGGAACACCCGACTCTTAAGGTCATGGACAGACCTTAGGTGGAGTTGTTTCATCCCCAGTTATCCAGAAGGATAAGCCCCTTGTTCCAGTTACCCTTTCTTGGGCTATACCGTCCATCGATATACAGGCTCTAATTGACTCTGGGGCTGCAGGCCTGTTCATTGATGCTGCCTTTGTATCGAAGCACCCGATTCCACTGCAGCTGTGTGTGATTCCATTTGCCATTGAGGCTCTTGACGGGAGACCTCTACAGCCTGCCTATGTGACTCATGAGACTGTTCCGTTGTCCATGGCCATAGGGGCTCTTCACCATGAGATAATCCCATTCCTAGTTATTTCCTCACCTAAGTTTCTGCTGGTTATTGGTTGGTTACAGAGGCACAACCACTATTTTGATTGGCTCTGTGCTGAGGTTCTCTCCTGGTCGTCACATGCTTCCAGAAGGTAGCCAAGGTCCTGTGCACCTCTTCACTCTCCTCCCTGCTGGAGGAGTACCATGATTTTAGTGATGTCTTTGACAAAGTTCAAGCCAGTAGTTTTCCTCTACACCGATCGTATGATTGTGCAATTGAACCTTCAACCTGGTGCCATACCCCCTCGTGGCCGGGTTTACCCTTTGTCAGTCTTGGAGGATAAGGTCATGGAGAAGTATGTTGCAGACGCACTCTTGAGGTTTCATCCACAAATCCTCGCCTCCTGCGGGTGCTGGTTTCCTTGAGAAGAAGAGTGGTGAACTAAGACCTTGTATTGATTATAGGGGTCGCAATCCTTTCACGTTTAAGAATGCTTATCCATTCCCATTGATTACGGAATTATTTGACAACCTCAAGGCAGCAATGGTTTTCACAAAGCTTGATTTAGAGAGAAGCATACAATCTTGTGAGGATTAAGGAGGGTGAGGAGTTGAAAACTGCATTTAATACCAGAACAGGCCATTATGAGTACCTCATAATGCCATTTGGCCTTTGTAACTCCCCAGCAGTTTTCCAGGAATTTATTAACTATATCCTCCCAGATTTGTTGCAGTTATGTGTGGTGGTTTATCTCAACGATATCCTCATATTTTCGAAAGTCCCTGGAGAGTCACCACACACATCTGTCGTGTGCTTCAGAAACTAAGAACAATCTCTATTGTAAATTGGAAAAGTGCAAATTCCATCATGAACAGGTTAAATTCCTGGGTTATGTCATTTCCACTGCTGGTTTTTCGATGGACCCGGAGAAACTTTCAGCAGTCCTACAGTGGGTCCAACCCATGGGTTTACATCCTCTGCAGCATTTTCTTGGCTTTGCCAACAATTATCAGAAATTTATTCGTATCTTCTCGTCTCTGGTCAAGCTTCTGACTGATTATGGTGACCAGAAAGGACGGTAACCCACAGAGTTGGTCTCCGGAGTCCATTAAATCCTTTGAGAGTCTCAAGGCTGCCTTTGTTTCTGCTCCTGTGTTGGCACATCCTGATTCTACATTATCTTTTCTCTTTGAGGTTGATGTTTCTGACTTAGATATAGATAGGTAACTCCTAGCCTCATATTGATTAGTGGTTCCAAATTAATAACTACTGCAGTAGGGAACAGACAAAAGATACGCTCAGCATCTTTCCTAATAACTGTTCTCCTTTATTATGATGCATATAAAGTTTTTTTTATACACATTATTACGTAGGTATCACATTAATATTACAATTGTAGGTTTATGGTAACTAGAGGCGTTACATAGGCAGGCTAATTCTAATCAGGACTCAAAAGAATGCAAAATATGTACTGAAAACCTTATTAGTGCCATGTGCACAGTGAGGGCATTGTGCAATACATATAAAATAGAATACAATTATATACAGAACTTAAAAATTTCCATTACAGTCTCCTCTCTTTTGATCAATATTTTGATCACTAACCATACCTGCTTTAACCTGGAACCTCCACACGTTTAAGGGGAGCTAGTCTTGGCCAAAGAGGCAAAAACTTAATTGTGTAGAAAATAATAGCTGAGCAGCTTTTTCATTACAAAATTACTTTTCAATGTTAAAAACAAATAAGACATATTTAGAGAGTACTGGCTGTACACTCATGTGGCCAGAATGGCCTTCTAGCTTAATTGTTGGTATGCTGACTTATCAGCACATGTAAACACAGACAATTCTACATAAAATGGAAGAGGTACAAAATACAAATATGACTTCAACATGGCGAAACTACTGTGTAGCGCAGGCGCACTGAGCGCGGCACCGTCAACAGCAAATATGCCGCGTGTGGCGGCTCCCGTGCGCATGCGCGGGACTGACATCGCGGCTTCGCCAAATGACAGCGGCGGAGCAGCGAGACCCACCGAGAAGATGGATGCGCCGGACTACAGGGGACATCGGTGACATCGCTGGCTCCTGTGTCAGGTAAGTGACACATAATGGACTACTATGCGATGCATGGTAGTCCATTATGCTTTACCTTTGCAGGGAATGAAAGCGGAAGTAAACTCATCAGGGTTTACTTCCTCTTTAACAATCCACAAGTCACCTGACTTTAGTTTTAAATCCTTATAAACTTTTAGGATCTGGAATTGGGGAGAAAACACATAAATGAGTTTGTCAAAAACCTTAAAAGATCAGCAACATTCTCGGTGAGATCCAAATGGAGGACTTCAGCTGATTAGACAAAATATAAGCAAGTGAGTAACACACTCCCAAACCAAATCCCATAGGGATAGAGTCCAACATCCCATTCGGGGCTTGATAAACTTTTGCCTGAATGTTTTCTTATATTTTATTTTCTTTTTCAGCTACATTATAGACAGTAGGGGTTGTAAAAAATAAAACCTCAAAACTTCTAAGGACTCTCATATAAAAATGATTTCCTCTGTTACTTTCTGTAGATTCTGCCTTCTGTACTTACAAACTACTTCTGATAACACTTTTTACTGTGGCCTTTGCAGTAGCATTTGCCATTGGACATCCAGAAAACATGTCCATACAAACAAAATACATACTTGCAAGATCCTGATTTATGCATCTGGATATATCTTTTTGTAATCTCTGGAAGGGATGTTCAGCTTTTGGTAACAGGTAAAACAAGAAGTGGTATGTTATAAAAAACACAACTGTGGTGGACCCTGGCTCTATCCCACACTCATTTACTAAGGCAGCCATAACTGCTTGTGACTGATGACACTGTCCATGTGTCAAGCTGGAGGGAAAAGAGTGTCTGGCAGACATAAATGATCACCTTTTCCAAAGTCTTGTTTCGTAAGAAGTTGCCCCCTGTGGACCATTTGTTGTTCTCGTTCTGGGGTCCTTAAAGTTGAATTATTAATCCCAGCTATACTGGGCCAGAACTAGGGTGGAATTTGTGAGTTGCACAGACCCAGGAAGTGTCCAGGGCTGTAAATGCAGCATCCTTAGTCGCCTGGTCTGCTTCCATGTGTGAGTTTTAATGTTAGGATGGCTACCTCAGCAAGAACCGGGAAGGCTGAAAAACAGCCGATCAAATTAACTTAGCATGCTTGATTGGTTTACCTGCAGAAGTAAAAACAAACTACTGGCCCTTCAAATGGAACCAAAAGCTCTCTATATCTTGACTAGCTATATAAATAAATACTCTTTTTATAGCTCACAGGCTAAAACATGGAGCTCTGCTTCTTGAGCTGGGGAATAGGGATGAGCTTGGTGTTCGAGTCAAACGCATGTTTGACTCGAACACCGGCTGTTCGCCCGTTCGAATTCTGAACGTTATGGGTCGTTCGCGCCAAATTTGTGTGGCGCTCACAGCCCACAATGCACTGTGCAATAGCAGTGCATTGCTGGCTCATTGGCCAAGCATGCATTGTGACCCCGCATGCTTGGCCAATCACAGCACTGGCAGCAGGATGCCTATGGCCAATTATAACTCAGGGGGTTTAGTACACGCCCCACACTATATAAGGCCGCCAGCATGACGGCCTTGTGTAGTGTGTTCCGGCGTGCAGGGAGAGAAGAAGGATAGGCAGGGACAGTGTTCTTTTCTTGTGCATCTGCAGGAGTTAATGTAGGTGTTGTGTGCCTCGAGCATAGTATACACCTGTAGCTACCCTTTATTGCTGGTGTTCTCTAATACAGGCATCTGCAGGAGTTAAAGTGCTACCCAGTCACAAGCCAATAAAAGAGGGCAAGCAGGCTCTGTGTCTAGAGACAACAGTGCTGGTCGTGGACGCGGTGGATCCTCATCAGCACGTGGCCATGGGACACGCTTGTCCTTATTTTCGGCAGCTGGATGTGTTGAGCCGCATTATGCCGAAGACTTGGTAGAGTGCCCCCCTCATCTTCTCTCACCCAGGCTCAGGGTACTAGCAAAGCAGCTGCCAACGCATCCTCTTCCCTTGTCTCAATGTCATCAATCACTCCTTTCCTAGACCTACCATGTCCTCCTGAGGAGTCCCCTCAACTGAGCACAGTGTTGGGTACATGCTCCAGGAGGATGCCCAGTGTTTTGAAGGCTCTGATGATACCCAGCTAGAGGAAGGCAGTAGCGTGAGCGCAGAGATGCTCAAGAAGGACAGCAATCTGGCAGTCATGTTCCACCAGCTGCAGCATAGTGCCAGATTTTCTCCAGTGATGAAGAGGGAGGAGATGATGAGGCCACTGACTCCACGTGGGTGCCTGATAGGAGAGAGGAGGAGGAGGCACATCAACGAGGCAGGATGCCCTCCGCCTGTGCAGGGCGCTTCCTCTGCGCGTTATTCCAAAAGTTCTTTCGTGTGGGCCTTTTGAGACAAGTGCATCAGATCGCACCGCTGTTATATGCAACATATGTCTCAAGCGTATCTCGCATGGCCAAAACATCAGCCGCTTGGGCACCACATGCTTGACCAGACATATGTTGACCTGTCATGCAGCTCATGGGCAAGCGTACCTTAAAAGACCCACACCAAAGAACAAAGCAGACCTCTCCTTGCTCCTCATCAGCTGGGATCTCCAACCCCACTAGCCCTTCAGTCCATTCTGAAACCTGCACTGAGAGGAATGAAGGTGTAGAATTAGGTGTGTCACAGCCAAGTACTTGCGGGCACTCTGCTAGCAGTACACCGATGTCCGATTGTAGCAGGCAAATTTCCCTGCCCCAGCTGCTGGACCGTCAAAAGAAGTTCACTCCCAGCCATCCACATGCCCAGAGGTTGAATGCTAGCTTGGCTAAATTGCTAGCACGTCAACTGCTGCCTTTTCAGTTGGTAGACTCGGCCCCCTTCTGTGAGTTTCTGCAATGTGCGGTTCCTCAGTGGCAGGTCCCCAAATGCCACTTTTTCTCATGGAAGGCGATTCCGGCTCTCTGCCGGCATGTAAAAGGCAATGTCCATGCCTCACTGGACAGGGCGGTCAGCGGTAAGGAGCATATTACCGCTGACTCATGGTCCAGCAGGCATGGACAGGGACGTTACCTGTCTTTCACGGCCCATTGGGTCACTCTTCTGGCAGCTGGGAAGGATGCAGGACAAGGTGCAGTAGTGTTGGAGGTTGTTCTGCCACCATGCCTCCAAAATGCTACTACTGGTTGTGACACACCTCTCTCCTCCACCCCCTCCTCTTCTTCTTCCATGGCCTCTTCCAGTGCTTTGTCCTCGGAAGCAGCGGTGCTCCGTAGGCGTTCAAGGGGCTACACAAGTAAGCAGGCAAAAAGATGCCATGCCATGCTTGCGCTGGTTTGTTTGGGGGACAGGAGCCACACTGGGGCAGATATTTTGCCAGCTCTGCAGGGGCAGGCCAAGAGGTGGTGGACGCCATACCAGCTTAAGCCAGGAATGGTGGTTTGCGACAATGGCACCAACCTCATTTCTGCCCTCCGGCAGGGACAACTAACCCATGTGCCCTGTGTGGCTCACGTCCTTAACCTGGTGGTGCAGTGGTTCTTGGACAGGTACCCGGGCTTACAGGATGCCCTGAGGCAGGCCAGGAAAGTCTGTGTGCATTCCTGCCGATCATTTAATGCAAGAGCTTGGCTAGCTGAGCTCCAAAAGGAGTTGAACCTGCCCAAGAACCGCCTTATATGTGACATGCTCACCAGGTGGAACTCACCGTTGGCCATGCTGCAGTGGCTGCACATGCAGCAGAGGGCCATCAATGAGTACCTGTGTGACTACGGCACCAGGACAGGGTCAGGGGAGCTCTGTTTTTTTTTTTTTTTTCACCACGCCAATGGGGCATGATCATGCACTGTCCTGTCACCATTTGAGGAGGCCACAAGGATGGTGAGCAGTGACAGTGCATGCATCAGTGACACTGTACCTCTTGTCCACCTGTTGGAGCATATGCTGCATGGAATAATGGACAGGGCACTTGAGGCAGAACAGAGGCAGGAAGAGGAGGGCTTCCTTGCCTCTCAAGGCCCCCTTTATCCAGTGTTCCTGCTGTCGCACCCATCACACAGGAGGAGGAGGAGGCTTGTGTCAGCATGGAGGTGGAGCCTGGCACTCAGCATCAGCAGTCTTTTAGGGATGATTTACAGTCCCAAAAAACCCGTGTACTTTTACGTGGCTGGGAGGAGGTGGTTGTGGATCATGTTGTCCTTAGTGACTCAGAGGACTCTGGACAGAATGCCTCAGCTAACCTACGCTGCATGGCCTCCCTGATCCTGCGGAAGGATCCTCGTATTCTTCAGATCAAGGAGAGGGACCATTACTGGCTGGCCACTCTCCTTGATCCATGGTACAAGGGTAAGCCATCTCCAGGAGGCCTTGCAGAAAGGTCTGTGCAACGCGTTCCCAGGGACTGGGAGGTTACATACTCCTGGTCCTGGACAACGTGTTGCTGAGGATTCGGTCAGTCACAGAAGGAGCGGTGGAGAAGGTGGCCATCTGACCGATGCGTTCAGACAGTTTTTTTAGTCCGCAGCCAGAAGGTATGATCAGTTCCAGCAACCATCGCCAGCGTCTGATTTACATGGTGCAGGAATACCTAGGGGAAAGGTCAGACTTGGACACCTTTCCCACCGAAAATCCTCTGGCTTACTGGGTCTTGAGGATGGATCACTAGCCAGAGCTTGCACAGTATGCAATTGAGCTACTGGCCTGTCCTACATCCAGCGTTCTTTCAGAACGCACCTTCAGTGCTGCTGGAGGCTTTGTAACAGATCGCAGGGTGCGCCTGTCCACCGACTCGGTTGATCAACTGACCTTCATAAAGATGAATCAGTCTTGGATCACCACCAGCTACTAAGCACCCGAAGCTGATGTAACAGAATAATTTTTTTTGAAATGTCACATCCCTTCAAGACTGCCTATGCTGAGTGACTGTCCTCTTCCTCCTCAATGATCCTGCTAATAGCTTGAAAGAACATTTTTGGTTTTTGGTGATGCCACCAGCCCAATTTTTCAGCCCCTGTTTAACAGGGGCATGTAATTACAATTTTTGATGCAATGCTTTGCAGCAGGGCTCATTCCTGCACTCCAACTAGAGTATCTGGGAGAGGTTGCAGTGTCGTGGCACCAGAAAGCAGTGCCTAAGGCACAATTTTTCAGCCCCTGTTTAACAGGGGCATGTAATTACACTTCTTAATATAATATTTCACAGCAGAGCCCGTTCCTGCGTCCTGCGCCCACCAAGAGTAACTGTGAGGACTTATAGTGTTGTGGCACAACCACCAAAGGCCCAATTTTTCTACCACTGTTCAACAATGGCATGTAATTACAATTCTTGATATAATCATTCACAGCAGGGCGCTCCGGCGCCCACCAAGTGTCAAGAAGGTCAGCCCAGCCATCTGTCCGCTACTGAAGGTTCGGGCCGCAAAGCCCCTGTTATGAGTGTCTGTCGGCGCACGCGGGTGCGCGCTAACGCAGGTGGGCGCACGCGGGTGCGCAGATGTCCTGATGGGCGCACGCGGGTGTGCGTTAGTGCTGTTAGGCGCACGCGGGTGCGCGCTAACGCAGGTGGGCGCATGCGGGTGCGCGCTGGTGTTGCTGGGCGCGCGCGGGAGCGCGCCGTGACGGCTCTTGGCGCCAAAGGGGTTACTAAAGGGGACCTGTTGCCTTGCCTCCTTGCTGTCCGGTCTACAGCGTTCCTGTCGTGACCACTCTGCTCCTGCTTACTACTTGTTCGTTCCTGTGACCCGGCTTATCCTGACGACCCCTTGTTTGCTGCCTGCCTCCGACCCTGGCTTGTCTGACGATTCTTCTGCCTGCTGATTCGGTACCTACCTGCCTGCCTGTTCCTGACCCGGCTTGTTCACCACTTCGTCCAGTCTGCTGTCTCTCTACGGTGCCAGTCTTCCAGTATCCTGCCTTACCTGCTTACGGGTCTGTCGTGAGAAGCCGTACTACAGAACACCTTCCCCGCTGCTCCAGCGTGTGCATTTTCTGCTGATCTCATCGCCTGCTGGTCGCTGTTCCTGCTGCATCTGCTCCTCTCCAGCACCCGGAGCTTGACACCCGTGTCCTGCTTGGCACTTGTGCCCCTTCCGCGCTCTAGAACCTCTGTATCCTCTACCAGGAGTTCCTGAGCCAGAGGAATACGAGTAGCCGCTCCCAGCATCCGTGGGCTCAACCACCAGGTACGTGACACCAAGAGTCACTGTGAGGGCTTACGGTGTTGTGGCAACACCAACACCTTAGGCGCCCCCATTTCTGCAGAGCATATAGGGCAGGCCTCTACTTTCAAACATCAAACTTACAAATGTCTCCTACTTGCAAACGGAAGGAGACAACAGGAAGTGAGATCAAAAAAGATGGACGGCCAAAAATAAAATTATAGAGGCGTGATAACCCTATTTTTCCCTATGTTTTCCAAAAAGCTTAAAAATAGATTTTTTTGACTGGAGCTACACTTTAAAAATGTATCAGTTCAAAATTACCAACAGATTCCACTTAACACAACAAACCAACACAGTCCCTGTCTTGTTTGTACCGACTGTATACTGCTGTTCTGAGTATATAGGGCCTGGGGGCCCCACGCCTTTCCTTTTTTTTAATTTGGGTACGGGGTTCCCCTTAATATCCGTACAAGACCCAAAGGGGCTGGTAATAGGCAGGGGGGGCTACCCATGCCATTTTTCTCAATGATTTTCATCCGTATTACCGGAACCAGATATTGCATTAAAACCACAAGCAGTTTTAAATTACTTTTTTGCCGTTAAATGTCGTTTTGTGCAGGGACTGTTCTAAACACAGGAAACAGGTACCGCTTCACAGGCATACTATAGACACTCCCAAGCATGATTAGTTAAAGGAATATGTCACTTTTTTTTTTTTCACTTTAATCGTCATTAAAATCAGTGCTCCCGAAAAAACGCCCGTTTTAAAAAAAAAAAATTGGGCATTGACCCATGTTCCCTTAGCACAATAGCTTGCATATTAGCCATTAACATTAGCACTTTTTATTTCAAACTTTCGAGTCCCATAGACTTCAATGGGGTTCTAAAGTTCGCACAAATTTACGGTCCGTTCGAAAGTTCTGGTGCGAACCGAACCGGGGGGGGGGGGGGGGGGGTTGTGTTCGGCTCCTCCCTACTGGGGAATAAGGATCCAATGAGTCTGAATACAGAGTATCCTTCTGCGTGATAAACTGCATACTCCATATGGGTATTGCCATTCTCCGTATAAATCCAGGAATAACTCTACAATAAATTAAATACTCGGGTCTTCAGGGAGAGTGTCCTGCACTGGGCTCACAGCAGCTGATTCCCACGTCATCAATTTAACACATGGTTTTTCTTCGTCTCCAGCCTCCTCCAATAGAGGCAATAAGGTGGCTGGATTCAAATGTACGCATTTTTCATTGTTAGATTTGTACATAAACAAACAAAACAAATTCATATTTTGAACCTTTTATTAGACTAACATTTAGATAGCTGTATATTTGCTGTACAGAATGTCGGACCATTAAAAATTAAATATTTGACCAAAATAATGTCTGTAACTTTGTCTAATAGCACCTTTGCATAAAAGCTACAGCTCTGATATATTGGGGTGAACCCTTTATTACTGGGTCCTGCTTACATAAATATATTACAATGGCTTGTTTTCTATCATGCTGTTTGTGTAAGAACTCCAGTTTCATGTTTCAAAAAGACAACTTTTTCCTGGCAATATTATAATAAATTATAACAATACCCTGCGGTCATTGCTGAGATGTCCATAAATCCAAAATATTCTTATACTTATACCCACTGCACTTACAAGGAAAAGGGGCACATCATTTCACAATCCACACATTCTGCTTTGGATCTAAAAAATAAATAAAAACAAAAGAGCCAACAATATGTATGATGGACCAGAAAGCACTTGGCCATCAAAAACTATAAGACAGTTGGCTGCAGGCAGCATCTATCCTAACAGGATGTGTGGACTTGATGTGATGGGCCTGTTATATTTAAATGTTATTTATTATTACTCTCACATCATGGACCGCACATCAAGTTATTATCAGGCTTTATGTATCCCATCCATCTTGGCTTTGTTAAACATTATGGCAGCTGTATTCCAATTAACAACATCATCTTAATTTATTTTTTTCTTTCCACTCAATAAATGTAAAATTACAAAATTGTTATCTTAATCTAAACTAATCCCATTTTTACCAATTTCCCCATTAACCTGGATTTCATGTCCAACCAAAAGGTTGTCTAAACTAGTTTCAATATATCTATATTTATTAATAAAATTGTTAAACTCATATTAGAAATGAATACTTGTATGATAATTTCAGTATCACACACACACTAACATATATGCACAGATAAATGTCCTTAAATGGGGACATATTACTTAATTTTACAAAATTTCCCTTTTTTAAATGCAGTTTCCACTATCAAAGGATATTCAAATGTGTAAGCCCACGTACACACGGTCGGAGATTTTGCCAACCAAATCTGTCGGATTTTGCCCGTCGGATTTAGTCCGACAGATTGTGTCCGAAACTGTTGCATACACACGGTCGGGCCAAGTTGGCAAAAAATCCGATCTTTCAGAACGTGATGACGTAATTTCGTTACGATGGGACTACATTCAGGCTAGTAGCCAATAGCTTTGATGTAGGAATTTGATCTGAGCATGCGTGGCACTTGGTCCGATGAAAATGCTCTACACATGATCGGATTAGGTCCGTCAGGCCCAGTTGGTCGGGAAATATTTCCAACATGTTGGAAAATTGGGTCGGACGGAGATTCGGATGGAATCAGTCCGATGCATACCACACACAGTCGGATTATCTGACGACACGGTCCGATAAGACTCATTCCGACAGATTCTCCGACCGTGTGTACAAGGGCTAAGACATGGATAAATGTAATCTTCATTTTACCATGTTAGGAAAACAGATTCAAAAATAATTGTGATCAAATTGTTTATCGTTAGATTTGTTAACCCGGCACATTTTGTTATAAATGTTTTGTCTAAAAAACTGAAATTGGCATGGTGTCCTTCCAGCTCATCACCAACCTCTCATCCCAGCTACGTTCTCTCATGAGAGCGCAAAGGAGGGGGGGGGGGGGTCACATCTGCATACATGACAAACACACACACACACAAGCGATAGAACTAAAGGTTCCAGCATTCACACACATACACAAATATCTCTCTAAAATCACTTACATTTTTCCCATTTGTACATAACACATGCATATCATTCTCACTTTCTTTTAACTATTTTAATATTTCTATACTTAACTAATGCTTTCCTTATTTTATTCTGATATCCTTTGCATCCAATGTATTGTAATACTATACTTCTCATACTGTACCTTCTATGTTTAGATGGGGAGCCATAGTGCTCATCCCATCTCCCCTCTCTGACAACATATAAAGTATTCGGTTCTAACTCTCATTTCTCTGTTTCTTGAATTTACTAGTTGTAGTGCCTGAACCCAAATTCATCCCACAACTTAACATCAAAATGTCCCTTGTTCTATCTAGTGTTAATTGTCACCCTTGATCCATCCTGCTCACATAGATAGCTGTTTACTCTACATGATTCTTAGTCCCATGATTCTTAGTCCCTGTGGACTTTGGTGGTAACCCAGTTACCTATTGTGGATCCCTGTCCACTTTAACCATTAATCTAGGGGCTCAGTATAGGCAGAACCGCACCTTCAGTTCCTATATAGCGCTCCTCTTGTGTTGGGCATTTTTGAGAGTCTCTTACCCTTCATTCCCTTACTTAATTTAATTTAATGCCCATAATGACCGACCAGTCTTCTCTACATGTGCCTATACCCTCTTGCCTCTAAACTACTTTATCTAGCAGATGTACTACATATATCTGTGAACAGCACTATTCTTCCCTTTCTTATCTATAACACACCGTTGGACAGTAGACAGTGACAATATAACATATAACCACCAATCAATACAGTTCGATTAAGGGGAGTAAAATAGGTACCCTTTGTCCCAAAAATGCCTTACCGATCAAGTAAGTCTGATAATTCAAATGTAAGCAAAAGGCTTACCTCAGCCGGCTGATTATCAGAAATTCCCGGATCGTCTCAAGCTCCTCGTTTCGGATACTCAGGGTCAACTGGAAACCCCTCCTCGGCAAAGCTCGCCACCTGACTTAGATATTTCATAGATTGACAACTCCTATCCCCATATTGATTAGTGGTTCTAAATTAATAACTACTGCAGTAGGGAACAGACACAAAAGACACGCTCAGCATCTTTCCAAATAACTGTTCTCCTTTATTATGACGCGTTTTAAGGTTTTTTTTTTTTATACACATGATTACGTAGGTATCGCATTAATATTACAATTGTACGTTTATGGTAACAGGGGGCATTACATAGGCAGGCCAATTCTAATCATAACTCAAAAGAATGCAAAACATGTACTGAAAACCTTATTAGTGCCGTGTACACAGTGAGGGCATTGTGCAATACATATAAAATAGAATACAATTTATATACAGAACTTACAAATTTCCATTACACTTCTGAGATTGGAGTTGGCACCCTTCTGTCTCAACGTCTTATTTCTGAAAGCGCTATGCATGCTTGTGGCTACTTTACCAAGAAATTGTCACCTGCGGAGTGCAATTTTGAGATTGGGGACAGAGAGCTGTTGGCAATTATTTTAGCCCTTAAAGAATGGAGACATCTCCTCAAAGGTGCCACTGTGCCGGTTCTCATTCTTAATCGACCATAAGAATCTCACATTCTTGTCTAAGGCTAAACACCTCTCTCCCAGAAGGGCGTGATGGGCTCTTTTCTTGTCAAGTTTCAATTACATTGTCTGTCTCATTCTTACCCACTACTAAGAATGTAAGGGCTGACACTTTGTCCCAACAATTTTCCTCCACTTCCAAGATTGATTTGGTTTCTGGTTCCTGTGATTCCTCCTGATCGTGTTCTGGCTACGGTTCGCACCAGTCTCGCTTCTCATTTGGGTGTCAAAATTCTTGCTGCTCAGGTCCATGCTCCTCCTGAGAAACCTTGTGACCACTGCTTTGTCCTAGAGTCTCTGTACTGCCGTGCTCCAGACTTATCATTATCCCAAGGCTGCTGGCCACCCTCGGAAAAAGCAACTTATCAAAATTTTGGGCCATTTCCCAACAATTCCGGTGGCCTAGTCTATGTGCTGATGTAACCGCCTTCATAGCTGCCTGTTCCGTGTGTGCTCAGCGTAAGACTCCACGACACCTTCCAGTGGGCCTCCTACAACCCATACCAAATGGAGAGAGGCCCTGGATCCACCTGTCTATGGATTTCATTGTAGAGCTACCCAACTCCCAAGGCAACACATTTATCTTTATGGTGGTTGACCGGTTCTCCAAAATGCCTCATTGTATTCCACTTAAGAAGTTGCCTACTTCTAAGGAACTGGCTTCCATTTTTGCTTGGGAGATCTTTCGCTTACATGGGCTACCCAAGTCTCGGACAGGGGTAGTCAGTTTGTGTCCCGGTTCTGGCGAGCCTTATGTGCACAGTTGGGAATTCAGCTTGCTTTCTCCTTTGTGTATCACCCGCAGTCTAAAACAAATGAGCCAATCAGTCCTTGGAGCAGTTCCTACATTGCTATATTTCTGACCATCATAACAACTGATCAGACCTTTTACTGTGGGTGGAGTTTGCTCACAATAGTGCCTTGAATTCTGCTTCCCAATTGTCTCCGTTTATGGCGAACTATGGTTCCCAACCTTCCATGTTGCCTGACTCATTTGTTCCACAGAGTATTCCTGCTTTAGGGGAGCATCTCCGTGGTCTTCGTTCCACTTGGGCACAAGTCCAGGAGGCTTTGCGACATGCTAATGATAGGTACAGACTCCATGCTGACCTGGCTGTCATCTCGCAACCTCCAACTTGGTGTTCCCTCTCTGAAGATTGCACCTCCCGGTTTATTGGGTCTTTCTGTATTCTCCGCAGCATTAACCTAGTGGCTTACACAATAGACCTTCCTTCTAATATGCGTATCTCAAATTTATTTCAAAACCTTTGGTGTGCAACCACTTTACCACCTCAGTGCCACGTCCTCCCCCCGTACAGGTTGAGACCCATGAGGAGTATGAAGTACAGTGCATTTTTGACTACTGTAGGTTCCGTGGATGGATACAGTATCTGGTGCATTGGAAAGGGTACTGTCCGGAGGAACACTTTTGGGTCTCATCCTCGGACGTACATGCCCATCCTCCTCCGTGATTTCCATAGACTTTTTTTCCTTCAAGCCTGGTGGTCTTCTGAGGGGGAGGGGTTGTTGAGGAGGGTGTACTGTTAGGGCTGAGCTCAGCCCTTCCTTCTCTGAGCTGGCCACTCAGCTGTTGGCTAATTGCCAGCTCCTATCTCTCCACAGTGACTCACCTGTTGATGATATCCTGCTCTTCAGTCCTGTTTTCTTAAGCCGCCCAGCCCAGATGATCTGTCTTCACCTTGGTCAACATCACAGAGACTCTCCTGCTCTCCTGTTAAAGACTTGCTTGTCTGACATTCCTTCTGGCTCCAGGTCCGGCTTGTTGTTCCACTACGCTGATTCCTGGCTTTCTGACTATTCATTCCGGTTACTGAACTTTGGCCATGTTTTGACCACGTTTGTTGCATTTACTTTTATTATTAAAACAAGTGTGATTTAACTTTACTTCTGTCTCGGTCTAATTCATGGTTTATGACAATCTCAGACTTGAGCCACGATTACATTTAAACCACTCCCACTTTTCCACACGCCACATTTTTCTCCTCCCCGCTACAGCACACCTACAAACTAATGCTCTGCCCATAAGACTCCGCCTACAGACAAAAAAGTATCCCTATACATTTTTTTACAATGTTGGCAACTATGTAAATAGAGACTGTAGTGTGTTTCTGCAAAACGCAAAATGCAATAAAAAATGCATAGGTGTGAACCAGGCCTAGATGCAGACAGTCTGCATCCAAGGCCGATTATTCACATGCGATTGCTGCATGAGCAATTGCATGTGAGTACTTGCGAATTGCTGTAAGAACCAGCAGCTCTCAAGCGGACTGCCTACTCTTCAGAGGGCTACCAATGTAAACAAGCTCTTAAATTTTTTTTCTTTCGGAAGCTGGACCCCTTTAGCCACTTCTGTATAGTATTGGTACATCGCTGCCTATTTCCAGATTTAGGGCATGTATGCGCACCCCCTACCCCGCAGACACCCACTATGATTGTACACAGCAGGAGATTGTCAGCGGATTCTACCCAACGATTTAAGGCTGGGAACTGCTGATCGGATGTGTCTAATCATAATCCAGAGCCCTTCATGGACAATCAACACGAGGGAGTGATCTCTCTATTTCTTCCTCTTGCAAAGCAGGGGTAAGAAGCAAAGAGATCTTTAGTAAAAAGCAGCACACATTACACAAATTAACATGTGTTAGGCACACATTTAACCCCTTGATTACTCAAGATGTTAACCCCTTCCCAGCCAGTGTCATTAGTACTGTGACAGTGCATAGTATTACCACTGATCTATGTATTAGTGTCACTGTTGATGTCAGTGGTAGTTAGTATCAGATTGTCCACCACACCATTGCGGTCCCATTATAAGTCGCTGATCACTGCCATTAGTAGTATAAGAAATAAATTCCAGTATATATACCATAGTTTGGCTTGCATGACAGTTATAGCATCTACAATCAATATAAGCCTATTGGGATTTTTCTTTACAAAAGACATGTAGCAGAATACATTTTGGCAAACATTTATGATGAAATTAGATGGTTTTTAATTTTATCAGATAAAATTCTTGGTCTTTTTTACATATAATAAAAAACCCAGTGGTGATTAAATACCACCAAAAGAAAGCTCTATTTGTGTCAAATTATATAAATTTTGTTTGGGTACAGTGTTGCATGATCGCTCAATTACCAGTTAAAATAGCACCGAGATAAATAGCAACAAATGGCCTGGTGAGGAAGGGGTTAAAACCTACCAGTGCTGAGGTGCTTAAATTAAATTTTTTTTAATCTCATTCGTTAGAACACCTGAGTTGGCTCATGCCAGATGTTCACATGTTCCTAAATTTTGCATGTGTTATTTGATGAAGATTTTAGAGGAAGATCAAATCACATTTTAGTTAGTATTTTTTTTTAAAGTTTACTTAGGAGTGTTTATTTTATTGTGATCAATGCGTTTTTTGTTTGTGTCAGTTTGTGTCAGTTGCCCCTCTACCCATACAAGGGAATTCAAAAGCGACCTGCAGGTTAATGCAGCTTGGATATATGCAGGTCAGAAAGAGGTGAACTGCAGGTAAAAAGTACCCAGTAGTGAACGGAAAATGATCTCAGAAGCATCTCAAACTGATCTCGAACAAGTGGAATGCGCATAAAAGCAAGCTGCAGAAGCAGTGGCGGAACTACCGCCATAGCGACCCATGCGGTTCCTATGGGGCCCGCAGCCGAGGAGGGCCCGGTGAGCAGGCGGCGGTGAGCCACCAAGCAGCTGGGTGGCTCAGCGGAAGGGGGAGGAAGCTGCCATCTGGGAGGCTCGGAGGGTGGCGGAGCAGAGAGATTACATCATCTCTCACCGCCCGGCGTCCGCCCTGCATCCTGGCAGTTCCGCCTTCACTCGCTGTGCAGGCAGCAGAGAGATTGCATCATCTCTCTGCTGCCTGGCTCAGATTGGGAAACAGAAGTGACAATCCCCATTCCCCACCTTAGCAGGAAAGTGACAATCTGCAACTGGTGGCAGGTGACGTGGCAAGTGTACAATCCGCAATGGGTGGCAGCCGACATGGCAAGTGGACAATTTGCAACGTGTGGCAAGTGACAATCTGCAAATTGTGGCAGGTGACGTGGAAAGTGGACAATCCACAATGTGTGGCAGGTGATAGTGGACAACTTGCAACATGCGGCAGGTGACATGGCAAATGACAATTCACAACATGTGGCATGCGGACAATCCACAATGTGTGACGTGGCAAGTGGTCAATTTGCAACTTGTGGCATGTGACAATCCGCAACTTGTGGCAGGTGACGTGGCAAGTGGACAATCCGCAATGTGTGGCAGGTGATAGTGGACCATTTGCAACATGTGGCAGGTGACGTGGCAAATGACAATTCCCAACGTGTGGCAGGTGACGTGGGAAGTGGACAATCCACAACGTGTGACAATCTGCATCTGGTGGCGGGTGACGTGGCAAGTGACAATCCGCAACTTGTGGCATGTGACAATCTGCATCTGGTGGCAGACGATGGTGGCAAGTGACACAATTGGGGCTCCCACTGATTCTGCATTATGGTGAGTTGAACTATTTCATTTTCTATAACAATGTAATAATAGAAATAATGTGTTTCAATTATACTGACACCATAACAACCATGGTGCCGTGATGATTGAAGCACCAACATCAGCCATTGCCCCAAAACAAGTATTTTCTGGCAGTGCCCCTCCCGAGACTATACTCTGGATCCGCCCCTGGGTGAGGGTGGGGGGGGGCCATATAACATTTTGCTATGGGGCCCTGTGATTTCTAGTTACGCCCCTGTGCACAAGCCTTAGTTTTGTGTTAGGATTGTAGGAAAAACTAATAGAATATGGTCAGTATTTAACAATTAGCAGTGACTGGCATTGGGACCAATCTCTGGTTTGATGATGGATCTTTCAGTGTTCTGTCCTTTGAGTCACACAGAGGAAGATTGCTAGCCATGAAAGGCTTTTACCTGCCACCATAACTTCTAGTTAACCACTTGTGTCCCCGGGCCTTTTCCCACAAATTCCCCTGAGCCCCAGAGTGTTTTTTTTTCTTCAATATTTCTAATCACAGAGCAGCAACATGCATGGAGCAATCATAAGTCACATAAAAGTCATAAGTCCTTCTCTTTATAATTGTTAAGACACACTGACTTGAAGTATAGAGGCCAAAACATCAGCCCACCAACCAGGCAGCTAGTACTTTTGCATTATTATAAGGTTTTTCTCTAATACTATAATATATATATATATATATATATATATATATATATATATATATATATATATATATATATATATATATATATATTATATATATACTCTGCATTCAGTGTAGCCTATATATACACACAGTGCATTCGGTGGTGTATAGTTTCTACTACACTTCAGGCGGTGTACAAAGTATATAATACAGTGTAGCGCTGCCACGACGCGTCGACTAAGAAAATTTGACGACGTGCGTAAATGGCGTCGACGCGTCACGCACGTGTCATCTCGCGAGTAAATGGCGGTAATGGCGGCAGCTGCTGCTCCTGCTCCCGCTCCCGGGAATGGGGAAAAAAGTTCCGGTGCAGCACGAAAATCCAGACCACGACTTTCAAAGGTATGGGAATTCTTTAAACAGAGGCCAGATAAAATCGTCCTTTGTTCCCTCTGCAAAACCGAACTGGCGTACCACGGCAGCACTACTGCGATGCACGAGCACCTCAGAGGAAAACATCCTGGCGCACTACGGCCTCAAACGGACGAGCCATCTTTGTAAGTACTTACTACTTACTTACTAGTATTTTGTTCATTTTGGGAGTAATTTGTGGTCAATATTTATTAATATATTTTATATGCTCATGCTGCTACTGCTAGTAAGTAAGATACATCATTATTAGTGCATGCTCAGGGGCCAGGGGTACATATTTGTTGCTGTGCTGCTTTGCCAATTTCTTTTTTTTAGTGACCATCCCATGTTTTTTTTTAAAGCAGGATTTCGCTGCCTTTTTTTTTTTTTTTTTTTTTTTTTTTACCTGTGTCACTGGTGGGCGATTCCTACGGTGTCTTTGCAGTCACGATCGGCGTCCTTTTAACCCCCGGCGTGACGATTTCGTTGCTAAGGAAAACTTTTAAAAAAGCAGTCCGGCGGTTTCCATTTTCACTGTGGCCGTTTGAAGCCCACAGGCATTTACTTCCTGGATGCGATGACGCTGAGCTCCCAGCATCCACCGCTCCATCTCGCACATGCTCGTTGAGTGTCCTCTTTGTTTTCCTTCCTCTTGCGCTATAGTGGTAATGGCAGATAGAGCTGCCTGCCCACTTTCAAAATGGCAATTTCGGACACGCCCTCGTCACGTGACCGGCGTCCTCCTTCCGAAATCTCACGAGATTTCAGCATGACTGTGTCCCCCACGGATTCCTGGGAAATAGCTAAAAAAGTTCCCAGGGACCATTGCGAAGCCGATAAACACACCTACTCCCACAGGAGGAGAGCCCGGAAGTCGGCATAAACATTAAAAATAAAAAAAGGTAAATACTGCATATTATTTTATTTCAATGGTCATAACTGCATCTATGTTCCAAAGCCATTTGAATAAGATGAACTTGCAATTTTCTGTACAAAACCGCTTTAATGTTTCACATTCACAAGGCACTTTTTGCACTGCAGCCCTCTTGCTGATCTGGGGATCCCTCAGGGCATGGTTTGACAACTTCCTGCAATGTATGAGCTGAGAGAAGAGATGCCATGCTTTTCTTCCAATACACAGAGCAGCAACAATATAATATTAATTTAATTGCAGACAGACATTTACTACACTACCCGTACCCTCTTTTAAATACGCAGTACAAGTACATTATTAGCAGCATTGAGCATTCATGTTGGTTAACCACTTGCTTACTGGGCACTTAAACCCCCCTCAGTCCCAGACCAATTTTCAGCGCTGATGCACTTTGAATGACAATTGCGCGGGCATACAACACTGTACCCAAATGAAATTTTTATCATTTTTTTCCCCACAAATAGAGCTTTCTTTTGGTGGCATTTAATCACAGCTGGGAGTTTTATTTTTTGCTAAACAGACAAAAAAAGATGCAAAAAAAATAAATAAAAAATCATGTTTAATAGTTTGTTATAAAATTTTGCAAACGGGTAATTTTTCTCCTTCATTGAAGCGCACTGATGAGGCGGCACTGATAGGCATAGTTAAGGCGGCACTAATAGGCACAGATAAGGCGGCACCGATGGGCACAGATAAGGCGGCACTGATGGGCAAAGACGGGCACAGATAAGATGGCACGGATGGGTGGTACAGATGGGTGGCACGGATGGGTGGCACTAAGGGGCACTGATAGGTACCACTGATAGATGGGACTGATGGGCACTGATAGGTGGCACTGCTGGGCGGCACTGATGGGCACGGATATGTGGCACTGGGGTGCAGCACCTTTGTTGAGGCAGACTGGGCACTGCTGGGTGGCACTGACAGGGGGGACACATTTTTTATTCAGGCAGGCAAAGCAGGGGGCAGGTGGGCACTGGCAGGGGGCAGATGGGCACTGGCAGGGCTGGCCGTGATCGGGACTGATGTCCCGATCACGGCCGCCGGTGATCGGCTTTTTTTTTTCTCCTCGCGCTGTCAGCACGAGGAGGAATAATAGCCGATTACCGGCTCCATTATATATCACATGATCAGCTGTCATTGGCTGACAGCTGATCACGTGATAAGGGGTCGGGATAGACCCCTTGCACGGATCGGTGATCAGGCGAGTCTCGTAGACTCGCCGATCACAGAGCGTGCCGTGCGCGCCCCTCAGGGGGTGCGCAGGCTGCTCGTGCACGGGACTACGTCAATAGACGTAGTCCCGGAAAAGGAGATCCGCGCTGTAGCCGTCATTCGGCTATAGCGCGGGTCTCAAGTGGTTAAACTTAGTTCAGGTTCCTAAATGTTAATTATTATTGTGTGTCTTTTTTCTTTTCTTTTTTCTCAGGAAGAGGCAAAGCTGTGTACAGGAATTCTTCTTCCATAAAAAGGATGTCACTGTTTGCTCACCCTAAATGGCTGTTGCATATACCAATAGCATACTCAACATGATTGTAAAAGATATGAGACCAATTTCCATTGTAGACGGTCAAGGATTTCGTGAGATGATCAACACGTTTTACCCAGGATACACACTTCCCTCCAGGTCCCATTTCACTAAGCTGATGGAGAAGAAATATGAGGAGAATTTTGAAAGATTGAAAGCATCACTCAAAGATGTGAAATCAAAAATAGCTCTCACCACAGACGCATGGACCAGCATTGCCACAGAGGCATACTTGGGTGTCACATGCCACTTCATCAATGAAGACTGGAATCTTACATGGTACAATCTGACCACTATGCCACTTGAAGATCGGCACACAGCTGAAAACATTGCTAACTGGGTGGAAAAAGCAGCTGAAAAGTTTGAGATATCCATGGCCAATGTAAATGTAGTTGTCCATGATAACGCTGCAAATGTTGTCGCTGCTCTGCGTATTTTGGAAGAAAAGCATGGCATCTCTTCTCTCAGGTGTGCTGGTCATACATTGCAGTTAGTTGTCAACCATGCCCTGAGGGATCCCCAGATCAGCAAGACCCTGAGGGCTGCAAAGTGCCTTGTGGAACATTAAAAAAAAAAAGTAGCAACAAATGGGTACCCCTGAGCATGCACTAATAAATGATGTATCTGTAAGATGGAACAGTACTTTACACATGATCAGCCGCCTGCTTGAACAGAGGTGGCCTGTGACTGCAACTCTTTCCGATCCTGATGTCACACCACGAGGGAAGCGCTTCCTAGATTTAAAACATGATCAGTGGAGCTTAATTGAGGAAGTGGAACAAGTCCTGAAGCCATTTGAGTGTGCTACTGTTTTCTTGAGTGGAGAGTCCTATGTGACTGCTTCCGCTCTACCTCCTCTGGTAAAGGGCCTCCAGAAATCCATACAGAGCACAATTTGCGAGACAGCAGCAGTCAAAGCTTTCCAAAGTGTTGTTGCACAGGAGATGACATCAAGATGGGAGCGGGAAACTAAATTCAGAGATGATGGTGGAGAAAATATATATCTTATTGCAGCAGCCCTGGACCCCAGATTCCGCAAAGTAAAATTCCTGCCAGCAGAGGACAGTTTAAAAGTTCACCTCAAGGTCCAATCTCTTGCTCTTGAAGTGAAAAGAATATACGAGGAAGAGCAAACGCAACATCGATGTGAGGAACAATGGTCAACCAGTGCAGACATGAAATTTTCTGAGAAGAGGCAAGTGTTTGTTAGACACTTTGCTCGGTTCTTCAGATTCAGATGACCACCACAGTAATGGCGAGGATGACACTGGTCACATCCAAGATCAAGAAACCCACAGTGAAGTTGTGCGGAATGAGATACACATGTATTTCAGTGAGCAGGCTATTCTAAAAGGAAGAAAATCCGCTGAAATGGTGGAAGGAAAATGAAAAGAGGTTTCCCATCTTGGCCATGCTGGCAAAGAGTTACTTGTCTGTGCCTGCAACATCAACCCCATCTGAAAGGCTTTTCTCAGTTGCTGGCAACATTGTGACTAAAAAAAAGAGCAAGCCTAACATCAGAGCATGTTGATGTGCTAACCTCCCTCCATTGCAATGCTAAAATATAGCATTGTAATGTAGGAAGTAACACAGGCCCCTAACCTTTTGTACTTGTCATGACTGTGTCGTGTTCTTGTTGGGCTGTATTAGTGTATTTATGTTGAGATGGCTCGTGGCTGCCTTCAGTGTTGTATTGGCCATATTTTTGCACAGCCACACAGTGTTGCGCAGTGCTTTTGGTGGGCTTGGTTCTTTGCTTCCTTCCTTGAAAACTGTTACCTCCTCAGGTATGTTTTACATTACAATTAAAGTAACACACCACAAAAATACTGCTCAATCAGCACTCTGACTCTACAATAACACTATATATTCAATCATCAATGATTACAATTACATAGTGTTATTGTATGTTGACCAGCATTTTTGTGGTGTTAAACAACAACAACACTTTAGGTCAAGAGGCATAATGCCATATAAATTCTGCCTAACACTTTGCAAAAGATGCATTCTGATCTGAAGGCATTATGTGTGGCTGAGTAGTAAGGTAAGGTTAGTAGTACCACACATTGTTGCACAATGCCTTCTGAATGCATCTTTTGCAAAGTGTTAGGCAGAATTTATATGGCATTTTGATGCCTCATGCCCTAAAGCGTTACCTTGTATTTTTTGGCACTTGTGTTTTTGCACACAGTGTTGAGCAGCAGTTCAGACTCGAGCAGCAGTGCTTTTGTGGATATGGCTCCGCCTCCTTCTTGAAAACTATGTTACCTCCTCGGGTATGTTTTAAATTGCATCTAAAGTAACACACCACATAAATACTGCTCAATCAGCACTATCTACAATAACACTATGTATTTAATTCAATCAATGATGATTACAATTACAATACATAGTGTTATTGTATGTTGACCAGTAGTGATGGACGAACTTCCGACGAGACGTTTGACGAACGCGGACCACGAACGCGGCCGATAGTTCGCGAACCGGAATGTTCGCGGCGGGCCCCATTGACTTCAATGGGAGGCGAACTTCGCAAACCTACAGGTCAAATTTGCAATAATTAATAGCTGTGCAAACATAGTCCCACCACATGGCCAATGACATAACACATGTATGAGGTGAATCTGGGATCGACAACTACAAGCATTCTTTTTTTATATGGGAAATTGTTGTGACAATTCAGGACTGTGGAGCGCATGAAGGCAATGGAGGAGAGGGAAGGTCAGGGACCAGGGTAGGCAAAGAAGAGGTTGCAGGAGATGATTACCAGCAGCGTGACATACAGAAATGACACCTGCACTGTGATAGAGTGATTTGACAACAGCACCGTGATAGAGAGCACTGACATCAGCAGCATGACATAAAGCACTCACACCAGCATCGTGATATACAGCACTGACAGCAGCACCGTGATATACAGCACTGACACCTGCACCGTAAGCAGCCCCAGGAGGAAGTCAGCATAGCACAGGGATGGTGGGAGCCCCTCATAATAAGCAGCCCCAGGAGGATGTCAGCATAGCACAGGGATGGTGGGAGCCCCTCAAAATATGCACAGCAGAGGTAGATCCCCAGGAGGAAGTCAGCACGGCACAGGGATGGTGGGAGCCCCTCATAATAAGCAGCCCCAGTAGAAATATGACACCGCTCAACCTCTTCAAAGAGGAGGGTATGGGCATATAGTACGGTGTGCTTTTTTTGGACAAGGAAGTGAGCCAAATGAAGAAAAAAGGTCTCTGTGCTCGATTAAAAAAATTGTTTATAGACATATACATGGTCTACTGGTCACATGTGTTGAATTCCTCCGAGATCCATGCCTCATTCATTTTTAGAAATGTGAGGTAGTTAACACTGTCGTGAGCTAGACAAGTACGCTTAATCGGTCACGATCCCCCCTGCTGTGCCGAACGTCCTTTCGGACAGGACTCTGGATGAGGGGCAAGCCAACAGTTCGATTGCAAATTGGGCAAGCTCTGGCCAGAGGTCAAGCCTGCCCACCCAGTAGTCCAGGGGTTCATCACTCCTCAGAGCGTCCACATCGGCCGTTAACCCGATGTAGTCGGACACCTGACGGTCCAGGCGTTCGATGCTGGATCCGGATGACACCTGACGATGGGTCGGCTGAAAGAATGACTTCATATCCGAAGTCACCAACACATCTTCAAACCGGCCTCTTCTTGCAGGCGCTGTTGGATTGGTACCCGCAACTCCTTCTCTGGGAGTGGGAATTGCTCCTCTACCAGCGCACGCAAAAGCAGAATGCAGCATTTCTCGAAGCAAGGCCTGGAAGTGCTGCATTCTGACAGCCCTCTGTGACGGCGGTAACATTTCCACCATTTTGTGTTTGTCCCGGGGGTCTAAGTACGTTACCACCCAGTACTGGTCCTTGACCCTTATGCTTTTTATACGGGGGTCCCTATTAAAAACACTGGGGCATGAAGGCCCCCATTTGCACTAAAGTGGAAGCGGTGTGGTGGCCTGGCTCCTGCTCATCATCCAGGATAATGTCATCCTCTTCATTCTCCTCTCCCCATCCACGCACAACAGGGATCCCAGAAAGGTTTAAAGCATGCTCTTCTTGCTCCTCCTCATCCGCCCCGGCACCATCCTCCTGACTCCTCTTCAGACTCCTGTTGTTGACTTGTCTCAGATAGAGTAGGCCCCCCTGGGAATTCATCCAGAATTGAGACTTCCTCATCTTCCCGCTCCTGCTCCTCCACAGCTTGATCAATGTCACAACGCAATGCACGCTCCATAAAGAAGGCATAAAAGGTACCATGTCACTGATAGCGC
Source organism: Lithobates pipiens (assembly GCF_037356315.1). Taxonomy (NCBI): domain Eukaryota; kingdom Metazoa; phylum Chordata; class Amphibia; order Anura; family Ranidae; genus Lithobates; species Lithobates pipiens. Next base: position 104,481,935 of record NW_027507788.1, on the reverse strand, counting down.
CATGGCTGCGACTGACCAGTTTGGTGATCTCCTCAAATGGCCACAGAAGTCTGCATGCGTCGCGCATGAGCAGCCACTGGCGCGGTGAAAAAAACCCAGCTCCCCAGAACCGGTTCTGCCGCAGAGTTCATACAGGTAGACGTTAACTGCACGTTTCTGCTTGAGCAGCCTATCAAGCATATAGAAGGTTGAGTTCCATCGCGTCGGGCAATTGCAAATAAGACGTCTGACCGGCAGATTGTGTCGCCGCTGAATGTCAGCAAGGCGAGCCATGGCCGTGTAAGATCTTCTGAAATGGCCCGAGATTTTCCTTGCCTGCCGCAAGATGTCCTGGACCCCAGGGTATTTGACAAGGAAATCGATGCACGACCAAGTTTAAGACGTGTGCCATGCATGGCACGTGCGTGATTTTGCCCTGTTTCAATGCGCTAAGCAGATTGGCACCGTTGTCACACACCACTTTACCAACTGTCAAATTGAGCGGTGTTAGCCACTGATCTGCCTGTGAACGCAAAGCTGAAAGGAGTGCCGGGCCAGTGTGTTTCTTGGCTTCCAGGCACAACAGACGCAGCACGGCATGGCAATGTCTCACCTGGCATGTCGAATAGGTTCTGGGGAGCTTGGGCGGCGCAGCGGAAGAGACGCTAGCAGCGGAAAAGTAGGAGTCAGCTGAAGAGGAGAGGGAGGAGGATGGAGTAGGAAGAGGAGGAGAAGAAGAGTCAGCCCTGCATGCAATCCATGGCGGTAAAACCAAATCTACACGGGTGCCACGGGTTACATGCTTGACGGCCGTCAGAAGGTTCACCCAGTGGGCAGTAAAAGTGATATACCTTCCCTGCCCGTGTTTGCTAGACCACGTGTCTGTGGTCAGATGTGTCTTGGCACCGACACTGTGTGCCAGAGATACATTCACTTGCCGCTGAACATGGCCATATAGCTCTGGGATGCCCTTCTCTGAGAAATACTTCCTTCCTGGGACCTTCCATTGTGGTGTTCCAATGGCCACAAATTTGCGAAAGGCCTCCGAGTCCACCAGTTTATATGGCAGTAGTTGGCGGGCTATGAGTTCTGACAAAACCAGCCATCAACCGTTGGGCAAGAGGGTTATATGCTCGAACATTAGGCCCACGGAAGCCTGCCTTTTTGCAGAAAAACGTGAGCTTGGCATGATGGAAGGTGGAGGGGAGGACAATTGTAAGGAGAGAGGAGAAGGAGAAGTAGAAGACGAGGCTGGACGGTGAGAGCCTGCAGTGTGGCTTTGTGTGTTCCATTGCTCCCACTCGGCTCGGTGATGGCTACTCATGTGCCTTCTTAAGGCGGTCGTTCCTAGGTGAGTGTTGGGCTTACCGCGACTAATGCGTTGACTGCAAAGATTGCAGATGGCAACGCTATTGTCAGCAGCGGACACGTTAAAAAAAGCCCACACTGCGGAGCCATGTGCCGGTGTCCTGTGAGCGCCAGATGTGACCGTACATGGTCGATGACTCGCTCCTGATACATTTGCAGTCTGCTTTGTCCCTCCTGTGCAATGTAAGTTATTCCTGCTTCTCCTCCCCATCTGCTGGTCCATATCTCCCTCTGAACTCCCCTCCTCTTCCTCTCTTGTGGGCACCCACGTGACATCACTAGACACGTCATCATCAACGTCACCTTCCCCACCGCTATAAGTAGAGATCTCGGAGTAAGCAGCAACACCGGGGACCAACCTCCTCCTTGGGCTGATCTGGGTACCGTCGTCAGACTGCTGAGTAGCGGTTGTTGCTGCCTCCTCTTCCTGATCCAATACCAAGAGTGGCTGCTCATCAGAAATGTCTTGATATGGATTGGAAAATAATTCCTGTGACTCAAGAGGAAGGTATGTGGTGGTGGTGTTGGTGGTAGTGTCTTTGGGGGTGCACATAGCAGAGAGTGAAGAAGAGGGTGCAGATCGAGAGGATGAGGAGGGTGCAGAAGAGTAAGGCTGAGCGAGCCACTCAACCAAGTCTGGTGCGTCCTTTAAAGTAATTGAACGCACCTTCTGCAACTTCCCACTTTGGCTCAAGCCTGTTGCTCCTACCCCTACCACCCCTGCGGAAGGGCCTGCCTCTTCCTCTGCCTGTCATTTTTTAAATGACCCTGTGACAAAACTCTCAGTCCCTATACTGATGAAGGACTGCTGCAGTATAAAGCAGCGGTCAGCAGTAGTGCACCTCAACCCTATGTATTGTGGACCGATACCAGTCCTTATAGAATGGCAGACTGTACCTCACTCAACCCTATGTACTGTAGCACCCTAGACAGACTGAGTTACCAGTCCTTATAAGGCGCTTTGTGGAACAAGTAGGTTGTGAATGATTGGCAGACTGCAGCAGAAGGGCAGCAGTCAAGTATAATATTCTTTCTATATTTGGAAGAAAGAATATTATACGTGTACAAGCCTATTACCATACCACTGATACCAGTGCTGAAAAGAACCTTTGTGGAACTAATAGTAACAGCTACTGATTAAACTGACCCTCACTGCCTCACACACTGCTTCCTGCCTGTCCCTATATAAACTGACAAAACAGAGGCTACTGGAACAATAATTGAAATAGCACTTTTGTGGCCCTGATAGTAACAGCTAATGACTAAACTGGCTGTCCCTGCAGCACACACCGTCCTGTCCCTTTCTCTAAACTGACAAAAGACACTCAGGCTGCTGCAACAATCACTAGCACAGCACTGCCTATCCTGAACTACACCTAACACCTATACCAGTCCTGAAAAGCACTTTTGTGTACCAAATAGCTAGCGATTTGGGTCACTGTAATCTCTCCCTGCTCCACACAGCAACCTCTCCCTATAGTGACAGAAGAAAGAATGTAAAATGGCCGCCGGATCGGGTGTATTTATAAGTTAGGGGGAATGTCCAAGTGTCCATGTGCTGTAATGTCTCAATTGGCTGTCCTGTACCCCATGATGGATGTGTCATCATAGGTCAAAGTTCTTTTACACAGTAAACACGGAAGTCCACCGGGCGAACGGCGTCAATAGTCCGCCGAACGGGCGGACCGCAAACAGCCGAAATTCGCCGCGAAACAACTGCCGGGCGAACCGTTTGGCCATCACTATTGACCAGCATTTTTGTGGAGTTAAACAACAACACTTTAGGTCAAGAGGCATAATGCCATATAAATTCTGCCTAACACTTTGCAAAAGATGCATTCTGAAGGCATTATGTGTGGTTGAGTAGTAAGGTAACACACAATGCCTTCAGAATGCATCTTTTGCAAAGTGTTAGGCAGAATTTATATGGAATTTTCATGCCTCATGCCCTAAAGCATTACCTTTTTATTTTTGGGCACTTTATTTTGGTATATTATGTCTTTCATGTGTTTTGTACACACTACACAGTGTTGAGCATGAGCAGCAGTGCAGAGCAGCAGTGCTTTTGTAGCATTTTTATATGGCATTTTTTGTAATGCTTCAGGCTCTGAATTAATGGCAATGGCATAATCATTATTCGTGCCTGATGCTAAAGTGTTGTTTACATTTTATTTTTGGCACTTTTGTATACTGTAAAAACGTTACCACATTGAAGTACTTTTTGGAAAAAATGTAATAAAAGTTGAAATATTATATTTAGAAGTTGTATCATTTTTTTGTAAAGTTATCCAAAGGATTTTTCTCTAAATCACAAAAAGAACACACTAGATTAATTAAAAAAAAAAAAAAAATAATCGGATAGTCGTTGACTAATCGAAAAAATAATCGATAGATTAGTCGACAGACAAATTAATCGTTAGTTGCAGCTCTAATACAGCGTAGTGTGGTGTTGCAAAACAAAACATGTCCGTAAGGCCACCAAGGAGCGTTAGATGCTGATAGGAGACTAAAAGAGTGCAAGCAGCCTCTGTGTCTACAGTCAACAATGGTGCATCCGCTGCAGGTGGCCGTGGGGCACGCTTGTCCGTTTTTTTTTTTTTTTTTTTTTTTTTATGCTGCTGGCCGTGTTATTGAGCCACAACATGCAGAAATGTTGGTGGAGTGGATAACAAAGCCATCCTCATCCTCCTCATCCTCTGTCACCCAGGCTCAGAGTAATTTGCCGTCCAACGCAGCTGCCAAAGCGGCCTATTCCACCCGCTCCTTGTCCAGTCACTCCTTCCGTAGCCCCACCATCATGCACGGAGGAGTCCCCAGAATTATTCCACCACAGTGTCAGTTATATGCTGCTAGAGGATACGCAACGATTTGAAGGCTCCAATGTTGATTCACAGGTTGAGGAAGGGAGTAACCTGAGCCTAGAGGGGGTGCCACAGAGACGAGAAACTAGCAGTCATGTTCCCCCAGCTGCAGCATACTGCCAAGTTTGCTCCAGTGACAAGGAGGGAGGAGATGATGAGGTCATTGACTGTACTTGGGTGCCTGAAAGAAGAGAGGAGGAGGCACAACTCCAACAGGGCAGGATGTCCTCTAGGTGGCAGCTTATAGGACAGCCACCCTATTGCATCACACCAGAGCTCTGCAGGTGCAGGGCGCTGCTGACTCCCCATTGACTTTTAAAAGTTCCTTGGTGTGGGCCTTTTTTGACACATGTGCAGCAGATCGCACCATTGCTGTTTGCAACCCATGTCGTAAGCGGATTATGCATGGCTAGAACAGCAGCCGCTTGGGCACCACATGACCAGACATATGATGACCTGCCATGCAGTCTGTTGGCAGCAGCACTTGAAAGACCCACATCATAGAAAAAGGTAGACTTCTCCTGGCTCCTAATCTGGGATCTCCAACCTACAATACCCCCAGTCCTCTCAAAAACCTGCACTGAGAGGAATGAAGGTATGGCAATAGGTGTCCCAAATACTTGCAGCCAATCTGCTAGCAGAACACCACCAATTGATTTTAGCAGGCAAATTTCCTTACCCCAGTTGCTGAAATAAATTCGGTCCCAGCCATCCACATGCTCAGCATCTAAATGCTAGCTTAGCCAAATTGCTAGCACTGCAACTGCTGCCTTTTCATCTGGTAGATTCTGCCCCTTTTCCTGAATTTGTGGAATGTGCTGTACGTCAGTGGCAGGTTCCAAAACACCATTTCTTTTCATAGAAGGACATTCCGGCTCTCTACTGGCATGTGGAAGGCAATATTTTGGCCTCGGACAGGGCGGTCAGCAGTAAAGTTCTTATTACTGCTGACTCATGGCCCAGCAGGCATGGTCAGGGACGTTGCCTTTCCTTCATGGCACACTGGGTAACTCAGCTGGCAGCTGGGAAGGATGCAGGACAGGGTTCAGCATTGTTGGAGTTTGTTCCACCACCACGCCTCCAAAATGCTAGTGGTGATTCTGCCACAGCTCTCTCCTCCACCCCTCTTCTTCCTCTGAGCTCTTCTGCAGATTTGTCTTCTGAACCAGCAGTGCTCCGTAAGCATTCAAGGGGCTACGAAGCAGTCAGGCTAAAAGATGCCATGCGGTGCTTGAGTTGGTCTGCCTAGGGGACAGGAGCCAAACTGGGGCAGAGATTCTGTCAGCTCTGCAGGGGCAGGCTCTGAGGTGGCTGACGCCACACCAGCTTCACTAAGGAATGGTTCTTTGCGACAATGGCACCAACTTTCTCTCTGCCCTCTGACAGGGACACTCCGACAGAGACACTTGATACATCCTGAATCTGGTGGTGCAGCGGTTCTTGACCAGGTACCCAGGCTTACAAAATCTCCTGAGGCAGACCAGAAAAGTCTGCGGTCATACAATGGCAGTGCTCGGCTCGCTGACATTCAAAGGGAATGCAACCTGCCCACCAACTGCCCATTTGCAACATGCACACCAGGTCCAACTGAACGTGGGCAGTGCTGCACACACAGCAGAGGGGCATCAATGAGTACCTGTGTGAGTATGGCACCAGGAGAGGGTCAGGGGAGGTGTGCTTCTTTTTGTCATGCCAGTGGCTACTGATCAAGGATGAATGCACTTTTCTGTCACCATTTGAGGAGGCCACAAGGATGGTGAGCAGCAACAATGCATGCATCATTGACACTGTCCCTCTAGTCTTTCTTCTGGAGAACATGCTTCGTGGAATCATGGCCAGGGCACTTGAGGCAGAACAGTAGGAGAAAGAGGAGGACTACCTTTCCTCTCAAGGCCCCCTTTATCCAGATAGCATTTCTGTGGGCCCCGCCAAACACACAGGAAGAAGGAGGATTGTGTCAGCATGGATGTAGAGGATAACACTCAACAGCAATCTTCAAGGGATGGTTTTCAGTCTCCAGAAACCCAAGAAATTGTTCGTGGCTGGGAGGAGGTAGTTACGGTCGGATAATGTGATCCTTAGTGACCCAGAGGACTCAGAATCGAATGTCTCTGCAAACTAAAGTGTTTGTAACAGATCAAAGAGTGCGCCTGTCCACAGACTCCGTTAACAGGCTTACATTCATAAAAATGAATCAGTCTTGGATCAGCAGCTGTCAAGCACCTGATGCAACTGATTGAATTTGCTAATGGATCTGGGATCCCTTGAAGGCTATGCTGACTATCCTATTCCTCATCAATCTTGATGAGAGTATATACATATACATATACACACACATATACACACACACCAAAATATACAGTATGTCACAAAAGTGAGTACACCCTTCACATTTTTGTAAATATTTTTCATGTGGTAACACTGGAGAAATGACACTTTGCTACAATGTAATGTAGTGAGTGTACAGCTTGTATAACAGTGTACATTTTCTGTCCCCTCAACATAACTCAACACAGCCATTAATGTCTAAACCACTGGCAGCAAAAGTGAGTACACCCCTAAGTGAAAATGTCCACATTGGGCCCAAAGTGTCAATATTTTGTGTGGCCACCATTATTTTTCAGCACTGCCTTAACCCTCTTGGGCCTGGAGTTTATCAGAGCTTCACAGGTTGCTTCTGGAGTCCTCTTCCACTCCTCCATGATGACATCATGGAGCTGGTGGATGTTAGAGACCTTGCGCTCCTCCACCTTGCATTTGAGGATGCCCCACAGATGCTCAATAGGGTTTAGGTCTGGAGACATGCTTGGCCAGTCCATCACCTTTTACCCTCTTTGTACTCCTCACCTGGTTGCCGCCACACATGCTTGACACCATCTGAACCAAAACAATTTATCTTGTTCTCATCAGACCACAGGACATGGTTCCAGTAATCCATGTCCTTGTCTTCAGCAAACAGTTTGCAGGCTTTGTGCAGCTTTAGAAGAGACTTCCTTCTGGGACGACAGCCATGCAGACCAATTTGATGCAGTGTATGGTCTGAGCACCAACAGACTCACCCCTTCAACTACCACAGCAATCCTGGCAGCACTCATACGTCTATTTCCCAAAGACAACATCTGGCTATGACACTGAGCATATGCACTCAACTTTTTTGGTCGATCATTGCGAGGCCTGTTCTGAGTGGAACCTGTCCTGTTAAACTACTGTATGGTCTTGGCCACTGTGCTGCAGCTCAGTTTCAGGGTCTTGGCAATCTTCTTATAGACTAGGCCATCTTTATGTAGAGCAACAATTCTTTTTTTAGATCCTCATCCTCTTTGCCATGAGGTGCCATGTTAAACTTCTAGTAACCAGTATGAGAGAGTGAGAGCTATAACAAATTTAACACACCTTCTCCCCATTCACAACTGAGACCTTGTAACACTAATGACTAACATGACATCGGGGAGGGAAAATGGCTAATTGGGCCAATTTTGGTCATTTTCACTTAGGGGTGTACTCGATTTTGTAACCAGTGGTCTAGACATTAATGGCTGTGTGTTGAGTTATTTTGAGGGAACAGCAAATTTACACTTTAAATAAGCTGTACACATGCTACTTTACATTGTAGCAAAGTGTACTTTCTTCAGTGTTGTCACATGAAAAGTTAATATAAAAGATTTACAAAAATGTGCAGGGTGTACTCACTTTTCTGAGATAATGTATATAGAAAAAATTCAAAAGGTTAAATACAAAACCCTACTGGGTATTGTTCCCAATTTCAAGGTGCTGCAACAAGTATTATAGTGTGAATATGAGATATGTAGCTTCCATTAACTGAAATATTATAAAATAAGATAACCCTACTGGGTAGTAAGTCCCAATTCACTGGTGCTGCAAGCAACCTCAAAATTGTGCAAATAAAGTACAGAAAATTTCATATAACAATTTATCAAATAAAATAATTCTGGGTACTGGGTAGACAGTGTGATTTTTGTTCCAAATTAATATTCGGATACATTTTTCATTATTCGGATATCTCCAAATACCCAAATTACGATTTAATCTAATTTTACTGTATGCTGAAATGAAATGTTTTCTTTTAGTGCCATCTACACAAGAAGTATGTGTTTTGTAACAAGCTTTTCTCTCTCTATATCTATATACAACTACCGGGTAGTGAGCGCAGGATGTGTTGGTGCTAAAATTCCATGCAGCATTTTGTCGTCGCTTGGGACCAGAATGTTTCCACAGATCCATCAGCAGGATTGCACATTCGCTATCTAATAAGCCTTGTTTGACCTTTTGGTCATTGTTGGAGGTGGAGGTGAGCGGCCAATCTATAAATTTTACAATCGATGTGGATTGATGCTTTGTTTTCCTACTATCAAGCTACCATTCTATGAGATATCCATCTCTATATAAACCGATTCCTACCATTGGGCTTTCCTTGGACTTTTTTTGCACTTTATTCTAGTTTAGTTTATTTTGTTTTTGGGTTTTATGTTAACATCACACTATATTGAATAAACGCACCACTCCCCCTTTTTTTGCATCTGTTTACGTAATGATTTTGAGTACACTACTAAGTGGTTGCAGCTATTCACATTTATTATACTTTTGTTTTTGTGAGTTCACTCTGATTTTTATTCCACTATATTCACTGGAGTTTGATGATTTATTTTTATTTTAAACTACACATAGTAGCACACAAGTTTCATTCCTATAGCACACAAATAATATATATTTTCCGGACGCAGATACCCTAGAGCAGGGGTGTCCAAACATTTTTCAAAGAGGGCCAGATTTGATGAAGTGAACATGCTAAAGGGCCGACCATTTTGCCTGACATTCTTTGAACCATTAAAATTCGGTCTAAGTGTGTTCGTTTGAGCACTAATACACTACCCAACAAGAATTCTCTTGCCTTTGTGGCTGTGTGTGGTGAAGAGATGAACTCAGGTGTATTATTTGAATATACAGTATTTATTGGCGTATAGCACACACCTTCACTTTAAAAGGGAAGTTTCGGGGAAAAAAAAACCCTGGGGGGGGGGGGGGCTGAGAGAGACATTGAGATCAAAGAGACAGTGGAGATGAAAAAAAGGGGAGGGGGCACAGAGAGGGGGGCTGAGATAGGAGGGCTGATAGAGAGGGGGGTGGAGAGAGAGCAAGTAATACAAAAGGAAGTAACTGCCAGGGTGAGCTGATGGAGAAGTTTTCAGGTGGAGATGGGATTAGGCTTCCTTGATGAAATTTTGTTTTCAGGTATCGCCTAAAGGTGGACAGGCTAGGAGGCAGCTAGACAGATTGGGGTAGGGCATTCCATAGGATGGGATAGGCTCCGGAGAAGTCCTGGAGGTGCACATGGGAGGAGGTTGGCAGCGCATTCAAAATTAATGGGCTGCCTTACAGTGGTTGTTAACCCTCTTGTATTAAATACTTCCATCCGCTCTCTGTACCATTATAAAAAAAAAAAAAAAAATTGTCTCTGTGCCTGTGTCCTGTAAAAAATCTGCTCGATTGTACCTATATGAGCTCCGCTCCAGCGCTCAGCTGGCTGTTGGCTCTTTCCTCTCCCTCCGGCTCACAGCTGCAGTGGATGGAGCCGAGCCCTCCTGCTGATGTCAGCGGGGGAGGAGGGGAGAGAAGAGAGAGAGCTGACAATCAGCTGAGCGCCACAAGCCGTGCTCAGGTACAATTAGGCAGATTTTTTACAGAACACACTGGGCACTGGTACGAGCAGAGGCAGGCAGAGGGGAGGGGGGGAGGAGGGGGAGATGGACACAGGAGACAGATAGCAAGCCAGATGATGGAATCACGCAAACTGACCGCAGTGTGAGGGCTCAGAAGCCATGATTATCATGGCCAGTTTGCAGAGAAGAGGGGAGGGTATAGCCAGGAAGGATCCGCCAGGCATTTCAGCTGATACGGGAGTCCAAATGACACAGCACAAGCACTGTGCTGCATATGCTTTAAGGTTTTTGAGTTATCAAACGCTTTAATACAATGCACACTGATGTAGCACACACAGTGTGGTAAAGCAACGCACAAAAAAAGGCAAAGTAGGAATGGCTGTGTTGGCCCCCCTGATTTCTAACAGCAGCCCTGGCCCTGTGGGTGCAGTGTATGTTCAGGAACATATGCCAACAGGGCTGCTGTTAGAAATCATGGGGCCCCATACAGACTACCCGACAGACCCCCTCCCCTACAAAAAATATCAAATAATTTTTTTTATATATATTTATTGAGTTAATAAAGCTCTGTGTGTTAATGAGGTCTTGGGGGTCGTCTACATGGGTACTGTGGCCTGTACAGTTTGAATCATTGGTTTATGTGGTTGGAGCTGCCTCCAGCTGTGTGCAGGCAGCCTATGTTAAGCTATGGGGACACAGCAGCTGTATGAACACAGTAACAGGTCCTAATATGACAGGCGTATGGTGTATGGCCCCAAACACAGACAGTGTGCACTTGTGACCACACCTGTCAAATTAGGACCCGCGGCTGTGTTTGGGCCCTTTCACACAGAGGCGGTTTTCAGGAGCTACAGCGCTAAAAATAGCTCCTATATAGCGCCTGAAAAAAAAAAAAAAAACAGCCCCTTTCACTCCAGTGTGAAAGCCAGAGGTCTTTCACACTGGAGCAGTGCACTAGCAGGACGGTGAAAAAAAGTCCTGCTAGCCACATCTTTGGAGCGGTGAAGGAGCGGTGTATTGACCGCTCCTACCCATTGAAATCAACGGGGCAGCGCGGCTATACCGACAGCAAAGCACCTCTGCAGCGGCGCTTTGCGGGCGATTTTAACCCTTTTTTGGCCGCTATCGGGGGTTAAAACCACCCTGCTAGCGGCTGCATACCGCCCCAAAAAGACGGTAAAGCGCTGCTAAAAATAGGTTGGTAATATTTTTTCCAGATTGGATGAGCAAGATCACCGCATGGATCAGTTTGCCATGGCGTTAACGCTCCCGATTCGCACGGCTCACCTGGAATCCCCCATGGTGGCTTCTCCGGTACAACCTGAGTCGCAGGCTGCCCCTGCTGTAGCGCCAGTCTCTGTGCAGGCACCCGCCTCGGGTATTACCTCTATAAGAGGTATGTCTGCTTCCGCTCCACTTCCCCAGCGATTTGGGGTGATCCAGTTCAATGCAGAGGGTTTCTCAATTAGGCTGAGATATACTTCAAGATGCTGCCCCAGGTGTTTCCCACGGACAGAAGCAAAGTAGGTTTCGTGCCATCTTTGCTTTCTGAGAGAGCCTTGTCCTGGGCTAACCCTCTATGAGAGACGCAAAAACCTGTTGTCTTGAGTTACCCTCAGTTTGTGGCCTCCTTTAAAACGGTATTTGACGTTCCCACACTGCTCCGCTTCTGCCGCCAAGTGCCTCATGTCCATCAGAGTACGAGAACTGTTGCTGACTATGCCATTGAATTCCGTACTCTGACAGCAGAAGTTGCTTGGAACAATGAGGCCCTCGTGGCTGCTTTTTCTCATGGTCTCTCGGATTCCATCAAGGATGAGATAGCAGCCCGAGATGTACCCACTGAGCTGGAGAGCTTGATCTCGTTTGCCATCCTCATTGACTCCAGACTCAGAGAAAGACTCCCTCTTAAGGAGCGCTTGCGAAAGCCTCCTGTAACTTTGCCTCCGAGCTTTGTAGTCTCACCCATGCCTCCCTCACCTCCCATACGTCGGTCAGTGAAAATGAACCCATGCACCTGGGCTTCACGAGTCTCTGCGGATGAGAGAGCCTTTAGGAGGAGGTAGAGATTGTCCTACCCGTCCAGGGAATGCCCAAACCTTGAGGTCCTGTCATGGACAGACCTTAGGTGGTGTCACGACCGTCCTGGCGTTCCGGTCACACTGGAGAATTACCCACAGAAGCCTGTTGTCGAGAACCCGTCGCTCCCCTTTGGCGCGTGTTAGCGCGAACAGACGCACGCGGGTGCGCGTCGGCACGAACGAGCGCACGCGTGTGCGCGGGGTCACGAACGGGGCGCACGGCCACTCGCGGGGGCACGCTGACTCGTCGTGCGACCGTTTTGGCGCCCTAAAGGCTTCTTTAGGACTCTGCTCCATCCCCTTCTTGCTGTCCAGTCTACAGCGTGTTCGGAGATTCTGCCATCTGTTACCTGTTACCCGTTGCCTAGATTCCTGTGACCCGGCTTGTTCTTGACCACGATCCGTTGCTGCCTGCCTTCGACTACCTGCCTGTCTGACCACGTCTCTGCCTCGTCCCCTTGTACTGTGTTGACCGCCTGCTGCCGACCCGGCCTGTACCCGACTCTGCTGTTCCTGCCAATCCGTTCGGATTTCCTGTGCCTGCTGTCTCCGCTGACAATCGCCTGTTTGCCAGTCCTTCCACTTGTGCCTGCTGCCACCTGCCAATTGTCATCAGCCTTATCTACCTGCTGCCTGTGTTGCTGCTGACTATCCGGACCGGCCTCTATCTGCCAGGCACTTGTGCCCTCTGAACTTTTGAATCCCTGTTACCACCTCCAGGGGTTCTTGAGCCAGGGGATACGAGGGGCCGCTCCCTGCATTCCAGGCTCGCCTACTAGGTACGTGACAGGTGGCGTTGTTTTGTCCCCAGTTATCCAGAAGGAAAAGCCCCTGGTTTTGGTCACCCTTTCTTGGGCTGAGTCGTCCATCGAGATACAGGCTCTAATCTACTCTAGGGCTGCAGGCCTGTTCATTGATGCTGCATTTGTTTTGCAGCACTCGATTCTGCTGCAGCTGCGTGACACTCGACTTGCCATTGAGGCTCTTGATGGGAGACCTTTACAGCCTGCCCATGTGACTCATGAGACGGTTCCGTTGTCCATGGCCGTAGGGGCTCTTCACCATGAGATAATCCAATTCCAAGTTATTTCCTCACCCAGGTTTCTGTTGGTTATCCTTGGTTACAGAGGCACAACCCCTCTTTTGATTGGCTCCGTGCTGAGGTTCTCTCCTGGTCACTACTAGGGATGAGCCGAACGCCCCCCGGTTCGGTTCGCACCAGAACTTTCGAACAGACCGAGAATTCGTACGAACTTTAGAACCCCATTGAAGGCTATGGGACTCGAACGTTCGAAATTAAAAATGCTAATTTTAATGGCTAATATGCAAGATACTGTCCTAAAAAGGGTTTGGGGACTTGGCTCCTGCCCCAGGGGACATGGGTCAATGCCTAAAATGTTTAAAAATGCCCGTTTTGGCGGGAGCACTGATTTTAATGACGATTAAAGTGAAAAAAAAAAAAAAGTGAAATAATCCTTTAAATATCGTGCCTGGGGGGGTGTCTATAGTATGCCTGTGAAGTGGCACGTGTTTCCCATGTTTAGAACAGTCCCTGCATAAAATGACATTTAACGGAAAAAAAGTCATTTCAAACTGCTTGCGTTTTTAATGTAATATCTGGTTCCGGCAATATGGATGAAAATCATTGAGAAAAATGGCATGGGTAGCCCCCCCTGCCCATTACCAGCCCCTTTGGGTCTTGTACGGATATTAAGGGGAACCCCGTACCCATATTAAAAGGAAAGACGTGGGGCCCCCAGGCCCTATATACTCAGAACAGCAGTATACAGGCAGTGCAAACAAGACAGGGACTGTGTAGATTTGTTATGTTAAGTAGAATCCGTTTGTATCTTTTTAAGCTTTTTGGAAAACATAGGGAAGGGTCATCACCCCTGTATAATTTGTTTTGTCGCCCGTCTTTTTTCATCTCACTTCCTGTTGTCTCCTTCCGTTTGCAAGTAGGAGACGTTTGTAAGTTGGATGTTTGAAAGTAGGGGCCTGCCCTATATGCTCTGCAGAAATGGAGGAACAAGGTGTTGGTGTTGCCACAACATTGTAAGCCCTCAAAGTGACTCTTGGTGGGCGCTGGAGTGCCCTGCTGTGAACGATTATATCAAGAATTGTAATTGCATGCCATTGTTGAACAGTGGTAGAAAAATTTACCTTTGGTGGTTGTGGTGCTGAAGCCACAACACTATAAGTCCTCACAGTTACTCTGGGTGGGCACAGGAATGGTCCCTCCTGTGAATTATATCAAGAATTGTAATTACAATTGTAATTTAGGCACTGGTGCTGGTGCCAGGACACTGCAACCTCTCTCATATACTCTAGTTGTGGTGCAGGAATGAGCCCTGCTGCAAAGCATTGCATCAAAAATTGTAATTAAACAGGGGCTGAAAAATTGGGGTGGTGGCATCACCCAGAACCAAAAATGTTCTTCCAACATATCAGCGGAGGAGGAAGAGGATAGACAATCAACATAACAGGACAGTCATTCAGCATCAGCATAGGCAGTCTTGAAGGGATGTGATATTTCAAAAAAAATTATTCGGTTACATCAGCTTCAGGTGCTTGGTAGCTGTGGGTGATCCAAGACTGATTCATCTTGATGAAGGTCAGTTGATCAACTGAGTCGTTGGACAGTCGCACCCTGTGATCGGTAACAAAGCCACCAGCAGCACTGAAGGTGGGTTCCGAAAACGCTGGATGCAGGACAGGCCAGTAGCTCAATTGCATACTGTGCAAGCTCTGGCCAGTGATCCATCCTCAAGACCCAGTAAGCCAGAGGATTTTCGGTGGGAAAGGTGTCCAAGTCTGACCTTTCCCCTAGGTATTCCTGCACCATGTAAATCAGACGCTAGTGATGGTTGCTGGAACCGATCATACCTTGGGGCTGCAGACTAAAAAAATTGTCTGAACGCATCGGTCAGACGGCCACCTTCTCCACCGCTCCTTCTGACCGATGCCTCAGCAACACGTTGTCCAGGACCAGGAGTTTGTAACCTCCCAGTCTCTGGGAACGCGTTGCACAGACCTTTCTGCAAGGCCTCCCGGAGATGTCTCATCCTCTGCGACGGCAAGATAAGGTCGGCGACCTTGTACCGTGGATCAAGGAGAGTGGCCAGCCAGTAATGTTCCCTCTCCTTGATCCGAAGAATATGAGGATCCTTCCGCAGGCTTTGCAGGATCAAGGAGGTCATGCAACGTAGGTTAGCTGAGACATTCTGTCCGGAGTCCTCTGGGTCACTAAGGACAACATGATCCGCAGCTACCTCCTCCCAGCCACATACAAGTCCAAGGGTTTCTTGGGACTGTAACTCATCCCTACAAGACTGCTGCTGATGCCAGCCTCCCCCCTCCATGCTGATACAATCCTCCTCCTCATCCTCTTCCTGTGTGATGGGTGGCACAGTAGGAACACTGTCTGGATAAAGGGGGCCTTGAGAGGCAAGGAAGCACTCCTCTTCCTGCCTCTGTTCTGCCTCAAGTGACCTGTCCATTATTCCACGCAGCGTATGCTCCAAGAGGTGGACAAGAGGTACAGTGTCACTGATGCATGCACTGTCACTGCTCACCATCCTTGTGGCCTCCTCAAACCTTGACAGGACAGTGCATGCATCCCTGATCATGCCCCACTGGCATGGTGAGAAAAAAACTAGCTCCCCTGCCGTAGTCACACAGGTACTCATTGATGGCCCTCTGCTGCATGTGCAGTCGCTGCAGCATGGCCAACGTTGAGTTCCACCTGGTGGGCATGTCACATAAGGCGGTTCTTGGGCAGGTTCAACTCCTTTTGGAGCTCAGCCAGCTGAGCACGGGCATTAAATGATCAGCAGAAATGCACAGACTTTCCTGGCCTGCTTCAGGACATCCTGTAAGCCCGGGTACCTGCCCAAGAACCACTGTACCACCAGGTTAAGGACGTGAGCCACACAGGGCGCATAGGTCAGTTGTCCCTGTCGGAGGGCGAAGAGGAGGTTGGTGCCATTGTCGCAAACCACCATTCCTGGCTTAAGCTGCCGTGGCGTCAACCACCTCTCGGCCTGCCCCTGCAGAGCTGACGAAATATCTGCCCCAGTGTGGCTCCTGTCCCCCATACAAACCAGCGCAAGCACGGCATGGCATCGTTTTGCCTGCGTACTTGCGTAGCCCCTAGAACGCCATACAGAGCACCACTGGTTCTGAGGACAGAGCACTGGAAGAGGCCATGGAGGAAGAAGAAAAGGGGGTGGAGGGGAGAGGTGTGTCACAACCAGTAGTAGCATTTTGGAGGCGTGGTGGCGGAACAACCTCCAACACTACTGCACCTTGTCCTGCATCCTTCCCAGCTGCCAGAAGAGTGACCCAATGGGCCGTGAAAGACAGGTAACGTCCCTGTCCATGCCTGCTGGACCATGAGTCAGCGGTAATATGCACCTTACCGCTGACCGCCCTGTCCAGCGAGGCAAGGACATTGCCTTCCACATGCCGATAGAGAGCCGGAATCGCCTTCCGTGAGAAAAAGTGGCGTTTGGGGACCTGCCACTGAGCAACCGCATTGTACAAATTCACGGAAGGGGGCCGAGTCTACCAACTGAAAAGGCAGCAGTTGAAGTGCTAGCAATTTAGCCAAGCTAGCATTCAACCGCTGGGCATGTGGATAGCTGGGAGTTTACTTCTTTCGCCGGTCCAGCAGCTGGGGCAGGGACATTTGCCTGCTATTATCGGACGTGGATGTACTGCTAGCAGAGTGCCCGGAAACACTTGGCTGTGACACACCTAATTCTACACCTTCATTCCTCTTAGAGCAGGTTTCAGAGAGGACTAAAGGTCTAGTGGGGTTGGAGATCCCAGCTGATGAGGAGCAAGGAGAGGTCCGCTTTGTTCTTTGGTGTGAGTCTTTGAGGTACGCTTGCCAACGAGCTGCATGGCAGGTCAACATATGTCTGGTCAAGCATATGGTACCCAAGCGGCTGATGTTTTGGCCATGCGAGATACGCTTGAGACATATGTTGCAAATAACAGTGGTGCGATCTGATGCACTCGTCTCAAAAAAGGCCCACACCAAATAACTTTTGGAATAATGCACAGAGACAGCAGTGCCCCGCACATGCGGAGCTCTGCGGTGTGATGCAGTCGGTGTGCTGCCCTTAAGCTGACCCCTGGAGGGCATCCTGCCTCATTGGAGATGTGCCTCCTCCTCTCTTCTATCAGGCACTCACATGGAGTCAGTGACCTCATCATCCCCTCCCTCCTCATCACTGGAGCAAACCTGGAAGTATGCTACAGCTGGGGGAACATGACTGCCAGATTGCTGTCCTTCTTGAGCATCCCCTCTCTCTGCGCTCACGCTACTGCCTTCCTCTAGCTGAGTATCATCATCAGAGCCTACAAAACACTGGGCATCCTCCTGGAGCATGTACCCAACACTGTGCTCAAAGAGTTCAGGAGACTCCTCAGGAGGACGTGGTGGGTCTAGGGAAGGAGTCACTGATGATGACATTGAGAGGAGGGAAGACGATGCGTTGGCAGCTGCTTTTCTAGTACCCTGAGCCTGGGTGAGAGGATGGAGGAGGATGAAGAGGGCTTGGTCATCCACTCTACCAAGTCTTCAGCATGTTGCGGCTCAACATGTCCAGCTGCCGAAAAGAAGGACAAGCGTGTCCCATGGCCACGTGCTGATGACGATGCACCGCGTCCACGACCAGCACTGTTGTCTCTAGACACAGAGCCTGCTTTCCCTCTTTTATTGGCTCGCGCCTGTCTGCCTCTCCTTGTTGGCCTTCCAGACATGGTAATGGCCTGAAGGGAGATGGGAAAACCAGCAATTGAGTAGTGTATATTGTGCTGGAGGCACACGACACCCACTAACTCCTGCAGATGGCAGATGGCTCAATTAGAGAAGAGCTATATAGGTGGATATAACAGTGTATACTGCGGTCAGGGCACGCAGACAGCACACACAATCTCCTACAACTGACTGCAAGCTCTATTAAAAAAGAGCAATATAGCTAGCTATATAGGTGGATATAACAGTGTATAGTGCGGTCAGGGCACGCAGACAACACCCACTATAGAAGAGTAAGAACGCAAAATCGGCCGATAACGAACGGTGTATATTGTGTTGAAGGTACACAGAACACCCACTAACTCCTACAGACGCCAACACACTACACAAGGCCGCCTCGCTGGCGGCCTTATATAGTGTGGGACGTGTACTACACAGCCTGAGCTATGATTGGCCACAGGCATCCTGCCTGTGGCCAATCATGGCTCTCCTCTCTGCCGATGCCATACCTCCTCGTGGCCGGGTTTACCCTTTGTTGGTCTTGGAGGATAAGGCCATGGAGGAGTATGTTGCTGATGCACTCTCAAGGTTTCATCCGCAAATCCTCGTCTCCTGCTGGTGCTGGTTTCTTCTTTGTGAAGAAGAGCGTTGAACTGAGACCTTGTATAGATTATAGGGGTCTCAATCATGTCACGATTAAGAATGCCTACCAGATTCCATTGATTACAGAGTTATTTGACCGCCTCAAGGGAGCAATGGTTTTCACGAACCTTGACTTGAGGGGCATACAATCTCGTGCGCATTAAGGAGGGCGACGAGTGGAAAACTGTGTTTAATACCAGAAGGGCCATTATGAATACCTGGTAATGCCTTTTGGCCTTTGTAATGCCCCAGCAGTTTTCCAGGAATTTATTAATGATTTCCTCAGAGATTTGTTGCAGTTATGTGTGGTGGTTTATCTCGATATCCTCATATTTTCCAAGTCCCTGGAGATGTCTGTCGTGTGCTTCAGAAACTCAGAGAGAACAATCTCTATTGTAAACTGGAGAAGTGCGAGTTCCATTGTGAACAGGTTACATTCCTGGGCTGTCATTTCCACTTCTGGTTTTTCGATGGACCCAGAGGAACTTTCGGCAGTCCTACAGTGGCCTTGACCCGTGGGTTTACGCCCTCTGCAGTGTTTCCTGGGTTTTGCCAACTACTATCGGAAGTTTATTCGTAACTTCTCGTCTCTGGTCAAGCCCCTGACTGATATGACCATAAAGGACGGTAACCCACAGAGTTAGTCTCCGGAGTCCATTAAGGCCTTTGAGACTCTCAAGGCTGCCTTTGTTTCTGCTTCTGTGTTGGCACATCCTGATCCTACGTTGATTTTTATCCTAGAAGTTGATGCTTCTGAGACTGGAGTTGGCGCCCTTCTGTCTCAGCGTCCTAACTCTGAGAGCGCAATGCATTCGTGTGGCTACTTTTCCAATAAATTGTCAAATGCTGAGTGCAATTATGACATTGGTGACAGAGAGCTGTTGGCGATCATTTTAGCCCTGAAAGAATGGAGACATCTCCTTGAAGGTACCACTGTGGCTGTTCTTATTCTTACTGACCATAAGAATCTTGCATTCTTCCCTGAGGCTAAGCGACTCTCTCCCAGAAGGGCGCAATAGCCTCTTTTCTTGTCGAGCTTTAATTACATTGAATCATTCTTACCCGGTACGAAAAATGTAAGGGCTGATGCCTTGTCATGACAATTTTCCTCCACTTCCAAGTCAGAGTCAGTTCCAGTTCCTATGATTCCTCCTGATCATATCTTGGCTACGGTTCGCACCAGACTTACTTCTCCTTTGGGTGACAAAATTCTTGCTGCTCAGGTCCATGCTCCTCCTGAGAAACCTTGTGACCACTGCTTTGTCCCAGAGAGTCTCTGTACTGCTGTGCTCCAGACTTACCATTCTCCCAAGGCAGCTGGCCATCCTGGGAAGAATCAACTAATTTGGGCCATTTCTCAACAATTCTGGTGGCCTAGTCTACGGGCTGATGTTACTGCCTTCGTAGCTGCCTGTCCCGTGTGTGCTCAGAGTAAGCCCTTGTACACACGGTCGGACATTTCAACAAACAAATCCGTCTGATTTTGTCCGACGGATTTTGTCTGACGGATTATGTCCGAAACTGTTGCATACACACGGTCGGACAAAGTTGTCAGAAAATCCGATCTTTCAGAACGTGATGACGTAATTTCATTACGATGGGACTACGTTCAGGCTAGTAGCCAATAGCTTTGATGTAGGAATTTGATCTGAGTATGTCCGATCAGAGCAGTTTGTCGGAAAATATTTCCAGCAAGTTGGAAAATTTGGTCCGACGGATATTCCGACGGAAACAGTCCGATGCATACCACACAGTCGGATTATCCGACAAAACGGTCCGATAGGACACATTCCGACGGATTCTCTGACTGTGTGTACAAGGGCTAAGACTCCACGATGCCTTTCAGTGGGCCTCCTACAACCCATACCCAATGGAGAGAGGCCCTGGACTCGCCTGTCTATGGATTTCATTGTGGAGTTGCCCAACTCCCAAGGCAACACTGTTATCCTTATGGTGGTTGACCGGTTCTCAAAGATGTGTCATTGTATTCCACTTAAGTTGCCTACCTCTAAGGAACTGGCTTCCATTTTTGCTCAGGAGATCTTTCGCTTACATGGGCTACCCAAGGTGATTGCCTCGGACAGGGGCAGTCAGTTTGTCTCCCGGTTCTGGTGAGCCTTTTGTGCACAGTTGGGAATCCAGCTTGCATTCTCTTCTGCGTATCACCCGCAGTCTAATGGGGCCGCAGAGCGAGCCAATCGGTCCTTGGAGCAATTCCTACGTTGCTATATTTCTGACCACCATAACAACTGGTCAGGCCTATTACCATGGGCAGAGTTTGCTCACAACAGTGCCTTGAATTCTGCCTCCCGATTGTCTCCATTTATGGCGAATTATGGTTTCCAACCTTCCATGTTGCCTGACTCGTTTGTTCCGCAGAGTATTCCTGCGTTAGAGGAGCATCTCCGTGGTCTTCGTTCCACTTGGGTACAAGTCCAGGAGGCTTTGCGTCATGCTAATGATGGGTACAGACTCCATGCTGACCGCAGACTCCTGCCAGCGCCTTCCTACCAGGTTGGGGATAGGGTCTGGCTGTCATCTTGCAACTTCCGGATTTGTGTTCCCTCACTGAAGTTTGCACCTCGGTTTATTGGGCCTTTCCGTATCCTTCGCAGGATTAATCCAGTGGCTTGCGCGTTGAACCTTCCTCCTAGTATGTGCATCTCAAATGTGTTTCAGGTCTCCTTATTGAAACCATTGGTCTGTAACTGATTTACCACCTCGGTGCCACGCCCTCACCCTATTCAGGTTGAGAACCATGAGGAGTATGAGGTACAATCCATTGTTGACTCCCATAGGTTCTGTGGGTGTATATAGTATCTGGTGCATTGGAAGGGGTACGGTCCGGAGGAACGCTCCTGGGTTTCTTCCTCGGACATACATGCCCCTGTCCTCTGCGAGTTCCGTAGATGGTTTCCCCTCAAGTCCGGTGGCCATCCAAGGGAGAGGGGTCATTGAGGAGGGGGTAATGTCAGGGCTGGCTTAGCCCTTCCTTCTCTGGGCTGGCTGCTCAGCTGTCGGCTAATTGCCAGCTCTCATCTCTCTCCACAGTTACCATCTGTTCCTGATCATGCTCGTCTGACCTGCCTACTTAAAGCTGTCCAGCTTACTTCACCTCTGCCTTCACCCTGGTCACATCCCAAGAAAACATCTCCTGCAGTTCTGTTTAAAGACTGGCTTGCTGACATCCCTTCTGGCTCCTTATCCTGCTTGCTGTTGCTCTACTTAGATCCCCGACTCTGGTCTGGCTAATTACCCGATCTGATTATTGAACTCTGGCCTGGCTGACTACTCTATCCGGTTACTAGACTCTGGATATGCTTTTTCTATTTACATTTTTATTTTTATTTAATAAACAAGTGTGATTTAATTGTACTTCGGTCTGATTCATGGTTTCTGACATGGGCACTGGTGAGGCTGCATTCCTGGGCAAGGGTGAGGTTGCATGTAGCGCGCTCCTGGGCCCTGCATTCTTTATGTAGCGCGCTCCTGGGCCCTGCATTCTTTATGTAGCGCGCTCCTGGGCCCTGCATTCTTTATGTAGCGCGCTCCTGGGCCCTGCATTCTTTATGTACAGTAGCATGCTAATGAGCGCTCCTGAGCCCTGCATTCTTTATGTAGCGCGCTCCTGAGCCCTGCATTCTTTATGTAGCGCGCTCCTGAGCCCTGCATTCTTTATGTAGCGCGCTCCTGAGCCCTGCATTCTTTATGTAGCATGCTACTGAACCCTGCATTCTTTATGTAGCATGCTACTGAGCCCCGCATTCTTTATGTAGCATGCTACTGAGCCCCGCATTCTTTATGTAGCATGCTCCTGAGCGCTACTTAGCCCTGCATTCTTTATGTAACGCACTCCTGAACTCTGCACTCTGTTTTGCCTATATTTCATCTTTATAACATTTGATAGTCGTATCTCCAAAAATGATAAGACGTATCTTTATTATAAATTTTTTATTTTTGGAGGATTTTAATCCTTGGATTAACCACTTAACAATCGGCCCATAGCCGAATGACGGCTACAGGGCGGTTGTTTAACTCTGGGAGGCCGTCATATGACGTCCTCCCAGAATTCCGCTCTCGCGTGGCCCCTGGGGCGCGCACTCGAGAGCATCCGTGACCACCGGGTCCACAGGACCCGCCGCATCACGGATCACGGTAAATGGCCTCTCATCGCGGCCATTTACCACGTGATTGCTCTGTCAAATGACGGAGTGATCACTAACATGACGCTGGTTCTTCCCTCCCCCTCTCTGTACCGATTGGTACAGCGGAGGGGGAAGAGATCGGTGTCAGCCGTGCTGTGTGCTGCATCTGCAGTGCCCACATCGCTGCTCACCGAAATGTAACCCCTCAATTCCCCGCCAATACTCTGCAGTGCCTTGCCATACCCAGAGATACCCAGCCATAGACACCCCCCCCCCACCTCCCTCCGGTGCTTCTACCGACTCGCCAATACACTCAAAGCCAGAATCTCTTTTTTTAGTTCAGGCTTCCCAGCTTAGAGGTGAGATGCGGGGTCTTATTGACCCCATATCTCACTGTAAAGAGGACCCGTCATGCCATATTCCTATTACAAGCGATGTTTACATTCCTTGTAATAGGAATAAAAGTGATCAAAAAAATTTATTTTTGGGGAAAAGACTAAGTTAGACTTACCGGTGACGGTATTTCTAAGAGCCTTTCAGGACAACCCCGGAGAGAGTGTAGCTCCACCTTGTAATTAGGAAACACATGCCCACTTTAAAAACACCTCCTCTTCCTCCATGGCTTCAGTTATTGTGGCCTTCCGACGCTGGAAAACAAAGCACAGGAAGCACAACACCATGGTAGAACTTAATACATTTACTAAGCATAACCTAGGGAGGGAAGTAACGGTTGTCCTGAAAGGCTCTTAGAAATACCGTCACCGGTAAGTCTAACTTAGTCTTTCTCAAATCGCCTTTCAGGACAACCCCGGAGAGGATAACCGAGAAACTTACCCTAGGGCGGGACTACTGCCTGCAGTACCTTCCTGCCGAAGGCCTGATCTGCTGCAGACAGTAGATCTAACCGGTAGTGCCGGAGAAATGTCGAATAACTGGACCAAGTGGCAGCCTTGCAGATTTGTTCAGGCGTTGCACCGGCCCTTTCAGCCCAGGAAACTGCCGTGGATCTAGTAGAGTGGGCAGCAATACCTGAGGGAGGTATTTCTCCTTTTGCTTTATAGGCTTCTGTTATAGCCAACTTAAGCCACCTACCCAGCGTACTTTTAGAAGCTTTCTCCCCCTTGCGTGATCCAGAAAATATCACGAAGAGGGCGTTTGATTTTCTAAAATCTTTAGTAACTTTCAGAAACTGTAATAGACACCTTCTCACATCCAATGTGTGAAAAACTTCCTCTCCTGCATTTGCTGGGGTTGCAGAGAACGCAGGAAATAGTGTTACCTACAATCGATGGAAAGCTGAGGATACTTTCGTTAGGAATGCTGGATCCGTCCTCAGTACCACCCTGTCCTGATAAATTCTAAGGAAGGGTTCTATAATAGCTAGAGCTTGGAGCTCGCTGAGTCTCCTGGCCGAGGTGATGGCCACCAAAAAGATTGTTTTTAAAACCACCTTCTGTAAAGAAGCTTCCTGTAAGGGTTCAAACGGTGCTCCCGAGAGACCCTGTAAAACTGTAGACAAATCCCAACTGGGAAAGTCTTTAAGGGCTACTGGTCTATTTCGAGCAAGAGCCCTAAAAAATCTAGAAATTAAAGTTTCTTTAGATAAAGTCTTTTCAAAGAAAACTGATAAGGCAGCCACCTGAGTCTTCAGGGTACTGGCTGCGAGACCCTTCTCCATTCCTTCATGGAGAAACTCCAAGACGGACACCGTGCTCTTGACCTTGAGTTCTCTAGAACTGCACCAGGAGTTGAACTTTTTCCAGACCTTCATGTAAATTGCCTGTGTAACTGCCTTCCTACTAGACAGCAGGGTCTTTACTACTTTATCTGAGAGACCTTTGGCTTTTAATAGGTCCTCCTCAGAAACCAAGCGGTTAGCTGTAGGAGTTCCACCTCTGGATGACTTACTGTCCCCTGGGATAACAGATCTTTTCTGAGTGGTAACCTCCATGGGGGCTTCGAGGCTAGGTTTCGAAGACCCGCGAACCAGGGCCTTTTTGGCCAAAAAGGAGTGACTAGTATTAAGTCTGTCCTTTCTTCCCTGAATTTCCTCAGTACTAGTGGAATTAGAGGAAAGGGGGGAAAGGCATAGCACAGCTGGTAATGCCAGGGGTGAGCCAATGCATCCAACCCTATTGCTGCATCTCCTCGGTGAAGAGAAAAGAATCTGTCCACCTTTGAGTTCTGCTGGCTGGCAAAAAGGTCTACCTGTGGAATCCCCCAGGCCTCGGAGATCATCAGGAACACTTCCTGATTCAGACTCCATTCTGCCTCTAGCAATTTGCGCCTGCTTAGGAGGTCCGCAAACAAATTCTGAGAGCCCTTCAGATGCACTGCCGATAGTGAGGCTGTGTTCTGCTCTGCCCAGGCTAACAGATTGGCCAGCTCCATCAAGCTCCTGCTTCTGGTTCCCCCTTGCTTCATAATGTAGGTAACCGCTGTTGTGTTGTCTGACAACACCTGGACATGGTGGCCTCCCAAACTCTGCTGAAAGGCCACTAATCCCAGAAAGATCGCCTTCAACTCCCTCCAGTTGGATGATCTTTGAGCTTCCTGTTTGGACCAGACCCCCTGAGATGTCTGACCATCCAGATGGGCTCCCCAGCCCCAGGCACTTGCGTCTGTAGTAAGGCGCTTGTCCACAGGAAAGGTCCACACCAGGCCCCTTGAGAGGTTTGCCTGGTCTCTCCACCACCAAAGAGCCCTTTTCGTCCTTGACGAAATTTTTAGCTGTTTTTCCAAAGGATCCTGATGGGACCAGCTTGACAGAACCTCCCTCTGAAGGGGTCTGGAATGGAACCTGGCCCACTGAACAGCCGGGATTGCTGCCGTAAGCAGGCCCAGAACTGCCATAGCCATCCTGACTGAGACTGTCTGGTTGCTCTGTATCCGCTGTACAGCTAGCTGCAACTTTTCCTGTTTTTCCAACGGCAGGAAAACTTTCTGGAGAATCGAATTTAAAGTATACCCCAGAAATTTCATTTCCTGTGAGGGGGTCAGGATTGACTTCTCTAGATTTAGAAGCCATCCCAGGCCCTCGAGGTGAGACTGGGCCCTCTGGAGATTGACTAGGACCTGCTCCCTGGAGTCTGCAAAAAACAAATGGTCGTCCAGGTAAGGGACGACTGGAATCCCCTTCAATTTCAGGGGCTCCAAAGCCTCTGCCATAATCTTCGTAAAGACCCTGGGAGAGGACGAGAGTCCGAACGGCAGAGCCCTGAATTGGAGGTGCCATACCGAACTCCCCACCTTCAATGCCAGGCGCAGGAACTGCTGCGATGCCTGATGAATTGGTATATGAAGGTAGGCATCCCTTAGATCCAGGGATGCCATGAAGCATTCTGGGGTCAACAGCTTTGTGATGGAGAAAATTGTATCCATCCTGAAATGTTTGTACCGAATGAACCTGTTCAGGAATTTCAGATTCAGGATTAGACGGTACTTCCCTGAGGGTTTTTTCACCAGAAAAATATGTGAATAAAAACCCCCGCCCTGCTGGTTTACTGGGACTTGAATCAGAACCTCTTGCTGTATCAGCTCCTGTAACAAAAGCTTCATTGCAGAGGCCTTCTCCTGATCCCTTGGCAATGTTGTCACGTAAAACCTGCTCGGGGGTAGTTCTGAAAACTCCAACCTGTACCCCTGATCGACAACGCTCTTCACGAACAGATTTGGAGACAGCCTGTCCCATTGTTCGCGAAAAGCTGACAGTCTCCCCCCCACTGGGGAGATATTGTCACTTGCTCTTAGGGGACTGCTCTGGGGGAGATCTAAAGAGGACTCCACCCTTGCCTTTGCCCTTCTGTGAACCCCATCTGCTCTTGCGCTCCTGGTCTTTATGGGACTGCTGAAAAGCACGAAAATTCTTTTTGGCAATCTGCTTTTTCTTAACTGGAAAAGCCTTCTTTTTAATCGGCTGTTCTATCCAGCACAGACTCTAAATCGGGACCAAAGAGCAAGTCACCCGAGAAGGGAAGACCACACAGCTTGACCTTAGAAGCAGTGTCCCCAGACCAGGTTTTCAGCCAAACTGCTCTCCTGGCTGAATTTACAAGAGCCGAAGACC
Organism: Lithobates pipiens; assembly: GCF_037356315.1. Lineage (NCBI taxonomy): Eukaryota > Metazoa > Chordata > Amphibia > Anura > Ranidae > Lithobates > Lithobates pipiens. Next base: position 104,455,348 of record NW_027507788.1, on the reverse strand, counting down.
TAGCAGCCAGTTTAACCGATTCTGCTGATGCATCCGCCATGTGCATTCAGGATCAGTGGAAAGGACTCTAAGAGATCCTTGCGGGGTGTCCCCGCCTCAATATGGCTCTTCAGCTTCTCTACCCAACATTCCAGATTCCTGGCCACTACCGTAGCTGCCATTGCTGGTTTTAGACTGACTGACGCAGCATCCCAAGCCTTTTTAAGGATGGAGTCAGCTTTTTTGTCCATTGGGTCTTTAAGGATCCCCATATCCTCAAAGGCTAGATCCGTTCGTCTGGATACCTGCGAGAAAGCTGCATCGACTCTGGGTTTCTTGTTCCAAACCTCTGAGTCCTTATCTTCGAAGGGAAACCTTCTCTTGAGAGCTTTAGAGAAGAAAGGGGCTTTTTCTGGGTCCTTCCACTCCTTTCTCACTGAGTCTGAGAGGACCCTGTGGACTGGAAAAACTCTCCGTTTTGTTTCGTCCAACCCCTGGTACATTTTGTCATGAACTGACAGTTGTACTTTTTCTTCTTGAATTTCTAGAGTAGTGTAGATTGCTTTAAGAATATCATCTACTTCCTCTAGTGATAGCTTGAATTTGGAGCCCCTGCTATCTTCTTCCTCTTCCTCCTCCTCAGAATCCCTGAAAGGAGATGAGAGTACTACCCCCTTCGTCTCCAGACTCTTCAGTTTCCACCTGTCTGGATGACGACGCCCTGGGGCTGGGCGGTAAGTTCTGAGGCTCGGTCTGTGCGGGAGGGTTTTGTATCAGGATGGACCTGACTGAACTCAAGGAGTTTGTCAGCTCTTTAACCGAAGAAAACAAATCCTTATATTGTTGAGATGTTTCCTCTTCCACCAATTCCCTGATACAATTTCTGCACATTGCCTTCTGCCATGAATCTCTGAGGGGGGTCTTGCAAGAAGGACATTTTCTCTGACCTGGTCTAGCTTTTCCTAGTGATTTTTCCTGAAACGACATACAGGTTTAACTCACTAAAAGCTCTTAACCAGTTGCTTAACACCAAGCCAGTGCAGAGACCCACCACCAAACAGACCACTAGTGAGACCCCAGAACTAGGCTGCAAAAGGTCAGAGCGAAGTCCACCTCTGACCGTCAGCGACAGGCCCCCCAAGAGGGGGGAACAGACAAAGACATAGCCCAACAGTAAAGCAGAGGGTGCCAGTGCACCTTACGTACCTGGGCTGGACCGGTGCTAGGGGCGCCTGTCTCTGCCATAGCTGGCTTACACTCTTCCATCGTTTGAGTGAGGCAGCCATCACAAACAGCTCTGTCATTTTAAATTTTCCCGGCCGCCGCGTCATCAGGGCCGACCGGAAGCGGAAGCACGCGGTCACCTGACCCGCCCCATGATCCCTGCGTTCCAGGCGCTTGAACCACGGCGCCACGCCCCCTCAGAGCGCCCGCGCGTCACCGTGAACGACGCCGTCGCCGCCCGGGACCTGGCGCCGAAAACGGAGCCATGCCGCGGCCTCCGCCAGCAACAGAGCCCTCCCTGCGCTAACCAGCGGACACTGGGCACCCGACGCCGGCACTCCGAGGGTCCTTACTCCCGTGAGATGGCGGGACCAGGAGCTCCAGGAGTCCTCTCCCCATGGAGATGCTGCTGGGGGTCAAAAAGAAACAACCTGCAACGAAAAGGTAAGCCTTACTCCCCTGCAGAGAGTGTAGCTCTCCCTGGTTCAGGCACATGCTTCCTCCAAGGAGGAAACACAATAACTGAAGCCATGGAGGAAGAGGAGGTGTTTTTAAAGTGGGCATGTGTTTCCTAATTACAAGGTGGAGCTACACTCTCTCCGGGGTTGTCCTGAAAGGCGATTTGAGAAAAAATTTCAAACTAAAATAAATAAAGTAAAATGAACAATACATTTTTTTTTTTTTTTTTTAAAGTGCCCCTGTCCCCATGTGCAGAAGCGAACGAATACGCAAGTCCCGCCCACATATGAAAACGGTGTTCAAACCACACATGTGAGGTATCGCTGCGAACGTTAGAGCGAGAGCAATAATTCTAGCCCTAGACCTCCTCTGTAACTCAAAACATGTAACCAGTAAAAAAAAAAAAAAAAAGTTAAAGCATCGCCTATGGGGATTTTTAAGTAGCGACGTTTGGCGCCATTCCACGAGCGTGTGCAATTTTGAAGCGTGACTTGTTAGGTATCCATTTACTCTGCATAACTTCATCTTTCACATTATGCAAAAATTGGGCTAACTTTACTGTGTTTTTTTTTAAGCACAAACCAGTTTTTTTTTCCAAAAAAAAAAACAAACATTCAAAATATTGCTGCGCAAATACCGTGCGAGATAAAAAGTTGCAACGACCACCATTGTATTCTCCAGGGTGTTTGCTAAAAAAAAAAAAAAACATATATAATGTTTTGGGGTTCTATGTAATTTTCTAGAAAATAAATGATGAATTTTACATGTAGGAGAGAAATGTCAGAATTGTCCTGGGTTCTCCAGAACGCCTGATGGTGCTCCCTGCATGTTGGGCCTCTGTATGTGGCCACACTGTGTAAAAGTTTCACACATGTGGTATCACCGTACTCGGGAGAAATAGCAGAATGTGTTTTGGGGTGTAATTTGTGGTATGCATATGCTGTGTGTGAGAAAAAAAAATGACGACAATTTTGTGAAAAAATAAAAGTAAAAAAAAAAAAATCTTGATTTTGCAAAGAATTGTGGGGAAAAAAAAAATTACAACTTCAAAAAAACTCATCATGCCTCTTACTAAATACCTTGGAATGTCTTCTTTCCAAAAAGGGGTCATTTGGGGGGTATTTGTACTTTTCTGGCATGTTAGGGTCCCAAGAATTGAAATAGGCCACCAGTCCTTTAGGTGTGATCAATTTTCAGATATTGGCACCATAGCTTGTGGACTCTATAACTTTCCCAAAGACCAAATAATATCCACCAATTTGTACTTTTTACCAAAGATGTGTAGTAGTATAAATTTTGGCCAAAATTTATGAAGAAAAATTACTAATCTGCTAAATTTTATAACAGAAACGAAGAAAAACTGCATTTTTTTTTTTTTTTTTACAGAATTTTCGGTCTTTTTTCTTTTATAGCACAAAAAAGAATAAACCGAGCGGTGACTAAATACCACCAAAAGAAAGCTCCATTTGTGTGAAAAAAAAAAAAAAGGACAAAAATGTCATATAGGTCCAGTGTTGCATGACTGAGTAATTGTCATTCAAAATGTGACCGCACCGAAAGCTGAAAATTGGTCTTATTATTAAGGGTGTTTAAGTGCCCAGTGGTTAAAATCTTTGGTGCAAGTGATATCCACTGTGTGGGTGTGGTACAGCCATATAGAGGGATAGTTTTACTCTTTGTGCTCTATCCAAAATGTTTTGTAAGTGTCGGTTCACACTACAACGACTTGGAATCTGACTTGTCAGCCCTCAAGTCGCCCCAAGTTACTTGAATTACATTATATTATTATTGCATTAAATATAATAAGAAAATGCTAGTGCGCTCCACCTAAGATAACCTACAGGAAAGAAATAATGTATCTAGGAAGCAGCCAGCATAAAAAAGTGTTCTCTGCACCAGAATAGATATATAAATTAGTAAAAATGCGGCGCTACCAAAAATTGCTAAATAAAAATAGTGTATGATAATCTCAAATATATGTGAATCAAATAATATACACTAAATATAAATACAATAAATAATGAATAAATATCAAAAAATGTAAACAAATATACGTGTATGCATTAGACGTGCAAAGATAGTGAATAGAAATCCGTGACAAAATATTCAGACACCTAAACAGTCCACATAGACAATCCAGATGCAAACAAACATAATAGAATATCCAAAAAATTATTAGTGAAATATCGTGAAAAATAAATAAATAGATTAATATTTAGTCCATAATTAAAGTGCATTAGTGACTGATGCCATTGCAAAAATTAATGGATAAAGTTCATGCAAAAAAATGTGATCAGACGATTCCCACACGTGCCAAATCACTGCAAGCTTCAGTGCTTAATGGGTGCACCACCTATTTCCCCCAGCCTCTCACCTCCAATAACTGGTATACAGGCACTGTATAAAGGGTAACTGCTGGCTTCTACTTTGTTCACACTGCTTCACCGCTGATACTGAGGATATCTATTACTTGCCCTCCCAATAGCTCCAGGGTTTCCAGGCCATACAGGATAGAAAAACACAGAGGGCTCTCATGTGCAGTAACTTCGCTATTTTATTGAAAGACACAGTAAAATCCACACTTACATTTAAGATCTCAGCAAAATGTGCAGCAGACGCGGACTTCCGGTTTCGGCCGAAAACCGGAAGTGATGGGTCCGACACCGAATTCCTTCCCTGACGCGTTGCGTTACAGAACGTAACTTTTTTTGAAAAAGTTACGTTCTGTAACGCAACGCGTCAGGGAAGGAATTCGGTGTCGGACCCATCACTTCCGGTTTTCGGCCGAAACCGGAAGTCCGCGTCTGCTGCACATTTTGCTGAGATCTTAAATGTAAGTGTGGATTTTACTGTGTCTTTCAATAAAATAGCGAAGTTACTGCACATGAGAGCCCTCTGTGTTTTTCTATCCTGTATGGCCTGGAAACCCTGGAGCTATTGGGAGGGCAAGTAATAGATATCCTCACAGTATCAGCGGTGAAGCAGTGTGAACAAAGTAGAAGCCAGCAGTTACCCTTTATACAGTGCCTGTATACCAGTTATTGGAGGTGAGAGGCTGGGGGAAATAGGTGGTGCACCCATTAAGCACTGAAGCTTGCAGTGATTTGGCACGTGTGGGAATCGTCTGATCACATTTTTTTGCATGAACTTTATCCATTAATTTTTGCAATGGCATCAGTCACTAATGCACTTTAATTATGGACTAAATATTAATCTATTTATTTATTTTTCACGATATTTCACTAATAATTTTTTGGATATTCTATTATGTTTGTTTGCATCTGGATTGTCTATGTGGACTGTTTAGGTGTCTGAATATTTTGTCACGGATTTCTATTCACTATCTTTGCACGTCTAATGCATACACGTATATTTGTTTACATTTTTTGATATTTATTCATTATTTATTGTATTTATATTTAGTGTATATTATTTGATTCACATATATTTGAGATTATCATACACTATTTTTATTTAGCAATTTTTGGTAGCGCCGCATTTTTACTAATTTATATTATTATTGCATTATAGTCAATGAGAGCCGTCTTAACCGCTTCAGCCCCAGAAGGTTTTACCCCCTTCCTGACCAGAGCACTTTTTGCGGTTCGGCACTGTCGCTGACAGTTGCGCGGTCGTGCAACGTGGCTCCCAAACAAAATTGATGTCTCTTTTTCCCACAAATGGAGCTTTTTGGTGGTATTTGATTGCCTCTGCGTTTTTTTTTGCTCTGTAAACAAAAAGAGCGTCAATTTTGAAAAAAAACGCATTCTTTTTTACATTTTCCTATAATAAATATCCCCAAAAATATAAAAAAAACTATTTTTTTTCCTCAGTTTAGGCCAATATGTATTCTTCTACACATTTTTGATTAAAAAAAAAAAAAAAAATCACAATAAGCGTTCACAGGGAGCAGAGATCGGTGACACTGTCACTAGGCAGAACGGGAAATGCTTGTTTACATTAGAATCTCCCCGTTCTTCCTCCCAGTGAGACGCTTGCGGGTATCCCCGTGACGATTGAGTCCGCGTGACCCGACTCAAGGAGTCGCAAGTGCGATGGCACGGCGGCAAATTTAAAGGAACATATAGGTACAACCATTTGCCCAGCCGTGCCATTCTGCCGACGTACATCGGCGCGTGCCGGTCGGGAACCGGTTAATGTACACTACTGAAGTAGCTCTGACTTCAGAAAAGGTTCCTGTACTACTTCAAGGCGACTTCTAGGTGACTTGTATCCATAGATTTCAATAGAAGAAAAGTGAAAGTGGATTGTGGGACTTTAAATGAGGCATGGATATGTATTTGAAATGGTCAGGGATACCTGAAATATTCATTGTCACTGTCCCTGCGGGAAAATCTGTATACCCATAAAGAATTGCTAATCAATCCAATAAATTAAATACAAATACTGAATAGTAGGTATATATATAATGTATCATACTATATAATACATGGATCATGCAACAAGAAGCATAATTAATTGTAGTAATAATCATATTGACATATTTAATGTATATAATGGATAGACATAATTGGTACAAGCAATCACAATTAAAAAATTGAATGGACATACAGAACAGGTGAACATGGTTATCCTAATAAATATAACAATAAATTAAAAGAAATTCATGATTGTAGCAAACTTGGCTTGGCATCCCTGAGTATGGACTCTACGCGTTTCATGGCGATTTCAGCCAATCATCAGGAGTGGGATGCATTAAAAAAAAAAAAATAAAAAAAAAAAAAAAAAATCGCTAAATAGAGAGATTAAATAAATGAGTAAATTGGTCGGTCACAGTCTCAAATGAAAAATTATTGCTTTCTAAAAGAGAGCAGGTGTTGAATGTGAATGCATTACCTTTGGCCACGTTCAGATAAGTCACCCAGCAGACCCAAAAAGGGAATGGGATGGTGGCACTGAATGAACCGTCTCCCCCGGGGTTGAGGCGGGGACACATCCCCCTCACCCTAAGCCATAGCTCTCCAAGGAACCTGGAGGAATGGAGAAGGGGCAGTGGGAAACAGCGGCCAACAGGAGAAGCGAACAGCCACACCACAATGCCAGAGTATGAGGTATGCACATATGGGCCACAGATCAGAATCTAAAAGAGTAAATAAAATGAATGAAAAAATAAATATAGTGAAATGAAATAAAAATTGGATAAAAGCTATGATGAATAATGACGTTTTAAAGGGAGGAAAAAAAAAAAAACACGTGTTATAAAATGTGTGTGAAGTAAGAGGAATTGCAAAAAACAACACTGTCCACCTAGGCTTAAACACCTATCAAGAAGTGACTAGGTGATAAACATTACAAATAGGTGAGTGTATATATAATGAAATAAACTAAGTAGTGAGTGATAGAAAAAAGGGTTAAATAGCCTATATATACACAAAAAAGGTCTAAGTGTTATGCAAGCATGTGTCTAGATTGATCCATAAATAGGACCTCCTAATTACCTAGAGTGTAGATCAGAGCCCATAGAACCTCTCCTCCTGATGGAATGTGTAAAGTGAGCTGCTGGCCTGACCCTGCCTTTGTACCCACAGATATGGGGCGTGTCACCGCCAACGTCATGTGATTGGACAGAGTGGACACCCACCCGTGGTGCAGAGACCACAGCTGTAGTCCATCCAGTCCATATAGCCTAGCTAGATGGAAAAAGCACTGCCACACAAACCGGCATCAAGCAAGATGCCGAGCATGCAGCGTGCTGGCATGACGCCGAAGCATCAAGGTCCCACTCTGCCCCCATCATCTAACAGGGATGGGCAGGGGAGAGGGAGCTGGATGCCTCGCAACCCCAGGAGAGAAAGACCAAAATAAATTCTTTATGGGTATACAGATTTTCCCGCAGGGACAGTGACAATGAATAATATTTCAGGTATCCCAGACCATTTCAAATACATATCCATGCCTCATTTAAAGTCCCACAATCCACTTTCACTTTTCTTTTATCATTATAGGGATGGAGGCATGCTTATGTTGCATTGGGGTCCAAACAGGTCACGCGCTTTTTAGATTTCAATGAAGCGACTTTACAGGAAAAGAAATGAGTTTACCCAGGCAAACCCCTCCCTCCCAGAGAGCTGATTATTCTGTGATTGGCCACAGCCAAAGTCGCCTGTCCTGGAGGCAACTTTAAGTCGCATTGTAAGTTGCTTAAATTCACCTCCTTTATCGCCTTGCAAAGTCGCGCTGTAAGTCAGGTTGCCCCTGCATGAACCGAGCCTTAGATCAAATTATTTGTAATACAATTTTAGCAATTTTATTCCATTGTGATGCCTTATGACGGTACAGAGAAAAATCCTTTTGTGTCACTTTCCCTTTTGTTCTAATACACAAACTCAAGCATAATAAACAATCCTTGGCACAGCTCCAGGAATTGCAGTGTGAGCAGACACAGAGGGGTAGGAGTGGGAAGAAGAGGAGCAGATCGAGCCCTCTCCCCTACCGTGTGTGTGTGTGTGGGGGGAGGGGGGGTGTTGGCGCAGTGTCAAATTGTAACAGACACACTCCGCTTTGAAAACTGCAGCCAGTAACCCTGCTGTCTGAAACCCAGAGACATGATTCCAAACCCGAACGGTCAGGGTGAATCCCGGACAGGTGGCAACCCTACTTCACACGGGTGTATGGACAGCCTTAGGCTACATTCACATCAGTGGATAAAGTGGTTGTAAACTCTTGCAACAGACTTTTTGCTACAGGTAAGCCTATAATAAGGCTTACCTGTAGCTACCCTGGATATCTCCTAAACCCAAACTGTTTAGGTGATATCCCCTGTATTTGCATGTGCCAACGTCATCGGCACATGCGCACTGAAGTGAATGTGCTGTTACCGGCGGCTCCCACGCACATCCACAGGAGTGACTTCATCACGGCTCCGGCCGATCACAGTGCCAGGGCGTGTGATACCCGGAAGTAACTCAGGTAGCGATGTCGGCCGCCGGAGCGGTGTACAAGGATGGCTGCAGGGCTTCTATCTCAGGTAAGTAATTCATAATGAGCTAGTGTATAGCATACTAGCTCATTATGCCTTTGTCTTGCGGGTTTTTATTCTCTTGTCCTAGGGTTTACAACCACTTTAAGGCCAGTGTGAATTGTAGGGGCAGACAATTTTTGCGTACGACTACAGGTGATAGCAGCTAGGTGCAGCCACTGTTCACTATGAAAGGTTGGCAGACACTCTTGGTAGAGCTAATGATTCATTGTGATGATCACAGCTGGATGCACAGACTGATCTCTGGCTGTGTGGAGATCCGCCGCTAACCTGTCAGTGAACGGCCCCATGGCTACACTTACAATTCTAGAGGCGCTCACCATATTATAGTGTAACCTTAAAATCTATGGGGGCTAAAACTGTTCTAAACAGCTTCAAAATCCCCTCAGCTACTGAGCAGTACAGAGCCTTTATTGGCATTTATTGGATAGAATGGGGTTTGTATTGCTGAGGGTGGTCACACATACGTTTATAGGAATGGGGGATATAGCAAAGACATTTCTCCCGCCATCATTGTTAGGGGAGAAGAGCACGCCGCACCATGGCTATTGAGTGCATGTAGCGCCCCCTAGCGGAGAGCGGTGGTAGGGCTGTGTCTCTGACAAGATGGACGCTCAGGCTCCGCAGTGAGGACAGACTCTGATAATGGAGGACACCCCCGGGTCAGCTCTGGTTACACTCCGCTTCCTTAGTGACGCAGGCGCCTGGAGATGGCGTTCGTACAGCCTGGAGCACGGCTAAAATGGCGGAGCTGGAGGTAGCGGAGAGGTCAGAGGATATACCTAATGACATGGTGTGTGTGTGACCCGGACATTGTGTGTGGCGGTATGTCTGTGCCCGGGTGGAGGAGGGGCTCCTCTCTAGGTGTCAGTGCGGACATGTGCCGGGTTCAGGAGGGGAGGTCGGGCTGTCCTCTGCTTTCACCTCCCGGCTCTCCCGTGCCCGGGATGGATATAGTGTGATCTGTGCACAGCCCTCTATGAATTTTCTTATGATCTTCCTTTCATTGCCATCTCTCTGTACCGGCTACCCCTGCTCAGTTGAATGGTAAGGCTTTTCAGAGACACCATGTATTGTCTGTGGACTCACTGTCATCTTCAATGCCACTCTTCCATTATTCACAGTACATTGTAGTGCGCGTTACCCCCAGTGGTGGGCTGTCAGGGGTGGCACAGTACCCCCACCGGTGGGTTGTGACGGGTTGCCCTGTACCCCCATCGGTACCCTCACCAGTAGGTTGTGATGGGTTGCACAGTACCCCCACCGGTGGGTTGTGACGGGTTGCACTGTACCCCCACTGGTACCTTCACCAGTGGGCTGTGAGGGGTGGCACAGTACCCCCACCGGTGGGTTGTGACGGGTTGCACTGTACCCCCACCGGTACCCCCACTGCTGGGCTGTGACGGGTGGCACAGTTTTTTTTTTTTTTTTAATATGGATTTTATTTGCACAAATAAACCTACCTGCCTACTTGCAGTCTTTTTTTAGAATGTACAATGAGCTGCACAAGCGCAGCTTGGTTTACATTCTGGCACAGATCCTGGGTGCTGGGGAGGACTGAACTCCTGCTCAGATGCATGAGTGACATCCATCCTGCACCAGCCAATGAGGACAGCTGCAGCCCAGCACCCAGTAGAGGATACCAGCGAGGGACATTGAATTGTTAGAGGTTAGGATAAGTATTTCAGACTTGAATTCCTCTTTAAGGGCTTACAGACCAACCTATATGGAAACAGGGCTGCCACTCTGCTCTGGATCACATACATGTATGTGATCCAGCATATCCAGGTAGGGGGTGCGTGTCACTGTTCTGTAATTTGATTCCAATGATTTATGGCCTGGACCTGCTGGTCAGCTTAGTGAGTCACAATACAGAGCCCCATGTTTACTAATAACACAGGGCTCTGTACACCATGTGGGTGATTTTTGTCTGAAAAAAAACAACAACACTGGTAAGTAAAAGCAGCACATAATGCACACAGTTAACCCTCTGATTGCACCTAGATGTTAACCCCCTCCCAGCCAGTGTCATTATAGTGTCAGTGTACAGTATTAGAACTGATCACTGTATTAGTGTCCCTGGTGATGTCAGTCAGTGTCAGATTGTCCACCACACAATCATAGTCCCACTAGTAAGTTGCTGATCACTGCCATTACCAGTATCAAATTAATTAAAATTCCAGTTTAGATACCATAATTTGCAGATGCCATAACTTTCATGCAAGCCAATCAATATACACTTATTGAGTTGTTTTTTTACCAAGACATGTAGCAGAATACATTTTGACCAAAACATTTTTTTTTTAATATTTATAGCAGAAAGCCATATTTATTTATTTTTTGTTTATTTTTTTTGTTTTTTTTACAAAATCTTTGGTATTTATTAGTGTATATATAATAAAAAAAAAAAACCCAGAGGTGATCAAATGCCACCAAAAGAAAGCTGCATTTGTGTGAAAAAATGATATAAATGTAATTTTGTGTACAATGTTGTATGACCGCACAATTACCAATTAGCACAGTGCTGAATAGCAAAAAAATGCTCTGGTCATGAAGGGGGTAACATTTTCTAGAGGTCAAGTGTTTAAAGAAAACCCACGGGCAACAAAAGTGTAAAGCCCTGCAACCAGTCTAGTGGTGGGTGGGTTGAGATGTTTAGTTATGGGCCTATGGTAAGATAGGTTTATTGGGTTCCAGTGAGTTCTGTCTTGTATACGGTTGAATGGTTGTACTATGTATATGTTGTGTTGTTGTTTTATGACATAAATTATTTTACCAAAAAATACTAACAAACTTGTATTTGCTTTCTTTGTTTTGCAGGATTGATCTGCCACATATGGATTACTATGTAATTCATGAAGTTTATGATGGTGACTTCTCCCAAGAACAGTTTGAAGCAGAATTAGATGCTGCACTTGAACACCAGTATCAATTTATTGTGATTGAACCAGCACGCTTGGGAGATGAGACTGCCCGCTGGATTTCAGTGGGCAATTGCCTACACAGAACTTCAGTTGTAACAGGAATTGTTTGTTTTTTGACACCTCTTGGCCTTCCTAGCTCCTCTGCTCATTATTTAAGACTACCAGCTGGAGCTTTAAGTGTGGCATGCGCTGCCCTTTATAGTGTCTCCTGGCAGTCTGATCCATGTTGCCATTATCAGGTCGATCTGAGTGGGAAAAAGCTTGCACTGCTCCCCCCAGGGACTCTAAGGACTTCTTCTCCTGTAGTATTGGTCCGGAAAGAGGACACACAACGCAAAAGACTACACAATTTTATTGCACTGACTGCCCTAGTATACTGTGCCAAAAAGGTTTTTGAATTGTGTACAGACTGGTAGCATAAATGTTCTTGCAGTAAAGATACTGACCTAATTATTTGGCTTTCTCCTTTATATCATGGGTCTACATTTGTAAGAGTATCACGTTATGTTTTGGGTGTGGGAAGGCCCTGCAAACCCTAGTGCTTTGTTCCAACTGTGTCTTAAAGGATAAGTTCACCTTTTGGAGCATGTTACATGTTCCGCTCGTTTTGTAGGGTAGAACATCTAACGTGTTTCAGCATCTGCAAACTCCCACCCCCCAATTGTGATAGCGGGCGGGGGATCTCTACCCACACAGCCACATCATTCACTCAGTTTCCTGTGAATAAAAAGACCACAAGTATCATCAGCCATTGAAGCTGATAGTTTGAAGTTCGCAATGAACTACAAGGGAGCTGGTGAGCGCTCTAGTAGTTCATTGATCTTCCTGCTCTCAATTAACTGATATAAATGTAATTTGGGTACAGTGTTGCATTTAAAGAGCAACAGTACTGAAAGGTGAAAATTTGCTTGGGCAGAAAGAGGGTGAAAGTGGCCAGTATTGAAGTGGTTAAAGTACAGTTTCTTTGTAAGACCAACGCACAACAATTAATAAAGACGGCAGAGTGACTAATGTGTGTCCAAGACATCACACCCTCGCTGGTGTAGACAGATAGACGTTACTTCCTAGTTAGCAGAAACCCTGCGGTATCTATTTCGGGAGTAACCGAGTGATACTTTGCTGATCCATCTGGTAAAGGAGCCACAATGTGAAAACAGATAAGTATTTTCTCTGCCTTTTAGCAAACCTTTATTCAGAGTCAGGATCGCAAATGTGCCATAGTCATTAGATGAATTTAACAGGAGAAGTGCAAGGATCCCTAGATGAGAGGTAATGCTCCACCCTCCCAGGTGGACAGGAACAGGACTTGGAACGATGATGGAGCTATCATGCTGCTAGAGTCAAGAAATGTAGGGAGCTAAAGGAGGACTCATCCCACCACACAGAACCTATAATGTAAATATCACTTTTGGATGGTATGACCAATTCAAATAAAATAGGGGGGAGAACTGTAAGTGGTTGTAAAGGCTTAACCACTTGCTTTCTGGGCACTTAAAGCAGGAGTCCACCGGGACTCCGCGTTTTTTTTTTTATTTTTTTTTATTTTTTTTTTTTTAAAGCCAGCAGCTACAAATACTGCAGCTGCTGACTTTTAAAATAGTGACACTTACCTGTCCAGCGCGCCCGCGATGTCGGCACCCGAAGCCGATCGCTAGGTCGTCTGTCGGGTCCTGCCGCCGCCATCTTGGGTATGGGAATCAGGAAATGGAGCCTTTCGGCTTCATTTCCCGGTTCCCTACTGCGCGAGCCGCGCGGCGCAATCCGGACGGTCCCCGCTGCCTCTGGGAACTGTGTGTTTCCCAGCAGGCAGCTGGGCACTTGCGCAAAGGGGCGGGCAGTTGCGGAAAGGGGCGTAATCTACGCCCCTTTCCGCAGACAGCTATCCCGGAAGTGGGTGCAGTTACCTGGATTATCCAGGTAACTGCACCCCCCTCCCCCCTGAAAGGTGCCAATTGTGGCGCCGGAGCGGAGGTCCATTTTAGGGTGGACCTCCGCTTTAAACCCCCCTCCTGCCCAGACCAATTTTCAGCTTTCAGCGCTGATGCACTTTGAATGGCAATTGCGCGGTTTAAACATTGTACCCAAATTAAAATTTTTTCCCACAAATAGAGCTTTCTTTTGGAGGTACTTGATCACAGCTGGGGTTTTTATTTTTTGCTAAACAAAAAAAAAGATGGAAAATGTTCACAAAAGTAAAAACAACAACACTGTTCTTCAGGCACCGTGGGCACTGATGGGTGGCACTGTTGCCTACTGCTAGGTGGACTTGTAAGGGGGCACAGGTGGGCACTGAGGAGGAGGCGGCAGCTCGCAGTGATTGGGAACTGATGTCACTCTCACTGCTGCCGGTGACGTGTTGACATCACATGATCAGCTGTCATTGGCCGATGGCTGATCCCGTGGTAAGGGTACGGGATCGACCCCTTGCTCTGATCAGCCGAATCTCATAGACTCACTGATCACAGAGCGTGTCACGCATGCCCTTCAGGGGGTGCGGTGCGCAAGCCACTCCTGCATGGAACAATGTCAATGCAGGTCCACACTGTAGCCGTCATTCGGCTATAGCGCGGATCTCAAGTGGTTAAGGTCTTTTTTTACCTGTGAATTCTATACATGTCGGTAAAAAAACCTGTGTGCAGCAGCCTCCCCCCCAATACTTACCTGAGCCCGATCTCGATCCAGTAATGTGCACAAGAGCAGGAGCTCTCCTGGGTCTCTTCCTCATTGGCTGAGACAGCAGCAGGAGCCATGGGCTCTGGCTAATGTCAATCACAGCCAGTAAGCCAATAAGGAGAGAGCAGGGGTGGTGAATATACACACAGCAGTGGCTCACTTTTTCTATGGTCGGGGCTTATATTCAGATACCAGCACCTCGATTTCCCCCCCCCCCCCCACGTGAATGATTACTCATTCACCAAAGAAAGTAAAATAGAATTAAAAACAATGTCCCCTGGTGTAGAGCCATCGTCAATCACGCTGCCACTCACGCTGAAGGCTTCCGCATATGACATTTCTTAAATAGCCGGGGCCAACTGTTGGCACTGCCCCTTGTGATGTCGCCAACCAACCATGTACATTTTTTTTTTTTTTTTTTTTTTTTTTTTTTTTCAGGGTAGCGATGGGCATCGTAATTGATGATAGATCTAGACCGGGGACATTGGTTTTAATAAAGGAATTGTCAAAAACTGTCTCTGTTTTTATTTCTTGTTGAATGAGTAGGGGTACCAGGATCTCAGGACCACCCACGTTGAATGGGGCTTCCAGATTTCGAAAAGCCCCCTGCCTGCAGACTCCTGCAACCACCGGCCAGGGTTGTGGGGAAGAGGCTCTTTTCTATGTCAACATGGGGAAAGCACCCCTTGCCCCAAAGCATCCCCCCCATGTTCAGGGCTTGGTATGGTTCAGCAGGGGGGTGCTTGCTCGTCCCCACCCCTTTCCTGGGGGACCCCATGCCATTTTTTTGGATTTTGGCATGAGGCTCCCCTTAAAATTAGACCCACAGGCCTGGTTTGGATGGCCACTGTATTTCACATTTTTTTTTTTTTCTAAATGTATTGCCGACTGGTTTTATTTTTTTATATTTAGCTGTCGCAGGAGAACCGGCTTCTTAACAACCAGCTGAATATTAGGGGAAATTCGCACCAGACATAATTGCATGCCATAGACTTCAAGCACCTCTAGACTTAGCATCACTTCAAAATTGAAGCCTCGTGTTAACGCTTCATGTTTTGACAATGTGAACAGCACTGTATGTTGTCCATTGCATCATTTGTATAGGCGTTTGAGGGGCAATAAAAATGCCCCTCAAATGTCTGCTTTCAGTGCCACTGTGAAATTAGTTAGGCTTTTTGGTTTTGGAGATATTTTGAAGTCCTGGGGTCAAACTGACCAAGAATATTTTATTTGTCACATTAAGAAATGTGCCTGAAACAGAAAATGTCTTGTCTCCCTGCAAAGGGGATCTTCCAGTCCCGAATGATTGGTTTGCACATTTGGAGGTAATTCATTGAGAAACAAATTAACAGTTACTATATTATCCAGTCAGATGCATTTGAGGGAAATGTTACGTTTTACATCTGCTCCAACACGAAGAGTGCATCAGTGGGCAAAGAACAGATGATGCATGTATGAGCGCTGCACATGTGTAAACAAGCAGTACTTGGATTTTGAAAACTTTAAGAGTAACCCAATTGAAAACATATACATGAACTGCTTTAACAAAAGGTTTGCAATTCTGATCAGTCAGTCTTGTGATCCAGGCATCTCTGCCAGACCACACAGCCACCTTTAGCACCTCCTTGCAGTCTAGGCTACGGTTGAGCGATAGTCTGGTCAGGGACTAATTTCAGCCTCTGACTGAACAATGCAGAAGCAGCACAGCGAAGACGACATTAACCGGTAAGCATGTTTATTGTTTGAGTGACCGTGTAAGGCTCTAGGGCTTTGGCCCAGGCAGGTTTTCTCATGCAAAAAATATAAACAAATCTTGTGCTGTCATATTTAAGAAGGATGTGGATGCACACAGTACATGTGTAAGTACTGTTCAGAAGAATTTTGGTGGGGCGCCTATGACTGCAGCTGATGCTTCTGGTCAAGTCCATGCCACAAAACATAACTTGGAGGTTATTCCAATTTGTAAATTTGCCATTGCACTATATAAAACGTCTAAAGCATAGGTTCACCTTTGAATAAAGAATAAATGCACATTTTTTTTTGCAGATATAAAAATATGAATTTAACATTTGTTTTTCTTTGGAGCCTATAAAGCAGGGATATGCAATTAGCGGACCTCCAGCTGTTGCAGAACTTCAAGTCCCAAGAGGCATAGCAAGACTCTGACAGCAATAAGCATGACACCCATAGGCAGAGGCATGATGGGACTTGTAGTTTTGCAACAGCTGGAGGTCCGCTAATTGCAGATCCCTGCTATAAAGCATTGCATCCGCAATCAGCAGATGGCAAGTGCAATACAAGGTTCCTGCAGACTCAATACATACCTCCAGGCAGGTAGTTACTGAATAGCAGAAAGATCAATGAACTATGAGGATGCTGAACAGTACCCTGGTAGGTCATTGAGAACTACAAGTTGTCAGGCACAATAGCTAACAGCAGTTTAGCTCATTCATTCAGAGAACTCTGTGAATGAATGATGTGGGCAGAGCCCTGTGACAGTGGGTGTGGGGAGAGGATCCCCTGCCTGGTGTCACAACTGGGGATTGGGTCAGGGTGGCGGCAGGTGAACAGATGTAACATGTTACTAAGGCTGGATTCACACCTATGCATTTTTAGTGCTTTTTGCATTTTGCAGATTTGTACTACAGTCCATTTAACATGGTTTCCTATGGAACACGTTCTGTTGTGCAAATCTGCAAAAACCACTAAAGATGCATAGGTGTGAATCCAGCCTTAAGGTGGACCTGTCCTAACAGGCTGGCATCCAGCAGCTATTTTTCATGCTGCCCCTCTGATTAAATGCTGAAAATATTGAAGTGTGCTTTACTGCCTCAGAGCAGATCATAGTTTACATCTTGGTGTTTATTGTTAATCACATTCCTTAAACTTACCTATCCTTTACTGTTTATGGTGCCTCAGTGGTACCTACAGTATGCACTGGTATGTCTGGTGAACCTGCCCATACTGGCTGTTTTAACCTGAGTCACTGCAGAGTATGCAAAGCAGATCATTTGTTTTTCTTAGGTAGATAGACACCTGCTGCTTGCTATAGTCCAACACAAAGATCAGATGTGGAGATTATACTTTCTGTGACCCGCATAAAATGAGATTGAATAAAACTCTGATGCTGGTTTTGGGTCTTGCAAAAGGCCAAGCACCAAAAGTCTTGCATGCAGGACCTTTGGTGCACGTTCAGGAAACACACCAAAACTGCAGGACATAATAGAAGTCCATGGCAAAGCACAGCTAAACCCACACTAAAACTGTGGGTACACTGCGCTCCACCTGCACTGCAACTGGACAGTGTCAAGCTGCCCTAACACATTAAGGACATGCTCTCACATGAAAGCTCACCACTCATTGAAACATTCCTAGTAATCTATTTTGGCCCGTTTGCTTTTTTTTTTCTAGCAAGCATTGGACCGAATTTAGTAAATGCAGCAATAATGCATAAGTGACAGACTGCATTGAAAAATGTATTACACTAGGCAGTTAATTACATTAATAATGTAAATGAGTGGTCAGTTTATGGACATTCACAATTTACTTATTCATAACTAGTGATAAATGAGCTTTAAAACAAACACCCTCTGTAGCTGCAGATACTGTGGATCAAATGATCCTCAGTTCACAGAAGTTCTTTCGGGGGCTCTGCACATTCTTTTTTTTTTTTACAAGAACTCCCTCTGTGTTTACTATAGAAATTAAACTGGTATTTAAGGTTCAGCTTTAAAACAAATAAACATGTCATACTTGCCTGCTCTGAGTAGTAGTTTTGCACAGAGCAGCCCCGATCCACCTCTTTTTGGGTCCCCCGCCAGTGCTGCTGGCTCCTTCCCCTTGACCAGTGCCCCCAATAGCAAGCCACTTGCTATGGGGGCAGTGGTGCGTGCTCGCTCCCGAGTCCCGCTCTATGCATCCATAAGCGACACAGAGCCATGGCTTAGCCCCACACTCTCCTCATTTGTTCTCTGGCTGTGATTGACAGCAGTGGGAGCCAATAGCTCCCGCTGATGTTTCAGCCAGTGAGGAGAGGGAGTCCTGGCACAGCCGTGGCTTTTGTGCAGATCACTGGATCGAGAGGGGGCTTGGGTGAGTATTGGGGGGGGAGACTGTGGGGGGGGGGGGGGGGAGCAGCACACTGAAGGTAATTTACCTTCATGGATGGAATTTTACCGTCGGATTTGCGGTGCACTTAGGCCACTAGCGGGGTGCTTTTAACCCCCGCTAGTGGCTAAGAAAGTGTGAAAATCGCCCCCATTGCACCGCAATAGTGCCATTTTGCCGGCTGTATAGCTGCGCTGCCCTATTGATTTCTTAGACATCAACCTGGTACTGGGTGCAGTGGTGTATTTTGGTTTTGTGCTGCGCTAAAAATGGGTGCCCCTCACCCCCTTCCATCTAAATTTGTCCCACCCCAGCCGCTTTAAAATTGCACACGCCCCTTCCAACATCGACAAACTATGTAAATTTTACTATCTATAGGCAATGCTTTAAAAGCCTTTACAGGTTACCACTTTAGATTTGCAGAGGAGGTCTGGCACTAGAATTACTGCCCATGATCTGACGTTCGCGGTGATACTTCACATGTGTGGAACAATCGCTGTTTGTGTGTGTGCAGGACTGACGCACACTCGCCTTTGCATGTGAGCATTGGAGGACGGGAGCACTTTACATTTCTTTTTTTTTCCCTTGGAGAGGACTGGAGGGCCCATAGGGGAGAGCAGTCTGTGTCTGCTCTGCATATGCACGAGTGCACACGAATCTTATCTGCCCGCTCCGCTCATTGTGGCCCTCGACTGGTTACAAAGTCGCTAGACTGGCCCTCACTCCTGAAAAGGTTGGATACCTCTGCTTTAGGTATTGCAGTTATTATAGAGGTCCAAAATGAGGGACAGAGGGATTTGTTTCCAAAGGCTGCTTTCACGCTGATCTGTTTTTGCTCAGCAAGACCCCTTTCACACTGGGGCGCTTTTCAGTGATTTAGCACTAAAAATAGTGACTGAAAAGCATCTCTCAAGCCACCCCAGTGTGAAAGCCTGGGTGCTTTCACACTGGGGCTGTGCGCTTACAGGACGGGAAAAGGTAAAGGTGAACTATGCTTGTTCAGATCTTTGTGATGTGGGTACAGTGCATCTGGAAAGTATTCACATCGCTTCACTTTTTCCACATTTTGTTAGGTTACAGCCTTATTCCGAAATGGATTAAATTTATTATTTTCCTCAAACCTCTACAAGCAATACCCCATAATAACAATGTGAAAGAAGTTTGAAATCTTTGCAAATGTATTTATAAAAAAAGAAAAAAATCGAATATACATAAGTATTCACAGCCTTTGCTCACTACTTTATTGAAGCACCTTTGGCACCAAATAGAGCCTCAAGTCTTTGAGTATGATGCTACCATACAAGCTTGGTGCACCTATTTTTGGGCAGTTTTTTCCAATTCTTTGCAGGACCTCTCAAGCTTCATCAGGTTGGCTAGGGAGCGCTAGTGCACAACCATTTTCAGATCTCTCCAGAGATGTTCAACTGGATTCTAGGCTGGGCCACTCAAGGACATTCAGAGTGAACCACTCCTTAGTTATCTTGGCAATGTGCTTAGGGTAGTTGTCCTACTGGAAGGTGAACCTTCGCCCCAGTCTGAGGTCCAGAGCACTCTGGAGCAGGTTTTCATCAAGGACGTCTCTGTACATTGCTGCATTCATCTTTCCCTCAATTCTGAATAGTCTCCCAGTTCCTGCTGCTGAAAACCATCCCCACAGCATGATGCTGCCACCACCATGCTTCACCGTAGAGATGGTATTGGCCAGGTGATGAGCGGAGCCTGGTTTCCTCCAGACATGATGCTTGCCATTCAGAGTTCGATCTTCGCTTGATCAGACTAGAGAATTTTGCTTCTCATGGTCTGAGAGTCCTTCAGCTCCCTTTTGGAAAACTCCAGACAGAGTAGTAGCTTCCGTCTGGCCACTCTATCATACAGGCCTAATTGGTGGAGTGCTGCAAAGATAGTTCTTCTTCTGAAAGGTTCTCTTCTCTTCACAGACAAATGCTGGAGCTTTGTCAGAGTGATCATCGGTTCTTGGCCACCACCCTGACTAAGGCCCTTCTCCCTTGATGCTCAGCTTGGCTGGGCGGCCTGTTCTAGGAAGACTCCTGGTGGTTCCAAACTTCTTCCAATTACAGATGATGGTGGCCACTGCGCTCAATGCTGCAGAAATTTCTCTGTACCCTTCCCCAGGTATGTGCCTCAATACAATCCTGTCTCAGAGGTTTAGACCCCTTTCACACCACACCGCCCATAGCGGCGTATTACCACCGGATTTGCGGCGCATTTTGTACACTATCAGTGCGCATTTACCCCCCCCCCCCCCCCCCGAGAAAGGGTTAAAACCGCCAGCAATACGGCCGCATTAGCGGCGTTTTGCCGGCGGTATTACAGCGCTGCCCCATTGATTTCAATGGGGAGCAGCAGTAAAGCTCCTTCACCGCTCCAAAGAAGCCTCTGGCTTTCACAATACAAACAATGGTGCAGCTTTTTTAGGACGGATTGCAAGCACTATTTCTAACGCTAAAGCGCCTGCAAACCACCCTGGTGTGAAAGGGGCCTTACAGACAATTCCTTGGACTTCATGGCTTAGTTTGTGTGCTGACACATGGAACTTTATATAGGCAGGTGTGTGTCTTTCCAAATCATGTCCAATCAACTGAATTTACCACAAGTGCACTCCAATCAAGTTGTAGAAACATCTCAAGGATGACCAGTGGAAACAGAATGCACCTGAGCTCAATTTTGAGTGTGATGGCAAAGGCTGTGAATACTTATGTACATGCGTTTTTTTGTTTTTTTTCATATTTTAATACATTTGCAAAGATTTCAAACAAACTTCGTTCACGTTGTCATTATGCGGTGTTGTTTGTAGAATTTTGAGGAACATAATGAATTTAATCCATTTGGGAATGAGGCTGCAACATAAAACGTGGAAAAAGTGAAGTGATGTGAATGCTTTCTGTATGTGTGAATTCCCGCATTAAATTGCATTGTGATGACATTATTTCTTTACCACACCCAACACCCCCAGCAATTGCATGGTAAAGGGGTTAGGCGGTTCTTTGGTGTGATTTAGATGCATGAGGCGGCTCATTCAAATGCTAAACACATGTAAACACGCTACCTGTTCAGCAAGGCACAGATGTGAGCCCAGACTCATTGTTTTCATACTATTGATAAATCTTAACACACATTCACCCAGGATTCACACATTTCCCAATGGAATCTGATTAGGAAAACATGAAGTTGTTATAAATAGAGCTCTACATGTATAAAGGGATATTTCATCATTGGACGCATATTTTGATGTTTGCAGTATGATATCAGGAGGTGGGGAATTATTGTTTGCAGTGATATTATAATAATAATAATATCAGGAGGTGGGGAATTATTGTTTGCAGTGATATAATAATAATAATATCAGGAGGTGGGGAATTATTGTTTGCAGTGATATAATAATAATAATATCAGGAGGTGGGGAATTATTGTTTGCAGTGATATAATAATAATAATATCAGGAGGTGGGGAATTATTGTTTGCAGTGATATAATAATAATAATATCAGGAGGTGGGGAATTATTGTTTGCAGTGATATTATAATAATAATAATATCAGGAGGTGGGGAATTATTGTTTGCAGTGATATAATAATAATAATATCAGGAGGTGGGGAATTATTGTTTGCAGTGATATAATAATAATAATAATAATATCAGGAGGTGGGGAATTATTGTTTGCAGTGATATTATAATAATAATAATATCAGGAGGTGGGGAATTATTGTTTGCAGTGATATTATAATAATATCAGGAGGTGGGGAATTATTGTTTGCAGTGATATTACAATAATAATAAAAATATCAGGAGGTGGGGAATTATTGTTTGCAGCGATATTATTATAATAATAATATCACGAGGCGGGAGTGTGGAATTATTTCTATGGACTAATGGAGTAACAAGAACCTTCTCCCTGTACAGCTCAGCCATATCTCTGGCCCCGCCCCCTCAGCACGTGCAGGATCCCTCCCCCTAGCTGGTGCCCTTTGTTCTCCCGCATCGTACGTGCGCTAGTTTGAATGAGAGATTCAGCTCTCGCGATTTTCCTGACAGCCTCCTATTGGTGGACAGAAAGCACACCGCCGGAGCCTAGTTCAGCAATCCATGCTGATTGGCTAAGAGGTAAAACTGTAACAGGAAACGGAACTTTCGTATCAGAAAAGCATAAAATTCCACCAGAGCGCCGCACGCAATTGGCTACCTATCACCACGCCCACAGTTTCCGGGGGTAGCCGATTCTCCTATCACACCCACCCACTTTATCCGGGAACAGCCGAACCATAAAGGCGAGAGGGATTCTCTTTGCCGGAGATAGCCGAAGTGTATGATAAGTCCAACCCCTTTTTTTCCGGAAACAGCCGAAGTTCTTTAGGTAAGTGTGGAGCTGTTGCCTCGTCTTCCGCTCCAAGAGAACGAGGAGTGAAGGGGCCGCACTTGGGACGTCGGCCGTGGTGTCCACCTCAGCCTTCAACATGTCTGACTTCGACGAGTTCGAGCGGCAGCTGAACGAGAATAAACAAGGTGAGAGAACAACCCGCCCGCTCAGGCCTCATACTGGGCGGCGGCGAGGGAAAAAAAATGTGCGCGGCCTTGGCCTGGCGGGGCGGAGCTCGTGCTGTGTGGCGGCCTGTGATAGAGGCCCGGGCTCCCGGCCTAGGCACACGAGGGAGGCGCCGCTGTGTGAGCGGGAGAGCAGCCCGCCGCCGCTAGTCTTCATGGGCCTGTGTAGGCCGCAGCTCGTGGGCCTCCCCTCCCCCCCCATTGTTTATACCGGGTGTGAGGGCGCTAGTGTGGCAAGGGCGATTTTCAGTCATTATAATTAAGCAGAGTTAATGGAGCCGAAGAGGCCGATTCTAATATAAAGTCACTGATTTTTCATGCTGTTTTTATGACAAAGCCGAGACCTTCCTGGTGATCATGCATCGTGTTCAGTCTGTGATTATAGATCTGTGTGTAGCCACTATAGGCGGCCAGCAGCATATTTTCCACATGGGACAATTTTTATTTATTCCCCTCCCCATTCCATTCCTTCAGGTTTTCGTATACTTCAGATAATTTATGTAAAGGCCAAACTTTTATTTTTGGGTGGCCTAGGGAAGACTGGGGGGGGGGGGTGTTGTGTGATCCCCAAGGCAATTGTGCTGGTGTCCCAGCTGCCTCCATTCCCTGGGGGGACCACAGCACCGCGCCCCCAGGATATGTATTCTCCCTCCCAGAAATCTCACATGAACAAGGCGGCCGTTGTATAGACTTTGCTTAAGTCCCGCAAGGTTTGGTTCATTCCCAGATATGTTTATGCCTGTTACCATGGTGATGTGCACAAAATTACTGTGCGTGAGATTTTGTGCATACACCATCAGTGGCCTGTCTAAGGAAATTTTGCTAAAATAAGCAGTCTGTGGATGGCGTTGTTTTTAACCACTTACAGACCAGCCCATTTCTGCCATTTCTCTCCTACATGTAAACTTTTTTTTTTTCCATTTAATAATGCATGACCTGCCCTCCTTTATGGAGACGCCCGCGGTCTATACCACCTCAGATCTCTCCTCCTACCCTGGCATGAGATAGTGTTTTCTAGGGGGAAAATGGCAGTCATTTGATCTCCCAGAGCCAGAAGTAATGTGAACACTTTTCAGTCTATGTCCAGCTCTGAGTTAACCCACTCAATAGGATCTTGGGCTCTTCAGTCACACAGGAGAGCCAGGATGGGGGGGGGGGGGGGGTCCTTTCTGCCTGTAAAAGCAATGCAGTGGCTAATCAGAGGCAAAATGGTGTTATCCTATGTGTCTATGCACACTACTTTAGGCTACTAGCATTTTTTTTTTATTTATTTTTTTGAGCTTCAGCATCTAGTAGAGCTACACAATTAATTGTTAAAAAATCGCGATCTCGCTTCAACCCCCGGATGATCTCTATTGCAGAGTTTGATTCTTTGATATAAAGTGGAGAGACTTATCTGCTCACTCAGCTGTCAATAGAAAACATCCAGGCAGTCTGCCAAGTTTTTAAAATGAAACATTGTAACTAACTTCCTTCTTAGATCAAATGGAAACTTCTGTGTGTAAAGAGAAAATCCAGGCAGTCTGCCAAGTTTTTAAACAACAAAACACTTAGGCCGGGTTCACACCGCTGCGATGCGGGAATGCAGCGAATCCGCGGCGTTTTCCCGCATCGCATTACTCCCGTCGGCAGTTCACACTGCCATATGCGGACGGCTGGGAGTGTCAATGATATGTTAATGACACCCCCAGATCCGTCCGCATATCGCAGTGCGATCTGCCGACTCGCACAGGAATCGGATCGCATGGTGTGAACCCCCATGCGATCCGATTCTGTTGCGGACTAAAAAAAGGGTCCTGTGCGAGTTTGCTGCGGGAGCGATGCGAATTCAGCCATACTATCTGTATGGCTGAACTCGCATCGCTACGGAGATCGGATGTGATTTGCGGTGCGAATCACATCCGGATCTCCCCCCGCAGCAGTGTGAACCCAGCCTTAGTCTTAATCTTTTTCTGACACTTGTTAAGTTAAAATCAATATTTTTTGCTAGAAAATTACTTGGAACCCCCAAACATTATATTTTAGCAGAGTCTCTAAGGAATAAAATGTCAATTGCTGCAGTATTTTATGTCGCATTGTATTTGCCCAGCTTTATTTCAAACGCAATTTTTTTGGGGAAAAAATACACTTCAATGAATAAAAAAAAAAAACGTAAAGTTAGCCCAATTTTTTTTTTTTTTTTTGTTTTAATGTGTAAGATTTTACGCCACAAGAATCGTGAGAGAATTGCACTCTATCGTCTAAGCTTAAATATTTTGGTTCTCATTTTAGCCAGAATCGTGCAGCTCTAGCGTCTAGGAGCAGAAAAAAAAGTTTTGTAGAGTTTTTCCAGCTGCTTTTCTTGCCTAGGTGAGCAGAAAAGAAGCCCATCGCCCCCGCCCCTTGCTGCTAGCCCACACCATTCTGGGACACATGACATCCCAGAAGCCTGCGGGACAGTTCTAAAAGCGTGGCATGCCCTGCGCAGTGGGGAGCCGGCTGTCAAACACTGGAGTCACAGCTGGCTTTCCACATCCAAGTTGGCTGCACCAGGAATCCGAAGACTGGCAAAGAGCTATTCCAGGTGGCCAAGGGTCTGTGTACTGTTAGGGAAATTTCATTTCCTGTCTAGAGACTCAACAGAAAATCCCAAAGTTAGAATTCCATTCTTGGGCTAAGTTTAAACTTCCATGCCACTGCAAGGTAATCTGTGCACAGATTTGGTGCATCTTCTCCACCGTTTTAACCCTGCAAATGACCCTTAAATGTGTTATGCAGAATTAAGTTCTAAAAAAATATTAACTTTATCGGTGTCCGCCAATGCAGCCTGCCTGTGAAGGGGAAGAGAGGAGAGCTGCCCCCCAGATTAGTGTGGGGAACGTCATAGCTTTCAATCCAATATCTGTGTATTCCCTGCTGTCATACAGCCCCTCTCCCTTGTCCAGGCAACGTTTGATAGACAGTTCACCTTTCCCAGGATTGGGTGGGTGATCTGTCTATCAAAGTGCCTGGACAAAGAGGGGCTGTATGTGACACCGTGCAATGGGGAATACCCAGCTATTGAAATTAAAGCTGTAATGTTCTTTGCAATCTGGGGGTGACAGCTCTCATCCCTTCCCCTCCAATCGCCAGCAGAATGGCTCCCATACAACCTGCCTGCTGGTGGCGCTCAAACTCAAATTGGTTATTTATCACCTGTCAGGAGGCAGTCCGTATTTTAGCAATGTACAAAGTAACAATGAGGGGAACTCTGATGCATTTGTATATTTTTCATTTACTGTCCAGTACAGTGTGGAAATGTTTTCCTCTTAGCTCAGGAATTAGAATGGTCAAATTTCACCAGAGGGAGATCATTCTGTGACTGAAAGCACATTGGAATGTTTTCAGTTTCATAGTAAAAAAAAAAAACTGCTAAATTTTAAGTGTTAAATATCGCAAAACCTAAATATTTAACTCATTTAGTAAATAATGCATGTTTTTTTGTGAATTTACTACCTTTGAGTTAAATTCTGCAAGAGTTATAACTCATAAATTCATGAGATATTTATCTTGGAGAATTGAACCCAATGTTACAATTCAATACAGTATGACAATCCAGTCAGATTTTAGGCACCCTCTGCGACAAATATTTTGATTTGTGGTGAGACCCTTTGAAAGGGTTAACCACATCTAAAAGGGCTGAAGACAGTGCAAGTTCCTTCCTTAGAACACTGCAAGTTCATCAGCTGATTAATAATGAAAAAGCCACTCCTGTTTAGATTCACTCTGAACACAGCCATTCCTTCAGAGCAGGAACTTGTAGGAATATACATAAGTTTAAAATTGCTGCAATCTACAGTTGTATCGAATATCAGTTAATTTTATTTCAGTAGTTCAATTTAAAAAGTGAAACTCATATTATATAGATTAATTACACACAGTGATATATTTCAAGCATTTTTCTATTAAGTTTGCTGGTTATGGCTTATAGCTAGTGACGACCTGAAATTTAGTATCTCCAGAAAATTAGAATATTGCATAAGACCAATAAAAAAAAAAGTGAATGGATTCCTGCATCGATGTGGCATGGAGACGAACAGCCTGTGGCACTGCTAAGGTGTTATGGAAGCCCAAGTCGCTTTGATAGTGGCCTTCAGCTCCTCTGCATTGTTGGGTTTGGTGTTTCATCTTCCTCTTGACAATGCCCCATAGCTTCTCTATGGGGTTTAGGTCAGGAGAGTTTGCTGGCCAATCAAGCACAGTGATACCATGAAAATTAAACCAGTTATTGATGCTTTTGGAAGTGTGGGGGCAGGTGCCAAGTACTGATGGAAAATGAAATCTGCATCTCCATAAAGCTGGTCAGCAGACGGAAGAATTTCCTGGTAGAGGGCTGTGCTGTCCTTTTTCTCCTTAGCCCAGGTAAGACGCTTCTGATCTCTGAAGAGTAGCTTGACACAAGGAATGCAATAGTTGTAGCCCATGTCCTGGATACCTCTGTGTGGTGGCTCTTGAAGCACTGACACCAGCTGTCATCCACTCCTGAATCTCCCCCAAATTCTTGAATGGCCTTTGCTTCACAATCCTTTAAGGCTGAAAGGAAAAATGGATCCTTGAGCCTTTCACTCAACTTTCCATTAATATGCTTGGATCTAGCACTCTGTACAGCCAACTTCTTAAGCAATGGCTTTTTGTGACTTGCCCTCCCTTTTGGATGGTGTCAGACTGTCTTCTGGTTAAGTTGGCATTCTTTCGCATGATTATGTAACCTGAACCAAACGAGAACGTTTAAAGGCTCAGGAAATCTTTGCAGGTATTCTAAGTTAATTAACTGATTAGTGTGACACCATGAGTCTACAATCAAATTTTCTGAGATACTGGATTTTAACTAGCTGTAAGTCATAATCATCCAAATTTTAAAATCAAGAAATGCTTGAGATATAGATGTATATCTATCGCTGTTTAATTAATCTATATAATGAGTTTCACTTTTTGAATTACCGAAACATTAACTTTTTTTGATATTCTAATTTTTTAGAGATGCACCTGTACATAGATCACCCAGAGGGAAAGGTTTTTTTTTTTTCTTTAAAAGTGGCATTACTCTTTAAATCCTCAATCACTTTGGAGTAACTTGTAATGCGATTTGACAGGTGGAACTTTGCGGTGCCATATCGATTTTGAAAAAGTAGCTCCTGCCCTACTTTTGGTGATTTTGGGTGCAACTTGCATAGACGTGAATAAAGCTGCACATATGTCTTCAAAGTTGCTCCTGAAATGCGGCTTTAACTGCTTCCCGACTGCCGCCGGTCCATGTACTTCGGCAGAATTGCACGAGTACGTACAAGGGCGTACCCCCTTCGTAATCCCGGGCTAGCAGGAGCAGATCCCATGGACTAGATGTCTGCCGATGGGCCGCGAACGTGAGGAGGAGAGGCAGAATGGGGAAATGTTCTGTCTAGTGACATGACAGGGATCCACTGCTCCCTGTCTTCGAGAGCAGTGATCTGTCATGTCCTAAGTAGCCCCCCCCCCCCCCAGATGGAACACGCTGAGGGAGCGTGTTTAACCCCTTCCCTGTAATCTATTTTTAGCTCTGATCACTGTATAAATGTCAATGGTCCCAAAATAGTGTCAGGTGTCCACCGCAATGTTGCAGTCCCGAGAAAAATTGCAGATTGCTGCCATTACTAAAAAAAATATAATAAAAATGCCACAAATCTATCCCCTATTTTGTAGTGTGTGTGTGTGTATTTTTTTTTTTTTTTTGAAGTCACACAAGTGTGAATAGTAGGGCTGCAATTAACGATTACTTGGCAGATTTGTTTTTATCGGTTAATAACCTTAAGGCTGCATTCACACTTGAGCGTAGCATTTTCAAGCATTTTTTGCGGTGTATTTTACCGCGATTTGCTGCGTTTTTTTTACCACAATTTGCTGCGAATTTGTGCAAGGCAAAAGATCACCAATGTTAAAAGAAGAAAAACGCCCAAATCAGCCCGATTCGTGCGACAAAAAAGGGTCCGGAACTTGTTTGGGCTTCAGGCGACTTGGAGAGGAGATGTGAACCATCTCCATTGAGAATAATGAATTTTTTCCCCTCCAGCATTTTGTAGCTTCAGGCGTCAAGCTACAAAACGCTCAGGTGTGAATGGGGTCTTAGTGTGGTGTAAAGTAAAAAAAAAAAAAAAGCAATTCTTAAATATCTCGGTGGTAAATGTAAATAACCAACTATATGATTAGGGAGCATAATCTCGAATCTGTGAGAATAAGAGATATACTGTATATACTATTAGGCTTAGAGGTCGACCGATATATCGGCCGATATTTGCAGTTTTTTAAATAATCGGCATCGGCCGATTGTGCTGATAAAAAGCCGATTTAGAACTACAGCGGGACTTTGAAATGACTTCTGTATAGAAGTCAGTGTAAGTTGCCTGAGTCGTCATAGAAACTTTCCTCCTCTCTGGGCAGGCTGCCAAGAAAAGAACAAAATGATACAATGTTTACACTTCAATGAATGAACTCATCTGGTGTGTAAAAGTTCTCAGTTTAACCATTTAAAGACTAAATCTTTTCTGACACTTGTTGCTTACAAGTAAAAATCCTGTATTTTCTGCCTTATATTTTTTTAGCAGAGATCCTAGGGAATAAAATAGCGGTTGTTGCAATATTTTATGTCACACGGCATTTGCACAGAGGTCTTTCAAATGCATTTTTTTGGAAAAAAAATACACTATTTAAAAAATAAAAATAAAATAAAAACAGTAAAGTTAGCCCTTTTTTTTTTTTTTTTTCGTCCAAAAGTTTTGACTACCTGTTTTTATTTAATATATAGTTTTTTTTTTTATCTAAATCATACATACAAGTAAACTGATTGGAGGTTTGTTTTGTTTAATAAATGTTTAAATGTAAGAAATTTTCTGTATCACTTATGAAGACTGCTTTCACACTGGAGCGGGCAGGTGTTGATGGTAAAACGCAAGTTTTAGTGGCTCTTTACCATAATTTTAGCGGTGCTATTTGGCTGCTAGTGGGGCACATATAACCCAGCTAGCGGCCAAAGAAGAGGTTAAATGTGCCCATGAAGCACTGCTGCCAAATCGCATTGCATGCGCTTCGGCAGTGGTGCCCATTCATATCAATGGGCAGGAGTGGTGGAGGAGCGGTATACACCACTCCAAACGTGCTGCTTGCAGGACTTTTTTTAAGATCCTGCCAGCGCATCGCCTCAGTGTGAAAGCACTCTGTCTTTCACACAGACTGCAGGGGAGCCATTTTGCAGGCACGTTACAGGTGCTATTTTTAGCCCAAAAGCGCCTGAAAAACGCCCCAGTGGGAAAGGTGTGTTAGATCAAGGGGGATTAAAAAAAAAAAAATAATTAATAAAAAAGGAAAAAATAAATAAAATAAAATCGGCCTAACATATCGGCCCAAAAAAATCGGCATCGTATATCGGCTATCTGCCGCCATGGTTTCTAAATATCTGCATCGGCCAGAGAAAAACCCATATCGGTCGACCTCTAATTAGGCTGCTTTCACACCGAGGTGCTTTGCAGGTGCTAAAAATAGTGCCCGCAAAGTGCCCTGAAACTGGAGCAGTGCACTTGCAGGGTGGTCAAAGTCCTGCAAGCCGCGTCTTTGGAGCGTTGTAGGGAGCGGTGTATTTACCGCTCCTAAAGGGCCCCTTCCCATTGAAAACGGGGGGGGGGGGGCAACGCTGCAAACCCGTGGGCGGTTTTTACCCTTTTTTAGCTGCTAGCGGGGGCTAAAACTGCCCCGCTAGTGGCCGCATAGCGCCGCTAAATATAGCACCGCTTTACCGCCAGCACACGCAACGCCCCAGTGTGAAAGTAGCATTAGAGGTTGAATCTGGTAAATATCATCAGACTCTGATCACTTCTTGTATAAAACAAAAACTTATTTTTTTTGCGTACAACTGTAATAAATTGTATGCAAGCCATACAAAAGCAATATTTTCCTTAAAAAATGTAATTTTAAGAATGAACATTCGATTTTCTAATCATTAGAGGGGTCAAATCAATGTTCGTCTTCAGCCATAGTGAAGGAAACATTTTAAAAAGAGAACTTCTTGGTCAAAGGAATTTTCAGATCGTGTATGTGTTCAGAAATTACATTAATTTTAAAACAGAACTGGTAGGTGGCACAGATTTGGGGGGGGGGGGGTGGCGGCGAGCACAGATGACTGCAGAGTCTCTCCTCGATCAGGCCTGATATCCCTCTCACAGCTGCCAATGCTGGCTGGGGACCCCAGAAAAGGAGGTTCAGGGGCACTTTGTGCAATACCATTGCAGAGAGCAGGTAAGTATAAACAAGTTGGTAAAAAAAAAAACACATGCCTTAGAGCCCATTCACACAGGGGCAACACGACTTGTAGGCGACTTGAGTCAGGCAACTTGGACACGACTTGAGTTAAGATCACAGCGCGACTTGGGACGACTTCAAAACGACTTGTGATGACTTCAAGCCCGACTTACAAGTCGCCCCAGGCCAGACGACTTTTGCCGAGGCCAAGCAGAGAATGAGCTCAAGGGGGAACTCCACGGCAAATTTCTGAAAAAAATTTGGCGTGGGTTCCCCCTCCGAGAGCATACCAGGCCCTTAGGTCTGGTATGGATTCCAAGGGGAACCCCCTACGCCGAAAAAACGGCGTGGGGGTCCCCCCCAGATCCACACCAGACCCTTATCCGAGCACGCTACCCGGCCGGCCAGGAAAGGGGGTGGGGACGAGCGGGCGCCCCCCCCCCCCCTCCTGAGCCGTACCCGGCCCCCCACCCCAAAGCACCTTGTCCCCATGTCGATGAGGACAAGGGCCTCTTCCCGACAACCCTGGCCGTTGGTTGTCGGGGTCTGCGGGCGGGGGGCTTATCGGAATCCGGGAGCCCCCTTTAATAAGGGGGCCCCCGGATACCGGCCCCCACCCTATGTGAATGAGTATGGGGTACAATGTACCCCTACCCATTCACCTGTGGAAAAAAAGTACAAAAAAAAAACGGAAAAAATATTTTATTGCACAGCTCCGGGGGTCTTCCGTCTTCGGGGGTCTTCTCGCCGGACTCCTCCGCTATCTTCTTGTAGCTCTTTTACTAGCGGAGGAGTCCAGCTTTCTTCCTCCCCGCCGCCGGCCTCTTCTCCCGACTTCGGGGGTCTTGTCCCCCTCTTCGGTTCTTCTGCCGGGCCACCGCGCCTTCTTATAGCTCTTTTGCAGGCGGTGGCCCGGTCTTCTGTCGCCGCCGCCGCCTTCCGTTCTTCTTCTTCTTCTTCTTCTTCTCCAGGAGATGTTGACACGACGCTCTCTCCGGCCACAATGCCAGGGACGTGCTCCGCTGCCACTTATATAGGGACAATGGGGCGGTGTCACATGGGTTGATGTCACATGGGTTGATGTCACATGGTGACCCCGCCCCCTTACCATGTGACATCAACCCATGTGACCAACCCATGTGGCATCAACCCATGTGACACCGCCCCATTGTCCCTATATAAGTGGCAGCGGAGCGCGTCCCTGGCATTGTGGCCGGAGAGAGCGTCGTGTCAACATCTCCTGGAGAAGAAGAAGAACGGAAGGCGGCGGCGGCGACAGAAGACCGGGCCACCGCCTGCAAAAGAGCTATAAGAAGGCGCGGTGGCCCGGCAGAAGAACCGAAGAGGGGGACAAGACCCCCGAAGTCGGGAGAAGAGGCCGGCGGCGGGGAGGAAGAAAGCCGGACTCCTCCGCTAGTAAAAGAGCTACAAGAAGATAGCGGAGGAGTCCGGCGAGAAGACCCCCGAAGACGGAAGACCCCCGGAGCTGTGCAATAAAATATTTTTTCCCTGTGTTGTTTTTTTTTTTGTACTTTTTTTCCACAGGTGAATGGGTAGGGGTACATTGTACCCCATACTCATTCACATAGGGTGGGGGGCCGGTATCCGGGGGCCCCCTTATTAAAGGGGGCTCCCGGATTCCGATAAGCCCCCCGCCCGCAGACCCCGACAACCAACGGCCAGGGTTGTCGGGAAGAGGCCCTTGTCCTCATCGACATGGGGACAAGGTGCTTTGGGGTGGGGGGGCCGCACGCCCCCCCTCCCCCAAGGCACCCCCCCCATGTTGAGGGCACGCGGCCTGGTACGGCTCAGGAGGGGGGGGGGCGCCCGCTCGTCCCCACCCCCTTTCCTGGCCGGCCGGGTAGCGTGCTCGGATAAGGGTCTGGTGTGGATCTGGGGGGGACCCCCACACCGTTTTTTCGGCGTAGGGGGTTCCCCTTGGAATCCATACCAGACCTAAGGGCCTGGTATGCTCTCGGAGGGGGAACCCACGCCAAATTTTTTTCAGAAATTTGGCGTGGAGTTCCCCCTTCAGAGCTGATAATTCCGTCAGTCGCCTCGGTATAAACGGAGATCCGACTTGGAGGCGATCTCCATTGAAATCAATGGGTACCGGTCGCCTACAAGTCGGATAGAAGTAGTAAAGGAACCTTTTCTGAAGTCGGAGCGACTTCAGTAGTGTGCATTAAGACGGCTCTCATTCACTTACATTGCTTTTTAAATGTTGTCCGACCTGAGGCGACTAGGGGCGACCTGAAGTCGGATCAGGAGTTGCCCCTGTGTGAATGGGCTCTTACTGCAGATGCGTGCGTTACAGCGCACTACATTCTGTGTGGATGGGTCCTCTGTGCACTTGAAGTACACAAGCAGCAAGTAGTTTGCAAAGAGGAACTACAGGCACCAGGTGAAATGTGAACTTCCCTTGCAGTTCAGGTACACTGCAGTGTGTTCAAGTGAATACTTGGTTGGTTTACCCTAATTTTTCATTTGCTAATAGTTTAACCAGATATAAAATGTTCTATGTTGTGCAACCTTCCTCTCATGCGCCAGCTTGTAAAAGAGTCTGAATGGCAGAGGACCTGAACCATGTAACTCACTGGCTTGTGAGATTGCTTAGATGTGTTTGACTAGCAAACGGACAGCCATGGCGCATTCGTTATGCACCCCAAGACCTGAGGGTTGATGAGCACAGAATCTGTGCTTCGTGTTACTGTCCCTTCAATATTGGGTGTGTATCAGATGCTGTAGGGTCATTGCTCGAGAGTGGATGAGTGGAGCATCGCTTGCAGTAACAAGTCCTAAGGGAATCTGTAGCCTGGCAGACCCCCCCCCTCCCCCCTCCAATGATGGGAGATGCGGCCACGTGTTCTAAGGATTCTTGTCTGGTGCTAACTGTGGAGAACATGTATGTTGAAACTACTTTTCTAATGGTAATTGGCCTTTTTTATTTTTTGCTGAAGTTTTGTGCAGTAATGAGTTTCAGACCGCTAGGTACTCGTCATAGGAGGAACATTTTAATGGGGTAGTTTGCCTCTGCTTGCATTTGCTATTAAAAGCTGGTTAACATCGCCAGAAAATATTCATTTATATTAGCAACTAGACTGTGGTTATCAGGTATGGGGATTTATCTGGTCTTTTTTTTGTAACAACCCTTAGAAAAAGACCCTCCCTTTCGGTGCAGGCTAAAATGAAAGAAAGCTCATTTTAAAAGGCAGTTCAACTACTTCAGCCCTAGAAGATTTTACCCCCTTAATGACCAGGCCATTTTTTGTGATACGGCACTGCGTTGCTTTAACAAATGTGTGGCACTGTACCCAAATAAAATTGAGTTTTTTTTTCTGTTTTTTTTCATCAGAAATACAGCTTTCTTTTGGTAATATTAGATCACCTCTGGGGTTTTTATTTTTTATAAATAAACATCAATTTTGAGATTTTTTTTTTTCTTTCTACTATAAAACATTATCCAATAAACTTTTTAAAAATCAAGTGTTGTTCTCAATTTAGAACAATATGCTTTCTGCTACATATTTTTGGTAAAAAAAATCCCAATAAGCGTATATTGACTGGTTTGCGCAAAAGTTATAGCGTCTACAAAATAGGGGATATATTTATGGCATTTTAAATTAATTTATTTATTATTTCCTTTTTGTGGGACTGCAACATTGTGGACAGATCTGACACGTGACGCTTTTTTGGGAACCAGTGACATTAGTGGTCAGTGCTAAAAATATGCATTGAAACTGCCAGGAAAGGGGTTAACATCAGGGTAGAGCTGCAGGATTCTGGCCAAAATTAGAATTTTTTTTCATTTTTCTCAGTAAAAATCGGGGTTCTCTCACCATGTAAAATCTTTCACATTATACAAAAAAAATTGGAAAACTTTACTGGTTGTGGTTTTTTATTTAATTTTTTTTTCTCATTGGACCCCTTTCACACTGGGGTGCTTTGTAGGCACTTCAGCGCTAAAATAAGCACCTGCAAAGCACCCTGAAACAACCGCTGCTTTGTCTCCAATGTGAAAGCCCAGAGGGCTTTTGCACTGTTGTGGTGCGCCAGCAGGACGTTAAAAAAAAGAAGTCCTGCTAGCTGCATCTTTGGAGTGGTGAAGGAACTGTGGTATACATTGCTCCTCCACCGCTCCTGCCCATTGAAATCAATGGGGCAGTGTGGCTATACCGCTGGCAAAGTGCCTCTGCAGAGGCACTTTGTGGTGGTTTTTAACCCTTTCTTGGTTGCTAGTGGGGGGGGGGGTAAAACCGCCCTGCTAGCGGCCGAATAGCGCCACAAATCCAACGGTAAAGCGCTGCCAAAAATAGGCCCTCCAGCTGTTTTAGAACTACAAGTCTCATGAGGCATTGCAAGATTGTCAGTTAAACGAGCATAACTCTAAAAGACAGAGGCATGATGAGACTAGTCGTTCTGTAACACCTGGAGGGCTACAGATTGAGCACCCAGGCTCTACACTATCATCGCACTACATTCCCCTTCATGCCTTGCAAATTGCAATGAATGTAGAAGCTACGCTAGGCCTGTACTTGTGAACAAGCCCACATCATAAATCGTATATAAATAAATATGGGTTACAGCCTTATAAATGCAAAGCATGTCTGTGCTCTCCTCCTCCAGATACAACAGGAGATAAACATATTGCCCTTACTTGCTATATGTAATCTTTACTGAACTGTAGACACATGCCCATAAACATATTATACACACTGTACTCTATGATTCAGTATTTAGAATTCCTCCTTGTACTGCAATTTGAGATCTTTCTAACCGCAATCAGCGCTTGTATGGTGTATGTGAGAACA
This sequence comes from Lithobates pipiens, assembly GCF_037356315.1. NCBI lineage: Eukaryota > Metazoa > Chordata > Amphibia > Anura > Ranidae > Lithobates > Lithobates pipiens. Next base: position 104,419,330 of record NW_027507788.1, on the reverse strand, counting down.
TCCCTAGCTGCACCACAGAAAGAGCTGAGACTTGCTGCTTTACACCAGCATTTGACACGCATGTCGGCATGAGAAAAAGTGCATCTCTAACTTACTAATGACTCTGGGAGGGGAGCAGAGGAGGATGACATGTCTCCTATGGGCGGCACAGACCGTGGGCTGTGAGACCCCGTCTGCCCACTACAGCCAGCCGGGCAGAAATGGAAATCCCTGCTCAGCTTCAGAACTACTGGTGGTTAGTGACAAGTCGCTGGCTGAGGGTACAGGAGGAAAAGCAGCCAGCGATCTTACAAACAGGTACTCACTGGGCAATGTTTTTTTTCAGCAGGCTATTGCAGAGGAACTACAGAACTCAGAAGAACATGGGTGGCATAGTGGTGAAGGTAGATCAGCAACAAGGACATGGAGGTGGAAAATGTTGTTCCCAGTTCTGCTTAAAAGCGGGAGTCCGCCGGGACTCCGCGTTTTTTTTTTTTTTTTTAAAGTCAACAGCTACAAATACTGCAGCTGCTGACTTTTAAAATAGTGACACTTACCTGTCCAGCGCGCCCGCGATGTCGGCACCCGAAGCTGATCTCTAGATCGACACTCGAGTGCTGCCGCCGCCATCTTGGGTATTGGAATCAGGAAATGGAGCCTTTCGGCTTCATTTCCCGGTTCCCTACTGCGCATGCGCGAGCCGCGCTGCGCAATGAGGACGGTCCCCGCTGCCTCTGGGATCTGTGTGTTTCCCAGCAGGCAGCGGGGCACTTGCGGAAAAGGGGCGTAATGTACGCCCCTTTCCGCAGAGAGCTATCCCGGAAGTGGGTGCAGTTACCTGGATTATCCAGGTAACTGCACCCCCCTCCCCCCTGAAAGGTGCCAATTGTGGCGCCGGAGGGGGGGAGGAATCCGATGAGCGGAAGGTCCATTTTAGGGTGGACCTCCGCTTTAAGCATATAGGGTGCATCAAAACAAGATGTTCAAAGCCCACCTTTTAAAACGGCGACCGCATAACTAGAGAAGCTTTTTCTGCCAGCATACTGCAGAGGAGGAGGACCCTTTTTGCTTGCTTTATGGAAGCAGTGGTCTATCTGCAGAGATCCAACGTGCTGCTTGGTCAACCTTGTAGCCTTGCAATCATTAAAACTTCCTAATTGCTGTAACTTTGTCTCAGATTGTTTAACACGGCTGCCATTAGACGGTCTTAAATTTTTTTGCAATATATGTAAGTGTTCTCTAGATTAATTTGTTGACATCACCTTGCATCTCCTCCTCCTCAATGAGGTAAGATAAATACAAGATGTTTTGTTAATGGAGGCAGTTCGGAGAGCGAACCGCATACTAGCTCATTATGAAATACTTGCCTTAGAACAAGGCCTCGACATCTCACCCGATACATGCCGAGGGAGCTGACATGTTCCCTCGGCGTGTCTTCCATATATCGTGGCTCTGGCGCTGTGAGTGGCTGGAGCAGCGATATCGTCGCTCCCGTGCATGTGCGTGGGAGATTTCTTTCCGGCGTCTGCCGGGCTTCCAGCCGAGAAACCCCTGTCAGCGGCTTTTTGCCAGGGGAATATCTCCTAAACCAGTGATGGTGAACCTTGGCACCCCAGATGTTTTGGAACTACATTTCCCATGATGCTCCACTACACTGCAGAGTGCCAGAGCATCATGGGAAATGTAGTGCCAAAATATATGGGCTGCCAAGGTTCGCCATCACTGTCCTAAACCATACAGGTTTAGGAGATATTTTTTTACCTACAGGTAAGCCTTATAGGCTTACCTGTAGGTAAAAGTAAAAAAAATAAACTATACAACCGCTTTAAAGTTGGACTAAAACAACTGTCCATAAAAATCTCACCTGGTTTTCAGCTTTTATTTGGCTATGATTTGCTGTACTTTTTTGGTGTTTTTAAAGATGTAAAATGAACGCATAGGGGCCAGTGCATGTAAATGTGCCTTTTTTTTTTATATCACAACTCCTCTCTAAACCCAAAAATGTAACGTTGCTGCTGAACTCATGCAGGTTTAGCCCATCAAAATGCGGCTTGTGTCCATTACATCTGAAAGCAATTGTCTTGGTGTGAACCTGGCTAAACCCATATAGTTTCTCATGTCAGTGCATTTTTATTGAAAATTCAGTAGCGATTGTAAGGATGCATTTCCTAGTTGTGAAATCCCCATGGCTGAAAGCGGTCATGTTTGTTTAGGAGCTAGTCACCAAAGATTTTCAGCCCAATATTTAATGGCTTTCTGCATGAATTCTTGTTTGGCTGCATTTGATATCTCTGATCAGTGTGCACTCATTTTAGCATGTTAATACAATGGTTGGGGGCTCTTCCTTTTTTATAATGGAGAAAGCCAATACCGAACCATAGCTGCTGCGTATTTACTGAAACTGGTTGCTTGTGCAAGATATTGCTTTCCTTTTCAAGGAAATTTTAGTTAGGTGAAAATTCCAAAACCCCTCTTTTCGCAATATGTTGAGTTTTTGCTGTTAACTAAATTAGTATAAATTGATTCTCCTTTCTTAAGAGCGAGACAAAGAGAACCGTCATCGAAAACGTAGTCACAGTCGCTCTAGAAGCAGAGAGCGGAAACGGCGAAGTCGCAGTAGAGACAGAAGAGTAAGAGAGCAGCGCAGTGGATCTAGGGATCGGAGGAGGCGTAGGTATGGAACGTTTATGCTGCATTTTTATTTTGGGGGGGGGGGGGTCTGTAAAATATGCAAGGGCTTACATGTGATAAAAAAAATCACCTCTGCCACTGAAAAGCCCATGTTTACCATTCATACACACATACAAATTTAAAAAAAAAAACCCTATTTGAGTATTTGTGCTTTACATCTTTTGTTATTGATATAGATTACATAATGGTCTGCGTTTCCTAAAGCAGTATAAAACTTTAAAAACACGTTTGCTGTGGTGGTTGCCTTAGCTTTTCTTTGTAATGCATTTCCCCCTATATTTTCATCTGGTGATCTGGCCAGTAACAAACCTGTATTGGAGTGCCCCCTTTCTGAATGAAGAAGCAACAGACACCTTTTGAACAACAGCATTAATCTGGTGGGAGGGCAGTGTTGAGATTTAGATATGTGGAAATTGAAGCCAAAGACCAGCTCCCACTTTAGGCAGTTACAGCAACAGTTTTTCTTTTGGCATAAAGGTTTTACATAACAGCTGTTCATTGTAAGCATCCCTCTCAGTGGTAAATTGTTTCTTTCTACCCTCTAACTGCTACATCTACAGGACATGTTCTGTTGAAAAAGAAGACTTGCCAGATCACCAGAAGAAAATAAAGTAAAGAAAACTAATGCCACTACTTCTAAGAATTGGTAAGCTTCAATATGTTTGCCTTTGGGTTTAATGCTAAATTATTTCTTCCCCTCTTTCCTTGGTTAGCCGGTCCCCCAGGCATGAAAAGAAAAAGAAGATTCGCAAATATTGGGATGTCCCTCCTCCAGGTTTTGAACATATCACTCCTATCCAGTATAAAGCCATGCAAGGTGAGTGTTTGATTTTTGTGGTTAATTAAGCATGCTGCTCTTGAACTTGTGAAAACTTGATTGAAGTAAATGTCTATGGGGTTTAAAAAGTCATAATTGGTAATTTGTTGACACTGCTTGTGGTCCCAGCATGCCTGCTCCTGTCACTACTTCTGTGGGACCAAATGTTTGCAGACAGAACATCCCTAAGTGGCAGGGGCCACAGTATCTGGAGGGTCTCAAGTGGGATGATGTCTGCGTTGGCTTTCTGCCCATGTTTAGGTAGCCAGGTTTTTGGTTGGTACATCGGGTTTAATGGAGAGAAGTTTACTTGTACAGTGACTGACACAATAGTCGAAGCATGAAATGTTAATGTGTGGCGTTGAGCATTTGAAATATGTAATCATTTTAGATATTTGCAAGCTGTAGGTTCTGTTGATCATGGATACATTGTACAGACTGTAAAAATGTATTGATGTGATATGTTTGCAAGATTGCATCTAAAGACAAAAATTGTTGCTGGGCACATAGAAGATTTAAAAATCTATTTTTAGGGGTCAAAATATGGCAGCACCTAATTTGACAGTGCATGTGTCATATCTCTGAAGTTTACCACATGCACTGTGCTCTGCTGCCATTTTATTATCTGTAGAGTTCACCTCTGACATCTTGACCTTTTAGGCAGAAAGTCCCAAAATTTTTGTCGGTGAATGACTAGGGTGACACAGGAGAATATGCCCATCAGCCATAACATTATGACCACCCATTGGTCCTTGTGTCAAAAAAACTTATCTAGAGACAAGTATTTAAAGTGGTTGTAAACCCTTACAACACACTTTGACCTACAGGTAAGCCTAGATTAAGGCTTACCTGTAGGTCCAAGAAATATCTCCTAAACCTACACAGTTTAGGAGATATTTGCCGAAAGACAGGCACTGCTGTCTACGGCACGCAGGCGCACTGAGCGCGGCATCGTCAACGTCGAAGATGCCGCGTGCGTCGGCTCCCGTGTGCATGCGTGGGAGTGACGGCTTCGCCGAATGACAGCGGCGGAGCAGCGAGACCCCACCGAGAAGATGGATGCGCCAGACTACCGGGGACAGCGATGACTTCGCTGGCTCTTGTGTCAGGTAAGTGACACATAATGGACTACTATGCTTTGCAGGGAATGAAAGAGGAAGTAAACTCATCAGGGTTTACTTCCTCTTTAAGAAGCTTGTCCTTAAAGGATAAGTTCACCTTTTTTGTAACATCTTACACCCATGTTCAGGGTGTAATATGTTACAAATGGACTGGCCTGCAAAAGA